>NC_139554.1:116171512-116886815 GCF_965112155.1 Podarcis liolepis | reverse complement strand
ATGCAAATATTTCAACCCTAATACTATATAATTAAGCTATTACTGGAACAGGCCCTGGCATCTTAGAGAAATGATACAATCGGAACCCCAAGGTTCCGAATTATTTTATTTTTAATGGAATTTTATTAGAGGACACGGTGCGCATATGCATGTAAATTCCGTTGATAAAAATGGGGCTGACTTCTGAATAATGTGGATATACAATCCTTTGGCAACTGTTAAAGCCACTACAATGGTGTTTACTTTGGAGTAAGCATGCAGGATCAGACTCTTAAGCTTGCAGAGGTCACCTGCTGCATCCAGAATTGTGGGTGCCTGTCAATGAATGGCAAAGTTGGTGGAGTGGTTTAGGGAAGGCAAACTTTCTCTCAGCCTCCAGCCTCCCACCCCTCCAATTCAAGATTCACATATGGCTGCCTGTTTGCTTTAAGGTGCTGGCACTGGTCTTCAAAACCCTAAAAGGCTTGGGACCCAAATAGCTGACGGAATTTATTGAGAATTCAAACTTCTCTACTGTATGAGAAGGTAAAATTTAGTCCTATCAAATGAGGTTTTTCCTTCCTCTTTTTCTCTCAGGTCTTCCTTTCCCCTCTTAAACTGGATACTGAAGGTCATTTCTGTTAACTTGCAATAGAAGTTATTACTGTAGCACAAACTCTGATACTTGTACATACACAATGGGGAAAGAGGAACCTTGCAGCCTGGAGAAAAAGTGAGTTCATTCTGTCTTCTTATTTCCTAATTCCTAATTGCAGCTACTCTCTCTAGCCCCATTCCAGCAGATGGAGTTATGAAATTGGCTACATTAGCTTTCAGGCAGCACCTGGTATTGTCAATTTCATTTCCTTAAAATATGTTCTCCAGTGTGACAGAAAAGGGCAGTATATACTGTTCAAATAGGAAAAACCTAGAAAATGTTTTTCAAATCTTCTGGCCATGGAGGAGCAGATACCTCTGTGCTTCCCTACCCTTTTTATTTATTTGTATTTGTTTGGAGAAAGATACCCTGCCTTTCCAAAGCTTTCTCACAACTCAGAGCAGTTTACTCTGAAACTGAAATACAGTGGTACCTTGGGTTACATATGCTTCAGGTTATAGACTTTGCTAACCCAGAAATAGTACCTCGGATTAAGAACTTTGCTTCAGGATGAGAATAGAAATTGTGCTCCAGCAGCGTGGCGGCAGCGGGAAGCCCCATTAGCTAAAGTGGTACCTCAGGTTAAGAACAGTTTCAGGTTAAGAACGGACCTCCGGAACAAATTAAGTACTTAACCCGAGGTACCACTGTACTACATTCCCATAACAAAACCATAATTTTCAAAGGCTCATAGGGAAAAGCAGATATGAACACATTGCAACACTGTGGAAGTGGGGGGGGGTGTTTAAATAAGAAACTTTAATATTTTGTCTGGGCAGAGGCTGAGGAGAAGGAAGAGTGTGTTACCCATCTCCAGCGATGTTATACCCAGTAGCTTATGCAGTGATGCCAATGGGTATCCTTTGCAGCCATTCAGACATATTGCTGCAGAGCTACTTGGGCTGTTCGGTGTTTCGCTTTGTGTCATGTGCTGCTTTAAGGACTACAAAATCCTGAAAAGCTAGTTTGTCCAAAAGCTATGGCAAAACATGTACCATAAACACTAAAAGGCCTTCAGTATTGCCTGTTATAACAGCTGAAGTGCTACAGTGCTGGGCTGGATGCAAAAGCAAAACTTCATGAGCATTTGAATTAAAAGCCACAGAAATGCTGATTCTAACACAGTTAATAGGGTGAAATTGCCTATAATGATATGCAGACTAGAGATAACCAAGCAAGGTGACGAGAGCAGTTTTAAAAGCTATGCCCATGCTATTTTCATTTACATATTTATCAACTGCCCTTCACTATAAGATACCAGGACAGGTTACAGCACTAAAACAATATTTAAAATGGTTGAAAGCCAAGCCAGTAGAATTCCAGTAGGATGATGGTGTCCAAGTATGTTTACCTGGATAGACAAGCATTTCACAGAATCATAGAATGGTAGAGTTGGTTTGTTCAACATTTTTCTTTCTGCAGACATGAAGTCATCTTGTGCCGTGCTCTTCTTGAATAAAAATGATCACCACCAGAATAGAACTGGGTCTAGTTTACAGGTAACTTCCAAGCAAATAATCAACATTGACAGAAGAGGCTTACCAAAATTGATCCAAATACAAACTCTGAAGCTTCAAGTTTTGACTCTGCGTTTAAACTGACAGCCAGCTGGTCAACTGTAACCAGGTGAACTTTGTGAACTTCCCACCAGAAGTTGTACACCAGGCATCTTTTCCTCCCATGTGCCTCCCCTTCTCCCTGCCCCAGACTGTACACAAGAGTCTGAAAGCCTTGAATCTCTTTAACAGGCCTAATATGTGCTGCATGGGGACAGGATGGCAAATCCTAAATCACAAAGTTCAGCGAAGAACATAATCTAAATCTGCATTTTGTTTGGGATACTGCCAGGGAGATAAAGTCCATCATAGCCCCAAGCCGTCTGCCGGACGATCCATCGATCTCCCGTAGGCACGCAGTATCAGCAATTAGCGACATGAGTTTCTAGAAAATAGCGTGCCACATTCCAGAGCTCATGCACACTCTATCAGCAGATAATTCACAGCAGAAGTCGCACGTGGGAGAGCATTATTTACAAGTTTTATTCAGCGTTGATCAGAACAAAGAAAAACATGACTGCCTGCATCAGTGTCTCCAGACACAGAGAGAAAACGAAAGCAACAGAAAACATAAACATCCTGTGAACAGGAAATACACAGACTCTGTGACTCTCAAAGCCTGCTCCCTTTTAAGGTGGAACGGAAATATCCTAACAGCTTTGCATTTACAGAATAATGTATAAACTGGTCCATTATTAGTTTTGAACAGAGAGGCAGTGAGAGATTCCAAGATGATTCCAGGCGGTATATATTAAAGTGCCCAGGGGTACAGACTTTCCTCAGGGATATTCAAGGCTGTTTTCTGAATGTTGAGCTTTTACTAAAGGAAATATGAAGAAAGTATTGGCAATATTCTCTCCCCCAATTGCTCATTAAAGAATAAATTGTTTCCACCTTCCCGTATTCTAGCCGTTGAGCTCAATGACCCTGGGATAACTGACAAACATGGCTGCCTCGTTTCTTTTTTAAAAAAACACCTCACTTTAATTGTATTTTATTTTACTTGTATTTATTAACATGCTAGGCTACCTATATGTTCTGGCTGCTCTGCAGTGTTTCTCTGATCTCCTAAAACAGGCTTCCTCCAGATGTTTTTGGCCTACAACTCCCATGATCCCTAGCTAGCAGGACCAGTGGCCAGGGATGATGGGAGTTGCAGTCCCAAAACATCTGGAGGGCCGAGGTTGAGGAAGCCTTTCCTAAAATCTCACAATAAAATGTCTGGCAACAGATTTGGTTCTTTGTTGTTCTTCGAATGTATTAATCAAGGATACCACTGACTGGTTGATTTTTAAAATTTCATGGGCACAGCATAAAAAAACCATCTAAAAAGTTATGGAAATCGAAAAGACTTCCTGATGAGTTTTACCGCTCAGTGTGCCTGGAATACAACCTTTGTAAAGCCTTGATGTGAGGAAGAAATATGCCTGAAAGATGTTGCTTCAAATATTCTTTTCTTATTTCCTGCATGCATGT
This sequence comes from Podarcis liolepis, assembly GCF_965112155.1. Classification (NCBI taxonomy): domain Eukaryota; kingdom Metazoa; phylum Chordata; class Lepidosauria; order Squamata; family Lacertidae; genus Podarcis; species Podarcis liolepis. The sequence continues at coordinate 116,883,146 of NC_139554.1, read as the reverse complement.
ATATCTGAAGTTAAAAAGATGTATGTGCTGTTGTCATACAGGAAGTGATTTTGGTTAAGAAAAAGGCTTACGTTTTGAAGTGGTACCAGGTTTCAGTGGTAGATAGGCTTAGTAAATTGTAAGCCAAAGAAAACTTCTCTTCGGTATAGAATTAGACCACAATTTCTGTAAGCTTAAACTAGGTCTCTAATTATAGATTACACTCTTAGTCAAGCCTGAAGGTTATAATTTAAAACTGTCATAGCAACTATAGTTCAAGTTACACAAAATCCTGTCATGGGGACTTAGTAGAAGCATGAGAAAGAAACCTTTAAAATGTAGTCATGTGTCTTTTTAATGGGATGGGATGAAGCAAAGACAAACAGTAAACTCAAACAGAGGGAAGAAAAGGAGGCAACCTCCGCCTCTTCTTAACAGCTGAGCGCAATTGTATCAAGAACAGGATGTGCATTTATTTAAAAGCATTTCCCAACCGCTGTCCAAAACACACACTCAAAAAGGAAAAATAGATTTATTAACATATACAGTGTGGTAGTGAACTAGCTGATCATGTGCGAACTTCTATGGAGTCTGGAAGTATGTCCCATAAAAAGTTTGGAAGATGGTGGGTGATAAATATGGAAATATAAGCTGCCATATGCAAAGTCAAACCATTGGTTCAGCTGGCTCAGTATTGTCCACACTGTGCGGCAGCTGCTCCACTGTGTGGATTGCAGGCAAATATATTTCCGTACCCCATCTGGAGATGCCAGGGATTAAATTTGGGACATCATTAGTTAGTTAGTTAGTTAGTTAATTTATATTCCTCACATTCAGTATGAGTTTGTGCTCTCAGGGCAGCAAAGAGAATCATAAGAAACAAAAGCTACCATTTTTGAAATGAAATAGATTGGAAAATCAAACTGTTCTAAGTTAAAGAATGCTTGCATTCACAGTTCTTCAACTGGGAAAACAGAAATGTTTTTGTCTGACATTTAAATGATAGGCAGGCCTCTTTGGGGAGGGCATTCTCAAGATGAGGAGCCACTACAGAAAAGCCTCTCCAGTCCCTATCACCCACTGAACTTCAGATCAGATGCATAGCGTGGGCAAGGGGGCTATTGCCCCGGATACAGCTTTTTTTGAGGCCACATTTTGCTCCTCACACCACCCCTGCCAGCACTGCACTGCTTTGTGAGTCGGATCCCTCATCCCAGCAAAGCAGCGTGGAGCTGGCAGGGCATCAGGAGGACACAACAGGCATGTGCCCTTCCAATCAGCCCAGTCAGACCGATTTTAAGGGTACCTGCCTGCCTTGCTGCGTCCTCCTCATGTCACCCTCCGCACCACTACCACCCTGGTGTGTCTGTCCCGGGCGCCTTGAAGACACATTCCACTGCTGCTTCAGATGGTGCAGTTCCCTGGAGAAAGATCTCAGATGATGATCTCAGTGGATGAGCAGATTGATACCGGAGAAGGTGGTCCAACAAATATATGCATGGTCTTCTTCTTCCTTGGCAATCACTCATAGCCGAGTAAGATTGTCTTCCATAAACAGGGTGTTAACAATGAGTCCATAAGTGACTCTGGAGGCCAATTCTGGATCCCCACGTCCTTCCACAGTGGAGACATTGGTTTCCGGGTGGGAGTTGATCACGGTGTGGGTTTGCCAAGCGAGCCTTCCTCTTAGCACATTTCTCCATTGCGTCCTGAGTTCAAGTGTCTTCAAAGCCCATGACACTTTTGGTAAAGGCTGTTCTCCAATTGGAGCGCTCACGGGCAAATGTTTCCCAATTGTTAGTGTTTATACTACATTTTTAAAAATTTGCATTGAGACAGTCTTTAAACCTCTTTTGTTGACCACCAGCATTATGCTTTCCTTTTTCAAGATTGGAATAGGGTAGTTGCTTTGGAAGACGATAATCAGGCATCCACACAACATGACCAGTCCCACGAAGTTGATGTTGAAGAATCATTGCTTCAACACTGATGAGCTTAAGCTTTAAAGAGAAACCACTTTGAAACGAGATGAGAAAATCGTAGGGAGCCAGTGGAGTTGTTCCAATGCAGACAATACATGCTCTCTTCACCAGATCCCTGATAGCAACCCAGCGGCCATGTTCTAGACTAGCTTCTGTTTACAAACAATCTTCAAAGGCAGCCCTACATAAAGGGCATTTTAGTAATCCAGCCTCAAATTTACAACAACATGGATAACTGTAGTTAGGCTATCTTTGTACAAGAAGGGGATCATAGTTTACCTATAAGTCTCAAACTGATAGAAGGTCCTTTGGACTACCAAAGCTACTTGAACTTCAAGTGATCAAGATGTCATTTCCCAATGTTGGCATCACATCATTCTGTTCAAATTCTTTTGCTTTGGAAATAATACATGTATTTGTCATGGAATTCTACTTAATATTGATCCAGAGCAGAACCTCAATGTATAGTTAGCAGAGTAAAAACTTAAGCACGTTGCAGGATTCCCCCCCAAAATAGACTACTGAAGGCAAATGAGCATAATGGTCACAAATACAATACATTTAGGATTGGCACTGTCCATAAGAAAACAAGTTGCAGCAGACTTAATTTAAACTTACAATAACTTATAAGTCTAAACTTTAACACTAAGCAAACTATGTACAGAACCCCACCCCAGAAGGAAAAGAGATAGAAAGAGAAAGTGGAACCCAGGCTCCTTCTGGCCCTACTTTTATAGCCAGCATGACCTTGACAAAAAGAAATAAGAGAAGCAGTTAAAGCCAGCTGTACTCAGCTTCTCTGAAGAAATAACCCAAACATCATGAACTTTCTGCTTGTTTCTTTCACACAGAGAAGCTTCCAGGACCCTCTAATTAATTAATTAGAATAGGAAAGATCTCTACACAACAGATTGATACTTTCTGCACTAAGAAATGCAAACTGACAGTACAGTGGTACCTCAGGTTAAGTACTTAATTCGTTCCGGAGGTCCGTTCTTAACCTGAAATTGTACTTAACCTGAAACACCACTTTAGCTAATGAGGCCTCCCGCTGCCGCCACGCCGCCGGAGCACGATTACTGTTCTCATCCTGAACCAAAGTTCTTAACCTGAGGTAATATTTCTGGGCTAGTGGAGTCTGTAACCTGAAGCATATGTAACCTGAAGCGTATGTAACCCGAGGTACCACTGTATTGTTGATTTTAGCTCTCCCTAGAAACTTCCCTTAGGCAAATGGCTGGTTATTGTGAGAGCACGATGTTGGATTAGATGAGCCACACTGGCCGGATCCAGCAAGGGTCTTCTCAAGCCCAATTCTGCATGGTAGCCATGGCAGAAGGGGGAAGGTTGCAGGGTGTAGGCTGCAGGCTGGCACAGAAACTGGGTTTAGATCGGGCCCAATGGCTATGATACCATTTGGGGATTCAGTGCTTTCTCTTGCCCCCTCTCACTCTGGCAGGGATACCACCAGTAGGTCTACCACCTGCCCACATTTTCAGCAGAGCTGACTAGAAGGACCACTCTGCTCAATCCAAGGCCCTCGCAGCTCACCATAAGGAGTAGCAGGTTGGATTGTCCTGTAAAATAGCAGGGTGGAGAATGGTGCTTCTCAATGCAGATTTGTTGCACGCAAGCTACCAGTGAGGAAAGAGTAAGCATACCTAATTATAGTTTTAATTGGATATAAATACCTGATCAACAGATTTAATATTCAGTGGAACCATCTGGCTACTGCAGAAGTACATAATATATTTGGCTTATTAGTGAAAGCAGAAATGGGGGGGGGGAGAGAGAGACATAATAAAGAGGCAATGAAAATTCTTCTCTAGCTGAAGTGGCAAATTTTTGTCTTTGTGACAGTATTTAATAATGTTCTAATTGTACCAGCACTGTGAAGTTATAAGTAACTCAAGTGTGCCGTGATGATTAGAGGATCACAGTTGGCTAAAGACATGTATCCAAGATTAGATTAATGGAATCTTTATTTAGCATAAAGTTAAAATTGTTTCATGACAAAGCCAAAAAGAAAGAAATGAAAATACCCTATTAACATTTTCACAAGCATTTTTCTTTTTAAATTGCTGCTAGTAAAGCTTTTCTGCTATACCATTTCTTATCTAGAAGCATTATTCTTATCATATTTGCCCATTTTTTCCACAATACATATTTATTTCATTAGTATGTCTAGACAAGAATATGAAATCACCCTGATGCCATGTTTAACTGTTTATTTTATTTTAGTATGACTGTAGCTCAGCTGAATGCCTACTATTATTAAATCTTCTGAAAGAACAAACAAACATTTGAACTCTGTGACACCTCAAAAATGTAATACATGTTTAAATTCTACAGTAGGTAATAAGGCCCAGCAATTTCATTCAGGCTTAGTTGTGAAAGAGTTGCACAAAATTAATGTAAACCTCTGTTATAATCCTGTACTTGAGATCTGTGGCAGAAGAGTAACAGGATTTGGCAGAAGCCCTTCTATGCAAGTAGAATGCCAGATATACCATTAAAAAGATGCTGGCAGAAAATCCCACATGCCCCATGAAAATAGGCTACCAGCAGACTCATTCCACTGGTATAGATATGCTGGCGCAATGGCCCAAAGAGGGTGAAGTTTTGGGTAGAACATGAGCAACATACATATGCTGTATCCTAGTAGCCTTCAACCTTTTCAGACTCCAGTACTCACCTTCAGCCCAAACATGCATTTGGGGACCAACTACTTAAGTTTTTAACCATATAGTTATATGGTAGCTGTACTACTGTTGCGACTCAGTATTGGGTCTTAACCCACCAGTTGAAGACCAATCCTCTACTCCAAGGGTGGGCAACTCTCAAGAGACTGTGATCTACTTTCAGAATTAAAAACTGGCAGTGATCTACCTCCTTTTTGGGAGAGGGGGGTTCAGCTCAAAGTTGTTGAGCTTTTTTTAGTGTGTCTTATGGAGCGAAAAAACAGCACTTAATACAGTGGTGCCCCGCAAGACGAATGCCTCGCAAGACGAAAAACTCGCTAGATGAAAGGGTTTTGCTGTTTTTGAGCTGCTTCGCAAGACGAACTTCCCTTTTTTGCAAGTTTGTTTCCTTTTTCTTAACACCCTTAATACAGTTGCGACTTGACTTCGAGGAGCAACTCATAGAACGCAGTGTGGTAGCCTTTTTTGAGGTTTTTGGCGATTTTTGAAGCTTTTCCAAAACTTTTCCGACACCGTCCTTCGCAAGACGAAAAATTCGCTAGACGAAAAAACTCGCGGAACGAATTAATTTCTTCTTGCGAGGCACCACTGTAAATCTATATAATTGAAGACTTAGGCTGGATATATAACAGAAGACTTAGGCTGGATCTAGACACATCAAAGAAGCATTTCATTTAAAGGTGTTGCAAACTTCATACAGGGAAATCCCGTTGACGAAAGACAGGACTCCACAGCGCCATCTGATGTCACAGTGTTTAAACGCATATAAAGCGCTTTTATCTTTACGAATGTAGCTGAGTCCTTAGTGGTGTAGGGAAAAACATTACCTTTTCCAGCTGCCGTCATGCTGGAGACTGAAACAATGTCATGATTTGTTAGAACCACTAATCTAGAGCAGTATCAGAGAAGGTTTCAGTTACCCGCTAGTGCATAGCCAGATGAGTAATGCAATCACACACCTACTAAGTTTGTATTTGCAAGCCAGCACTGATACTAATGAACAAACACACTTTTGTTCTACACTAGTGGATCCTGAAATGAATTTGCTGGCAAGGAATAGTTGCACCGAAGGGTCTTTCAGTTCTCTTTTAATTATTGAAGCACTTTATCATTGCAGGTGCATATTATTCAAAGTGTGAGGGCTAACCTTTAAAGCCTTATTGATGGCCTTGGTACCTGAAGGAATGCCTGGCCTCCACAGGAGCCTGCCCACATGCTGAGTCCTTCTTGTGGGATGTAATCACTATAGCAGTCAAATACAACATTTCCTGTTTGCCTAGAGTGGACATGCAGGGGAATGTTACTCCAGCCAGGAGGACTTCCTGTCACACCTGTCTGGAGCATCCTTCCCCTGCGTGTGACCAGGTAGATGGGCGTGGCCCTGGGAGACTCCATAAAAGGGCTGGTCACGAAGCCACCTTCCCTCCTTCCATTTTTTTCTCTTGGACTGCACTGCTGGCTCTCAGCTAGCAGCACATGGGTCCATCTTCACAAAGGGTGTAAGCCACATTCTGTAACTGTAACTACCAGCCAAAGCCTGCCTTCAGGGATCATACTGTGAACTGAATGTAAGTAAACTTCTCATTACTTATGAAGAAGACTTTCTTCATTTTAAGAGGGAACAGAGGGGATTTACCAGGAACAAATTCCAATCTGGACAAGCCAGATTGGATTGCTTAACTCAAGAGATCCATACAAATCTACCAACCAGCTTCCTGCAATATAAAAGGGTAATGTACTCTGCTGCTGACTCACCAGCGTGAGTGAGGAAGGATAATATTTAATCAATATATCCTCTCCTACTATTCACAACATCCCCACACTTCTCTGTCTTTTCCCCAGGTGTGCCTTGCCAAATGAGGTGAGGCAGGTAGTGAATGGGAACTGTGAAGACATATTCCATTACAGTTAGAATGGGTAAAGGTAACTTTTGGCCTTCCAAGTGTTGCTGAACTACACCTCTCATCATCAATGACCATTGGCCATGCTTGCAACCAGCTTGAGGTGAAACAGGAAGGTGCTGCCCTACCACCTCCCAACGCCTCCCTTACCTGGGTTGTGAGGCAGTGCCTCCAAAGCAGGGACAATGATGACAGGTTTCTTGCTGGAACTCACTTCCAGAGGTGGGGCACCCATGGGCTGGGTTATTCCACCTGAGGTGGCTGCCTAAGCCCATCTGCTTCCACCATCTGGAGGGCCATAGATTCCCCAAACCTTACTGTATGCTTGTGAAACGTGGACCACTTATAAACACCATCTCCAACTCCTCGAAAGATTCCATCAACGGTGTCTCCAAAAATTTTTACACATCACTTGGGAAGACAGGCGAACTAATGCCAGCATACTGGAAGAAGCAAAGATGACCAGTGTCAAAGCAATGATTCTTCAACATCAGCTTCGTCGGACTGGTCATGTTGTGCAGATGCCTGATGATCGTCTTCTAAAGCAACTACACTAGAAAGCATAATGCTGGTGGTCAACAAAAGAGGTTTAAAGACTCTCTCAAGGCAAATCTAAAAAAATGTAGTATAAACACTGATAAATGGGAAGCACTGGCTTGAGAGCGCTCCAGTTGGAGAACAGCCTCTACCAAAGGTGTCCCGGGCTTTGAAGACGCTCGAACTCAGGACAAAAGGGAGAAACGTGCTAAGAGGAAGGCACACTTAGCAAACTCTCACCATGATCAACTCCTGTCCAGAAACCTATGTCCCCACTGTGGAAGGACGTGTGGATCCAGAATTGGCCTCTACAGTCACTTACGGACCCACTGTTAAGACCGTGTTCATGGAAGACTATCTTACTCAGCTATGAGGGATCACCAAAGAAGAAGAAGAAGAGACACCTAAATTAGAAGAAAACCATTCTGTGTTTTTTGTTTTTGTTTCCCCCCCCCCAAAAGAGCACCAAGGTTGATAACGTCCCATCCCCCCAGTGTAATCTAGGGTGAGAATTTTTAGCATTGGAGAAATGAAGGTAGTAAATGGTCATTTTCAAAATCTCATCCATTAAATACACACAGAAGCGAGGCTGGAACTATGAAGCTAAGCACCCTGATTTGGAAGCATATGGCTTTGGAATTCATGGCATTGAACTTCCAAGTTAATGTATGAGGATTTGGCCGTTCTGTTCACTAAGCTGGTGATACTGTTAAGTAATGCCCAGGGCTGGTCTTCAATAGGTGCGGTTTGTGGACACTATGAAATCTGATTCATCCTACTTTGACTTTATGAATAAGGATTATACTTGAACACAGGTAATCACTACTCGGAAACTGTAGTGGTAAAAGTAAATCATAAAAGGGAAACCACAGGAAACCTCTTGTTTGTTTCTCAGACAGATGAATCATTGCAGAAAAATAGAAAGGGCTTCATTCCACCCCCACCCCCACCCCATGAAAGAATAGTTGCAATTAATGGTGACATATTATTCCAAATAAAGGTGCAATCTCCTGCTGGAAAAAAAATAAAGCACAATAGCTGAGTCTTGTGCAGCTTTTGGAGATGGTAAAGTTCCCAAGTGATTATCGTACCCTGACATTTTTCTGTGGGCACACTCTTAAACTGTGATGAGTTAGAACTGCATGGGCTACAAAGTGATTTGCCTGGAAGGGAGGTGTTATGTATTCAGTGGTCTATGTTTGCCTGAGCTTGAGTTAGACACTAAGGATTCTGAGCTCCTGTGTTCTGATTCGATACATGATTTCCAGTCACAGAACAGTTCCGGATTTGGGCCTCTGCCATTGGCCCTTAAACTCTGAGTCATGATTCGCAGCTTGGAAGTTTAGACAACCAATGACGTTGGAAATGGGAGTGGCCCAGGCCTTCAGAAATGTATATAAGCAGTTGCTTTGCCCCTGTTGTCCAGTTCTGTTAGTTCAATAAAACGTCTTGCTGTTATCACTGTGTCTTGCCTCATGGGAACCCACCTACACTTCAGGATGGGTGTTCTAAACTGATTACTTAGAAATATTTCTTCATTTCTTTGCAGGAATGTGTCAACCTTGAGCGTCCGTGCACAGGACAAGGTATGCATACAATAGCAAATTTAAAAAATCTAAATAAATAAACGTATGCACATGCACACACCCCAATACATTCATGCGTAGGTTTGTGGGAAGTGGATTATCCTTTTCCACCTGTGCTGTGATTTCAAAAAGCAATTAAAAAACCCCCACAACCCTCCAAAGCTGCAATTTGACTCAGAAAGGAAGTTGCCAGGGCTTTGACAGGAACACCAGCCTGTCCACAGGAAACCCCTGTTGGGTCTCAGGAACCTTTATGGATTTGTCATTCTAGCTAGTTCATCACCTTGCAGAGAGGAATAATCGCCATAAGCCTAACCTTCACTGGGAATTGACCTGACCATTACAAGTGACTCAACAGAGAGATCCCTACTCTCAGATGACCATCTTCTTGCCCAGATGGGAATACCAGATTGAACGTATATCCTGTTAAATGGGTCAGGCAGGCTGATGACACCATGGATCAGCAATGCAGCCTCAGCAAAAATATCGGAGTTTCCCAGATCCGATCACCATGGGGTTGTCAACATCAGATCTCAGGCCACTTCGGTCAGCTTAGGCTTTGGGGAGACTTTCAGGCATTCACAACACACTTTCCAGTGACAAGTTGTTGAAGTGTTTTATTATAATAGTCACAATACCAGACTATCTCTTTGTGTAGCTTTGTGCATCGTCAAGAAGCTGGGTAAGTGGGAAAATAAATCACTGTTCCTTGCTGATGCTTTGTCGAGAGTGCTGTGTTCCCTCTGTATTTAAGTAACCATGTATGACCTAACTTACGAATAATCTTTCCTATTATAGGCTGGAACAAAGCTGGCTGCTAAATACATTCATTATAGGCTTCAAGCGCTGAAACGGTTCTTGGTTGTTTTCAATGGAGCCTAGGAAATACATTGTTGGTTGGGAAGTTAAAAGCTGCAGAAGCCTTGTGCTGTTTACAACTCGCAGCTGTTTCCCTGCCTTCTGAAGTGTCAGTTCCAGTCTGTTCCAGCTTTGCCGTTTTCAGTTAAGGCCCTGTGGCTTATCAGTGTGTGCCTGTGCAAGGCAGAACCCCCTGAGAGATATTCTAAACATGTCCCTGAATGCTCATATTGTAGACAGATAGATCTTTTACTTGTGGAGGTTGAAAGAAAAGCATGCAGGCAATAGTTTACTCAATGGCTCCCTAAGAGGTAAGACATTCAAGTAACCTTAATCATGTTGAGTCATCTGTATTTTATGTTCTGGTTTATCTGGACTACACTGTGGCCCCCACCTCACCACAAAATTTCTGCCTACAGGGCTGGTAAGCTCTGGGCAATAATGGCAGCTTCGCCTCCCAGGTGAGTAGCTGCTTGGGGAGGAATTTCCATTGGGCCTTTGTCACAGAAAAGAGTTAAACAAACAAACCACTCTTCCACAGGCCATGGGACCTATCATAAGCACTCCAATGGCAGCTATTTCAAAAAAGGACAAACCCATTAAATGCATGTACACACAGGGTGTGATGTGGTGGTGGTGCCACAGAGGTAGTAGCCCCGGGCACAAAATTTGTTAGGGGCGCAAAATTTCAACACCTGGTGCTGCCTCAATACAGCTACGTGCTTCCGTCGCTGGGCTCTATTGAAAACAGCTTCTCAATGAGAACCAAGAAGTGACCTCTCCAGGCAACAAAACAATTCTTCTTTTCCTCTCTCTGCAATCTCTTGGTTGATGCGGACACCTTAGGCAGCAGAATACTCATGCATGCTCTGTCTGTTTCCCTCCCTCCCACTCCTCCACATTGTCCCGGGTGCAGGCAACCCATGCTATGCCACTGCGTACACATATGATGTATCCTTCAGAAGAGCAGAAAATGGAATCCTGGCTAGGAATCAGGGCCAATGTAGCCATGCTTTTAAAGCACAGGTGTTCTGGATGCGAACACTGGCCTTGAATAGTGGGGTATCTTCCTTTTTGTCCTCTGGGACATAGCCATCATCCAGCTGAAATCTAGAGATGGGTTCTTCTGAAAAAATCTCAACATCAAGCTTATCTGCACATATTTTTCTTTCTTTCTTTCTAATTTCCATCTTACTCCTTGATCCTAATGAGAAGTGAGTTATTAGGAACATGAGAAGAGTCCTGCTGGCTGAGAGCAAAGGCTCATTCAGTTGAGCTTCCTGGTCTCACACTGGCCAACTGGATGCCTGTGGGAAGCCTGCAAGGCTTTTTTATTCTCACTATTTTACCAAATTCTATACAGGTATACCCTCCAGGTTCCCAAAAGTAACTGCACCCACCCAAAAAGATACTACAATGCATAGGACTATATAAAAATACTTACCTAGCAATACTTTCAAAATTAAGTTGCAGAAATAAAGCCTTTAATATTTATTATACATACTATAGGAGACTCTTGAGAGTCCCATGGACTGCAAGAAGATCAAACCTCTCCATTCTGAAGGAAAGGCGGGAAGGTAAATGGTGTTTCCGTGCGCTGCTCTGGTTCACCAGAAGCGGCTTAGTCATGCTGGCCACATGACCCGGAAGCTATACGCCGGCTCCCTCGGCCAATAAAGCGAGATGAGCGCCACAACCCCAGAGTCAGTCACGACTGGACCTAATGGTCAGGGGTCCTTTTACCTTTATATGATAAGAAAGCTCTGTTGATGCTAACTTCTCTTTAATAGCCCATGTCACACAGTCATGCCACTATATGGTACTTGCTGTCATCACATGATCCACCGGGCAATTATGATGTCCCTAGACCAGTATCGTAAATAGGAACTATATATTCTAATTGCATTTATGTTTTTCTTTTTTGTAGTCCAGTAACCCCTGGAGGGCCACAGGTTTCTTTTTCTAATTTTTTTATTGAAGTTTTTATCTCTACAAAATAACAGAAAAAAGAAAAGTTTACATATATGTACATGTTAGTAACACAAAGCATCCCACCACCTCACCCCACCACCACCACCATTGGTTCGACATAACTCGAAATGTGAGTTAAAATCTGACTTCCTTAATTCTATAACTTATTTTTACAGTTGTGTTGTTATATTGTATTTGACAAATATTCTGATTTTACTAACCTTTTCCCCTTACAAACTTTGTTCTTTACATATCAGTATTTCTGTACCGGAGCAGTGTTTTTTCGTATATTCATTCACGCAACTCCATTCTTTTATTAAATTTTGATTTATTTGACCTCTGACAGCTGCCATCATTTTGGCCAATTCAGCAAATTCATTATGTTTTTTTATGCTCACCAGGAGGAAACAAATGTAGTAACACACTTTCATGCCTAGAAATTCATGTGGTTTGTGGTTTCCGTAGTTCTTGTGGTATTATGGTTTCCTTAGGAGCTACCAAATACACCCACTGATTGTTGTGCTGTGTCACAGGTCCCACCAGCACTGTTATATACACACATATATGCACAGAAAACTCACTCTCTCCACCCCCCCATTAAACTCAGGGACATTATCATGAGCCATGAACTGATATCAGCTAGTCACCTGCATGTGTTTTCTAAAGCCCATTTTTGAATAATATACTGGAAGGGAAGTAGATTATTTCAAGCGACAGTGCTCAGTACAAAAGAGAGGTCAGTTTCCAGGAAATGAGACAGATGCATGGAAATAAATTTTGCAATTTTATTAGCTTCATTCATGCATTTTATATTAGGTTGACATTGGTTGGTGGAACAGATATGTACTGTAGCCTGCTTAAGTTAACTGATACGTATAAATATTAATTAGTAGCAAAATTTTGTAGTATACAGTCTCTTTTCTCCAATATAGTAACTATGTTTTTTATAGATTTTATACCCCAAAAAACACCAAAAAAAAAGAGAAAACCTGAATACACATCCTGTTCACATAGCCTTGGGTCCAAATAACTAAAGAGAAAATGTATTAGGGTTTCTCTTGGAGCTTTTGCACTCAAGCTAGTGGAAAGTTTTACACAAGTCTGTGCAAATGGAGAAATTCTTCTGGATTTGAGGTCACGTTTAACATGCAATGTACTTTTGCTAAGTCAGAAACAGGTCATCGGGAAAGAGGCTTTACTTTGGAACCTACCCAAAGTTAATATTTATAGAATAGTTTAGATTATAATGTGAAAATTATAGACAGAGGGCACAATTCTTTCCCTCTGACACATATGTCTGTGTGCATGCAGAAGGAATTCCTACAGGCTTTCAACCCTACTGCGATTTTGAGTGCAATGCACCACTCAACAGGAACAATTCAAAGCTCTTTTGTACCCCGCATAGAAGTTCTTTAGCAGTCTCTGGCACACAGAAAACACTTGACCCTGGTGGGAGGCAGGGCTGGGCGAGAGGAGAGATGGGGAACCATTGGTTCTGAAGATGTTGCTGAACAAAAGCTGCCATCTGCTCCAGCAGACATGCCCAAGGGTCAGGAATGATGGGAATTGTAGTTTGGCAACGTCTAGAGGGCCACAGGTTCCCCACATCTGAGCTAGAGGGTGGGGACCAAAACAGGAGAAGGAAGTTCTCGTGCAACATGGGTAGTCTTCTATGGCCTCTACATGGGAGCATGGCTTAGTGCACTTGAAGTTCCCTATACAGTGGTACCTTGGGTTAAATACTTAATTGGTTCTGGTGGTCCATACTTAACCTGAAATTGTTCTTAACCTGAAGCACCACTTTAGCTAATGGGGCCTCCCGCTGCCACCACACCGCTGGAGCACGATTTCTGTTCTCATCCTGAAGCAAAGTTCTTAACCTGAAGCACTATTTCCGGGTTAGCGGAGTCTGTAACCTGAAGCGTATGTAACCTGAAGTGTATGTAACCCAAGGTACCACTGTAGTCTGCTAGCCCTGAGATGGAAGATGACAAAGTCCCCACCAGAGAGGAAAGGCTAGCTAAGCAGATGGACTATGCTGAAACGGCAAGGCTGACTGGAAAACTCAGGAACCAAGAGGACAAAAACTTTTTAAAAGAATGGGAGGGAATTATAACTGATCTAGGAGACCACTGCAAGCAAATGGAAACATTAGCAGGATTTTAATTCTACCTGTAATGTTAAAAATACTATGGATAATATGGATTGTTATAAAATTTAGAGTATCGAAGAGTATGAGTTCTAAATGTTGAAAATAGGACCCAATGGATGGGGGGGGGTAAATTGTTAGATTCAGAGTGATCTCAATATATGTATATGTACTTGGACTGTTATAATGTTGTATTTGTAAAATAAATAAAAAATGAATAAAAGAAGAAGTTCCCTATAGTCAATCAGGAAGCTAAACAGTTGGAGACAAGGGATTTCTTTGTACAGTTCAGTCTTCCAGTGGACTGGCATATGACCAAATAATAATAATAATAATAATAATAATAATAATAATAATAATAATAATATTTTATTTATACCCCGCCCTTCCCGGTTCAGAAAACCAGGCTCAGGCCGGCTAACAACAAATTTAAAACACTTAATTGTAGAAGCAGCATAAAATACAGTATAAAAACATAAATAACAATAAAATTCAAAATTCAAAAATCAGTTTAGGGGAAATAAGCATTAGATAATCCCCAGGGCTAGCTGGCTCAATTGGTCCTACTTGGGCCAGTGAGGAGGCCAGGGGGGAATTAGCTGTGGGGTCTCAGAGTGGGTGATCTTCATAAAAGGGGAGAGGGAGGGAAGAGAAGGGCAATAAAAGATCAGGATGAATTCAAATTAAAGGCCAGGCAGAATAGCTCTGTCTTACAGGCCTGACGGGCCCTAGTCTCATGGGACAGAGCATTCCACCAGGTTGGAGCCAACACTGAAAAGGCCCTGGCCCTGGTGGAGGATAGTCTGACTTCCTTAGGGCCCGGGACCTCTAAACTATGGTTATTCATGGACCTTAAGGTCCTCTGCAGGGCATACCAGGAGAGGCAGTCCCGTAAATTCGAGGGCCCTAAGCCACAAAGGGCTTTAAAGGTCAAAACCAGCACCTTGAACCTGACCCTATACTCCACCGGGAGCCAGTACAACTGGTAAAGCACTGGTGCATACACCTCTTTTCTTTTGACTTGAACAGGGGCAAACAATCTTAAGCACTTTGCCCACTTTAAATACTGAGATGTCTGCTTTGAGCTCCCAAATAGTCTCCTTTTCCAGGTTTCTGGTTTAAATCCAACATCTAAATTCCAAAGTTCCAAATTACTTAATTTCTCCCAGTCATGTCATTGTGATCTGGCTATAGCTGGAGCCAATGGCTCTTTGCAAAAAGCTGTGGCTTGTTAATACTTGCCATGGGGTTAACAGTGCCGCCTGGGCTGAGGATCTGCAGAATAATTCACAATATGCCCCCGCTTCATAACTGAAAGCAAACAACAGTGAGGTTGAAACACAGAACCCAAGCCACCTCCCTCTGACTTTGGCCTCCAGCTGTGAGTCAAACTAAGGTGCATGTTTGGAATAACTCAACAGTGTTTATTCTGTTGGGTGGGGAATGTACTCTGGGAAACAGACTTATCTAGATGTGCAGCCCAGACTTATCTATGCATGTTACCTGCTGAGTTCAATAGAAAGTTTAGGACTGTAGGATTATGCCCATTTCACAACTGATGCAATTATACGACACACACACGTACTTGCAGTAAGCGTCGTTGAACATAATGGGTTTTGCTTCTGAGTAAACTTGCTTAGCAATGGGCAGCAAATCAACATTGCATTTACTGCATGTTACATTAACCATAAAGCAACACCGATTGCAACGTAAATCCAATTTTGTGGTGCTTTTTCCCCCCTGCTGGCTGTACCATATTCACAAACGACACAATCCAGACTGAGGAGGGTTTCTCTCTTTTCTTTTCTTTTCTTTTCTTTTCTTTTGGTTTGCTTATTTTTAGCACCGCTCGTGAAAAATGATCTCACTGTTTGGGCTTCAAAGGTTAAAGAGCTTCCGAAACAGCTTCCCTTTGAACGTAAATGCCAGCGACACATCTTATTCTGCATTTAAGTGGCAAGAATTTAGCCGGCGTTTTTTGATAGAAGTCACACTCCTTTAAAAAATGCAAACGAATCATTCAATATATTCATACAATATATTACTGCTGTGGCTTGGCATATATATATATATATATATATATATATATATATATATATATGTTAACTGGGTTGGCGGCCAAGTTGCAAACAGGCAACTGAGACATGGTTATGCCAGGCTTTTAACTTTTATGCCCCAGGAGCGTTTGTCCCAAATCCCCAATGGTGTGAAATCTCTGTTGTTTTCTCAGCCAGCTGCTGCCGCCTTCTTTTTCTTACCAACTGCATCTTTTATTGGGCAAGCTTATGGAAGGGTTGGTAGTTCTGTGTTGCAATGTCTCATGTACATTAATGGCCAAACCTCGCTGGATCTGTGCCACTTCTATTTTCAAACAGCTTGTGGGCCATCCAAGGTGGGCAGGGGAAATGATCTCATTGTCTTTTTCAGCATGGGGGAAATGGAGGGAAATGATCGCATTGCCTTTTTGGACATTGTTGGTAATAAAAGACGACTGCGATGCAACTGTAAAACATGGTGTTTGACCAAAGGGCCAATAGAACTAATGTCTGCAGACTCCAATAGACAATGGCTGTTTCTCTCCCTGTGGGTAACTTATTTTTACTTATGGGCACCCTCAACCCACTTCCCAGGATTTTTTGGGGGGAAGCCATGACAGTTAAATTAGTAACAATACCAATAAAAATTTACAATGTACAACTGCCTTCTAATCGGTGTCGGTACCAGGCTACTTTGTGCCCTGGGTTAACTATTTGCACTCCCCCCCCCCCAAAAAAAAAGATCGCTAACTTCAATTTTCAAAAGCAGCTGTCTTGTAGAAAAAAATGAAAGGCACAGAATTTGAAACTGCTAAACTTATTTTCAATTGCAAGGATAAGTAATACAACCATACTGTATTTGGTTATCTTTCTCAAATGCAATATATACATATGTGCAGTGGCGTAGCGTGGGTTGTCAGCACCCGGGGCAAGGCAAGTAATTTGCGCCCCCTAACCCGTGGATTTGCGCCCCCTAACCCTAACCCCCAGATGTTGCGCCCGGTGCGGGCGGCCCCCCCTGCACCCCCCACGCTACGCCACTGCATATGTGTGTGTGTTCTAGCACACAAATCATTTTGTGAATTGTGACGTTAACATTTAAGTCTTGCAATTTCAGGCACATCCAAATCTCACGTTATGTGGCTTTTCCTTTGCCAATTTTGTCACCTGTCCCTTCAGGTCAAGTGCTGATGCCATTGTCCTCAGAGACACCCCCATCCCTGAGGGGGAAAACTTGTGACAATGTAATCACCATCTAATACAATTTATTTGTATTACTAGGTGCTTTGGCAGAGAGAGGGAGAGGCGAGGCTGCAGCTCTCCATCTTCCATAATATCGAGTTCCGGCTGAAGTTTCAGTTCAAAAATGCAGCAAGATTTCGGGAGGCAGGACAAGTAGTTTGTGCGAACCAAGTTCCTCAGCAGGGCTAGCAATGGATGTCTTGAATGCCTGCAGAATGAAGTGAAGAATGGAAGCAGTCACTGGGCGTATTCTGAGGTTGGAGGGCACAGAACAGCTAAATCACTATTCACTAAGCTGTGGCACTACACTGTCAGATGATAATGCCATTTTGAAGGTAATTGACTGGGATCAGAAATAGGAACAATGAAATGGAATCAGGGACTTTGTGTTTCATTTCCATCCCCTTGGTCCTCTCTGGTGTTAGGTTTAACCAAGACCCCATAGCTGAGAAAACCGCATTCTTTTGGCATGGTGATTAATGCTTCACTTGACAGGAATTCTTGCTGGCTGAAACTCAACTATGCACTCAGGTTTCTATTTGGCTGTTTTCAGCATGGAAACGTCCTACCAAGACCGATTCCAAACTTCGCACAATAACAACATGGCTGGCAATTAAAAATGTACATGCTAATTGCTGGACATAAAATGCCTCATTTACTTATTTGCACATGAAGCAGGGGCAGGAATCCAGATTCTTGAAATGTAGAGAGATGTCAGAACTTGGTCCAAAACATCCAAAATTCTGTACCCACAGATGGTACGCTCATTCTTTGTTTATGCAAATCCGCATAAACTAACGGCATCGTTCATTGACTTGCAGCACCTGGACTGTGGCAGAATCTGTAAATTTCTGGGAAGAAAATAGTATGGAAGGATGCGCAGGACAAACTGGCATAGCAATCACACCCAACACCCCTGGCAGGCTGGAGGTTGGGTTTCCCTGGGTGGTTCCTTGGCTGCTGCCTCCCACCTCATCGTCCTGCCAGTCCCTGACCCCCCGCCCCCATCCCTGAAGTTGCGTGCTCTCTTCCTTGGCTTATGGGTGCTCATGCTGTGTTGTGTACACACACACACAACATGCACACAATGACATGCAGCCCTTTTAAAAACAACAACAACAAAGTTTTTTGGTTTTTTTCACATTTTAACTTAAACATTTCAAACATTAAAATACAAGGTTCTTTTGAACCTTCGGACCTCCCTCTCTCCTTCCATGGGTTCCATGTTTAAGATTAAATTTGCTGGATCTTTTACCATTATCCATCTGTTAAATATCCATAATTATCATAAATAATTCCACATTACAAGGGTCAATGCCAATGATTTTAACTGTTTACAGTGGTCTTTTAAATAAATTTAAAATTTACTTCAGTCCTTTGGAAATACTTGATCTTCCTGGTTTCGGATCTTCCCCATCAGTTTCGCCATCTCTGCATACTCCATCAGTTTCGTCTGCCATTCTTCTTTTGTTGGTACATCTTCTTTCCTTCCATCTCTGGGCTACTAGCATCCCGCTGACGTCATTGCATACATAGAAAGTCTTTTGCCTTCTCTTGGTATCTCTTCACCTATTATACCTAACAAAAAGGCTCCTGGTTTTTTAACAAATGTGTTTTTAAACCTTTCCTTTGATTCATTATATATCATTCCCCAGAAAGCCTTTACCAGTGTACATGTCTACCGCATGTGGTAAAAAGTACCTTCCTTCCCTTTACATTTCCAACATCGATTTGAATTCGTTTTGTACATTTTTGCAATTTTAGTCGGTGTTAAATACCAACGATACGGCATACGGCCCTTGAAGACAACGCCAATCCTCAATGTGGCCCTTGGGCTGGGGAAAAAAATAGCTACTTCCTGAATTATTGCCTCCAAGTTGGAGTCCTGGGAGTCTGAAGAGGGTAATACTGGCAAAATACAAAGATGCCTCTGGGGTGGAACTACTGAGGAGGCCCGGGTCTCAAAGGCCGCCTCAAAGGGCACATTCTCTATCCAGTCCATGGTGTCCTCTGAATTAAAAGTGTCTTCCCCTGAGGATGGGGATTCAGATCTCTGGGTCATGCCAGCATCTCTTCTCAAGTGACATATAAATAAAATTGTAGTTTGCAGCATTTTATGAGCCTCTAAATAGGCCTGAGCTATTTGTAGTGTTATAAACTCCCCACCCCTAACATCCATCTCCCATATATCAGGTGTTTCCTAACACAGTTGCTACTGGAAAAAAAATAATATTTCTTTGCTTAGGGCTGTTTTATTTCTCTCCGTACCACCCACATAGAAGCTGGGCATTCTGAGGCATAGTCTAGCCCATAGAATATATATTTTTTTAAAATACTAATACTTGCAAACATATTTATAGTCTCCTCTATTAGGCTATCTGACATTTTATATAAGCAGCACCAGCTGCTCTTGCAGAGATGATTACTTTATGCTACTGTTTATTTTTTCCCTCTGTAAAGGATATAGCACTTTGCAAAAATCTGGATTACAGTGTCACTAGAAAATGATAGTTAAGTTATACCAGAATGGTGACATTCGACAATAGAAAAATTACAGAACGGTCCCAGAGCTCCAAACAGAAGGTGGAGGATTTTAAAAATGTGTTCCTGTTAAGCTAGTCTCAATAATAACACTCACTATTTTAAGTTTTCTTTTTTCCATGTTTTTTCCCTTTGCTATTCCTGCACAAAATTTACAGCATGGAGTGGAAAATACTGATAAATATGAGTCACGTTGCGTTTAGACTGTACAAACTACAAGACTTCAAATAAACTGGGAGCTATAAAATAATGAAAAATAGAGGAAATAGAAATTAAATTCACCACAATGACCACGGGATGAATAACAGACATTGGGGCAATATTGGGCAACTCATATATTACCCCTCATAAGCTCATTAGGAAGAATTGAAATGGGCTGAATTTAAAAGGAGAAAACTTTTAATTAATGTTTCAGGGAATCTTTGCTGAATGAGACTAATGTGTGCAGAAGGCTCATGGCCGCAAGGAACAGCGCTGCCAAATACAGTACCACAGGGAGCGCTTCTGTGCAAACTTCATTTAAAATCTGAGTCTAGCTAATTGTGGAAAACCGATACCTCAGCAGTGCTAAAGGGCTCTAATGTAGACGCAACCTTCCCGCTGCTACAATTTACACTTGGCCATCTATTGATTTTGCCACGACTAAAGATGAAGGGAAGCACAGTATGGTTGTCTAAGAAGTGGTCCTCCTCATGAGGTACTCTCAAAGAGAATCCAGAATTGTTCTCAAGAAGTTCATGGAGGATGGTTTGCAATTAAGTCCCAGGTTGAAGAGAAAACCTGCTTTGAATGTACAGAAACATTCCAGTGATAGATAATAATAATAATAATAATAATAATAATAATAATAATAATAATAATAATTTATTATTTGTACCCTGCCCATCTGGCTGGGTTTCCCCAGCCACTCTGGGCGGCTTCCAAAAATACAGTAAAACATCACAGATTAAAAACTTCCCTGAACAGGGCTGCCTTAAGATGTCTTTTAAATGTCAGGTAGTTATTTATCGCTTTGACATCTGATGGGAGGGCGTTCCACAGGGCAGGCGCCACTACCGAGAAGGCCCTCTGCCTGGTTCCCTGTAGCTTTGCTTCTCGCAATGAGGGAACCGCCAGAAGGCCCTTGGAGCTGGACCTCAGCGTCCGGGCAGAAAGATGGGGGTGGAGACGCTCCTTCAGGTATACTGGGCCGAGGCCGTTTAGGGCTTTAAAGGTCAACACCAGCACTTTGAATTGTGCTCGGAAACGTACTGGGAGCCAATGTAGGTCTTTCAAGACCGGTGTTATGTGGTCTCGGCGGCCGCCCCCAGTCACCAGTCTAGCTGCCGCATTCTGGATTAGTTGTAATTTCCGAGTCACCTTCAAAGGTAGCCCCACATAGAGCGCATTGCAGTAGTCCAAGCGGGAGATAACCAGAGCATGCACCACTCTGGCGAGACAGTCCGCGGGCAGGTAGGGTCTCAGCCTGCGTACCAGGTGGAGTTGGTAGACAGCTGCCCTGGATACAGAATTGACCTGCGCCTCCATGGACAGCTGTGAGTCCAAAATTACTCCCAGGCTGCGCACCTGGTCCTTCAGGGGCACAGTTACCCTATTCAGGACCAGGGCGTCCTCCACACCAGCCCGCCCCCTGTCCCCCAAAAACAGTACTTCTGTCTTGTCAGGATTCAACTTCAATCCATTAGCCGCCATCCATCCTCCAACCGCCTCCAGGCACTCACACAGGACCTTCACCGCCTTCACTGGTTCTGATTTGAAAGAGAGGTAGAGATGGATATCATCTGCAATATCCTAACCAGGGCTTTTGAAATATACTCAGAGTCCTGTAGTGATTTCATGCTCTTTATTGCAGCTTGTAAAGCAGTGATTGAATTGCCCCCCAAACCTCAGGCTTTTATATACATTATTTACACAATGAGTCACGTTTGGTTGGCTGATTCTGCTTCCCTCCTGGAGCCTGATTGGTCTTTTCCTGCAAGCCAATCAGCTGTTGCATTCTAGGATCCTGCTTGCCTATTGTTCTAGGATCCAAGCTTAGTACATAACAGCTTTCTTTCAGCCGGAATTTGCTGGAACTCAGTTCTGACACCCCTTAGGTGGGCGCCATTGCCATTATAAGAGAACAAGGGAGGCGTTCATGGTGAGTTCTGACACCTCTTTTTCTAGAAAATAGCACTCCTAACTAACTATACCAGTGCAGTCAGATGCCTGAGACGAGTAATGTTTAATGCCTGAGACTAGTTTTTAATGTTGTATTTTAACTTGTAACCTGTCCTGGAACCTAAGGATGAAGTAAAATAAAATAATATTGGTATATAATTGGTAAGTACATCATGGTTTGGAGCTGCAGCAGAACTGCATATATTTCAGAAGCAGACATGCACTCTTTATTCATACTACTTAACTTTTATCACAGACAACAGAGTCTAATGTCATCTTGGATTCTGGTTTATGAGCCCCTTGTGGAAAAGCTAAATTTAGCAAAAAAATATCTACAGTGCAATAAATCACTAGAATGGAACATTGCATTAACAAATCCTGTTCAAAGAGGATTTATGAGTCAATGCTTAGATATTTTACTACTTCACTTCTTGATTTTTTATTAACACTGTAGAGTCATAAGCCATTATCTCTAAATATACATATGGCAATATGGATCTAGTTGAAATTATTCTGTATAGTACAGATAATGTCTGTAAAAAGCGTTTTGTTTGATATAACTTTTTGTTGTTGTTTTGCGGGAAGACTAGAATTACCGTGGCTAATGGAAAAGAAGGAACCTTAAATCCTCAAAAGCTGTGAAATCTCTTTTTTACATATGGTTAAAACCCACTGACTGTATTAAATTAACTGTAATAACAAGAATAAAGTATTTTAAGTTGTTGGTTCATTGGGACATTATGATGTAAACATCAAATAAATTTCTAACCAAAGAATAATGTCAGCATGGCTGTTGATTTGCCAAGCGGAAGCGGATGGAGTCGTGAATGAGGCCCGTCAGCAAAAGCTCTACTCAAGGACTTCCACTTCTGCAATGGGGCTTTCATCCCTCTTGTGCCCCACACCTCCCCAAATAGGCTTGTGGGGGCATCGGAGAACCCCCAGAACAGTACACAGGGTGTGGCAGTGGGGATTGCTCTATCTGAAATGTGCCAGTGTTGATGGAACTTTGACCCTAGCGCCAGGGGCGGAAGAAGGGGGTCGGTGGGGGCGGTCCACCTTGGGTGTCATCGCTGAGGGGCTGACATTTGGGACGGTGCTGGCCCCGTGGGTTACCCGAGAGGCGAGGTCCAAGTCCGGTCCGTGGTCAGAGGTGCAACGTGGAGGCAATCCGTAGTAGCTGAAGCCGGGTGAAGGGCAGGTAGTAGGGTGAAATCAGGAACAGGTATGCAAGCAGGGAGCCAAGGCGCGTCAGGAGCTCAGGCAGGAAAGCAGGACAGGGTTCAGGCAAGAACTAGCAACCAACAATGTTGCTCCCACAACTTGGGACCGGGGATGGCCGGCTTTTATCTGCCCCGAGGCATAGGGCGGCCCCGGTCCATAGGTGACTCACCTCTCCTGGCCTGGAGGCGAGCACTCCTCCTGCGGGAACTTAGTTCCCTCCACCTCTCTGCCCTGAGCCTCTGTAGCTCAGGAGAGGCTGGAGGGTTACTGGACCCAGAGGCAACCTCAGCTTCCTCTGACAGGGCTGGGAGAGGAGCACCTGCAGGCAATGGGTCCTCCATCACCTCAGGAGCCAGAGCAGACTCAGCACCCGAGGATCCAGCACAGGTGAGGACCCTTCAGGCTCAAGCCCCAGCCCCAGCTCAGCTGGTTCTGGAGGCGGGGAATCCTGTGCAGGCTGGGATCCCTCAGGTTCAGCATCCGAGTCCGAATCCCAGGCCATCACAGGCACACTGCCTGCCCACAACCTCCAAGCCATTGGGGGGAAGGGGCGGAGCTGCGCCACCTCGCAGCTGGCCCTTACCCGTTTGTTTTGACAGCTCAGTGGAGGCTTGGAAGTTGCAGGCGGGCGGCACGCCATTGCCCCCCACTCCCGGGCTTCTTCCATGGGGGGAAGCCTCCCCTGAGCTGTGAAAAGGAAGATGGAAGGGAGGAAGACTGCTGGCAAAGCGGCGCAGCTCCCTCCTCCCCACCCAGGAAGCAGCCCACCACGGGCAGCTCGCTCTGCCCCCATGGGCACCTCACCCCTGGGTCGCTCGCCTCGCCCCCGGGTGCACAGCATGCTAGCTCCGCCTCTGCATAGCGCAACAGTGAATTCAACTGCTTATTGTTGCATCAAGGAAAGCTGATTTCTCCATGTTGAGTGTCAAAGCTGAAACGTCAGTTCCTCCCAACACTACCCCGTCTCTGCAAGTAACTAGCATAGGGAGACTTTGATACTACAGTCAAACCTCTGTTCCCAAACACCTCCGTTTTGGAACGTTGCAGCTCTCGAATGCCAAAAACCCAGAAGTAAGTGTTCCGGTTTTCGAACGTTTTTCGGAAGCCGAACGTCCGACGTGGCTTCCGCCTGAGTGCAGGAAGCTCCTGCAGCCGATCGGAAGCCACGCCTTGGTTGTCAAACATTTCGGAAACCGAATGGGCTTCCCAAATGGATTACATTCGACAACCGAGGTTTGACTGTATGTAGGATGAACACCACACAGCCAGATTCACAGGCATGGGTAGTAGGTTAAATCAATATTCTCCAGCTATCTTCCTAATTCCAAGAGAAGAACATTTCTCTAACCCAACCCAGGCACTAATTGGCCTCCATTTCCACATTTTAGAATCATAGAATTGTAGAGTTGGATGGGACCATGAGAATCATCTAGCCCAACTCCCTGAAATGCAGGAATCTTTTGCAGGAATCTTTTGCCCAACATGAGGCTCAGACACATGATTCTGAGATGAAGAGTCTAATTTGCTCTATCTATTATCTTCAGAGGTAGCGACTAACATCTTCTGTTACTGAGGGGAACAGACTACACAGAAGCAGTCACACCCATTTCTGTGATGGAGATTTCCCTTTCTTCAGCCACTGCCACCACTGACTACCTCACCATAGAGGAATGTGTACAAACAAGTTGTGAAAAAATGCTATTTTTAAGCTTCTGAAGTTGAAATATACTCGGAGTCGAGAGTGGATTTCATGCTCTTTATTCAGCTCATAGTGGTGAGGAAAAATGGAAGTTCCACCAGAAGGTCTGCTTTATATACATTATTTACACAACGGGGCCCACGTGATTGGCTAATTCCGGGATTCTACTGTAGGCCAATCAGGATGCGGATTCACTTCCACCTGGAGCTGGATTGGATGGCTCCTATGGAGCAATCAGACTGCTGCATTCTGGGTCCTATTGTTCTAGGACCAATCAGACTGCTGCATTCTGAATCCTATTGTTCTAGGACCAATCAGACTGCTGCATTTTGGATCCTATTCAACTCAGTACATAACAGAAGTTTATCTTGATCCACGTGCCCCAAGATCTTTGGAATGGCAAACTGAGTAAATTTACACTTAAATTGTGCTGGTATTAACATTACCATCACAATCATTTTCTATGTGCACAAGATGATGTCTGTTCCATCCTAGTCATATGCAAATACTGGTATTTGAATCACAGATTCACCACATAGGTTATTGCAGTCTTTGGGTCTCTGTCCCTCCCCTGTTCTTGTCACACAGATTGCAGCTGCTTTCTAAATCTGATTGTGTGTGGCTGCTTAAAAACAAACAAACCTACAAACAAACTAGGGGCATTTAAAACTTAAGCCATTGCCGAGCTTCCAGTTTAGCCGGTGTTTTGATTAGAAGTTTGTATTATTTGGCTGAGCTCTTCAGCACCCTGTTCGACTGTTTGTTTTATTTCTCCTTCATTCATTGCAGATGCATATAGCTATTTCAAGTAAACGCACAGCTGCTGACCCCTACAGTAGAATATAAAAAGACACTTGGCGATGGTACACTGTAGGAATGCTGGAACAGTGTGAGAAAAGAGATTTCCCCCACCCCCAAGAGACTGTTTCTTTCTTGCCTTTCTTCAGTACTCCATCCGCGTTTTGTTTTTTAATTGAGGAGGGAGAGAAGGAACATGTAACCCAAATCTACACATGTGTGGGCCATACTAGATGTGATGTTAAATGTGTGCTGGCATTCATCGTACATACAGTGGTACCTCGGGTTACATATGCTTCAGGTTACATACGCTTCAGGTTACAGTCTCCGCTAACCCAGAAATATTACCTCAGGTTAAGAACTTTGCTTCAGGATAAGAACAGAAATCAGGCTCCAGTGGCGCGGCAGCAGCAGGAGGCCCCATTAGCTAAAGTGGTGCTTCAGGTTAAGGACAGTTTCAGGTTAAGAACAGACCTCCAGAATGAAATAAGTTCTTAACCCGAGGTACCACTGTATTTCAAAAATAGAAATAGCCACCATGACCTGGAGTTGGAATGGGACTGTGTTGGGTGGCGAGGGGAACACAACTCATTCTTCTTGCCACAATCCATGTTGCTATTTCAGACCCTCAAAGTGTCCCTATTTTTCCAGGGACAGTCCCAGATTTACAGAAGCCATCCCGGTTTCTGATTTGATCCTAGAGGACACCCCTATTTTAATCAGAGAAATGTTCAAGGATATGGTAGGACATCCCCAGGACTTTTTTACCCAGCCAAAACTCAGCGGCTCTCCATTGGGTGCCATTGCTATTCTAAGAGATGAGTGAGGTGTGCATGGTGAGTTCCGACACCGCTTTTTCTATAAAAATAGCTCTGGACGTTCCTATTTTCATCAGAGAAATGTTGGAGGGTATGCCATTTCAAATAGTATTCGCAGATGAGAGAAAATGTCCCATTGTAGAGGTCTAGTTGTTCCAGTTGTCCTGCTCCTAGAGAGGAAGTTTGGACGCCATATTTCTTAGACATTAAATTCTGGCAACAGTTGTCCAATAATGAAAACTGTCACCTGATCTGTCTGAGTGGCACGTGTAGTTTTGGTGTAGTGGTTAAGAGCGGTGGACTCGTAATCTGGTGAACTGGGTTCACATCCCCGCTCCTCCACATGCAGCTGCTGTGTGACCTTGGGTCAGTCACAATTCTCTGAAGTCTCTCAGCCCCACTCACCTCACAGAGTGTTTGTTGTGGGGGAGGAAGGGAAAGGAGATTGTTAGCCGCTTCTTCGGGTAGCGATAAAGTGGGATATCAAATCAAAACCATAAATAGCCCTCAAAATTGCAGCTACAGCCAATCATCAGCAAGCCTGGCTGCAGCAACCAATCACATGCCCAAACGCTGCTGACAATCTCCTGCTGGCTGCTGCCACCAATCACCAGTCCGTCCGTCGCCCCCCCCCCCCCCCCGCTATCCATGTATAAGACGAACTGCAATTTTGGCTTATTATTTGTAGGGGGGGAATCGTTTTATACACAGGAAAATACAGTATTTGTATTGGTGTATTTGTTTTTTAAAAGGTAAGACTGCCTTGGAACCCCCTGCCCAATACTCTTTATTCAAAAGCAAGCCCACAGGCTTGAAAGGTGTCTCATACTATATTTTTTGGGGGGGGGGTCAGGGTGTGGGGGCTAAGAGAACAACAAATCAACGGTGTGTTGTGTAAGTCTAATGGGACTTACATGCAAATAAATATGCTGATGATTCAGAGAAATGATTTGAGGAAACAAAGTTGGAAAGGGTACGCTTTGATGAAACAATTTCTCCTTAAATTACTGGGTCAATTTCACCAGTTTCTGGTCAAACCGGAATGTAGAAAAATTGTGTGCTTTTTTGGCAGGTGTCTGTGGAAATAAAAGGATAGAACATAGGTTTTGTTTGTTTTTTGGAGATGAGATGGGAAACCCAGTAGTTTTAATTACAAAAACATCGCTGTTCAGAAGATGGTACACTCGGGGAATGAATATTTTGCAACAAAATGAATTTACTACATTACAAATGTCAGACATTTATATATAAATATGCTGCTGGCTATAATCTGTTTCAGATAATATCGTAACAGTGAGTTGTGGTATTTAGTTGAGAAATGTGGAAGTTTTGTTCTGATGTTGATGTAATATTGTTATGGGACTTCCACAACTAGTACGATAAAGAAATCAAGAGCTGTTTTATTCCCAGTTGAACAAAACAGATCCCGTCGAATTACGCCAGTGCTTTGGCCGAATATCAAGAGCTTGGTGGGAGTTTTTAATTCACATATTGACAAACAGATGGTTGAAAGAGAGAATGATACTGACATTCAGTAGCACGAATAACTAGATTAGACTTTAATTTATGTGCTGCCTTTCCACAAAAGAAACTTTGTTCAAGGCATCTCACAATATTATCAAACAAATACAGTAGTGAGTAGAACAATATATCTGGTAATTGTTGAAAGGAACAATATTAATTTTCACAATATGATGACTGAGAAGGATCTGAGATGACCCTAAGCTTGAGGGGCATTTGATTGTGTGTTTTGGCAATAAAATCCTTGTTTTACATTTGACACAAAGTGAGGCATCATTGCCAGGGGTTTATGTTTTGTCATGCTGAATCCTGATTATAACCATTCATGGCATGAAAACTTTACTAATTAGGTCAAGGTTAACGGAAACATGGCTTGCTAATAGTTGAAATCATGTACTGAAAATAGCAGTAACCAGAGCTTGGGAAATTTATTTTAAAAAGTAACTGGTTCGAGTTCAATATGCTCAAAAAGGAACTAATTCCAATTTACCCTCATCCCTTTACAAAATGAACTAGTTTGGCTCAGGTTCAGTTTACAGTTCACTATAAGTTTATCCAAATGCTCCTCAGCAGAATAAATTCAGAATTGAGAATGTTACAAGCTGCTATGCTGAAATATAACACAGATTTAAGAAGACCCATAAAAGGTCTATCTGAATGGTTTAATTCTGCTCCCCCTCCCAACATTTATGACATTTAAACAAACTCGAAATGGTTCAAAGTTCTACCCAAAATCAATTTAATTCACATGAAGTACACTAGGCAACGATGAGAACTACTTTCAGGCATGGTTCAAATATTTCTGATCTAGTGAAGCTTATTAAATTGAACTAGTTCATTCCAAGCCCAGAAATAGCTAAGGCCAGATGGCAGGTGCTTAGCTGACATAGTGTAAGGTTGTGTCTGAAAATCCAGACACAAAAAGTTGTTCAGCTTTTTTTTGGCAAAATCTAACAAAACCCAAGTTTTTAGCTGTTTTTAAGAAAATTTCCTAAAATCTGCGCTTCCAACATGGGTTGCCATACGTCTGGATCTTCCTGGACATATTCCAGTGATTTCTGCCCAGATGCTGTTTACAAGGGCCGAATCCTGGTTATGTCTGGGAAATTCCAGAAGTATGGCGGCCTGAACATAGGGCTAACCTGGCCATACATTAGGGTATGTATGACTTAACTTCAGGCAGCACCATGAGGGGGAAAGAGATGAACAATTAATGTCTGATTACTGCTGGATTTTTTTAAAAGGGTTGGCTCTAGCAGGGGTGGAGAGAGCACAATTTGGGTTCCATTGCAGACAGCAAATTATCTTGCCTGCCATTGGCTGAAAACAAAACACTTGTCTACCATTTCCTTTCTTCACATAACGTTTAGTAAGGCAGATTTGAATACACGATGCAGTGTTGCATTACGTATGCCCCTGTATCATTCACAACAGTTCATTGGGGAAAGCCTACAACATTAGACAAAAGCATGATGTGTCTCCATAGAAGCTCAGCTGCTATATATGGGCAAATGCATTTAGAATTATGAGCAATAAAGAAGCTGTAATACCAGGTGGATGATGAGCATTGGCTGAATGACAGCTGTGACACACTTCATGAGCAAACAATTCAGATTTCAATATTTGGGGCCAGCTACAATGCTAAATGAGTCAGAACCTTCTGCACAAAACAGAAATATCACTGCTGGATTTTGTTGGTACTTGAAAAATATTTTGACGATATCTAAATATGCACAATGAAGGCATGCATTTAGAATTCAAGGTTTCAATGAGATCCTTTAACTCCCTGAAAATCAGTGAGGACCAGGCCTTAGAGGTCTTCGCAAATTGGTTGGAGAAGAATGGAGAGAGAGTTGGAAAGCTTTTTGACAGCCACCATAAAAAGCTTTTTGACAGCCACCATAAAAAGGTTTACTAATGAGTTCCCAAACAGTCACAGTGTGAAACCTGGACAAAATGTGGCCAGCTTCTGTGAACTGGGATTGTGGAATGGCCCAACGGACCACTATGACAATACCTTACATTATAGCTAGCCAAAAAGCTTAGCAATTATTGGTGGACGTTTCATTGCCTAGTTTTGGTTATCCATTTGCAACTCACTCTATTAAGTTTGGGCCTAACATGTCATGATACTTGGGATATGGTGCAGTTCCTCCTCCGCCAGCAATTCTAACATGTTTTTCATACTTACATGAAATTTCATACTGAAAATAAAGCATTCGCTCCGTGAACGAATTGCCTACAAAGTTGCTAGGGACAACAGTTGATCACATTTCCTTCCAGCAACCGTAACGTTTACATTCTGTTCTTGGGTACAATGGGTTGTAGCTGTAAAAGCGAACGGCGCTATGAATCGCTATGTTCCTGCTCCATCTCTTCAAACTTCTACACAGGCACCTAGCAGCAGCAAAGTGGAGCTCTAACTCTTTCACAAACCTGCTACGTCGACGAGGTAATTTATAGTCATTATACTCAATATGTGTTTCAAAAAAAGCACGGAAAGAATAGGACTGGGGTTATTATTGGCCAGTGTTTGGAACAGATGAAAAAGAAGTAACAGGAAGATGTCTCGCAGCTTTTTCAGAACCGCAACTCAAAGGAAATCATTACAAAGTGGAGAAGTAAAAGGCCAGAGTCGCCGCCTCATACAGAAGGATCTGAAAAGTTTTTGTATTGTCGATCTCTGATTTCATTACTCCTAATAACTCGTTTCCTGATGGAGAGGTAAAGAGCTACCTGAAACACAGATCCATGTCCTTTTAGTTAAACCTTTATCCCTTTGTCATTGTGGGTTTTTTCTTCTTCTTCCTCTGTACCTCCATTCATCTGCTCTACTGGAAGAGCCGCACGGTGTTAGAAAATGGCTGTTCGGAGCTAATATGCATTAACTTTTTAAAAACTGTTTTATACATAACCTATTGTATTAATATAAAACGCGAAGGCCATTCCCCCCCACATTTCCTGGGAATGGCCCATTACATTGTGAGCAATCTACACGTGCCTTTAAAAAAAGAAGAAGACGACTTTGAACTCAATACAAAAGGAAAATATAATCATGTACAACTATAAAGACGGCTTTCCCCCCCGCTTTTGTGCAGTCTAACTGAGGTGGATGTGTAGGATGGTAATGAAGAGATGGCCCGCCTTTATTAGCAGGCTCAGTGAAAAGGGTTCTTTTCAGAACTTCAACTTTTCTTATCTCCCTAGTTTTCGTGGTGTCTAAAATGGACGCTTTCATTTCATGACTTTCTTTCAAATGCTCCAAGTAGATTGGCAAAGCCAAGCCAGTTCAACCTTCTATCCAAAGGAGGCTAGGAGCAAGGTCGGCTAGTTTGGACGCTCCCATTCAAACAAAAGTTTTCTTGCGTTTAGACTTGGATTGGGTGGCTACTGTTAAAAGATGTCTCGTGCGTCGGGCGCCTTAATTTGTCAAGAAATATCCATGAAAAGTTAGTGAGTCAATATATATATATATTTAGAAATGGAGTGAGGAAGTACTAATGATGTAGACTTTTCCCCTCAACTACCGTAAAAAGGCCTAGTTATGCTACTTAACCTGCTGCCCTTGAAATTGTTTAATATAGTAAGTTTTCTTAGGATTATTTGATGATCTCCAGGCCTCTTCTCTTTATTATTTTCCTAGCTCTCTTTTGGCGCTGCCTCCTCTCCTCCCACCCACTCTCTCGTTTTCCTTCAGTGCTCCTCCCAGTACATCTCCCGGGAGAACTCTTTTAGCATAGTCTGAATTCGCTTTGATCTTTCTCAATTAGAAAGAAAACATGCAGTTAAATGGAGGTGAAATACGACCGTGAAGGCCTTTTACAAACAAGAAGGCAGAAAAAACTATGAACGCCACCCATTTTCACAAATACTTTATCCAACGGCAGAAACTATATCATTCCACACCCCCACACCCCATCGTAGTAAACTCCAAGGAAGATGCCTACTTTCAGATTTCGGTCTTGGTAATGAAATGATCGGATTTTAAAGGATTTTCACTGGTGCCAAATCCAGTCAGAAATCAACATACATAGGTCGTTTTATGGAAATGTAAATGGACTGGGAGGTATTGATAAATTGCTCTTTCTCTTCTTCGGCATAAATATAAATATAAATAATAGAATAGGATGTCCCTATTTTCATCAGAGAAATAATAGAGGGTATGCATTCAGGTGTTGATACCGTTGACTTAAGCATTCTTGCCATTGCCCTGTAGTATCTTCCTCTCTTTGTACTGGCCATCTTTCTTCACTTGCTACTTTTGAAGGCTAAAACTGCCTCTTAAGGTACAAATGATGCATCACTTCTGTCCTGAATGCACACCTCTTCCACATATTTCCTTCATTCTTCTTGACCTTACAAAGCCCACACTTCCTTATGTGCGATTAACATTATAGAGGATTTGCAACTGATGAGAAAAACCTAGAGCGGGAGCTGCCAAAGGGAATCTTGCAACCTGTGTAATGCCTCTGCAGACTATTCCTTCTGGATTGTTAATGGGTTGTTTTTTAAATTTCCTTAACATTCTATAAACCAACAACATTTTGCCATTATAAAGGCATATTAATAACTAAATTTGATTTATTGGTTTCTTCTTCATGTTTTTCTGCTTTGTTAGCACATACTTGTGTCAATTTATTGTGGCACCACTGACATAAATATAATACTCTGCCCTGACGATAGTTGAAAAACAACAGGGACACTGATAGATAATACAGCCACGAGCATGCTATGAACGGAAGCGTCTTTATCCCAGGTAACATGCAATATGTATCAAGAGATTAATTAAGCCGACCCAGTTGATTCTGTAATGAGCCATTATTTAACATGTCCCTTTTCTTTTCTCTTTAAAATCAAGTACCTTTCTAGCCTTTGCATCCTTGGAGATACCTGTCAGTCTATTAGACATCCAATTCTGGTGCTTGCTTACTCAGAAGTAAATGAAACAGTTCATTGGGACCTGCTCACATGAAACATGTGCATAGAATTCCAGCCATTTAATTGCACCTCATTCCCCCCTCCACCCCCAGATTTTCATAAAAGAAGGTAATGAGCTGATGGTATTAGCAGCCCTAAATTGAAAACATGCTCCCCTTGCTATTTTATAGGTATTGCAGAATCCATTCTGCAAATGGTAATGTCCAACTATTCTTGAACACACCGAATCTGAAGCATTCTTTAGTGAATCTGGTCCTTGAATTTAAGTTGATAAATTAAAATTGGTTGGATTTTTTTCTTTAATTGGATTATGTGGTGGGTTCACAACTGGATAACACATCACACGTGCTTTATTTCCTTCTTTTGTCTCCTTATATTGTGCCAGAGCTGAATCAACTGGATCCTTCCACTGCTCCATAACTGTGGGGAAGTATTCAAATATGCTTGCCTTCTGAAGTGGTACAGGCCACTCTGTCACCCCAGTATTCTGCATGTGTAAAACTGGCCTCTATTATAGCCAACAAGAAGGCTGATAAAAGGATCTGTGGGTTTGTTCTCATTATAGATGACTGTGGAATTGACTGTTCCATTTCCAAGAGCAATCCAAATCTCAAATGTCATGCTAATCAGGGAAATGATTGCATCTACCAAGGAACAAAACATTGTGGTTTAGTTCTGAGAAAAATGAAGTATCTTCAAATTGGAAATGTTTACTTGCAAAAAGGATATCTGGAGGCCAAGGGTTATGCTGCTGTTCCGTTAACAATGCAGACATCTTATGCAACGGAACATCTCCTTTTTCTCCTCTCCCCATGCATCCTCAGAATTGGCTCAGAGGATTGGGGAACCCTTCAAATAAGATTTAGGGGGGCACATGGGGAAAGGAAATCCCATGGAACTCTCCTCATACAGCACTCGATAGAATCCCAAGCAGCAGCTTCACATTTGCTGTGGTAAACTCTCTGTACACAGGGTAGGAACATTGGTTTTGTACTTATGCATTTTCCAAAGAGAGGAAACCCATCACCCAAAAAACCAGGAGACAGATTTATATGCATAGATACAAATTTGGAAGCAGCTAGTATAATTTAAATAGAAATACAACATATCTCATTATAGTGGGAAAGACAGTGAACACTAGGTGATTTGTGAGCTCGCTCAACGTGATATCTGGCGCTAACTGTTGATTGGATATTTCAGACTCCCGGCTCTCTCTTCTTATGATTTTTGATCTTTAAATTGTCTCAGGGCTTACAGTCCTTCCAAGAGAGGACTGTGGTCTGTAAAGTAGGACACACTAGTTTTGCATCTTATGCAATCACAATGAAAAATGGTTCAAGTTAAGAAACTACATAGGGTTCAGTCTTTTAAAGTACTGAGATATATATATAGAGAGAGAAATTGAGAGAGAGATTTTTCTGGTTTCTGTGCTCCTAATATCTGCTTTTCTGTGATCTCATTCATCCCTGTAACGTGGGCAAAACAATATAATGAATTTCAGTTCATGCCAAAGACACTGCAGCATATAAGATTTGTTAAGCTGTAAATACTTCTGTGCTTCTTAAACAAAATGACATTTTTGGTTTGATCTGTTTAACCGTTGAATAAGATGTTTCTAAAATATATTGGACTGGTGCCATTTGTAGACTACATTTTTTTACCATACATAGTAAAATATGAACAATTTATAGCATTTTGACATCATGTGTTTCTCCTCCCTAAAAACCAGTGTTTGATTCACAGCCCAGAATAAAAAGTGACATTGGGAACATTTCTTTTTAAAATCTGCAATTAAACAGGTAACTTACGTATTATGTAGTTATTTTATGTGTATTCTTGGTTTTGTTTTTTTTAAATGTTAG
The DNA here is from genome assembly GCF_965112155.1 of Podarcis liolepis. NCBI lineage: Eukaryota > Metazoa > Chordata > Lepidosauria > Squamata > Lacertidae > Podarcis > Podarcis liolepis. Next base: position 116,848,642 of record NC_139554.1, on the reverse strand, counting down.
CCTACTCCAAGCACTCAAAATAGGATATGCTGCTTATTTAAAATAAATAAATAAAATTGCTGCAATCCTCCAAGCATTACTGGAAGGCACGGAAAATAAATTTGTGAATCATTTTGCAAACAAAACAAAACAAATCACATGCTTCCCAAATGATGCTCCGTTCTCCCTGGCTCTTGACCACTGAATTTATAACCAATGAAGGAATGGCCCATGAAATATGATAGGTCAGCAGGACTTTGGAATGCAGGACACTCTCCATCTTCCCTATTTCTCACACTTTGATGTTCCCCAATTCTTGCCCTTATCTAACCCTAGATTCCTTCTTCCTTTAACCCCTCCCTTTTTATTCTGAGCAACGGCCTCAACAGCATAGAGGCAAGGCTTCAATGGTACCCTGGACAGTGCCATGCAAGGTTCAGACTGGAGATTCCGTAATAGATGTTGCTTCAGTAATGGATGGAGGGGAGGTTGATGCCTTCGCCTGCCCCTCCTCAGTAAGGGTATCCTGTTAAAGGGATTCAGGGTGTGAATACTGTCCGAAGCCTGGGCTAGGGCCATGTCATAGCCCCTATGGGGACCCCACGGGGTGCCACTATCTGATGTAAGTTACAGGGCACCCCCAGTCGGTGGTTTACCCTTCCATGGACTCCCTGCAGACGGGCAAGAGTCAAGATATAGCCTGGCTTCACCCCAATGCCTAAGCCAAATTGCTCATATCCGTAACCAATAAAGTTGTGGCCTACTCAAACCCATAAACCTAATGTTCTGTGTCAGTGTGATTTATTGTTCTCCTGGGAACTTTGGGGCTCAGGTGCCTTGGCATGCAAGGGAGCCCCCTAGTTCGTCCAGAAGAGCAGGTTCCTTCCATAGCAGAAGGAACTTATTGGCATCTGCTAAGGGATGCAGGTGGCACTATTGGTTAAACCACAGAGCCTAGGACTTGCTGATCAGAAGGTTGGTGCTTCGAATCCCCACGACGGGGTGAGCTCCCGTTGCTCGGTCCCTGCTCCTGCCCACCTAGCAGTTCGAAAGCACGTCGAAGTGCAAGTAGATAAATAGGTACCGCTCCAGCGGGAAGGTAAACAGTGTTTCCGTGTGCTGCTCCGGTTCACCAGAAGCGGCTTAGTCATGCTGGCCACATGACCTGGAAGCTGTATGCCGGCTCCCTCAGCCAATAAAGCGAGATGAGCGCCGCAACCCCAGAGTCGGCCACGACTGGACCTAATGGTCAGGGGTCCCTTTACCTTTACCTTAAAGGCCTTGGCAAGCCACTGCCAGCCAGGATGGTGCTGGGCTTCATTTCAAAGGGGATAAACTAAGCACTTCATTTAGGGCAATAAAAGTGTCCTTTAAAGCGTATAATCTACATATGCATCAAGAAACTTGAGACTAGTGCATTTTATTCTGTAAACAATATATTATTGTTGAATGGACATTATTATCCTTATTATATCTACCTTAAGTTGCTATCTTTGTACCTCATGAACTCGTTATGATATTTAAATGAATCCCTTTGACTGCACCTTTTAAGAAAAGGGTTGGTAAAAAACAAAACAAAAAAAAAAGAGTTCAGGCATTGTTGCAAAGACATGAAAAACTGAAAGCGTACTGACCACACATATTTTTCTCTTTTCAATTGCTGGGCATTTGCATTGCTGTGAAATGCTTTTAACTAAGTAGTTATTTCTCAACCCCCACAAGAGACATTCCTGAAACATGAATTGCAGTCTGGCTTGGGCTGTTCCCACTACTGCTGCTGACCAGATCATGTGCAGCCAAATGGAAGCATTTTCAAGTTATGGTGGATTGCCAAGTATGCAAAGACAAGAGGTGTGAATAAGGGCAGAAAGCCCATTGGAAAGAAATGCATACTAAGCCTTGGAAAACCTTATAATGTGTATGATACTGCGGATAGTGCTCCCAGAATAAAACTTTGATATAACATGCAAGTTTCTAAATGTGATTAGAATCTGCAGCATGGTTCATGACTATAGTTAATCTCAGGGTTGTGGGTTCGAGCCTTGAAGGTAAAGGTAAAGGTACCCCTGACCATTACGTCCAGTCACGGATGACTCTGGGGTTGCGCACTCATCTCGCTCTATAGGCCGAGGGAGCCGGCGTTTGTCCACAGACAGCTTCCGGGTCATGTGGCTGGCATGACTAAGCCACTTCTGACGAACCAGAGCAGCGCACGGAAACGCCGTTTACCTTCCCGCCAGAGCGGTACCTATTTATCTGCTTGCACTTTGATGTGCTTTTGAACTGCTAGGTGGGCAGGAGCTGGGACTGAGCAACGGGAGCCCACCCCGTCACGGGGATTCAAACCGCCGACCTTCTGATCGGCAAGTCCTAGGCTCTGTGGTTTAACCCACAGCGCCACCCACATTCCTCAAGTCCAGTTTACTATGTGCCAATTCCTTCTGTTCTGGGGATTTCGACTTTCTGCCAACATTTGGATTTGTGCTAACAAGTTAGCGTACAAATGGAAGACAGGAAGCCGCCTTACACCAAGTCAAACCACTGGTTCAACACCAAGTCATGTTTATACTGGTCGACCACAGCTCTCCAGAGTTTCAGTCCCAGGTTCAAGTCTGGGAGAACCCCATCTGAAATCCTGGAGAGCCACAATCAGTGCCCTATGGATGTACACTCAGAATTAAGTCCAATGAATTCAGTGGGACTCCCAGGTGTCATAGGATCGCAGCCTAAGTGAATAAATCATAGAATCATAGACTTGTAGAGCTGGAAGGGACCTCAAGGGTACAACCCCCTGGGATGCAGGAATCTCAGCTAAAGCATCCATGACAGATTAGCATCCAATCTCCGCTTAAAAACCTCCAAGGAAGGAGGGTCTACAACCTCCCAAGGGAGACTGTTCCACTGTTGAACAGTTCTTACTGTCAGAAAGTTTTCCCCCTGATGTTTATAAATTGGAATCTCAGGTGCTGACCTTGAAAGCCCTAAATTGCCTCGGCCCTCCATACCTGAAGGAGCGTCTCCACCCCCATCATTAAGCCTGGACACTGAGACCCATCGCCGAGAGCATTCTGGTGGTTCCCTCCATGTGAGGTTACAGGGAACCAGGCAGAGGGCCTTCTAGGTAGTGGCGCCCGCCCTGTGGAATGCCCTCCCATCAGATGTCAAGGAAATAAACAACTACCTGACTTTTAGAAAACATCTGAAGGCAGCCCTGTTTAGGGAAGTTTTTAATGTTTGATGTTTTATTGTGTTTTTAATATTCTGTTGGCAAACCCAACCAGATGGGTGGGGTATAAACAAACAAACAAACAAACACAACAACAACAACAATCTTGTAACTTGAAGCCATGGGTTTGAGTCCTATTCTCCAGATCAGGAGAAAGCAAACTTGTTCCCTCTTCCATGCGACAGCCCTTAAGATATTTGAAGATGGCTATCATCTCTCAGTCTCCTCTTTTCCAGGCTAAACATACCCAGTTCCTTCAACCGTTCCTCTCAAGGCTTGGTTTCCAAATCCTTGATCATCTTTGCTGCCTTCCTGTGCACACGTTCCGGCTTGTCAACATCCTTCTGAAATTGTGGTGCCTAGAACTGGACACAGTATTGCAGGTGTGGTACATACATGCACTTTAAATTTATCTTTTATTTGTTGATGATCTCAACTGCAAACTGCTGCCTTATGTAGCTGGGATTGAAAGAGTTACAAGGAAGTGGGGTGAGCAAGGTTGACTTATGTACTTATCGCAGGCAATCTCGAAACAAGTTGCTGGACTATACACACAGCATGTCTGATCTGGTCTGGCAATTCCAAGGCTCAGTGTTCCAGCACGCCTTTCTGACTCAACTTTGCAGGCCCTGATCAGAGAGCGGAGGTGGGGGCGAAGTGCTGTAGCATTAATGGAAAAGCAGGGGGTGAGGCTTGGCTCTGCATCAAATGTAATGTAACTAATCAGCTTTGGTAAGTAGATTATGGCATGACAGAAGGGCTGCTATAGTATAATGTAATTGAAAACAAATGTATTGCCTCTGCACAAGAATGCCTAAAGATTAGGGAGTAAATCCAGCAAACAATATTTAAACCAACTCTGCCATAAGGGAAAGTTATGCAGCGTTGCATTTTAAGACGGGAAAAGGGACACCATAAATATATCAGGAAGCATGAGGTTCCCCTGAAGTACTGTAGGATCTACCAGCCAAAAATGTTTGATGTGACTATCATTACGTTCAGAGGCTGGGTGCCCTGCCATGCCTAGAAGCAGATTGTGAGGGTTAGTGCAGATTCCAAACTCACATCTGGCACACTTTCATTAATTGCGTTTTTATCCCAAGCTTCTTCCAAGTAGCTCGAAGCAATGTGGAAGGTGAACCTCCATCTTGCTGTCACAACAACTAAATGAGGTAGGGCCAAACTTCACATGGATCTTGTGGAAGAGTCACTTTTCCATCAAACATACATTCTAGGCAATGCGGATGCCTAGCATTTGTACTGTTTGAGCAGACAAGCCCACCCTGTAGGTGTTATACGCAACTTGTAGATGGGGGCAGTGCCAAAACGCATTGAAACGTCCCGGGACAATATCAGTGCTATTTGTTGTGAGCCGCACAGCATTGTGGGAATCAGGTTTTGATTGGCAGGCCCTGAGATGAAGGAGGAGCCAGAAACAGAGCGGGGAACTGAATGGTGGGAATGTGAATTGGAGGAAGTGTTGGAGGGAGGAGCAGGGAAGCCATCTCCTCCCCCCACCCCCTCCACACAACCTCCCTGCAGAGGGCAAGTGAGCCTCGTGAGTGAGCGTGCCATGCCTTGTCTCCAAAAGTTTGGCAGGCAGGACTTGGGAAAATGTTGGGACGTCTTCATAGCTTCCATCCAGTCCTAAACCTCTTGCCTTGTTCGTGGACTCTTGAGCCCTGTGTCTACTGCTGAGCCTGCACAGTTACTTGCCTGTGGAATAAGCATTATTTCTTAGGAAAATTAAGTTGTAATTTCCTGGGCAGGCCACAGGCCTTCCTGCTATATACCTGCTGGGAATGACAACCTGAATCTCATAGCTCTCCTGACAGGTGATTTGGTCTGCAGCCACAGTGTGGAAATAAAGGAGGAGATTGTCCACCAGATACCAGGCACTCTATTATTCAAATTAGGCCTCTGGGTTTTTTTTCTTACAATCCCTTTCTCAATGAATTAATCAATTTTAATCTAGCATTTAAATTCTCAAAACTTTCTTATTTGTTAATTCGAGCAACTACTGCTATCACTTCATTACAAACAGTATTTCTACCTGCAACACACTTGAGCAAACCTGCTCCTCTTCCTTTCACAGATATTTTGTTTCCATTTGCAACTGTAGCTGCCTCTAATGAGTTATCATTTAACTCTTTGGGGGGAATTAGCATCAGACGTCATGCGCATGGAAGTTGCCAAATCAATTAACCAGGGTTACTGTTAATAGCGCTAGTTCTCCTATAACTTGATATCGCTGGATAGTTCTGATGAACTGCAAAAGCATTTTTAGTTTGCTTTCTGTTGCCACCCTGGAACTTTTCTTTATTAGTGCCACTTTGTTTTGTACAATTCCTTCAATGAAGGAAAACAAATTTTCTGCTTGTATATGTTGATAATATAATTTTGGTTACTGAGAACAAACAAGATTGTACAAAAACAAGATTGGGTGCAGGCCTGTCCAGGACATAGGCATCCTGTGACAAAGGTGACCTGTGTACTTGCTTGCTTGCTTAACAGCTATTGGGAACTTCAAGGTCCCTGTTCTCCCTTCTTATTGTCTTTGTACTGGACCTGGAGACTCCAATATAGAGCATTCCATGTCAAGAAGGAGGGCAAGTGGGCACTCTATCAAATGACAGGGCAGGAGTTACATGGAGAAGGGCCTTTTCAGTGGTGGTGCCCATTGTATGGCTCGCTCTTCCCAGACCTGCTCTCTTTTTTGGTCTGTATTTTGGAGTTTTATAATTTAGGAAGACTTTGGAAGAACTGGTTGACAAGTCTTATCAGTCGCTGACATATGAACAGATTTTATTTGCTGCAATTCTGGGCTTCTGGTGCACCAGGGTTTACACCAGCATAATAGAGTTGGCCAGGATGCCAGAAGGTATACAATTTACGAGCTTTCTCCATTATCTGCACAGCAGGGGGTGTTCAGTCGACAGTGCAAAGGCTGAGCTGAAGCATTTCCTGCTGGTTACCTATAGGGGTCGCTGTTTGGTAGTACCCGATTGCTGAGCTGTCAGATTCTAGAGCTCCCTATTGGTGGCTCTTGGGTAATTCCAAAAATACAGAGTCCATTAATAAAACACAGTGATCATTCATAAATAAATCTCCATTTCTACATATTGGGTGTGTATTTCAGCGGTTGAACGTACAGGTTTATGGACATGCTGTAGTGTAGTACTTATGCGACTGTGAATAAAAGATGGCTGGGCTCATCGTCCCGAGGTTTGGTGGGGGGGAAGGTGACAAAACTGATTTCCAATAAGTGCCCGCCCTTTATTTCCACAACAAGTCCTTGAATCTGTGTTCTGAATAGTGACACCAGAGACCTAGAAGGTGCAGGGCTTGTCAGTCCAACCCCTGCACAGTCTCATCAGGGCTGACCTTAAGGCAATTGGAGCAATTTGGCCAAATTGGGGCCTGTGGGCCGCTCCCAAGGGGGCCCCCGCACCAGGGCAATCTAGATGGATTTTATTTATATCTATAGTGCTACCTCGGGTTAAGTATTTAATTCGTTCTGGAGGTCTGTTCTTAACCTGAAACTGTTCTTAACCTGAAGACCACTTTAGCTAATGGGGCCTCCTGCTGCTGCCACGCTGCCGCCACGCGATTTCTGTTCTCATCCTGAAGCAAAGTTCTTAATCCAAGGTACTATTTCTGGGTTAGCAGAGTCTGTAACCTGAAGTGTATGTAACCTGAAGTGTATGTAACCCAAGGTACCACTGTATAAGATTTTGCAGACTTTGGCTGTGAACTGGAGCCCTACAAAAAACAAACAAATACTCGAGTTGGGCCCAACTTCTTCAAATTGGGCCCCACTGGCTAGCCCTGAGTCTCATAGTTGCTGGGCCTGAGTTGCCCTGCCCTTGCATGAAGTTCTTGGATTTGCAGTTTTGGGAGAGGGGATGTTGCCTGCTGGGGTGCAGGCAGGCTGGCGAGGACCCCTAGATTTAGAGGCCCTAGGCTTCAGCCTACTTAGCCTATACATAAATCCAGTACAATGGTACCTCAGGTTAAGAACCTGAAACTGTTCTTAACCTGAGGTACCACTTTAGCTAATGGGGCCTCCCGCTGCCGCCGCACGATTTCTGTTCTCATCCTGAAGCAAAGTTCTTAACCCGAGGTACTATTTCTGGGTTAGCGGAGTCTGTAACCTGAAGCGTCTGTAACCCGAGGTACCACTGTACTGCACACAGAGCACTTAGTCTAAGCAGGAGCTGGCTCAGTCCCTTCAACAGGAATGCTCTGCTATCACAATTGTACGCCTGCAAAATATTTCCCCATACGGAAGTGAGATGAAGGAGGAACTATCCTTCCTGTTTGCATAGAGCTTCATGTGAATTTCGGAGCCTTGCCCTGTAGAGTGCTGGATCCAAGCCACTACTTCCCGATGTACACAGACAGAGCAATCATGTTTTCATGGTAGTATAATCTTGTTGTTGTTTTTTCCACCATGGTATTTATTTCATGGCTTATGTTCTTCTACAAGTAGGTCACAAGCTATTTTGGTTGGAATGTGTAGATTATAATTAGTCCTACAAATGGAGTGCTGGTTCTGCAAACCACCAGGCACGTTTCTGGAGACTATGGCCATGCCGTTACAGATTTGTAACATTTCCCCTTAGAAGGGAACTCTCCATTGTGCAAGGGCTGGAACTACCATATTTTTTGCCCTATAGCAGGGGTCTGCAACCCGTGGCTCCGGAGCCGCATGTGGCTCTTTTACACCTTTGCTGCGGCTCCGGGGCAGATACTAGCGAGGGGAGGAGGCGCATTGTGCGCCCCGACACTCCCCACTGTGGCGGGCGCTGTACTGGCTGTGACGTCGCATGGGGGCGGTGCGTGCGTTAGTCCCGACGTCACCTTCCCGCCCGCTGTCAGATCGCGGCTCTGGAGATATATTTGTTTTAAATGTCACAATGGTTTTGCGGCTCCCAGGTTTTTTTTCCTTCGGAAACGGGTCCAAGTGGCTCTTTTTGTCTTAAAGGTTGCAGACCCCTGCCCTATAGGACGCACCGTCCCATAAGGCACACCTAGTTTTTTGGGGGGGAAATAAAGGGGAAAAAAATTATTCCCCCCCCCCAGGCGAGGGGCTGGGGCAGGGGAAGCCCAAGCTTCCCCCGACCCCAGCCCCCAGAACAGGCAACTCTCCGCAAGCCGTGGGAGCCCGGCGCGGGCTCCCGCGGCTTACGGAGATCTGCGCAAAGCCTGGAGAGCAAGAGGGGTCGGTGCGCACTGACCCCTCTCGCTCTCCAGGCTTCAGCGAAAGCCTGCATTCGCCCCATAGGACGCATACACATTTCCCCTTCATTTTTGGAGGGGAAAAAGTGCACCCTATGGGGCAAAAAATACGCTACATGTTACAGGGCAGGCATGGGACCCCCAATCTGTGTTTGACTTGTAATGCTGTTGCTGGAGGAAGGGTAACTAACACAGGGAAGAATGAGCAGATTGGGTCATTGTGCTTAACCCTTCCCCTGAGATATGAGGCAAACTGTACAGCCATTGTAATACTCCATCTGTGTGAGAATATAGCTTGCTTCACCCTTTCAGTGTTTTACTTTGCTGCCAACCCCCCAGACCCTGGAAACAAATCTTGTGGACTTATATGTATGTATGCGAGGCAGAAAGAGGGGAGGCATATGATTGCATAAAAGGTAAAGGTAAAGGGACCCCTGACCATTAGGTCCAGTCGTGGCCAACTCTGGGGTTGTGGCACTCATCTCGCTTTATTGACCGAGGGAGCCGGCATACAGCTTCTGGGTCATGTGGCCAGAATGACCAAGCCGCTTCTGGTGAACCAGAGCAGCACATGGAAATGCCATTTACCTTCCCTCCGGAGCGGTACCTATTTATCTACTTGCACTTTGACGTGCTTTCAAACTGCTAGGTTGGCAGGAGCAGGGACCGAGCAACGGGAGCTCAACCCGTCACAGGGATTCAAACCGCCGACCTTCTGATCAGCAAGTCCTGGGCTCTGTGGTTTAACCCACAGAGCCACCCGCGTCCCATATGATTGCATACTTTCTCAAAATTCAGAATGTGTCTGCTGGCCTGAAAAGGTTGGCAAAGTCCTTGCAGCAGCACAACAGAAGTTGCTGCATCAACAAACCCACCATCAAATCTTCCTCTATGCTTCTTCTGACCCCTAGAACGCCCTGCAGCAAAACTTGAACTTGCAATAATATCAATTTTCTACATAAATACAAGAAAGACAAGCTTTCATCCTATTTAAGAACTCCTCCATCTGGTAGGGTTTTTTTTTTAAAAGTATTATGAAATCAAACATTCTCTAAGCTGTGTTTTCTGGAGTCGTTCAGAACAGTAGATTATGATCTCACTTAATCGTTTTTCTTTTCTTTTCACAGGGCATAAAATACCATATAATTAGCAGCCTTCTCTAAAGCCGCATGCAGAACACAAATTCAACGTGACGTGATAACACGCCCTTTTATGCCTTACAGGAGTGGGAAAGCCATCAACATATGCATATCGAGGTGATGGGGAAAGGTATGGAAGTGTATGTGTTGGAGCAAACCACCAATAATTTCCCTATGAACTGAGAGGGAATTCCTTTACCCAAAACTCCTCTTTCAAGAGATGCTCTTTTCCAAATATAGATTCTTTACATCTAAAGAGCTGCAGGCCGAACAATCAACCTTGGTGGCATGTTCAGGGCATATTGCCAAACAGAAATTGACCTGGGAGTTGCACTGAAGCTCCCAATTCTAATTTGCTCATCTGCCGCTGTATACAACAAAGGGGGTGGAGTGATTTGTCAAATAGTGAACCAGCATCTGGCAGAATATGGGGGGGACATGGGAGCACTGTGGATGAAATCCCTGGTTTTCAGCACTGAGTGGTAGGGAAGGCACAGAGCAGAAGTGAAATGGCCTCTGGGTTATATAAGGTAATAAAACGTAAAGGACACCTGGATGGTTAAGTCCAGGCAAAGATGACTGTCGGGTTGCGGCACTCATCTCGCTTTTAGGTCGAGGGAGCTGGCGTTTGTCCACAGACAGCTTTCCGGGTCATATGGCGAGCATGACTAAACCACTTGTGGCACATCAGAACACCGTGACAGAAATCAGAGCGCACGGAAACACCGTTTATCTTCCCGCCACAGCGGTACCTATTTATCTACTTGCACTGGTGTGCTTTCAAACTGCTAGGTTGGCAGGAGCCGTGACAGAGCAACGGGAGGTCACCCCATTGCGGGGATTAGAACCGCCGATCTTCTGATCGGCAAGCCCAAGAGGCTCAGCATTTTTGCAGCTATTGCCTATGCTGTTCAAAACACAAGACTCAAAACAATCTGCCTTCCTCACTCGCTCTTTGCTTTCGGGGAAAAGTCTATTTTGGCATTTTCTGCTTTATTAGAATCCAACATGTAATACTTTAATTTCACGTGGATGGGCTTTGAAATTTATCCTGGGCTTTGAAATTTATCCTACTTGAGAGGAAACAAAACTGCATTAGTGTACAACTGCATGATGCTACCACTGCTAGAGGTTTGCTTGTCCTATTGTGGATAAACTGGACATCGTGGTGGTCCAATCCAATGCATGCCATGCCAAATTCCTTTTCAAACAGGGAAGAAGTGATTGAAAACTTAGTAAGGATGGGTTGCAAAAGGGCACTAAGCAATATTTGAACATTTGGACAATGTGTTTTATGTTAATTTTATCTTGTTTCCTTGACACTGGCCATTGACTGTAGTGATAAAGATTTGATTTGGTTCTATACTCCTGCCTCCTGAAAACAGTGGATTTTCTTCCAGCTGGGAAGCGGCAGTTTCAGAGTGTAGGCAATTCATCATCGCCTTGTTGACCACCCGCTACTGAACTATACTTCACCCCACCTCATTCCTGCTTTTATAGGGCTTCAGCAACAACTCGATCTAGAGACATGAGTCTCTGCATATCTAGTTTGGACCTTAATGACATAGCTAAAACACACACACACGGAGGATGTACAGAAAATATTTCATGAGGAACTGCGAGGCTCAAAATGGAAGGGAAACACGAGCCCTTGTGACCTTCACTTCAACTAGCCAAGTTCCTCTGAGCAGCCGGCTATGAACAGGGAGTTCTGTTTGAGGTCGTGTTTTCCTAGAGGCTGTCGTGTTCAAATATTTGATTGCTTACTTCTGCAAAAATAGATTTAAACTAGTGCTGCAAAAAAAATTTAAAATCATCTGTTGAAAGAGTGCAGCTTTCAATCTGTAGCTGAAGTGATCCATCAGGGTTATAAGTAATACACTGCTTCAGTCCAGAAATATTCATACTGGGTGAAAGGGTAGGATATCCTGTCGGTCAAGAATACTTCAAACACACATAGTTTAGGTTTCTCCTATTTTAAGAGCTTTTGGGAGTGGTGGATTCTTCCTATGGTAAGGGAGGAAAGCTTGCTCCCGATTGCTTCTGACCTACTTTGTTTTGATGGTTCAGGCAAAGAAATGATCCTCCCAGTTTCTCCATCAGTACTGTGTGTCTAATCACCGGTTGTGGACCAAATATGCTGAGTGAAGTGAACCCAGAAAGAAAAGCAACTCCTCTCCAACTAATGAAAACAAACGGGTGGTGGTGGATGTGATTCAGGAATAGTTGGGAACTTTGTTATGGTCAGTCCCAAATCTAGTAGTTGGATTGTGTAGAGTTGTACTGAAGGCACAGAGGTGGTGAAGCAAAAGACCAAAACAAAAGCGAAGCAGTAAGAGTTGAGCTCTTCTGTTTATTTGAAACATCCACATGTGAGCCCTTAGTTTGACAGCTCCCATACGTGGTTTCCCCCAAAGTTTTCTTAAGCTCAGCATCCAAATACAGAGAAAGAACCACTATTGCACCATTGGAAGTCAGAAACCCTTCCTGATCTATGAGTAGATCCGGATCCAGCCTCTGTCTCCCCCGGTGTAGAAGAAAGACTGATCATGGAGTTGTATCTTTTATTATTATTTTTGGTAACTGCCACATCAAGCGAGTATTGTGCAAACTGGATCTGTTCCTTAAAAAGATAAAAATAAAAGCAAAACCCACGTTCCAAATAAACGTGTTTGGAATTGCACTCAAGTTGCTAACAACTCAGAAGGACATTTTGAATACCGCTGGGTCACTGCTTCATTTATCACCAGTTATGACCCTTGCTGAGGAAGAAAGCAGTGGGAATGTGTTGCTCGGAAAATCTGAGACCATTTGAGATAAGGAAAGTATTCTGAAAATGCAGGATTTATTGCAAAGTAAATCTTGCGAATCTTTTTAATCTACCTCAAACTCTAGTGGGAATTATACACAGATACCTTTGTGTACCAACATGGGAATTCATTGCCCTAATTTTAGTTTGCTGCATAGTTTCTTTTTTAAAAAATAATTCACTTCAGAATTCCTCCTTTTGTTTTTGCAGGAAAGTAGCATCTGAAGATGACAGGTTTATTGCACAGCTGCTGTCGTTGAGCTTTCTATGGCCCAACAGCATTCTAGGTAATGTTTACAATCACTATCTACCTTCTGTTTCCAGCAGCAAAAACACAGTTCTTACCTAGGGGAGATTCTTTTATACTTTGTCCTCCCATTCTCCATTGTTCTTCACTTGCTGGAACACTTTTCCACTGAGATGTGTTCTTCTAGAGTTAAGCCGTCTGTGTATTCCATTTGCTCCATTCCTTACTAATTCATTCTGGCCGTAAAATGGAAATGTCATGTTCATGTATAAACTTGTAGCTGTTTTGCATCAAGAGCACATGAGTTCAGACTCTAGATAGAAGGCTGCAAATATTGGGGTATAAAGTTACTTTTACAAGGAGTCATGCAACCAGCGTGCCAGCTAATCAGCTATAAATGGCTATGCCTGTTTCTCTAGTTCCATTTGCTCAGTTTCAGTATTTTTGTTTTAAGGGTGCCACCACCAGGAGCTTAGAGAAACAGAAACTTTAAAGACATATAAAAGCAACCCAGCATGACAGAAATTAAGGCGCACTAATACTGTGCTGTAAGATTACATTAAACCACAGAGCCTAGGACTTGCTGATCAGAAGGTTGGCAGTTCAAATCCCCGCGACGGGGTGAGCTCCCGTTGCTCGGTCCCTGTTCCTGCCAACCTAGCAGTTCAAAAGCACATCAAAGTGCAAGTAGATAAATAGGTACTGCTCCAGCAGGAAGGTAAACGGCGTTTCCGAGCGCTGCTCTGGTTCACCAGAAGCAGCTTAGTCATGCTGGCCACATGACCCGGAAGCTGTCTGCATACAAACGCCGGCTCCCTCGGCCCATAGAGCGAAATGAGCGCCGCAACCCCAGAGTCGGTCATGACTGGACCTAATGGTCAGGGGTACCTTTACCTTTACCTTTAAGATTACGTTGGGTTTGTGTGGAGTGCCAGGGCAAAATGCTGCTGTGAAAATAGGAATGTTAACAGTGTGTCTGTGCTTTGCTTTTAGAGGGGCAACTCATATCTTGGGCTGAAAATGTTGCAGGTTACCTGTCAGTGTCAACTCAGTCTCCGACACAAATTAGAATTCTCCTGGTGCATAAACTGATGTCTCTTGTGACACATCCTTAAGGACTGTGGAGGTGGGTGGTATGGCTGGTGATTAGAAGGAGTCATGAGAGTAACATTAAAAAATGGAGAAGTCAGAACAAAATGACTAAGGAAGATAACAAGCATGATACAATACAGTGGTACCTTGGGTTAAGTACTTAATTCGTTCCGGAGGTCCGTACTTAACCTGAAACTGTTCTTAACCTGAAGCACCACTTTAGCTAATGGGGCCTCCCAATGGGGCCTCCCACTGATGCCGCGCCGCCGGAGCACAATTTCTGTTCTCATCCTGAAGCAAAGTTCTTAACCTGAAGCACTATTTCAGGGTTAGCAGAGTATGTAACCTGAAACGTATGTAACCTGAAGCATATGTAACCTGAGGTACCACTGTAATTTAAAAATTCTTTAACAATTCAGACAACACAACACCACTTACAAAATGTATTTTTTTAAAAAATGTTAAAAGGAAAAAACAAATTCTGGAAAATTTCAGGTTTCAAAAGACCACAAGGCTGAGCTGCCCTTTCAATCAATATTTCATGGAGGAGAAAAAAGATTGCAGGAAAGTGTGATTAACAGAGGAAGCATAAGGTGAAGAAAAAACTTTGTTTTGCTGAGAATAAGGACACCATATGACCTTCGGGGCAAAATACCACCCAGGGAGCTGGGAGCCAAAAATTATTAACATTAGTAAAACCTAAGTTGCTCAATCAATTGTGAAACGATTTTTTTTTTAAGAAGACAGTCAAAGTCACTTACATCAGTTTCAAATTACAAGGTGGTTAGTGAACTGAATGACTTAATGAGCTGATTTTGTGCAACCAAATGAAAAATTCCAGCAAGATCCATCCCTATTATTCTGACGTGGTTATTCCAGTTCCTGAGAGTTCATTACAGCTCTACCAGCCACTAGAAACTGACATCCTAGCGGTTACTAAAAATTACAGTAGATGCTTGTTATGCATTAGTTTAGATTAGAACTTACAAAAATAGAACTTAACAATGGCAGCAAAGGAGATTTAGGGACCTGCTGATAGGTAACTTTACATACATGCTCAAAAGCAGAGCCACAAAATGTAGCTACAAAGGGACACTGCCACCACATGTATCAGACAGTGCTTTTCCAAACATGGGGTGCATTTAAACCACCAGAAGTTTGTTGGTTTGTTACTGTGTGCAAAACTAAAGTCATGTGTCTCTGCTCTAAGCACAATGATTTGGAAATAGGTGTAACTTCCTTTAAGCAAATGTAATTAGGATTTTCACCTCAATTAGTCCATTTGTTCTTACGGGAAGATGCTAACCTTTTCTACCATAGCTAACCAATGGTTACCAAATGTTAGGCATAGAACTTTGGATATGAACCCTCTCCCTAGGTTGGGATGTGTAGCTAAGCAGTTGTGCCCCAGCCGCTGTTGTTTGTCCTTCAGGTCATAGGCACACATATACCCAAACATGCATAAACGCAGAAGCAAAGAACCGCACTAGCACTTTGTGGTCTCAGTAGGGCACAATAATGAAATTACATCAACCCCCTACTCCCTTAGTGTCTCCTTAATGTAATTGCTTCCTGCTTCTCCCATGGGATGTTGTGATAATGAGATTTCAGAACAAGGGCTTCTCGCAGGGTCGCCATGAGATTTCAAGATGGTAAAGAAACCTAAAATTGAAATGCTACCTACATGAGCACATGTACTTTCCGTTAACTAGAACTTAGGAAAGTTTTACGCCATTGTACTTTCCACTCCTTACATTTTGGATTGTTTTGCACATAGAATCATAGAACTCTAGAGTAGGAAGGGACCCCAAGGGTCATTCCGTCTAACCCCCTGCAATCTCAGCTAAAGCATCCATGACAGATGGCCATCCAGCCCCTGCTTAAAAACTTCAAAGGAAGGAGAGTCCACAACCGCCTGAGGGAGACCTTTCTCTTTTGAAGGAAAGGAAAAGGCAGCACTGAAGAACCATACAAAGTTTACATGTATCTGTATTGGGGTTTCCCAAACTTGGGTCTTCGGCTGTTTTGGGACTACAACTCCCATCATCCCTAGATAGCAGGACCTGTGGTCAAAGATGATGGGAATTGCAGTCCAAAAAAATACAGTGGGACCTCAGGTTAAGAACTTAATTCGTTCTAGGGATCCATTCTTAACCTGAAACTGTTCTTAACCTGAGGTACCACTTTAGCTAATGGGGCCTCCCGTGCTGCTGCTGCACGATTTCTGTTCTCATCCTGAAGCAAAGTTCTTAACCCGAGTATTTTGGAGTCTGTAACCTGAAGCGCCTGTAACCCAAGGTACCACTGTAAATGAAGACCCAAGTTTGGGAAACTCTGATCTAAATGTTACACTTATGTGTGTACAACTTTGCATTGAAGGAAGCGAAGCAGAAAGAGAAACATTCCACTTTAATAGTGACCCTGACAGATGATCTGTTAATTCCAATCTGGTTTGCTGTTAGGGGCAAACAATATATGATGCTGAATGTAGGACTTGGTGTCATGCCTAGCTCTGACTGGGTGCCAGGCATGCAAGGATGAACTAGACGCCTTACAAGACAAGGACCTTGAAGAGCAGGCAGGGCCCACTGAGTTCCAGGTTCTCTGAATTGATACCTGAAGAGGAGGAAGTGGTACCATCCCCCAATCCTTGAGAGTGCTGGTGCCAGAAGCTCGGGGTCCAGGCCGAAGAGTGATGAAAAGTATCTAGGGACCCCAGAGTCAGTATGCTACCTATGAGTAGGGGGTTTACAGGTGTATAAGCAGTGTATCTGAAGAAGTGTGCATGCACACGAAAGCTCATACCAAGAACTAACTTAGTTGGTCTTTAAGGTGCTACTGGAAGGAATTTTTTTATTTTGACTATGGCAGACCAGCACGGCTACCTATCTGTAGGTGTATAAGCAATTACTGATACTCCTTCACTGCCAGCAGCTGTGGTTAGGCTGCAGTTGAGAAGGCCAGAGTATATATAAGGCCTCTTTCCCAAGTCTTCCTGTTATTGGAAGCATCTCAGGGATCTGGTTAGTTCCCGCTTGCTGTGTTGTACCTTGTGAGAGAAACCTTGGACTGTTTGTGGCCATAGCATTGGAATCATGATATGTCATAAATGGACGCTTGGTTTGTTTGGACATGGTTTGTATGGTGAGAGGCAGGGCTTTTCTTCAGCCGGAACTCACTAGAACCCAGTTCTGGCACCTCTCAGGTGGGCGCCATTGCCATTATAAGAGAAGCAATGATTCTTCAACATGAGTTTCGTTGGAATGGTCATGTAGTGCGCATGCCCGGTTATCGTCTTCCAAAGCTGCTCTATTCCGAACTTAAAAACGGAAAGCGTAATGCTGGTGGTCAACAAAGGAGGTTTAAAGACACTCTCAAGGCAAACCTTCAAAAATATAGTATAAACACAGAGATCTGGGGAAAACTGGCCTGCAAGTGCTCCAATTGGAGAACGGCCTTTACCAAAGGTGTCGTGGGCTTTGAAGACGCTTGAACTCTGGATGAAAGGGAGAAATGTGCTAAGAGGAAGGCATGTTTGGCAAACCCTCACCGTGATCAACTCTTGCCTGGAAACCAATTTGTCCACCGCAGAAGGATGTGGGAGTCCAGAATTGGCCTCCAGTTATGGACTCGCTGTTAAGATCGTGTTCATGGAAGACAATCTTACTCAGCTTCAAGGGATCGCCAAAGAAGAAGAGAAAATGGGAGGCGTTCATGAAGAGTTTCGGCACCTCTTTTTCTAGAAAAATAACACTGGCGAGCGGCTTACATCCCCCAGTGTGGCACTTTGGAGTCCTAGAGGGTTTGTGTTTTTTGGCATGGCGGTAGGGAGAGAAATGGGGTGATTTTCCTCAGGAATGATGTGCACCAAGAGCTTCCATTCTCTTTTATTTCTCTGGAGGCAAGGTGGCAGCGGCCTTGTCTCCAGCCGCAGTGATATTATCATTACAGCTAAGGGCCAGGAGAGGAAGGCCCGGCCCGGTGGGTTAAGATAGGTGAGGCGCCCCTCTTCCTCCTCCTCCTCCCTCCCAAGCGTCGCCAGCCTCTGCGCCAAGCAGCGTAGAGCCGAGGCCCCTCTTCTTCTTCTTCATTGCCGAGGCTGACTTCAGGGGTTTATATTTAGCCCATTGTATCCAAAGGGAGACTGCAGCGCTCGCAGAACAGACCCGCCGCACGAGCCCAGGGAAGGGGGGAGAAGGCGGGCGCCTAGGTGACAGAGACGGACGAGCCAGGTGGCGCTGCTTGCCGACTGCGCAGCGACGGGGCGACGCGGGGAGGCGGCTGCAGGCGGGAGCCCCTCCAGGCTGCGGGCAGGGAGGCGCTGAAGGTGCCGGCGAGGCAGCGCCAAGGAGCAGCAGGCAGCGGGGAGGAAGGGAGCCGAGCCGAGCAGCCACCCACCGCGGCGGCGGCAGCATCAGTAGCCGCCTGGGTCGGTGCCCTGGGAAAAGATGGTCGCTGCTCACACTTCCCATTCTTCCTCCTCCACCGAGTGGATCGCTTGCCTGGATAAAAGGTACCACCGGCGCCTTTGTTTTTTTTGGGGGGGTGAGGGAATGGGGTGCACCCTCCTGCCTGGGTGTCGTCCCCCTCTCTCCCTCTTATCCCTTCGCTACAGTCGTGGCCTATATAGGAATACATTCAACCCACGAAGCAGCTGGGTGGGAATATCGAAATCCCTGCGCGGGAAGAGGGCGGGGTAGTGGGTTTTCAGGGGACCCCCGTGTTTGTAAGCGGGGGGGGGGCAGCGCTTTCTCCACACGGGTGTATTATCGTGTGTCTGTGGAGAGGTGAGAACAAGCCCCAAGGGGCCACGCGTTTCGCCTGGGAGATAATGCACGTGCCCGAGGAATAGGAAACGAAAGGGTTGTTCCCCCCACCCCAAGCACCCCATAGGAGCTTCTGGGTCCGCCTCGTGTCTTTCCCGGCCTCCCGCTGCTGCTGCTGCTGGTGGTGGCTCCTGTGGGGGCTCTTGCTGCAAGGCCTGTGCATTTAGGCACTGCTGGCAAGGGAGAAACGGGGAGATCAATAATCCATCTGTGCATAAGCACCTACCTTGGAGATGGGTCACAAGACTTTGGGTTGGTGGGGTGGTTTCCCAGAAGGCATCTTGGTGGAAGATATGATCACTGTGTCCATCTATATTACTGTTATTATTTATTTAGCATCTTCTGCAGTGTGACATATACACACACACACACACACACACACACACAGTGGTACCTCTGGTTACGAGATGCTTCAGGTTACACACTCCGCTAACCCAGAAATAATACCTCAAGTTAAGAACCTTGCTTCAGGATGAGAACAGAAATTGTGCGGCAGCGGGAGGCCCCTTTAGCTAAAGTGGTGCTTCAGGTTAAGAACAGTTTCAGGTTAAGAATGGACCTCCAGAACGAATTAAGTACTTAACCCGAGGTACCAATGCCACACTGCAGAAGTTGCTCAATCTCTCTCTCTCTCTCTCTCTCTCTATATATATATATATATATATATATGCGCTAACTTTTCCAGAATGATGTTTCAGTTGTGGGGTGGTACGAGTGTATAAGAGAGAGGGAGACACCCTGAGGACATAGGCCATTGCATTATGCCTGGCCAGATTGCCCAGGGATGTCTAATCTGACTGGCAGACAGACTCTCTGGGGTTTCAGGCAGATTGACCCCGTGGGTTGGGGGAAATGCTGTCCTTGAGAAGCCCTAAAAAGGTGATATCCATGCACATTCTGACTCCATATTCTTAATGTGTTGGTGTGGGTTGATTTTATTGTGTGGCTTGATTTTGTAGGAAAGCGAAGATGCAGTGGTGGGATGGACTTAGCTGGCCTTTCCGCCCCTGAAATGAGATGGTTTTGTATGAACTTGGGGTCCCTGGTGTATCTATGTAGTGTGTTATACTGCTATACTATATACACATACCCTTTGTGGTATATTCCAAAAATGATTCAGTCAAACAAGGAGGCCACTTGGCATCTCAGATGCTTGAAGACCACGCACTAAGCTGCATGCATGTAGCTCCTCACAACATGGATCCTATTGCTCACCACGGTGGATTTCACCACCCCATCGCAATCCACAACAACTGTGGTTAGTGAGGTGGAATCGGCAGATTGGTGTGGTGTGAGGAGTTATGCAGGAGAGTCTTGTCGCCAAGGCCCACCTGCAACCATTCTCGGTTTTCAAGCAGACATGGCAGGGTCACTTGTTCCAGATGACTGGCCCTCTGGCTTAGAGCAGGGGGTTTCCAAACACTAGCCCATGGGCCGCTGCTTCATTCAGGTAGTTCAGTGTGTCTGTTAATTTGTGGCTGAAGTCAAGAGATGGCACATCCATCGTATTAAATATATCGATTTGTAATTGTATATTTTTCGCTGCTTTTATTCCTTACGCTGTTTTATGACAAATGCATGTTATACAATAAAATGAAACCTGTAAGATATGAAAGGAATAAAAAGACCGCGTTGAAAGGACTGCATCTAGCACTGCACTTTGCAGTTACTACAACAGGTGTAAAAATCTGCCAAGACCTGCAGCAATTTGCAAGTGGTCCATGGTGGTGGTGGTGGTGCTGGGAGTTCTTGTACCGCTGGCTTAAAGCCCATAGTGCAGATGAGAATACCGGTACCTTTATTACTGCGCCCACCGATACAAGTATGCCAACTCTTCCCTTGTTACTTCCATTTTCTCTCGGGATTTGAATTCCCATTTTAAAAAATCCCGTGAGTTAACATCTCCTCTTACCTGACTACATTCCTGGAGATTTATCCTTTCTCCTTCACATGAAAGTGAAAGATCTCTCTACCTCATGTCAGTAAAAGCCAAGTTGGTAACAGAATGACACTCATCACTTCATTCTCTTCCCCACCTTAAAGTTTCTTAAATGATTTCTTCATCACCATGGGCCGCAAATGTGATTGTTCCCGGATGCTGGCAGGCAGGGTAATTTCACATTGGATCTGATTGTAGGTTTGGCAATAAACAATACGTTGTTAGTCACTGTTCATTAACACTGATTGATGGGTGAAAAGAGAGTAGTAAAGCAACATTTTTCCTTAACGCACCTGAATTATTCTTGGGGATTGGATATGGCAAAAAAAGGACTAGTGTGATCTCATCCTATCACCGGCAATCACATGATAGTCATCTTGCAGTCTGCACCATTCATGACCTTAGCTGATCATACTGATTGTAAAATTGATTTCAGTAGGTTATATCTCTTGAGCTGTTTCCCTAAATTTATTGTTGAGCGCTTTTCAGGTAAATGGTGCATATTTATTCAGGAGTATGGCTTTCACTGAGTATGGCATTCACACCAAGCCTTTGCTTCCCCCCCTAAAGTATCCTGGGGAGTATAGTTTTTAAAGGTGCTGGGAATTGGCTCTTTGAGGGAATAAACTGCAGTTCCCAGTATTCTTTGAAAGAAGCCATGTGCTCCACTCTAAATGCGCTTTGAGTGTATTGTGTGTATGCAGCCTTCAAAGCGCATTTAGAGCACATAGCTTCTTTCAGCGCATGGTGTTTATGCAGCCTTCAGTGGGGCTTACTCCCAGGTAAGTGTGTATACTGTGTGTGGCATTAAGAGTTAAGGCCCTGTGCAGCGTATGGGATTGCAGCCTACAGAGTTGTGCCTCATACTGTACAGATCTGAAAATACCAGAGAGGGAGAAATAATGTGAGACAAGGCTGTGGTGTGAAGAAGGCCTATGATAATAGCAACCTCACAGAAGCTAAGCTGGTATGAGTCTGATGAAGACCTCCTTGGGAGTTCTGCATGAGTGCTGTTGAAGAAAGGCAGCTTATCAAAGAAATTGCTTTCCAGGCTAAGCAGCACAGCTGTTATTTTTGGCTGACAGTAACTTGCTTATAACCATACCTAATTTAGCCCGGTTTGGTACCAAAAGAACGGGTACCTTTCCACCCAGCCCTTCATGTCTCAAAGAGGGAGGCTGCTAGGTTGTCAACTCTCTTGCCTCCAGAGTGGTGGGCAAACATCTGTCTTGTAGGAACTGCTTCGTATTTTACTAGAATCATAGAACCCTGAGGTATGCCTGTCAAAGCCATATTCAAAATGGTGGCACAGTGAGCAAAGCTGATGGGCTACTGCATCCCAATTGAAATAAATAAAAGCCGCCTCAGAAGATCTCAAAACCAGGGCAGGCTTGGATACCCTGGACCCAAGCCATGTAGGGTTTTGTAGCTCATAACCAACACTTTGAATTGAGCCTGGAAACTGACAAGTGGAGCAGTTACAACAAGGAGTTTGTGTTGCTCTTGTAACTGGCTCTGGTCAGCAATCTGACTGCAGGATCTTGGACCTGCTGAATTGGCCCAACACTTTGTAAAGGTAGCCCCATGTAGCTCATCTTACTGTCATCCAAATGGGATGAAACTAAAGCTGTTCAGATATTTGGACCCGAAGTTGTTTGGGGCTATAAAGCACCAGGACAAATTGGGCCTGGAAATGAATAAGCAGTCGGTGTAACTCTTCAATGTGTAATATGGCTCCATTTCCCCACAACGGATTTGTTGTAGCTGAATTCTTCAGCAGTCGTATTTGAGGGCAGCGCCACATCTAATGCATTGCAGCTCTTGTGCAAGAGCCTCTGGTTGGTTATGTACACCTGAGGCTGATTCCCTCATCCCTTGAAGGCAGGGTCTGATCCTGGGAGCCATGACCCTAAGAGGCCAGAATTGAAATCTCTTTAAATCAGAGTTGAAGACTGGATATATGTGAGCCCAACATGTATTCCCAGCTTGCTAGGCTATGGTTTACTAAGCTAGGAACTTTGTGTCCAAAAGTAGTGAGGTACTCTTGTGTCTCAGTACTCTTACTCAATGCTTAGAAGATCAAAGTTAAGAGCACAGCATCCCCTCATTGCAAAGTAAGTCTTCCAGACTTCTTGCTGTGGTCTAAAAAAGAACGGCCACATTTACATCTTTGTTTTATAGAATTTAAGATGATGCATGTTCCATATGAACGATGATGTTCAAAGATCACACCAGTTAGCCCAAGGAATGCAGCTCCATACAATGAAGTATATATTAATTCTTAGGCTCTCTTTGCAATTTTCAGAACCTGCAGTGCCTTTGCCAGCTCTTGTGCTTGCTTGCAGGAGCTGATCACAGAAGAAACCATGTAATGCCACTGTCCTGGTGTGTCAAGAATGTTATGATCCTTGCTTGGCTTTTCATGAATTATTTAAAGATTGAGGGTTGCTTTGAGGACACAGTGCACTGAGCTAGTCCTTTGCGGTGTGACCTTTGTTTGAGTGTACCTTTGGAAAATGAATATGTAAGTACAGCATTAACGCTAAAACAAACAGATGGTGCATGCAAAATGCATGTGATTATGGGCAGGCTCTATGTGCTTTTCAAGGAGGAAAAAGGTAGCCAGAGCAACAAATGTGTGTTTGTGGGGAAGCTTCAGAGGTTTTCCAGGTGCTAGGTGAAGTCCTCAAGGATGCCATTGCAACGATTGGCATCACGCTGACAACTCCAAGACTTGAGGAATGGTAATGCTGGACAGGATTGTTGCCAGTCTGTATTATTTGCCTGATTATTATTATTATTTGCCTGGTGTAGGGATGTGGGTGGCGCTGTGGTCTAAACCACTGAACCTCTTGGGCTTGCCAATCAGAAGGTTGGCAGTTCTAATCCCTGCAATGGAGTGAGCTCCCGTTGCTCGGTCCCAGCTCCTGCCCACCTATCAGTTTGAAAGCATGCCAGTGTGAATAGATAAATAGGTACCACTGCGGCGGGAAGGTAAATGGCGTTTCCATGCACTATGGTTTCCATCACGGTGTTCTGTTGCGCCAGGAGCGGTTTAGTCATGCTGGCCACATGACCCGGAAAGCTGCCTATGGACAAATGCTGGCTCCCTCGGCCTAAGAGCGAGATGAGCGCCGCAGTCCCATAGTTGCTTTTGACTGGACTTAAACATCCAGGGGTCCCTATTTGCCTGATAATAAGTAAGAGCAGATCAAACCAGGCTGCACCAAGTCTTAATTAAGCAGATTTAATTGAACTTGATACAGATTTAATGAAAACCTGACACACATTTGTTGTATTTGCAACTGGGTGTGCCAGTCACACTCCTCCTGCCTTGCAGGTTAGATTTGGGAGTTCTGCTTTTCAAATTAAAAATGGTTAGACAAATGGTTAGCAGATCTTCCAATAGAGAACATGAGGCACTTGGCCATTGGTTGCTTTGTCTTAACTCTTGGTATGTTGCTTAGTAGTGATAAATTCTTTTCGTTGTCCTAATATTGCACTTAAGAAAAAAGAAAGATCATCATCATCATCATCGTTAATTATTTTAAAAAGGATACAAGCTGATGCTGTCCCGATCCACTAAAAATCCTGACTAATCCCAATGAAGATTTATATATATTTATATAAATACTGATATACCACAGTATTGTGAAAATATATCACAGCATGTTTGCAACAATATAGAAACATAAAGCCAGACAATAACATTATAAAATGTTTAAAACGAGGCCACAGCAAAAAAATAAAATAAAAACAAATATTGATAGACTATTGTGGGTGATGCTTACTTAATTGCCTGCATAGGCCTTGGTGGAATAGAAAAGTTTTTAGTAGGCGTTAAAAATTTGGCACAGAAGGCACCCACTGAATATTTATTGGCAAAGTATTCCACAAGACTAGACTGATGGCACTAAAGACTCGGTTTCTTGTTGTTGTCGATGAGCCTCATCAACTGGGGGAGAGATGACCAGCGACACTCTGAACAACTTGGGTTCAGCCAACCCCTGAGGTATCCTGGCCCCACGTTGTTCAGGACTTTGTGAATCCTTACAAATTATTTGTAAAACAACAAATGGCAAACGATAGTCTGATGAGGCAAGGTAACAGGATGACCAGAGGTGGACAGTGGCTTTGTAGAAAGCCCTTGAGCCATGACTGGTGCGTTTAAAAATGGCGGAGAGGAGGAGAGATCCAGAGTTAGACGTTACTGCAGTATTCTGAGCGTGTAGCAAGAAAAAGCCATAGTTGTGCTGGGGCTTGGAAGTGTTCAGAGAGACTCAGCAGCCTAGCACAACTGTGAAGCTCTCTTCCCCCACTTGCCTGCAGCAGCCTCAGAGGGAAGCCTTTGCGTTATTGCAGCACTGAGCTTCCGGGATTATCTGAGCATCTTAGCCAAAACGGCAAGCCTTAGCATTCCTGTCTGGAACTGAATTTTTAAGCTCGGCTACAGAGGCACTCTTGAGTGGCTCAGCATTCTAGTGCCAAAATGAGTGGCAGCTTTCCTTTTCTGGCTTGCACCTCAAGGACGGACACTATCCCTGTTGATGCGCGAGGCGTCCAAAATGCTCAGAGCGCCATAAGCACACCCAATCCTAATTCCCCCTCCCTCAGTTCCCACGTTGTGAAGGAAGTCTGGGGGTTGTTTTGTCATGGTTACCGGCAGGCGATGGAGGAATACTTGCCATGAAAGGTCTGGTAAGCAGAATTGTGTACCTTTTGCAGAATAAAATTCTGAGCTTCCCATTGCAAAACCCCTAGGGAAACCCAACAAAACATTTAGCAGATGCTGACCTAAAATTTATGAATGGGGCTGAAGATACTGTAGTTACTAATCTGGGGCCTACCCTGATCAGACTGAAATACTTGAAGTCCCTTTGATTTCAATCAAAAGGTTAAGTAGGTGTAATAAAGCATAAAAGCATGCTTACAAGTAATTAATTTGTTGCTGGTTCAATTAGGCTCAGTAAGTTTGTTTTAAGTTATTCCAATTACAGGGTTTTTTTTTAAAGCCCACAAGCTGACTTCTGACACCATTTATAAAAACAGCTTGACCATAAATCAATTTTCTCTTGAGATTTTCAGCCTGCAAGAATTTTTTTTTAAGGTTTATGAGGTTTCAGCAGAGTAGTAATCACTAGATTTGTAGCTAAGTGCTTTCCTGACAAAGTGGTATCTGTCCCACAAAAGCTTATGCCCACAAGTATTTTAAGCATCACAGGACTCTTAATTTGCTCTTTTTGTTTGGAATCTCTGGATTTTAATTTGATTTCACACTTGAGTTTGTAAGAGAGTCTAAATCAGTGGTCTCCAGCTGTTTTTGGACTAGAGTTTCCATCATCCCTGACCACTGGTCTTGCTAGCTAGCGATGATGGGAGTTGTCATCCAAAAACAGCTACACACACACACACACACACACACACACACACAATGAGTGGACTCCCTACCTTTCTACCTGTGTCAGCGTTGACACAATGCTGCAGGTATCCTGACCATAGCTGTCAACTTACAGATTTGAAAATAAGGGACCAGCAGCCTTGAAAATAAGGGACCAGCAGCCAAAATAAGGGACCTGCAGCCTCACCTGTTCCAGGCACTCCAGTCTTCCTGTCCTCCTGCAGTCTGGTCAAACTCACGCTGGTAGCTTCGAGAACACTGTCCAACCAACTTTGTAACCAGAGGTTCAATTGAATAGAATCTGAATCACATGCACCACAAGGCCTATGCAGCCTCAACTTAAGATGGCTCCCCGGCCTGGCTTTGCACTGCAAAGTTTGCAGCAGCACGTGCAACAAAATGGCGTCCAGCATTCAAAAAAACCCCTCAGCTTGCATTAACTAGCCACACACAAGGCATGCAAGCTCCACCCCCCAGCCGTTCTTAGACTTCTTATTGGGTGAGCAACACAGCCAAGCAACACAGTTGGAGCCTCCCTCCTCCCTGGCCGGCAGGGAGGGAGGGAGAGGGAGAGGAGCTGCTTCCTTTGAAATTTAAGGGACATCATTTAAGGGACATTTAAGGGACATCTGTCAATAAGGGACAGCAGTGGGACATGGCGCTGGAATAAGGGACTGTCTCTTCAAATAAGGGACACTTGACAGCTATGATCCTGACCACATTTCAGAGATACAATAAACATAATTTTTCATGGTGCACTAATGCTTGCTCCTTTTAAGGCAGCTTGCAGTTTGAGCACTGTTCAGATACTATAAACAGATTGCCACCATTGATTGCTTGATGATGGCACTGCACAAAACTTGTGCAGACAAACAGTGATGAAGCCTGAATTTCTGGTCTGCGAAGAAATAATCAACCGACCGTTTATTATTTAATTAGCAGTTAAATAATTGCCATTACAACTTCCAGCCATTCTTCTGAAAACTTGGACAAACCGTTGGCAGTTCAAAAACAGTCAGGCAAAAAGAGTTTCTTTGGTTCAGGCAGACTCTTAAAGAATCTGTGGTGGATCTTAGAGTTCATCTCACGCAGTGTCTTTCATGTGCATTGAGTTCTTTTTCAACTAGAGCAGCCCGCACAGGTACAGGTTGCAGATTGTTTCTGGGGCCATGCAGTTGCCTTGCTGCTGCAACTGATCAAGAGTGGAATTTCTTATCAGAGCCAGAATTCAGTAGCCAAAGAACCTTCACCCATCCATACAGAACCACCCAGAATCTGTCTGGAAAGATAGGCTTGTAGGTATTTTATGTTATTTAAGACCCCACCTTTTAATTTTACACACACATACACAATAGGCAGCTTTCAGCAATAAATAATACATATATTAACACCTGAATAGGCAAAAAATCAACATCAGATAAAATCAGCATCCCTGGTTTGTTTTTTAAAAAGCATCAATTATATTTTATTACATTCCAGCATTTCTAGCATACACAGTCAAAACACGATTACATCTTTTTTTATTTTTGTCGACTTCCCACCTCATTTGTTGTTTTTCCCCTTCTGCTGCACCTTAGCTTCTAAATCAGCATCTCTGTTTATTAAGAGCATGAACAAATACACACACACACACACAGTCTTAAAACAGAAAAAGGTTTGGTGTCAGATTAACATTTCTATAGCAGGAATTCCACAGCCTGGCACCACTCTGGAAAGGGCCTTATTGATGATTGTCACATGCCTAACCTCTGAGGTTGGGGACATCTGGAAAAGACCTTAACTGTCAAGTCAGGTTCATGTGAGAGCTGGTGGTCCTTGAGATATCAGGGCTGTAACTCAACAATAGAAGACCTGCTTGACATGAAGAAGGACTTGGATATCCATTGCCTATGCAATCTGGGCTGCGGCCGACTCTTCACTGAAATGCTGGGGAACTGCTGATAGTCAATGGTATAAGGCAGCTTCCTATGTACTTATGCATAGCCTCAGAAACCAAAGTGAGAATGAGTAGCGTTGCCATTTGTTAAGGAGAACAAAGCTTCTGGTGCACTGCAGAGTCTGTACCCCGTTCCCCACCAGCAAAAGGCTCATACAAGTAAACAAAGCAAACATGCTTTACTTGCATATTCTGTACAGATCACAGAACCCGGCTCTTTTCTCGAGGCAGCGTTTCAGTCTCCCTGGCCTAATTCTCCAGGAGGGTGCTGGAGGTAGAGAGAAATGTTTATGAAATGGTAGCAGAGGGAAGACTCTTCTGAAACATCATCATTTTGAAGCTCCTTCCCTGATCAAAGAAGCATGATGATTTGGGCACATCCAAGGCTGCAGAGACATCACCTTGCTGACAAAGGTCCGTATAGTTAAAGCTATGGTTTTCCCAGTAGTGATGTATGGAAGTGAGAGCTGGACCATAAAGAAGGCTGATCACCGAAGAATTGATGCTTTTGAATTCTGGTGCTGGAGGAGACTCTTGAGAGTCCCATGGATTGCAAGAAGATCAAACCTCTCCATTCTGAAGGAAATCAGCCCTGAGTGCTCACTGGAGGGACAGATCCTGAAGCTGAGGCTCCAATACTTTGGCCACCTCACAAGAAGAGAAGGACTCCCTGGAAAAGACCCTGATGTTGGGAAAGATGGAGGGCACAAGGAGAAGGGGATGACGGAGGACAAGATGGTTGGATAGTGTTCTCGAAGCTACCAGCATGAGTTTGACCAAACTGCGGGAGGCAGTGGAAGACAGGAGTGCCTGGCGTGCTCTGGTCCATGGGGTCACGAAGAGTCGGACATGACTAAACGACTAAACAACAACAACAACAAGGCTGCAGGGCTCATCCCCTTGGGGTTTCAAGATGAGAAGGAATTTTGGGAATTCCATTTCTCCCGCACTGCAGATGTATGGGATTGTTACATGTCACATGTCTGTTTACATTCCAGCACAGATTGTTGGAGTCTTGTGAGCGGAACATCCGCTCTGTATTGCTTTTGTGTTGTCTCTCTCTGAGAAGAACAACAAGGAGAGAAGCCATGTCTTCTTTGTCCTGATTTATGTACAATAAAAGTAGCCTAGTATCCACGCCTCGAGCCAGATCTGTTGTGTGTTTGCTCTGCTGAGTAACGTGTGCTCATGCACACCAGCATGAGTCGCAGACGCACGCCGGAGGAGGATGAGTGATGGATCTCCGCAGCGGCAAGGCTGAGAAGGGGGACGCTCCACCTGGGGCCTGTCCATCTGGCTTTCCATCCCACGGTTCTGACAGGAATGATTAGCAGATTAAAAAAATTAAAACGGCACTGGTTTTAGTGTGTTCGTTGAAAACACGTGCTATACTTGTAGGTCCCTTCTGTGAGACTTTGAATCCCAAAGACTCTTCACATTTTGTGAAGGTTTCCTTAGCTATTGTTTCTGGAAAGCTATTGCGGGGAGGGGTGTAAACTGGCAAAAACAGGGAGGGTAGGGGGTGTAGATTCCATTAAGAATGGCCTTCTCTCTGCCATAATAAAATTTGAGCACAGTCTCAAGTACATGCCCCACCCTTTATTACTTCATGCATCTTTGCTGAACGAGAAGCAACATGTGGCAAGTCATTCAAATCCTTCCTCCTTTTGGAATCCTTGCTGATGGAAATGTTCTGGGGATGGGTCAATTGCTTCTGTTTCCTAGACAAGTGAGGACACAAGACATCCACAAGTGCTCTCTGTGAAAGCTGTAACATTTGGAAACCAGCACCAGGAGCTGCCCGGGAAGGTTTGGCTTATCATCCAAACTGGGGATTGGGGCGAAAGCCACTCTTCCTTAACTATGATCTGCAATGGCAACAGATTGTGCTTAAAGGGGAGGGAGTTTAACCACGATCCTGGATTCAGGTGATAATCTAAATTAATCTTTGCTTAGGTGCCATACCATGCTTTGCTAGAAGGACAGGGGAGAAACGGATGTGAGCTCCTCTCTTGGAGCCAGAATGGTTGAGTGATCCTAGTAAACCAAAGTTTGATTTTGCTGTGATTTGTGAACCAGGCCAGTAAATGGAGATTCCCATTTTTCAATGTTTGCAGGTTGGAGTAATGCATCAGCTGTACTCTTTGGGTTCTTCTAGATTGCCTGTTTATTAAGCATTCATCCTGACTTGTTTGCACAAAGCTTACATGATGGTTCCATTGCATCTAGTCTTTATTTAATATTTATTCTGATTCATTTGTGGGAAGGTTGTAAGACAATAAGTATTCATCCTCCATCCATCCTGATTTGTTTGCGGGCTTTTCTAAATCTTCCCATTCATTATTTGTTCATTACTTTTCAACGCATTTTCCCATCACCTTCCTAACCATAAAAATCTCAGTTTCTTTTTAAGAATTGAGTTTGTTGTACTAGGGCGGCAGAGTGCTTTAATCCACTGTGCAAACCTAAATTTAACTGTTTGCTTGAATCCTTGCTGCAAAGTGCTGATAGTCTGGAGCTTCTAGAAAAGACCTCTAGAAAAATGTTTTCAGTAGCTACTTAAGCATTGCAGAATTCTGTGCAGCTCATCAGAGTTGGTGCACTTTTCTGAAGTTCCTAGTTGAAGATATAATCATCTCCTTGCCTGTACTAACACTTATAGCCTAGGGTAGGTTGGTATTTGTTGCTGAAGGGTTGAGGGTGTGTGTGTGTGTGTGTGTGTGTGTGTGTGTGTGTATTAATCATCCATAGCCTTTGGGAAAAGGTAACCTATAAAGAAAAATGAACCCATTATTTGATAGACAGGCAAACATCTCATTTCTGTCCTTGCAGGCCTTTGGAGCGCTCTGGTGAAGATGTGGATATTATATTCACCCGGCTGAAAGAAGTGAAAGCTTTTGAGAAGTTTCATCCAAATCTTCTGCAGCAAATATGTCTCTGTGGCTATTACGAAAATCTGGAAAAGGGAATTACATGTAAGATTTTTTTCTCTCTTTCTGTGGATAAGAAAATCTCTTAGCAGTAATCAGAAATCACAAGGTCTTTGAATTATTAGAATGTTGGTAGCATAGAACATTCTTTGTAGCAGTGGTTTGTTTGACTACAGTAATATAATAATAATAATAATAATAATAATAATAATAATAATAATAATAATAATAATAATAATAATATATTTATACCCCGCCCATCTGGCTGGGTTTCCCCAGCCACTCTGGGCGGCTTCCAAAAGAATATTAAAATACTGTGATACATCAAACATTAAAAGCTTCCCTCAACAGGGCTGCCTTCAGATGTCTTCTATTGGTCTTGTAAATCTTACTTCCATTTCTGCTGTGTAGTTTGCAAAAACTCTTATTTTTAATAGGAAATCCTTCAGTTTTATGTAAATAAACCCTTTACAATTGTTAGAATAGTCTGCAGCAAACTTGAGTCTCCAGCTGTTTTTGGACTACAATTCCTATCATCCCTGACCACTGTTCTTGCTAGCTAGGGATGATGGGAGTTGTAGTCCAAAAAAACAGCCAGAGACCCAAGTTTGGGAAAACTCTGGTCTACAAAATCTTTGCATAGGGGCCTGGTAACACTTGACAATAAATTTCCAGGCTCTGGCTGCGACGCTGCCTTGACAGCGATAAAGGCTAATGACACGGGGAGGACACACAGTTTGCCCCATCGTCAGTACTACATCTGTGCATACTTGTGAGGATTTCCAAATATTGTTACCTCCTTTTTGCACTAGGTTTTCTTATAAAGCAGCATTGATAAACTACAGAAAAACCTGCAGAATATTATGTACATACATCTGTCACATACAAAGAAAACTGAGCAGGGACACTGTCAAACTACTGAGTCATTGAAGTCACCAAGGCTTCAGCTATCTGTGGCATAGCCTTGTCATAAGGAAGTGTGAATGGCTGGAGGTCTGGCATTAACACCACTGCTGTTTACTTAGCAGTGGTATAGAGGAACCATACCTTGTCAAAAGGATCGTGTTTTGTTTGACAGCTCTAACAACCTCTCTGTGTTGCATTAGGTCAGGAGTCCAGCAGGGGGCCGGTCCACTGTCCCTCAGGCCTTGTGGGGGGGCTGGACTATATTTTGAAGGGGGGGAATGAACGAATTCCTACGCCCCACAAATAACCCAGAGATGCATTTTAAATAAAAGCACACACATTCTACTCATGTAAAAACACGCTGATTCCCCGGATCATCCGTGGGCCGGATTGAGAAGGCGATTGGGCCGGATCCGGCCCCCGGGCCTTAGTTTGCCTACCCATGCGTTAGGTGCTCAGGAAGAGCTGGAACTCAAACTTTCCATTGCCATCCTCTCCACGATGGTCCTTTCCAATGGGAAGTGATGTCTTTTAAGTGGCCAACATCGTACAGTATGGCAGTTCTTTACGTATAAGGCGAGGTTCCTAATAGGTGTTTAGTGACAGAAGCGCCAGGAGCAGGGCTCTGGAGGGAAAAGGAGAAGCGAGAAAACTGTTACAATGCTAAGATTACTAGAATGCAGCTTAAATATCAAGTGATGACTACTTGTAAACTAGCTATCGCTCATCAATCACCATAGATGGAAAAGTCACATATGGCTTCTAGGTTGCCGTCTGGAGAGACAAGCCACACAGCTCTGAAAGATAATGCTACCACAGTTTCTCCTGACTCAGTCCTGCCCACCCCCATCTGTTTTCCTGCCTCCCCCTCTCCTGTTTGCTGAAGCAAGAAGGGTTCTTGACTTGCTGCACAGCAGATGGGAGATGAATGTGAGAACAGGACCATAACAGAAGCAAGGTGAGAGAAGCCATGGCTTCATCCTCTTCCACATTTGTGGGACATGACGGTTTTCCAGGATGTGGCCTAACAACCCGGCTCCATCAGTTGCAGACTTCGGGCTTTAAAATTTTGGCGGCCCCCTGTGCAATGCTAAAATTTGGTGTCTCCCCCCCCCTTCTGTTGTACATTATTGTTATGGTGCCCTCTCAGCTCGGCACCCAGTGCAGATGAACTGGTTGTGCTCCCCTAAATCTGCCTCTTCCTCTAGACGCCCTGCCCATCATTCCAGACACAATGCTTTTCAATGGAGACAGCTGCTATCATGGCGGCTTCTCCCATTATGGTGTTTTGGTCATCCATACTCTTTCCTTTGTTACCCTTGAGGCATGGGTTTTGCACCTCTTCAAAGGAAGAAAAGTCAATCAAGGAGGCTGTATTTATTTCTGGGATTGTATCGGCATAGCGCAGAGATGAAAAACCAATTTTTGGCTCAATTTAAGAAACATTGGGGCCACCCGCCTGTCAATCACACGGCGTCGTTATTTGACATCACCTTCTCTGTACAGTTTCATGTAAATGTTTTGAAAGCCCAGGAATCCAGAATAGATCTCTGTAGAATTCCACAGAAAGGTCTCCCACAGCAAGCAACAACAAGCTCCAGTTACCACTTTATAGAACAGGCATAGGCAAACTCGGCCCTCCAGATTTTTTGGGACTACAACTCCCATCATCCCTAGCTAACAGGACCAGTGGTCAGGGATGATGGGATTGTAGTCCCAAAACATCTGGAGGGCTGAGTTTGCCTATCCCTGTCATAGAATCCTGCAGTGAGTAGAATAATTGCAGAGAAGCTCAACCCAAGAGATGTAGAAGAACCAACAAGATCCTACTCCCCCAATCCATATCTCTCCTGGTAAAGGTAATTACCCGGGACAAGCAAAGCCATCTCTGACTGGATGCCAAATTAAACAGCTCTAAACTGACCTTGCATCATGCAAGAACCGAAGAAGTTCCACAGCCACCATCCACCTTGGCCACAACGGAGTTCTGGCGTGCATTGTCAGCAATATGCTGACAGCACACAGCTCTGCTTCTCCTGTACGTCTGCAGATGTGGCAAGTGTATACTGGACTGTTGTCTTGCCTCAGTAATGCACTGGATAAAAGCTAACAAACTGAAGCTCAATCCAGATAAGACTGAGGCGCTGCTAGTAGGTGGTTCCCTAGACCCGATAGATGGGAGGGTGCCTGCTCTTGAGGGTTATAAGCCCTCTGAAGGGGCAGGTATGTAGCTTCTTCATGTGTTTCTGTGAGAAGCCCAGAGGGCTGGAACACGAGAACGGGCCTTTTTTGTGATGGCTCCCGATTTGTGGAATGCTCTCCCCTGGAAGACTTGCCTGGCCTCTTCATTAAATATATTTAGGCGCCAGGCAAACACCCAAGGCCTTCGGCTAATTAAACAGTTGATGACCTTTTAAACTGTGTGTTTGGGGGGGGGTGTTCTTTCATTTGTTACTGTCTTACGTATTTTTGTATTTTAATATTTTAAATCACCCTGTGATTCTTGGATGAAGAGCAGTATAGAAATTAAATGAATGAATAAATAAATAAAAACAAAAGATTAGCCTGTGGTTCTCTTAAAAAAAAAGGAGAGAGAGTACTGTCTCTTTTTAGCTGTATCCACCCCCAGTGCTCTGTCCCAAGGAAACATTGATTATATGATGCAAATAGGCCAGGCATGTCTCCTGGTTCTTCAGGTCTAGACAAGATGAACCATGGGTGAACAGACACGTTGCGGGCATGAACTGAACCATGTACCCTGCCCACATTATTGGGTGTCAGAAACTGACGCTCATCCAAAACAAACACAAAATTAACATGAAGAGAATGGCTCTGCTATTAACTAACATCCGTGGTGGAGTCAAGGTCAGAGCCATTGCGAATGCACCTCTCTGAAAGAAGAAAAGAAAGGTTTGGCAAGTTACCAAAGATTCTCTAACCTTTCCAAAGAATAGGTAGGGGCAAAATGCAAAAGTCCAGTAATTATACAAACAAGAATGTAAAGACCCAGAGATTTCTTCTCTGCCTTCACCACTACAGAGTAGGCTTTATGATGCACTCTAGGCCATGGGTAGGCAAACTAAGGCCCAGGGGCCGGATCCGGCCCAATAGCCTTCTAAATCTGGCCCACGGACAGTCCGGGAATCAGTGTGTTTTTACATGAGTATAATGTCTGCTTTTATTTAAAATGCATCTCTGGGTTATTTGTGGGGCCTGCCTGGTGTTTTTACATGAGTAGAATGTGTGCTTTTATTTAAAATGCATCTCTGGGTTATTTGTGGGGCATAGGAATTCGTTCCCCCCAAAATATAGTTTGACCCCCCCCACAAGATCTGAGGGACAGTGGACCAGCCCCCTGCTGAAAAAGTTTGCTGACCCCTGCTCTAAGCCATGTTTGAGAAAGAAGAATAAGAAAGGTGGAGGGTTGAGGGGAGGTACCAAAGTAGCAGTAGAGATGGGAAAACACGGGCAGTAAAAAGGCAAACTTAACCCAAATATAGAGGTTTTGGAAACTGTTCTGTCTCCTTGAAAGTATAACTTCTGATCTGAACATCAAAATGGGTGAAATGGTTCATTGTGCAAACTTTGTGCCCTGATAGTTTAACCTGCACACCCCACCCCCACCCCGATTTTGTTGTTTATGATGGGATATCGGTAGAAAGCAATAAGGGAGGGCCTACATTTTAAAAATATATATATATATATCTTTTTTTCAACCAGTTTGACTGTCAAACTTTAAGTAATCCTGAGAGTTGTAGTTTGATGTGGGTGCTAAACATTCTTTTAGGGGTTCCCTGTCCCCACCCACAGTATTGTAGAACCCATGGTTTGTTTGTTTTTTAAGGAAAGAGAAGTAATATTAATATAGATATGCCCCTTGTTAGAAAGCAGTTGTCACACATTACTTAGCATCAACCATATAGTTACTATATGGTATGTCAACAGCTATGGTTAGTCACCATACAAGTTAAGAATCAGTTGTTCGGAAACAGATGCAGTCCCAGCACAGTCGTATAGTAATGGTGGTTGAATATGCCTTTTAACCTGAGTCCTTTCCTTTCCTTTCCTTTCCTTTCCTTTCCTTTCCTTTCCTTTCCTTTCCTTTCCTTTCATTATTTCTCTTTCTCTCACAGTATTTCGCCAAGGTGATATTGGAACAAATTGGTATGCCGTGCTGACGGGATCTTTGGATGTTAAAGTTTCTGATACGAGCAACCATCAGGTAAAATTACATCTCTGACATGGCTTCAATTGTCTGAAGAAAATGCTACCCTACAACTGGATAAAACTGTTGAGGGGTTTTGTCGATATTGTGCTCTTTCCCCCACCCCTCGCCACACACACACATTGACACCGGTGTCAAGTATCAAACGTCTGCAGTAGCAGTGTGAATTGCTTTCAGATGTGAAATATTTTGTGAGCACTTCTCAATTTCTTTTCATTACTACTGTGGGTGAGGGACTCTGTGTCATGATCCTAACCATCTGTGACTTGGGCACTGATTCAAAAGCCAGAGTTTAGCAACCAGGGACCATCTGACTCTGAAATGTGCAGATTGCAGCCCAGAGTCAGACCCTAACAAGCCTTGCCTCCCCCTCCCAAGAAAATCATGTGTCAAACTTGCTTACCACAGACGTGTCTTGAAAGAGAGAAAAAGGAAGGTGACCCAGTCCTCTACTAAAAACCAGAGGGTTGACTCTTCAGGGATTTCCATTCTTCAGCGAGGAGGCAGGGCCTGCCTAAAGGCCTGGAGGGCCTCTGCCAGTCAGACAATTTTGAGCTGGAAAAAACCAATGATCTGTCTCCGTACGAAACAGCTTCCTATGAAGGGATCTGTATTTTTATGATAATTTGCAAAATGCCATGTATACAAGTACCGTATTTTTCGCCCTATAGGACGCACTTTTTCCCCTCCAAAAATGAAGGGGAAATGTGTGTGCGTCCTATGGGGCGAATACAGGCTTTCGCTGAAGCCTGGAGAGTGAGAGGGGTCGGTGCGCACCGACCCCTCTTGCTCTCCAGGCTTCAGGAAGCTCCGCGCTGGGCTCCCGAGGATTGTGCAGAGCTGCCTGCGCTCCCGGGCTCGGCGCAGCTCCGCGCAACCCTCCGGAGCCCGGCGTGAAGCTGCGCCGGACTCTCGAAGGTTGCGCAGAGCTGCCTGCGCTCCCAGGCGCGCAGCCAGAGCGATGCCGAAGCTGTATGGGGGGGGAAATAAATCTCCCCCTTTATTTCCCCCTCCACCCAAATCTAGGTGTGTCCTATGGGCCGGAGCGTCCAATAGGGCGAAAAATATGGTAAGTACTGGGTGGGGGGTGCACAATTAAGATGGAGCTGAACTGAAAGTGTGGGGGGAAAAACATCACTTTTGTTTGTCTCTGAAAACAGCTGTCTAATGTTATATGGCTGATTTTTATGGGGACAGAAGTTGAAGCAGCAAGGGAGGAACTCAGCAGATATTGGTATAGTGTTGGAATCCTCTTGGATTTTCATGCTCTTCCTGTACAGGTCTCAGTGATGGTTGGACGCAGTATGCTTCTGAATTTCAGCCGCTGGGAATCACACATGGGAAGAGTGCTGTGTGGGCTCAGGTCATGCTTATGGGCTTCTCATGGGCATTTGGTGGCCCACCTTGAGAACATGAAGCTGGTCTAGATGGGCCACTAACTCTTCTTACACTCCTAACTTCTGGCTTCTCATATGCACTGGCATCTCATATGTTTAACATTTTAAACCAAAGGATCTAAGCTTTCCCCCCCTGGAAAAAACGGTGGGGGAAATCGCCTCAAAGTTTGTTTATTGCGGGCCCAGTGGCAGCGCCACCTCCCTCCTCATGCAATGGCTAAATGTAAGATGTGATCCATAAACTCAAGCAGACCACGATCTGGGTTAGAAATGGCCACAACTTTACGGGGACGCTGGTAGTGCTGTGGTTTAAACTACTGTGCTGCTTGGACTTGCCGATCGGAAGGTTGGCTGTTCGAGGCCCCACTACGGCGTGAGCTCCTGTTGTTCAGTCCCAGCTTCTGCCTACCTAGCAATTCGAAAGCATGCAGTACAAGTAGATAAATAGGTACCACTCGGGTGGGATGGTAAAGGATGTTTTTGTGTGCTGCTCTGGCTTCGCCAGAAGTGGCTTAGTCATGCTGGTGACATGACCCGGAAAAACTGTCTGCAGAAGCGGACAAACGCCGGCTCCCTTGGCCTGTAAAGTGAAATGAGCACCACAACTCCAGAGTCGTTCGCAACTGGACTTGACTGTCAGGGGTCCCTTTACCTTATTGATTACCGATATAGGTGGATTTTTGGCTCAGGTGTTGGGTGTATATCCATTTCAGCCTGCCCACCCTCGACAAAACAACTACCGTATTTTCCGCTCTATAAGACGCACCAGACCATAAGACGCACCTAGTATTTGGAGGAGGAAAACAAGAAGAAAAAAATTCTGAATCCCAGAAGCCAGAACAGCATGAGGGATCACTGCACAGCGAAAGCAGCGATCCCTCTTTCTGTTCTGGCTTCTAGGATAGCTGCGCAGCCTGCATTCGCTCCATAAGACACACACACATTTCCCCTTACTTTTTACGAGGGAAAAAGTGAGTCTTATAGAGCAAAAAATACGGTAATTGTTTAAAGTAAGGGAACTCAGTTCCTGCTTAAAAATTCAAAAAAAACCAATCTGGATATAAGTGTTCTAGAAATCACCCCCCCTCCAGTTTAGACATGAATTATACAGTGGTACCTCGGCTTTCAAACGTAATCCATTCTGGAAGTCCATTCGAGATCCGAAACGTTTGAAAACCAAAAGCGGAAGCCTCAAAATGGATGCCTCAATACGGAAAAACTCAAAACAGAAGCCGCGTTTCCTGTTCAACTTCCGAGGAGCGTTTGAAAACCGAGACATTTACTTCCAGGGTTTTTGGTGTTTGCGTTCCGAAACGTTCGACTACGGAGGCGTTTGAAAGCCGAGGTACCGCTGTACCAGCAGTTGGTTTAGGGAAATAATAAACTCAGAATTTCACAGGCAAGTGTAATGCTGGATTGTATGAATATCTGTAGAATGATGGCATGCCACAAGAGGGCAGTACGAGAATGCATGAAGATTTCTTTTCTTTTCTTTTTTTAGTCGCATGAAAATAGGCCGACTTAAGTGCCCATGCAGTTATAGCCTTTTTCTTTCTATGGGAAGTCGTGCTTGTTTATGGGACCAAACCTACAAAGTTTACGAGGCAATAAAATCTAGCCTACCTAAATCTCTGTGGGCATACTATGGCTGTCCAAGTAGGATAGCAATGGCAGTTCATGGGTACTGGTTTGGCCACATTAGGGGTGACAGTAGCTGCTTCTTCTTCTTCTTCTTGTCATCTTATTATTTTTATTATTATTAAACTTGTATACCACCGTATACCCGCAGGTCTCAGGGCAGTTCACGAAACATGAAGCCACAACTGCCCATCTGATTTTGCCACTGTTGGTATAAGCAAGGAGATGGTTGGCATTCTGGCCATGTGCAGTGTGGGATAGAGGCGGCAGAGCATTTTAGACATGTCCAATTGACGCGTATGTCCTTTTGGATCCAGAAGAGGGCAGAACGAGGTGCTGGGGCGGAAAGGGGCCGACCTGTACGTGGGGGTAAGACATGGAACCCCCACCCAAAATGGCTCCTTCGTTGCACTTGGTAGAAGAAGCAAAATACAGTGGTACCTTGGTTTACAAACTTAATCCGTTCCAGAAGTCCGTTCTTAAACCAAAACCGTTCTTAAAACTGAGGCGCGCTTTCCCTAATGAGGCCTCCCGCCGCCGGTGCCCTTCCACCGTTCGGATTCCGTTCTTAGACTGAGGTAAAGTTCTCAAACCAAGACACTATTTCCGGTTTTGCGGAGCTTATAAACCAAATCGTTGTTAAACCGGATTGTTCTCAAACCACTGTAAGTTTTGGAACTGGCAGGGGGGCGAAGAGGCAGCAGAAGCATATAGACAGCAGCTAGAATGCCTGCGATTCAACCTGTCAGTCACCCAGCATCTTGTTATAGGCATTTTAGAAGTATCAGATAAAGCAGAGAGGAGGAACCTGTGGGCCTTCCAGATGTTACCAGGCTGCCGCTCACGTTACTCTTGATAATTGTTCATGCTGGTTGGAGTTGATGGGAGTTATATAAGGAGGACCACAGGCTTCCCAGCCCAGAAGTAAAGGATAAATGCTAAGCATTTTTTCAGGATGGAGAAAAACCTGAAAGGGTTTCCAAGAGGCAAATCGTTCTGCTTGCCTACTCCCCTCCCCCCAAAGAAAAAAGAATGATTGTTGCGCTTTTTAAGACCTTTTCTGTGTAAAGATACCGTATAGGCTTTATGTGCTGGTTAACAGACAATAGCTTATTGGGATCAAAGGGGTCTAACATTCAAGTATTTCCCCCTAAGATATAGAATATCAGCTTTTGAAGTTTTTCTCCACCTCCCATTCCCACTTCAAGCAATTTGTAACCTTTGTGGCCCAGAGAAGACAATAAATGAGTTAGGACAGGCTGGACATTCAAGATTATGGTACAGTTTGTTGAATACACCGTGTGAAATAAATTTGCCTGGTGGTACAGTAAAAGAAATGGCCTTTAACAGCACAAGCCTACTCAGAAGTAAGCCTCACTGAGATCAGTTGAATTTACTCCTTAGAAAGTATGGACCACAGCTTAAAAAATAATAATCCCGTTTTTGTAGGTTGCTGTAAAGTTAAAGGGACCCCTGACCATTAGGTCCAGTCCTGGCCGACTCTGGGGTTGCGGCGCTCATCTCGCTTTACTAGCCGAGGGAGCTGGCGTACAGCTTCCGGGTCATGTGGCCAACATGACAAAGCCGCTTCTGGCGAACCAGAGCAGGGCACGGAAACGCCGTTTACCTTCCCGCCGGAGCGGTACCTATTTATCTGCTTGCACTTTGACGTGCTTCTGAACTGCTAAGTGGGCAGGATTGGCTTCCGATTGCGCAGACATGCCGGAAACAATAGCAGAAGCCCAGTGCCGGATATACGTATAAGCTAAACAAGCTACAGTATAGCTTTAGGGCCCCGCTCCCCCCCATATACTTCTTCTTAATTGTATTTCACTATTAATATACTACTTCTTAATTGTATTCTGGCGAGCCAGAGCAGCGCACGGAAACACCGTTTACCTTCCCGCTGAAGCGGTACCTATTTATCTACTTGCACTTTGACGTGCTTTCGAACTGCTAGGTTGGCAGGAGCAGGGACCGAGCAACGGGAGCTCACCCCGTCGCGGGGATTCGAACCGCCGACCTTCTGATTGGCAAGTCCTAGGCACTGTGGTTTAACCCTCAGGTTGCTGTAGGAAAGGGTATAAATGAATTATGTAGGATGGTTGTCATTGTTAGTCATACATTGAGTTCTGGCTGGACAAAACCCATAAATTAGAAAGTAAGAAGCTTAGCATCACATGCAAGGCACATTTATTGGGTGGGTGGGTGGGTATAATTTTCCTCAGTTTCTTAAATTTCACATACAGAGCTCCCTTATTTGCTAGTTTTAAATAGTTCTACAGTAAATCTCTTTTTAACCAGGTTTCAAGCTAATCATGGCTTGGATTGGCTCTCCAAGTTGGGGCTGGGCAGTATTGCTTCCAATCCTGTTTGGATAGTTGACTCCAGAAAGTGTTGCTGGGGACCCTTCACTGTGAGGTTCCATGGGGTTTAATCTTGCATCCCATGCTGTTTGAAATGACACGCAATTAAAGCATTGTGATCATCCTCTGACCTAATAAACCTAATACAGTCATACCTTGGTTTTCGAACAGAATGTGTACCGGAAGTCCGTTCAACTTCCGAAATGTTCGGAAACCAAGGCGCAGCTTCTGATTGGCTTCCGATTGCGCAGGCACGTCGGAAACAATAACAGAAGCCCAGTGCCGGATATATGTATAAGCTAAACAAGCTACTGTATAGCTTAGGGCCCCGCTCTCTTGGCCCCCCCCCCAATATACTTCTTCTTAATTGTATTTCAGTTCAACAATTACCGTATTTTTCGCTCTATAAGACGCACCAGACCACAAGATGCACCTGGTTTTTGGAGGAGGAAAACAAGAAAAAAAATATTCTGAATCTCAGAAGCCAGAACAGCAAGAGGGATCGCTGCGCAGTGAAAGCAGCAATCCCTCTTGCTGTTCTGGCTTCTGGGATAGCTGCACAGCCTGCATTCGCTCCATAAGACACACACACATTTCCTCTTACTTTTTAGGAGGGAAAAGGTGAGTCTTATAGAGCAAAAAATACGGTACTTTGATAAAATACATATTTTGTTAGGTGCAAATGGCTTTATATAACTATTAGGTCCATAAATTACCAGATAGCATATATTCAACACAAAAAACAGTGACAATTTGTTATTGACAAAGGACAGCTGGACATATAAAGGACCCCATTACCTTCAGTAGCTTAGGGCCTCATCAAACCTAAATCCGGCCCTGCAGAAGCCGCATCAGACGTTTGGCTTCCAAAAAAAGTTCAAAAACCAGAACACTCACTTCCGGGTTTCGATTGTTCGGGAGCTGAAACGTACGAGTACCAAGGTGTTTGACAAGCAAGGCACGACTGTATGCTATTCTACAAACTGTACAAGTCAGCCTACAACATTCATATTAGAGTTTGCAGTAAGGATCATATCCAGGGTGCTTGCTGGAACCTGATAGCTCGTGCAAGATCACCGACAATGAAACAAACAGAAAAATACCTGACTTTATAAGCATAAAATAACTACACTTACCTGCTGCTATGAATAATTTTGCAAATGAACATTACAAAACGAACATTACAAAACTGGGTGATACGGTTTTTATTTATTTATTTGAGCTCAAGGCCTCCTCTTGAAACCACAACACTGACCTTTTAAAACCAAAAGGTGCCTGTAGGATTTGAGGCATTCAGGTGTGCTATGTACCGTATTTTTCGCTCTATAGGATGCACGGGACCATGGGAGGGGGAGAACGGGAGCGGAATTCTCCCCCTCTCTGCTCAGCGTCCCTTCAGCGAAGCGGCAGGCGAAACGGAGCCCCTTCCATTTTTCCTCCTGCTTCGCTGAAGGGGCGCTGCGCAGAGAGGGAAAACTGTGCAGCGCCTCTCCAGCAAAGCCTGGAGAGCAAGAGGGATCGGTGTACACCGATCCCCCTCTCACTCTCCAGGCTTCAGGCGGGAACTCCTGCTGCGCTCCGAAGGCTTGCGGATAGCTGCCTGAAGCCCCCAGAGCGCAGCGGGAGTTCCCTGCGCTCCGGGGGCTTCAGACGGCCTCAGTGAAAGCAATGTGAAGCCTCCGGAGCGCGGCGGGGGGGGGAGCTCTCCCTCTGCCCTTTGGAAGCTTCGCGTTGCTATCGCTGAAGCCAAGGAGCCGGCATTCGCTCCATAAGATGCACACACGTTTCCCCTTAATTTTTGAAGGGGAAAAAGTGCGTCTTATAGAGCGAAAAATACGGTAATGCAGGTTTGAGATTCGTGATGTGAACTTCACGCTTTGCCAGAATAGCAAATCTGTAGGTTGCAAAACAAACACACCTTTCAGTACGTGTGTGTGTGTGTGTGTTTCTAAAGTGCTTGCCTTCTTTTTAGATGGTTCTGTGGCTGACCCAGCCATCCTGTTGCACCCAGGAGTGGGGATCCCCTGCAGCTTCTGGGGTTGCAGGCGGGTGGGGAGGGGGAAGCGTAGAGCAAGGCATCTGATAACATTCTCAAAGCCAATCCATGGGAACAGCGGGGGTTCTTTGGGAGCCATGTTAACCAGTCTATAATAGGCCCCAGGTGCCCCATTTTCCCAAGGATGGTAGATGCAGAAACAGGGACTAGAAAGAAATTAGGACTCTGAAGTCTAGGGTATCGAATAGGCTTGCTTCCTGACCGAAGCAGATTTTGTCTTAAGCCCCTTC
Source organism: Podarcis liolepis (assembly GCF_965112155.1). Lineage (NCBI taxonomy): Eukaryota > Metazoa > Chordata > Lepidosauria > Squamata > Lacertidae > Podarcis > Podarcis liolepis. Next base: position 116,805,062 of record NC_139554.1, on the reverse strand, counting down.
TTTCCTAAAACCTCAGATTCTTTTTCTTTGATATATGAACCCAGTTTCCCCCCTCTCCACTTCTCCATCCTGCTCTGTTACTTTCTAAATGGAAACTTTGATTTATGTCACCAGGTTCATGGATGGTAAAATAACAAGAAATTACGGACTTTCCTGTGTTGTTTACTGTTTCCTTTTTTTAAAAAAAAAAGAGGTTTTCTTAGAGAAGAGAGAATTTGAGATTCTTACATCTTTTTTCCAGGAAGAAGGAAGGCAGAATAAAAAAAAGCTTAGATGTTGTCGAGAGCAGGAACATCCCTACCTCAGTTGAAACTGAGCGATATGTTGAATTCGTCTACCCTGAGTGAATCCTGTACATCTAATTTATCTTTGTTTTTGAACTGTGAATTCCCCTCTTCAGACAAAAGCAGAGAATTGGTTGTCAGCCTTATGATGAATACTATCAGGGATAGACAGTAAAGGTTATTTCTCTTAATAAACCTTATCTGAGTATGTTGCTTTATAACTGTAGGTTATGCTCTCGACCGCAAAGATCAAAACTATTGTTAAAAGCTATATATAGGTGCTGGCTTAGGGTTGACAGCAGCTGCCCCTTCTCTTAGCTCTGCTGCTATAGCTTGTAACATCATTATGGTATATAGGAATTTAAGCAGGGGAGGGTTTTCCAGGTGCTTTTCATTCTTAATTTCTGTATGTCAGGTGCTGTTCATAGCACAGCAACAAGGGTGGCCAGCCAACCTAGCCAGGAATTGGACATGCATATAAGCTGTTCGGTCTGATCTGAAACACCCACTGTTTGCCTAATCTGAAAGTATTTGAGGGTTGACAATGGCAGAACTTAAATTATGATAGGAAAAGGTGGGGTGAAATCCCTAAGTTTCACTTCTTGAGATTACCCCCCAGGTATATCCATATTGTGTTCTTTCTAAAAGCTAGCCATATTGTGTTCAGCTTTCTAAGGGCCACTATCAGGGTGGATTTGATTTCACAATTTAAATCGCTAGTCATTAAGACTTGATTTAATTAATTAATTAATTAATTAATTTTTCAGAAAGAATTGCCTTTGATGATATAATCTTAATGTTTACAACCAGATGAAGGTTTCATTTTTGGAATAATAAATTTTCAGAGTAGTTTTTACAGTTCTATCAAAAATTACTGATTTGGTTATGCTTTTAGAAATACATAGACAGATAGTTATGAAATTATTGTGAGGTTCAATAAGCCAGCTGTTTATATTTGGATAACTTTTCTGCTGTACTTTATTGGAAGGAGAAGAATAACCATTTACTTAATAACAGTTTAAACAATTTATTAAATTAAACAATAACATTATAGCATATGTATCCATGTTTGTTAACTGATGTGGTTAAATGGTGCTTTTTTTAGACTGAGTTTTAGCACACATGAAAAACTTAAAACAAATCCTTATTTCCTGAAGAATAGCCTTTGGACTATAATGTAACTTAAATAGAAAACTAGAAAGATTTTTCCTCCAAAAGCATTTTATTTTAAAAATCCAATTTAAATTTTTAAAAAATCTGATTTGATTTTTTAAAAAATCTGATTTAAATTTTTAAAAATCTTATTTTTAAAATATTTTTTATTTCATTGATTTTTATCCCCCCTGGCCACATATGGTGGATGTCACAAAAGGTAGCAAGATGAGGACCCCCCCCCCGGTCCTCCCTTCTAATTTGAGCACTGGGCGGTGGTGATAGAAAGCTATTCTCTCATAGGCAAAAATCTCTATGATTTGCATTGGGCAGACAAAATACAGGTTCATTCTGATCCTGAGCTTTGGTTCAAATGAAGAAACGGTTTTGCTAAAACCCCGCTCTGCTGTGCATGACTTAGACAGGCATAGGCAAACTCGGCCCTCCAGATGTTTTTTGAGACTACAATTCCCATCATCCCTGTCCACTGGTCCTGTTAGCTAGGGATGATGGGAGTTGTAGTCCCAAAACATCTGAAGGGCCGAGTTTGCCTATGCCTGACTTGGAATATCTGTTTACAAGCGAAGGCTGCTGCAATTTTTTTAACAGGTCTGTGGCGTTAAACCCTCCAGAACCTAAAGGCTTATAAGTTCATGTCCCTTGAACTTCACAGGATGCTGTGACAATATGCACATTGGGAATAGGAACAGCTTTCGGAGAGTCAATTTTGGATAACACCCCTCGCCATGCCACTATTGTTACAAGGGAGAACAGCGAGCTGCTGCGGATTGAACAGAAGGATTTCAAGGCACTTTGGGAGGTAAGCTCAAAAGACTACTTGATGAATTATAACATAGGGGAGAAGACATGGAGCTTAAGGAGCCTAGCTGTGTTATTAGATGTCTGTGGAATGCACAGGGAACCTTGACTAATACAGTGGTACCTTGGTTTAAGAACAACTTAGTTTATGAACAACTTGGATTAAGAACACTGCAAACCCGGAAGTAGTTGTTTTGGTTTGTGAACTTTGCCTTGGAATAAGAACATGTTTCGCTTCCTGTTGAGTGTGTTCCATTTGTAAATTGAGTCCCCTGCTGCTATGGGAAAGCACGCCTTGGTCTAAGGACGCTTTGGTTTTAAGAACAGACTTCCGGAACAGATTTAAATTCGTAAACCAAGGTACCACTGTCAAAATTTGTTGTTAGGCCGGCTCTGAAAGTATGTGTTTGTTACATAAAACAAGAATATATAACATACATACAGGTAATTGCTGAAAGAAAGTGACATATTTGTACCAATGTTATGAAACTTAACAGGTTGTAACATACTAGTTCATAATGTGGAAAAATATATATATGGTTGCCCTTTCTTAAAAAAACAACCACCAATGGCCATTTCTTCATATAGTTGTCTGTTTGTGTACTGTTGTTAACATCACATAAAATAAATCGGTTCAGTCATTAAAGCAATCTCCCATTTTCTCTTGAGCCCTAAGAAATTACTGAATTTTTGTAGTTTTATCAGCGCCTGCTCCACTCAGGCCTCAATTGCACTCACCTCTAAGCCGAAACATGGCTTAGCAAGAGTGAACAGCCAGGGCAGAAATCACAGCCTCTCTGCTCGTCCCTTGGTCCTGACTTGCTACCCAGAGCTAAGCCATGGTTTGGCTTAGCATTACATCCAAACCATGGTTTGCGGTTTGGCTCCCCTCCCGCTGCCAACAAGCCTTGAACCGTAAGCCAGAATAAACTTCGATTACAGCTTGTGGTTTATTGGGAGAGAAACAAACCATGGGTCTGGGTTTCCGATGTAACAATAAACTGAACAATGGCTTAGCTCTGGGTAGCACGGGGGTAGCAGGACCAGGAGAGGAACAAAGCAGCCATGGCTTTTGCTCTGGGTACCTGTATGCTTGCTCATCCTTGCTTAACCATGGGTTGGCTTTTAGTGTTGCGTCCAAACTGGACCATATTTTTGCTGCCATCCATGAATCAAATATTTATTTTAAATCCACTGATACTAGTTTTCCTTTAGTTTATGATAACGAGGAGGAAGATTTTGAATTTGTTTGTTGCTTTTTACAATAAGCAAAATTTAAAATGCAAAAATGCCGCTAACAGAGCGCAGTGGAAGCATATGTAACGTTAGGTAACCAAATAAGATGAAATTATGTGGTTTTAAGAAATTTTGCAGAGGTGTAGCTATTTTATCTCCCCACTCACGCACCCTAGTTTGCTAACTGGTGTTTCCTATGAACATTCCATGACATAGTTTTTCGTTTTAATTAGCTAGCTTTCCATACTTAATTTGCTGAAATGAAAATGGCTTTGTATTAAACAAAGGGCGGCCGAAAGCGGCCCAGCGGCACCAAAAGAGGTAGGGAGAGGAGATTCAAGCGCGCGCGTCAGCTGATGCGCGCGTCAGCTTGTTAACTTTTAAAAGGAAGCCGCAAAGGAAGCGACGGCCGAGTGCCTCTAATTGCCGCTGTGTCCCAGGGAAGGCACGGGAAGCACCACGCTAAACTAAGACAGAAACAAAATGCGGCGAACGCAGAGGTTCAGTACCCACCGCCCACACACTCAGCTCTAACACGACAATAAAGGGTGAAAGAAAACAACGCAGATACTTCCCTGGCTTCAGCGGGTTCTCAAGGAGCTGACTCGCGAGGGGCGAAGGAAGGAAGAATGAGGCCACGCCCCCTGCTAGCCGGAGCTCGAGCCCCGACCACAACCCCTCCCCTCCCCTTCGGGGAGGAGAGTCTTTGCTGAAATGAAAATGGCTTTGTATTAAACACCGGTAGTGTCTAAACGGCCTTTTATCTGCAACATGACTTTTTATTTGGCAAACTTTGCTTTTCTTCTGTTGCGCTGCCCCAGAAGTATGGGTGCCGCTAACTATTTCTCATGTTGTGGGGAGAATCCTGATGCCAGGCCTTTGTTGAAGTTTAGAATTGGCAGTAAGATGAAATTAATGAAATTGAGAGTACATGGGTGAGAAACCGTTGAAGCTCTTGCTGCTTTTAATTAGTCACGTCTTCATGCTCAATAAGCATCATTCATGTGTTGACGTACTAATCTGGCAGGCATTTCGGAGAAAGCACTTTCAAGGTTTTAAAATGTGACCTAAAAAGTACTGGGAAAGGCATATTTGTGTCTCACTAAGAGCTGCATAGCCTGTAGGCCTTACATCATCGAGAAGGGACTCTTGCTTTACATGGGATTCCATAGAAGCGATAACAGTCTACTTTTTACCTGTCAGGCTATACGATACAGAACCAAAAATCTATTATCAATCCATTGTTGCTCAGTTTTGGGAAAGGTTACTTAATGTGCATGAGGCCATGTACCTGATAGCATCTTAGCCCTAGGTGCAAGAAATCAGAGTTTGACACTAATTCCCTGGCCAACATTGGATGTCAGTTTGTGGAAAGAGACTTGGCCTTTTGGCTCTAGGTATATTTAGACAGCACCTGATTCTTGCGTCTTGTTCTTCAAAGGTCACCCTGCAGTAAGACTATGTGACAGCATCAGAACAAACACTCTCTACTGGTTTCTTTGCATTTTATTTAGCTCAAATTATACTTTCGTCTTTATAAATGCCGTATTGTCATGCTCTAGGTAGAAATTGCAAATGTTGCAGGTGGTATTCAACTAAATATGTGCCCTAGGTCAACGGGATTTCTTTCCCCCATCCCTGCACGTATTCTGCACCATCTCCAAAGCTGCTCCAAAGGCTTGAAGAACCCCCAGAACAAATTTAGAGGGCGTTGGGAGGAGGTTGAGAAGGGGAGAGAATGTTCCATTGCACAAGGAGAACTGGCAGAACATTCACCGTAATGCTATGTTGAATACAACCCTCAATGTCTGCTTGAGGAACTTAACCAATTGTAGAGGATAGTGGTTCAGTTCAGAACTATGAGAACTGGAATAAACGTTGAGCTTGCATGCTCCTGGTCACTTCTGGCTTATTTATTTAATTCATTATTTGTACAGTGGTACCTTGGGTTACATGCGCTTCAGGTTACATACGCTTCAGGTTACAGACTCAGCTAACCCAGAAATAGTGCTTCAGGTTAAGAACTTTGCTTCAGGATGAGAACAGAAATCATGCTCCGGCAGCGTGGCGGCAGCGGGAGGCCCCATTAGCTAAAGTGGTGCTTCAGGTTAAGAACAGTTTCAGGTTAAGAATGGACCTCCGGAACGAATTAAGTACTTAACCCAAGGTACCACTGTATTTGGCTTTTGAAAGGAGTACCCAAAGTGGCTCAAGTCCCTGATAAAATATGACTGGAGCAGACCTGGTGGTGTCTTCAGCTGCGCCCCCTCCCTTCCCCTCCTGAGTCTTTGCATAGGGCAGTTGTCCTTTTCGGCAAACCATAGTTTGCCATTGCATTTGAAATAACAAACCATAGTTTCATCTTAATGGTTTCCCTGCTATTAATTTTCAACATTATATCAAAACAACCAATATTATCCTTCTGGCAGCAATTATTAGCAAAAATAGCTGTCTCCTCCCGCATTGTCTACTTCTGTTTGAATAACACCCAGCCGATGAACATCTGCTTAGCCATGGATCATGTTCTTCCTCAGAGACATCTAGTTTTACAAAGGCAGCTGTTGAAGCAGCTTGTTAAAAAGTGAAACATTGGGTTTTAAGATGCCCGATCCCTTATCTGCAAACCACGAAGCTCTAAAACTGGTGAGCTCATGAATCCTTAGGCTTTTAATTTTTAAATTGCACCAAGTTTAGAACGACAGGCTGCTCTCTGCAGGCTTTGAAATTGGCTTCAAAGGAATACAAATCCGAACACAGTATTATTATGATGATGATGATGATGATGATTATTATTATTATCATTTAGATTTAGATTCCATCCTCCAGTCCAGAGGTTCATGATAGACTATAAAATGTATAACCAGTATAAAAGCCATGGGAAAAAATATCAAAAAACCCGAAGTACTAAAACAAAAAAGAACCAGAAATTACAAGCAGTCTAGCAACCAGTCTAAAAGCTCTCAACCACAATATACATAAAAGAGGAGCTTTTGACCGCTTGCTTTTGGGAAGAAAGGATGGCAGAAAATGAGTTTATTTGTACACATTGCAGGATGTTGCAGCCGCTCTGCTCACTCTGTGCCCATGCATTTTCCTTCAGTTCAATCACATAAATTCAGACAGGAAGGGAGTGAATCCACTAAGAGTTTTACTTATTTTTAGTGCTTAATTTCCGTAGTGTCCCTATGCATGGCTTGGAACTTCCCTGAAGTGACAGCAGAAAAAAACAAACACGTTTTCTCTTACGTGGAATAAACAAATAATAGTTTGGCACAATTGGAATCCGTGGATAAGAGCCTGTGTACAAGGCGTTACCAGAGTGTTTTCCAGGGAGTGATAAGAGCAAGTTTTCTTCCTTGGTTATTTGGAAAGAGATCACGACAGGACTTCGACGGTGGTCTGGCTCTTCCTTTTGGCTAGGTATAGTAGCAATGAACTGAGAGATTTGATAAGTGCTGCCATATCTCATTTTCTTTTGATTGTTATGTGTGTGTCTCTTGCTAAGCCGTAAATCTGAAAATTAAATTTCCTGAGCCAGCCTAAAAGCAACAACAACCCATAGCAGAAATGTGTGGCTTTTTTAAAAAAAACAACAACAAATTGCACGGTGCTGGAACGGTTACATAACATCAGATTCGAATGCTTTTTGAAAGGATCAGGAAGATTTCTTAAAACCAAAATACGATTAAAGGCCTTGACTCAAATATACCACTCATCTGAAGTCTAGATCCTTACGTACATAGCTTTTAAAGAGAATGCCAGTATTATACCTACATTTTTTAATATACACTAATGAGAATTCTGTTTGCAGCTCAGGAAGCAGATTAGACAGTACAGTTTAATAAGCTTTGTGATTGGAAGGATGAAGTCTACTCCACATTTCAAAAAATCCTGATATATTATGGTGGTGTCTAATGGCTACGGTGTTGCAGTGGTGCTGATGATGAAATGGACTTTTCGCTTATATTTGCATATATTTAAATTTGGATTTTTATAGTATTGTACCATGCCATGAGATTGGTGTCAACGAGGAATGGTTTAGAACTATACGAAACAAAGCCTAATTTCAGTCATGTATTTTAGATATTTGTCTAAACAGTACTAGGCACTTCAGCTGCTTTTGAAATGTTCTAGGGGATGTTTGTGTGTGTTTAATGATGCCGTTCCTGTTCCTGTGGATATTTGAAATGAATGACTCAAATGTACCGTACTGTTGACCATTTGACCATTTGTTTGATCATTAGCAGATTGGACATAGTATGTGTTAATGACAATTTAAATGCAACTAGAAGTAGCTACTTTACAACAGTAGCTGTGGTTTGAGGAGCAGTTGGAGTGCTGTGTCAGTAAAATATAACTTATATTTCCCCCTTATTTTTCTTCTTCTTCTTCTTCTTCTTCTTCTTCTTCTTCTTCCTTTCAAGCGTTGCACGTCAGCGAGTGTTTTACAGTTCATTTGCGAAAGAGATTAAACTTGATATAAGACCTGAAATATTGCAGTAAAAATTCAAGAGGAACTTTCGATTCTAAGGCTAGCCACTCGAAATTACTGGGTTGATTTATGGGGTGCTGTTTTGTCAGTTTATTACACAGTAATCAACTCCAGAGATCTTTGCTAGGATTTAGTGATTTCTCCCTAGGCAAGCCCTGTACAGATACAAAAACCAGAGAGTTAATAAAGTGAGGAATATTGGGTTTTATGGGATGATCATGTGATTTCAAGTAGTAAAGTGTTTAGAGACCCTCAGAAGCACTAAAAACACAGCCAAGAAGCAGGCAGCTGCTCTGTAGACACTTAACTGACACGCTCTGTGTAGACTGCTCTGATTCATCTATTTGTTGTTGTTGTTTAGTCGTGTCCGACTCTTTGTGACCCCATGGACCAGAGCACACCAGGCACTCCTGTCTTCCACTGCCTCCCACAGTTTGGTCAAACTCACGTTAGTAGTAGTAGTAGTAGTAGTAATAATAATAATAATAATAATAATAATAATAATATTATTATTATTTATACCCCACCCATCTGGTTGGGCTTCCCCAGCCACTCTGGGCGGCTTTCAACAAAATATTAAAATACAGTAATGCATCAAACATTAAAAGCTTCCCTAAACAGGGCTGCCTTCAGATGTCTTCTAAAGGTCTGGTAGTAGTTCTCTTTGACATCTGGTGGGAGGGCGTTCCACAGGGCGGGTGCCACTACCGAGAAGGCCCTCTGCCTGGTTCCCTGTAACTTGGCTTCTCGCAGTGAGGGAACCGCCAGAAGGCCCTCGGCGCTGGACCTCAGTGTCTGGGTAGAACGGTGGGGATGGAGACGCTCCTTCAGATATACTGGACCGAGGCCGTTTAGGGCTTTAAAGGTCAGCACCAACACTTTGAATTGTGCTCAGAAACGTACTTACGAAACATAGTAGCTTCGAGACCACTGTCCAACCATCTCGTCCTCTGTCGTCCCCTTCTCCTTGTGCCCTCAATCTTTCCCAACATCAGGGTCTTTTCCACCAATATGCCTTTTTTCTCCCTCTCTCTAAATGCAAAGTGGGTGGTGGGAGATCATGATGTTGCAGCCCAACAAAACTGATTGCATTCAGCAAAAACTAAACAGCTCACCTGCTGCTGTTGCTCCCATATTATAATAGGATTGCCACAGACTGCGAAAGAAAAAGGAGGGAAGCAGTCACTATTGTAGCGAGAAATACACCCAAACACACTGGATTTAAGCAAACAGAGACATACTTACCCTTTCCACACCATTTCACATAGAATCGGTCTGCAGGCCGGCCCTACTGTTCAGTAGAGCAAGGCAACCGTCTTCGGCTGCAGCTGTTGGGCATGGGGGGAGAGCAAACAACGATGAGACACAGTTGTTTGTGCCACACGGTCTACCCTGTATCCTTTAAGCTAGCCTGCTGCCCTTTGTTGGATGATGCTGTGTCATTTTCAGGATTTAACTGCCTTCCTGCTTGGCTCCTGTACGTGGAACCGGTGGTGGGAGGCATCTTGTCCTATGCCTCAGGCAGCAAAACGTTTTGGGCTTTGTTTGAATTGGTAGCAGGGGAAAGTGGAATTGTGCCCACTAGCCTCACCCGTACAACCTCATCTTGGTCCAAAAAAGCGTGAGCAGAGGAATCCGCTATAAAGCTGCAAATATGATGTTTTAAGTGCATTGTGCAAATGTGACACAAGATGGCAATGGTGAACTAATGGGAAATTCTATATATATTTTAAAAGTTGTTGTTTTTTTTAAAAACAAAACAAAACATTTTCACAGCATTTTTAAAAATATATGTCTAGATTCAGCCTGTGTCTACTCTGCATGCAGATTGAATTTTTATGTGCACAGGGTATGTAACACCTACGACTGAACTATTCAGACATCCGAGGGGCACAATGTTGATTGATAAGGAGAATTACTGTACAAAACGGGCTGGTGTCTTTGGTGACTGTAAGGTTGAAGTTTGGTTTGTTTGTTTGTTTTTTAAAAAAAAGAAAAATAGAGGCAGTTTGATAGTACCATTGCCACCCCCGGCACTTGATTACACTTTTTTTCCTGTCCTGGGGCAGCCTCTAAAAAAACCCTGGTTCTGTAGGTTCTATAGATTTGAGGAGTATGAAAAATGATTCTGAAGTTGCTGTGATTTTCATAACTTCAACAAGACACAATTTCTGATAAGCTTGGATTCAGTTATCCTGAGACAGATCTACAGCTAATCCATCGTTTCTATGGTGAGATGATGTGGGGTCTTGGGCTGCCATTTTATTATTTCTGTCGCATCTTCTGTTTTCCATGCTTTTTGTTCAGAGGTTTGTAGTTTTAGCAGGTATTCCTCTGCTGGTTGGATCTCCATTCCTCTGGAATTAGAAGCTGGCACACTGTCTACAACTTATTGCTGACAATTTTTTAAAGGGCGTCGTCAAAGTAGTGTAACTCTGAATGCTTTTAAGTATTTCTAATGTTTTATTTTTAGGAAATGATCTTTAGATGTAATCAGATTTTATGCAATCTCAGTGCACAATGTTGCACACAAGGTTTATTGATCTACTCTTAATGTTGTGCTTCTGGTGGATATTGCATTTTGTGACCGCTCCAACTGCAATACCTAGAGGAAATGTATATCTATGGCAATTTGCTCTGCAGAATGCGGTTCCACAGAAGGAATAGGAGCCTGTTAGATATTATTCACAATTTCACGAGCAACGAGCAACACATTTCCCCTTATACACCAGGAATTGGAAACCTGAGGCCTTCCAAATGTTGCTGTACTACAACTCAACAACTTTCACTTTTTGAAATATGGCAGCCCTAACTACAATATCCCTGGACCATTGGTCGTGCTGCTTTGGGCTGATGGGAACTGGAGTCCAATAACATCTGCAGGGCAACAGCTTCTTCAACCCCATAGTCGCCTTTGACTGGACATAACCATCCAGGGGTCCTTTACCTTTTTTTAACCTCATAAATTATGAAGGGAAATGGCTAGATTGGGGCTTTCAGGAGTATTGCACCAAAAAAATAAAGTGTGGTTGGAGGACATGCTTTGTTTGATCACAGTAGGGAGGCCTCTTTTTCAGCCTCTTAACAAATGTTAACATCATGAGTGTGCTGGTCCCATGGGTTACCCGAGAGGCGAGGTCCAAGTCCGGTCCGTGGTCAAGGGTGCAACGTGGAGGCAGTCCGTAGTAGCTGAAGCTGGGTGCAGGGCAGGGAGTCGGCTGAAGTCAGGAGCAGGCTTGCAAGCAGGGAGCCAGGGCGGTTCAGGAGCTCAGGCAGGAAAGCAGGACAGGGTTCAGGCAGGAACTAGCAACTAACAATGTTGTTCCCGCAACTTGGGACTGGGGCTGGCTGGCTTTTATCTGCCCTGAGGCATAGGGCAGCCCCGATCCTCTGGTGACTCGCTTCTCCTGGCCTGGAGGCGAGCACTCCTCCTGCGGGAACTTAGTTCCCTCCACCTCTCTGCCCTGAGCCTCTGCAGCTCAGGAGAGGCTGGAGGGTTACCAGACCCAGAGGCAACCTCAGCTTCCTCTGACAGGGCTGAGAGTGGAGCACCTGCAGGCAATGGGTCCTCCATCACCTCAGGAGCCAGAGCAGACTCAGCTGGTGCCTGCACCTGAGGATCCAGCACAGGTGAGGACCCTTCAGGCTCAAGCCCCAGCCCCGGCTCAGCTGGTTCTGGAGGCGGGGAATCCTGTGCAGGCTGGGATCCCTCAGGTTCAGCCTCCGAGTCCGAATCCCAGGCCATCACAATGAGATTGGACAGCTCCCACAAGACAAAAGGAAGAGAAATAGGAAGTTGCCTTATAGTGAGTCAGGCCATGGGTCCAATTCATTGACTGTCTCCATTGACCGGCAGCAGTTTCTCCAGGGTTTTGAGCAGAATTCTCCCCCTACCGGGAGATGGCAGGGATTAAATCTGGGACCTTTTCCTACTGAGCTGCAATCTTTCCCAATCAGGAAATGTAAGCAATAAGAACAAAAAAAAAACAAAAAACACCACACTCAGTAGCCCAGTCTTTAGCGCCAAAACTCCGCAAGAGGGTCAGGGAGAAGGCAAGGGAACTCCTCGAGTAAACTAGTCAATCCCGTAGGCTTCTCTTTTAGCTGTTCGGTTTAATCTGATAGGGATATTTAGGTTTTGACTAATCATGCGGAGCTCTGTGAGGCACGCCCCATGCTGAGTTTTTAATTAAAACGTAAAGCTTAGGGAGAGAACTCCAGGAAAGAAATTCTAATTCAGGACTCTCGGGGGTATATACAAGCTAAACCTGGTTATTTTAAGTCTAACAGTATACGCGCCGGGGAAATTTGTGTGGGACAAGATTGAAGAAAGGATTTTTAGCAGCTTGATTTTTTAAAAAAAGAAGTATAAACTGTTTAAACACGTGACTCTTCAGTCCTTTGATAGCTAAATCGATCCTGCGTAGTCTGCACAAACAGCAGATTGTGAGGGTGGATTGTACCCCTTCAGACTCCGGTGGAGAAATGTGTGTGAGTGTGTTTAAAAAAAACCTTAGCTTATTGAGGAAAAAGGATATTGCTCAGCCTACTTCTTGCTGGGCTTTCTACTTGGATGGAATTTGGCTTAGTGGTGGGTTTTTACCATACGAACCCCCGCTTGCAGTGAAATAGTCTGTCCTATTCTACTTCTTTAGGATTCTACAACATTCTGCTGCATACAAAGATCAAGCCTGCCTTAATTTCTTAATCCAGTGGAGCAGTGCATAGATGATAGATAGATAGATAGATGATAGATAGATAGATAGATGATAGATAGTATGGCGGATCCTCATTTTAAAATATGGCATCTCCTTACTTTGTTCTTAAACACATTTTGCAAAGCACAGCTGAAAACATAAAAATTGCATATTCTGTATTAGTTCTAGCTTTTTGATAATTGATTTTTCGTGACTGAGAAAAGATTGTGGCAAAATACATTGTTTGCATTTATGTCAGAAATGCTCATTTTTATTTTTATAATATTTGTTAGATTTGATCGAAACTTTGTGTTGTTTTTAACATGTGACTATTAGGAACATTGACTGCTCTTCTGAGAATAGCACGATAAGTGCTGTTGAAAACCTACACTTATATTTGTGGAATTTGCAGTTCACCCAGTCATGCTAATTCTCAAGGTCATGTGCGACTGAGGTTATTTCAGGGACTGAAATTTCTAATCTCTCAGCTACTGTTCCCATCTCACTCCCCTTGGCTTTTTTAAAAAACAAAAACAAATCTTGCTACCACAAAGGATTAATCTGCACGTACTGTACTTGTAGCGGCATAGTTTTGTCTTGTTTCAAGTAACTATTTCATTTTGTAATGGAAAATATTTTTTAAAATATACTGATAATGGTGGCTATTATAATATTTCATGCTTGGTTTAGGAAGTGTACTATATATACATATACAGTGGTACCTCAGAAGTGGAATGGAATCCGTTCCAGAAGTCCGTTCGACTTCCAAAACGTTCGGAAACCAAAGAGCACCTTCTGATTGGCTGCAGGAAGCTCCAGCAGCCAGTCGGAAGCCCCGTCGGACATTTGGCTTCCAAAAATAGTTTCCAAACCGGAACAGTCACTTCCGGGTTTGCGGCATTCGGGAGTCAAAACGTTCGAGAACTAAGCTGTTCGAAAACCAAGGTATATATGTTAAAGGGAATGTAAACTGACCAATTAATGTACATAACAACCAGCTATTATGCATATTCACCAGGCTTCATAGATAATGTGCACATAACGCTTCCATGGAGGGAGAATTGTGCACATGTTCCAGTCAATATGCAGACAACACGTTTGTAGGCCCCCTTAAGCATATTCCCAGTGCTCAAGTTTATCACCCTCCACACACAAGGTTAATAATAATAATTTATTATTTATACCCCGCCCATCTGGCTGAGTTTCCCCAGCCACTCTGGGCGGCTTCCAAAAGAATATTAAAATACTATAATACATCAAACATTAAAAGCTTCCCGAAACAGGGCTGCCTTCAGATGTCTTTTAAAAAGAAGATAGCTGCTTATTTTCTTCACATCTGAAGCGAGGGCGTTCCACAGGGCAGGCGCCACTACCAAGAAGGCCCTCTATTTGGTTCCCTGTAACCTCACTTCTTGCAATGAGGGAACCGCCAGAAGGCCTTCGGTGCTGGATCTCAGTGTCCGGGCAGAACGATGGGGGTGGAGACGCTCCTTCAGGTATACAGGACCGAGGCCGTTTAGGGCTTTAAAGGTCAGTACCAACACTTTGAATTGTGCTCGGAAACGTACTGGGAGCCAATGCAGATCTCTCAGGACCGGTGTTATGAGGTCCCGGCGGCCACTCCCAGTCACCAGTCTAGCTGCCGCATTCTGGATTAATTGCAGTTTCCGGGTCACCTTCAAAGGTAGCCCCACTTAGAGCGCATTGCAGTAGTCCAAGCGGGAGATACCTAGAGTATGCACCACTCTGGCAAGACAGTCCGCAGGCAGGCAGGTTTCAACCTGCGTACCAGGTGGAGCTGGTAGACAGCCGCCCTGGACACAGAATTAACCTGCGCCTCCATGGACAGCTGTGAGTCCAAAATGACTCCCAGGCTGCGCACCTGGTCCTTCAGGGGGCACAGTTACCCCATTCAAGACCAGGGAGTCCCCCACACCTGCCCGTCTCTTGTCCCGCCAAAACAGTACTTCAGTCTTGTCAGGATTCAACCTCAATCTGTTAGCCGCCACCCATCCTCCAACCGCTTCCAGGCACTCACACAGGACCTTCACTGCCTTCACTGGTTCTGATTTAAAAGAGAGGTAGAGAGGTTCTAAATTTTGTGGCGAGCACCTGTGAGCAGAATCTCTCATGTAGAAGTTCCTCCATCCCACACGAGGGATGCTGGAGCTGAGCGACAGGAGGGGGGAGGACAAGCATGTACCCACTCTCTCCTCCTGCAATCCTAGTTGTGGGGGGAGGGAGGGATGGGACCCCCCCGGACAGGGCTATAGATATCATGAAGCTTGAATTGCAAATCTCTTTGTGTGTGTGGTTTGCTGGCAGATCAGAGACTACGGTTTCCTTAGCCATGGTTTGGTATGATGTCTGAACTTAGCCAGGCATGTTATAGCTGTGATAGGCAGCAGCGGGAAGACAGTTTAAGAGGTGTAGGATGAGGGAAGCTGCGTTCGTGGGACCGGAGCGTTCTGCTTTCTATTTTGATGCATTAAAAAATGTACACTTGGAAAATAGCATGATTGGGAAAAAGAGCATGATGAGGCTAAGCAATCTTCTGTTCTAGTTCTGATTTTTGAGCTTCCGGTGCTGTAATTTTGACACAATATTTATCTGGAAATCCTTGCATAGTGGATGATGATATAAGGAAACAGACTGAGAAACAAAACTGTATCATTTAGGCTCCATCTTACTGATACCGCCGCCCACAAAAGCTTGTCAAAGGACTAGTCTATACAGTACTTGTACATGTAGAGAACTCCCCCCCCCCCATATCACCTACATAGCTTAGCTCCTTAGTTTGAAACTACAGGCAGAACAGGGGGGAAATTAAATTAATAAATTTCTTTTGGGAGCTTGGCTGGCCGAGAATTTTACACTTAATTTGTCCCCAGAGATAGTTCTCCTCTCGGCTTCTCTCGGTACTATTTAAGTCTCTAGCTCATTATAAAACTCTTTTCTCTGCACCTCTTTCAGATGGGTCAATTTCTCCATCTGTTTGAAGCCCGCAACAATTTCCAGAGTTTACATCTTCTGTTTGAGGGAAATCTCCATGAACTGAAGCTATGTTGTCAGGTTATCAGTTTGAAATTCTAATTTTAGAGCCTGTAAATTCTCAGTTGTTGTTCAGGTTCTTGGTAGTCCTTTGTTACCACCTTATTCTTCCATATTCTTTCTCTCACCTCAGGGCAGTACTACCTGGGTGCAGTTCCAACTGCCCCTCAAATCTGCTGCCGCTCACACCAAACTTATTTTAAAAGCGTAGGAAGCGTCTTCCCTTTCCTTTGCCAAAATAAAACCCCACAGTGTTTCAAATTCCACTTGCCCATGCGCTGCCTGGATCTTTTTCTCTCCTCACCACTTACAGGCCAAACAGCAGCTTTTAATGGGGTCTCGTCTGAAAAATATCACGAGGAGATGTTAGGCTCCCCCCACCTCAGCGCCCCATCATAATTGAAAAAAGATCGATACTTGTGTCAGCAAAATGGAGGCGTATAGGAATTGCTGAGACCGTTATCAGATCTATAGTGCAATGGAAGCAAGTATGGAAGCGAGTATATGCAGGTGGCACTGTGGTCTAAACCACTGAGCTTCTTGGGCTTGTTGATCGGAAGGTTAGCGGTTCGAGTCCCCGTGATGTGGTGAGCTCCCATTGCTCTGTCCCAGCTCCTGCCAGTGGCGTAGCGTGGGTTGTCAGCACCCGGGCAAGGCAAGTAATTTGCGCCCCCTAATCCGTGGATTTGCGCCCCCTAACCCATAGATTTGTGCCCCCTAACCCTAACGCCGATGTTGCGCCCGGTGTGGCCGGCACCCCCTGCACCCCCCACGCTACGCCACTGGCTCCTGCCCACCTAGCAGTTCGAAAGCATGCCAGTTCAAGTAGATAAATAGGTACCGCTGCGGCGGGAAGGTAGACAGCATTTCTGTGCACTCTGGTTTCCGTCATGTTGTTCCATTGCGCCAGAAGCAGTTTAGTCCTGCTGGCCACATGACCTGGAAAGCTGACTGTGGATGAACGCCGGCTTCCTCAGTCTGAAAGCGAGATGAGCGCTGCAACCCCATAGTCAGCTTTGACTGGACTTAACCGTCCAGGGGTCCTTTACCGTTACTTATATCACTATAACTGCCAGGACTTCCCCAGAGAATTGTGGGAATTGTAGTTTAATGGTCAGAATTCTGTTAAAAATCCCTAGTCCAGCCCCTGCTGCCTTGACACTTCTGTTTTTCGTAGCATCATTCATGTTTACAGTATCTCCGTTAGCAACCATGATGTGTTCTCCAGCTCCAAACAGCACTCTTCATCCCGTTGATCCTATTGGATGACCATGATTCGCTTTCAAAAAAACCCTGATGTTTACATAGTTACGATTAAAAAAACCAAAATAAAATGCAACAGTGCGTCGCGATGGGGAGGTCTGCACTGCTTTCCACGCTTCAGCCTTGACTCATGCTGCCTCCAGAGAAGGATGAGAAAATAAAATGATGCTAGCACCATTACTGTTAATGGAATGCAAACAAACAAGAACATCTTAAGAAAAGAGGGTTCACCTCGATATCCATTGCATCAATTCAAGAGCTAACGCTCTTGGATGAAATGCGTATGTATGAAAAGTAAGAACGCACCCCAAGGACAATGGGCGCTATGCCATTGGCTTACTGCTGGAGGTACCACTTTTTATTTTTATTAATATTTTATTAGAACAATTCCATTTATAAAAAGAGAGTGAGAAAAGTGAATGAGATTGAAAAGAAATAAATACTGTTACATTACGATATATTAATATACAGGTGTGCATATTCTTATTATCCTAATGCACATATAACCTTATATCACGTGTCCTTGTGTTTTCATTCCACGATGCGGGGATTGGGTCCTTGAACCACAAAGACTCTCCTCCTGCAAGAGAGGGGAGTGGTTGTGGTCGGGAGCCGGACTCCGCCTCAAGCAGGGGGCGTTAGCCCCCCGCCTCCCACTCACCTGGCTGGCGCCCACGCCCATGGGCAGGCACCCAACCAGGTGCCTGCGAGGGGGCGTGTATAGCAGCCTAAATTGCTGGGGCGCCAGCCTCCCGGCCTCACTTTTTGTCATCCCGTCGCGAGTCACCCACCCTCCACTCCCTTTGAGCTCAGGCCTTGCTGTGGACCTTAGGTTGGTCGCCCTGGTTGTCTGGGGGGCCTGGTAGGAATTTTTCCATTTGGCATTAGGCTTTTTGGTTTTTTCGCCTACCTCGTAGCAATCGCCACAACTTTCGTGGTATTGGTGGGTAGGTTAGGCATTGGAATAATGTGTTGTGGTGTGTCGAAGGGCTAGGTGTGGCCATCGCCTACGCCTTCAATTTTTGGGTATTCCATTAAAGGAATCCGGCGGTCGTGTATTCTGTCCGATGCCTGCTTGGCAGGAGGCCATGGCACGACCCTTGGTGACATCAGGGGAGAGCTTATAGTTGGATTAGCATCAACAGGCTCCACCTACTGGTGAATAAACCCCCCTGTTTTAGACTCACCCCTCTCTGAGGGGCTGGAGTCAGCTGACGTAATCCAATGCCTAAGCCAATACCTTTTCACTTTGCTGTAATGAATAAAGTTGTGGCCTTTTCTTGCCCATTAAACTTATATCACATGTCCTTGTGTTTTCATTCAACGATGCGGGGATCGGGTCCTCAAACCACAATGTTGACATGTCAAGCCATTGATTAAGGGGAATCGTATCTCTATTCTTCCTTAATGATGGCCCTACCTCTGTGGCAGACTTCACATGTTACGTTAAGTGCTGTTATCACTGGAAAAAAGGGTATCGGGAATAATTGGCTTTTTAAAATCTCATGCATTTTTATACGGCCCTTCATTGTATCAGATGTCAGGGTGGTGTGTACAGCTTGGGAGAAATACCACCAGCAGCCCAAACAGGAAAACAGCTGTTAAAGCTTTGAGACAGACTAAAACTTCTCCAGTTCTTAGCATAGCAGGTATGTTATCTGAATATATGAATTTGGGATGGGAGGAGATAAAAACTACCACAGGGGTTCTCCTCACCTGTCACAGCCAGTTGGTGACCCACAAGATAATTCTGTCTGCTTCCCAAGTTTGTCATTTATGCAGCTAATCAGGAACTCCTGGGTGTGGGTCTCCACTTCCGCCTATTTATGAGCAGTGATAACAAAACTGAGAAGTGTCCAGGAGTGGCCAGGACTCTCACAATCCTTTCTGATTGTTTTTCTTTTTTTAATCATTCTGCTAACTTACAAAGCATGATGCTCCAGTTCTTCCTGCTTCGCAAGTGCACAAGTCTGTACATTTTCTTAGCTGTGGGTGGGAAGGAATAAGATTAAATAAAACATAAGCAGTGCAGTGGCGTAGCGTGGGTTGTCAGCACCCGGGGCAAGGCAAGTAATTTGCGCCCCCTAACCCGTGGATTTGCGCCCCCTAATCCTAACCCCCAGATGTTGCGCCCGGTGCGGTTCGCCCCCCCCCTGCACCCCCCACGCTACGCCACTGAAGCAGTGCATAACTCTTGCACACAACAGCTTGCAAGCGTAAGTTACCTTGCTTTCTCCTTTCCATATGCTGTCCCATATGCTTTTAATTTTATTTTTTTGCTGCTCTTGTGCCTAGAAATATCTTTAACTAAATTTCAAGTTAAAAAATAAAATAAATGGGCAAATGATATAATTACTCCAACTGCAAGGAGGAAGCATAATTTCCTTAGCATTATTTCAGTGCGCCAAATTCAAAGGGAACTCTTTAAACCCCACCCGATAAACCAAGCTCATGGATTGTCTGGGGGCAAAATAAACCAGGCAATCCATGAGCAGTAAGCCATAGAACAAATCTTGGCTACAGAATGTGGCTGCTTTGCTCCTTCTCCAGTCCTGCTGTTGCCACGCTGCTAGAAGCTAAGCCATGGTTTGGTTTAGCATTACATCCAAACCCAGACTTATTGCTTATGTCACTCCAGCCAATGAGTCTGAGTTTGGATGTAATGCTAGGCCATGCCATGGCTTAGCTTATAGCAGCACAGCAGTAGTAGGACTGGAGGAGCGGGAAAAGCAGTCACAATTTTCTCTCCAGGAACCAGCATGTTTGCCCCATGGTTTGGCTTAGAATTCCATGTGGTCCAGGTCAAATCCTGGATGAGGTACACCCAGGCAAGTTGTTTGCTTAGTAAGAATTTGAGTCCTGGTCTTCCCAGGCCTTTTAATCCCTATAGCATGCCAGTTTTCCAAGGTTTTAGACTCTTTCTTTATTATTCTTTAACGGAACGGACCCTGTTCGCAACCAGAGGTACCACTGTATACCTTTTTCCATCTATAAGACGCCCCCATGTATAAGACACCCCCTATTTGGGGGGACTTTGATTTAAGAAAATGGGAAGAGATCTATCTGTGTATAAGACACCCCCCAAATTTTGGACATCATTTTTTTTTTGGGGGGGGGGGAACCTAGTCTTATACACGGAAAAATACAGTAGTTACAGTAGATGTGGTAGCATGTTTGACTTTGCCACCTATTGCCCTAAGTAATTTCTCATTTGGTAAGTGTGCATGTCCCTTTTCCATGTCGGATGCCAAACATCTGCACAGCATGTACACAAAACTCTTGAGCAAATGGGAGCAGGCTTCTTTTGTAGCAAGTGGGATATAGGATACCCTCCTATCCTAGCCCTCTTTGAATGCTTATGGAAGTCAGTTTGCATTTCAAACCGGATGCCATGCTGGCAGTGCTGCACTTCCCCAGAATATCAAAGCCACCCGTGACTCGTTTTAATAATTAATTATGAATTTAGCAAATAGCAAATCAAATGACTCAAGGGACAGAAATATTCCGGTTGTTGCTGTCGACGTTAAAGTTAAGGTGATTGCAATTTCTCTTAATATTTCTAGTGGTGCTTTGCGTTTAAATAAATGATGTGGCAGCTTATAATGCTTGGCACTTCAGTTTTATTGTAAAAATGGATGTGAAAGCTGCTGTGGTGCTCTGCGGCAGTTGTGTTGGGAGAGAGAGGTTCGAATCCCCACTGAGCCTCAAAGTTTCTTGGCTGGCTTGGGCAAACCCACTTTGTCGGATATCCCATGGAGCCTGCTAGGGAGGTGAAATGCCACATCTAGTATCCCGAGCTTCTTGGAGTAAGGGAACAGTGGCTCGGCTGTATCCCTCCAGATGTTGTTTGACCACAACTTCCACCAGCCCCAGCCGACATCAACATCTGGAAGGCCACAGAAGAACCACCTGCTGGAGTAAGGCCTGGATAAAAACGTAACAAATAAATAGGAAACAAATTGCAAATAGCTTCCTGTGCCGTGCCAGGAAAAAACCAGACAGATTCTAGCTCTGGTGCTCATAAAAGAACCCAAGAAAACTCACTTTGATTTTCTGAAACAATCGTTTTATCTAGAAAACGGTATTATTCTTAGGCTAGGCTTCAGCTCATCTGGTCGAAAATCAGGTGTGGTATATTATCGGACTACAGTGGTACCTTAGTTCTCAAATGTAATCCGTTCCGGACGTCTGTTCCAAAACCAAAGCGTTCCAAAACCAAGGCATGCTTTCCCATAGAAAGTAATGCAAAATGGATTAATCCGTTCCAGACTTTTAAAACAACCCCTAAAACAGCAATTTATCATGAATTTTACTATCTAACGAAACCATTGATCCATATAATGAAAGCAGTAATCAATGTACTGTACTATAAAATAAATAAAACAGTATTGTAGATGATAAAAATTAAAATTAATTTTCTTTCTTACCTGCACTGATGATAGTCATTGCTTGGATGGGGGGCTTTTATCCATTTCTGCAGTCACACAATCAATCAATCAATCAATCAAGCCATCTATCAATCAAATCAATCAGTAGCAGAACTGGGATCCACACAGTCACAAAAACAAATTAACTGGAAAAGCCTCAAAACAAAAAACGCAAAATAAACAAAAGCACCAAATACAAGCTCCAAATATCACCTCAGAACACTGCAATCGGAAACAGAAGGCTTGAATTACAATGGG
Source organism: Podarcis liolepis (assembly GCF_965112155.1). Classification (NCBI taxonomy): domain Eukaryota; kingdom Metazoa; phylum Chordata; class Lepidosauria; order Squamata; family Lacertidae; genus Podarcis; species Podarcis liolepis. Next base: position 116,783,383 of record NC_139554.1, on the reverse strand, counting down.
AAGGACGCAACTTAGCAGTACAACAGGAAACACAGGGGGACTAAAACGGAGCAAGTTTGGCTTCTGGGGAAAAAGTTCAAAAACTGGAACACCTTCTTCCGGTTTTGCAGCGTTCGGGTTCCAGGTTGTTTGCGAACTAAGCTGTTCAAAAATGGAGGTATCACTGTATGTTTTTTATTTGTTTGTCCTCTTAGCCCTGCATTTGTGGTGTCAGCTGATCAGCGGGAGGGTGGGGTTCGATCCCACATTGGGTCCCTGCAGCCGATGCAGTAGGATGCAGCCCCCATTCATCAGCCGACGAGCGGGGATTCAATTCTGCTCGGGGAACAGGCACACGTGTAAGACGCAGGCTTTGTTTTCACACTTCCTGCAGTGGCAGCAGCAAATGAAGGGGAGAAAGAATCTTCCATATTCTCCGTAGTAGGGTTGGAATGTATCTGATTGGTAGGATGGTTGTCTACCCAATGTTGAGCATGCTTATTCTCCATTTGTGCTAGCGTTCATGTGGATTTCCAATACCGACATTGTGGGATGGGCAGCGGTGCTTACCTGAGTGCACATTACCCAGCAGCGGAAATGCTGTATTTTCTTCATTGGTGCCTTCAGACAGCGCCCACCTCCCTGCCACTCTGCCCCTCCCATTCTAACTTCTGGTAAGCCCCAACAGAGCAGAGACATCGCCTTGCCAACAAAGGTCCGTATAGTAAAAGCTATGGTTTTCCCAGTAGTGATGTATGGAAGTGAGAGCTGGACCATAAAGAAGGCTGATCGCCGAAGAATTGGTGCTTTTGAATTATGGTGCTGGAGGAGACTCTTGAGAGTCCCATGGACTGCAAGAAGATCAAACCTCTCCATTCTTAAGGAAATCAGCCCTGAGTGCTCACTGGAAGGACAGATCCTGAAGCTGAGGCTCCAATACTTTGGCCACCTCATGAGAAGGGAAGACTTCCTGGAAAAGACCCTGATGCTGGGAAAGATGGAGAGCACAAGGAGAAGGGGACGACAGAGGACGAGATGGTTGGACAGTGTTCTCGAAGCTACCAGCATGAGTTTGACCAAACTGCGGGAGGCAGTGGAAGACAGGAGTGCCTGGCGTGCTTTGGTCCATGGGGTCACGAAGAGTCGGACACGACTAAATGACTAAACAACAACAACAAGCCCCATTGGCCTCCCCTGCCATCTGCTACCTTGCATTTCAGTCTAGATAAGGGAGTTCACATATGCAACGTGGAAATCTTGTGCGTCCTGATGCCTGGTAAACGAATTAGGTACAGAACAGACCTATAAAAGCTGAGCTTCCTTTGGCTTTTTTAAAGAAAGCCGGGGGGGGGGGACCGACAAGCAAGTTGGGAAAGTGGGTTCTCACATGAAACAGTGGGCAGGCATGTGCTCTGCCACTCCTGCTATTTAATGGTATCTTCAAAGGGATTGTAAAACAGGGAAGATCTTCTTTGCTTCCAGCCACTACAGATCCCATGACACGTTTGCTGCAAGAGCAGAAATTATTTCTCTCCTCCCACTCCCCTCTCGTGGCCAGAACTAATTTCTGTTTGGATAACTTGCTCTGCCAAAGCCAACATCTCCCTGGCAATCTCAGCCGGTTACAGTATTCCGCCAAATCTCCTGCCCCTAGAATTGTGCAGCATTGCTAGTTGTTCTCAGTTGCTGGAAATCTGCCGAATTGAGAGGCTGTAATTCAAGACGGGAGTGAGGACATCCTTCTGTACATTCGTAAGATTCTTCTGGTGTTGGGATAAAAGGTGCTAAATCTCTTTATTGTTACTATTTGAGGAAGTTGAAAGATTAACAACAACAACAACACTTCATGGTGCATTTTGAAAAGCTACCGTTTTGGTAATTCTCTGCATTTTTTTGTTTTTGCAAGATTGTTACATGCAATAATCGAGGCCGCGCTGATCTTCTCAACTCTTAAATGTATATTTATTTATTTAACACACATTTTCATCCTGCCTTATTTCCAAGGGTCTTGAGGCAGAATATGTTGTTTTATCATTGCAACAATCGCCCTGCAAGGTAGCTTTGGCTGAGAGAGCCTGGCCTGAAATCACACAGTAAGGGACTTGAATGAAGTTTCCCTAACCTTAGTCCTACACTGGGATGCACTGTGGTCTAAACCACATCCATCAGTGGACCTTCTCTGACAAGAGCACCCTGGAAGTTAAGCAAGAAAGTCAAGAAGGAAGAATCAATTCTTGGGTTCTTTAGCTCTTTCTCACTTTATTCGTTTTGTTACAATGCTGTGCTGCGTTTCTCAGGATTAAGTCCCACTGTGTTCAATAGGATTTACTCCCAGGCCAGGGACGTGGGTGGCGCTGTGGTCTAAACCCCTGAGCCTCTTGGGCTTGCTGATCAGAAGGTTGGTGGTTCTAATCCCCATGACGGGGTGAACTCCCGTTGCTCTGTCCCAGCTCCTGCCAACCTAGCAGTTTGAAAGCATGTCAAAGTGCAAGTAGATAAATAGGTACCGCTGCGGCGGGAAGGTAAACGGCATTTCTGTGCGCTCTGGTTTCCTTCACGGTGTTCCATTGTGCCAGAAGCGGTTTAGTCATGGTGGCTACATGTGGACAAACGCCAGCTCCCTCAGCCTGAAAGCGAGATGAGTGCCGCAACTCCATAGTCTCCTTTGACTGGACTTAACCGTCCAGGGGTCCTTTACCTTTACCTTTTACCTAGTCCTACACTCTGACCACAGCACTGCACAAGCTCTCTGTATGGACAAGAGTTCATACAACAACACTGATGCCTTGAAGATCATCTCATGTCAACTGGACATCATTTGCTGTTATTCACAGAGCAGGTCTGTTTCCTTCAGCTTCAGATTTATAGCAGGAGGGGTGGAGAGCAATTAAACTAGGCAGAAGCGTGGTATGGATTGATTTAGACAGGGAGCAAAGTTGTCAGGCTGTTCAGATTTTGAAATGAATAAAAGCTGTGGGGCATTTTCTATTACTTGAGTGTTTGAGAGTGCTTATGAAAATTTTAAACTTAAAAAAAGTACAATCTTGTGGTGTCTTGGCCTGAAAACATCATGAATAAAATATGGTCTCTTATTGCTAGGACACTCCTTGATTACTCGAAAGCCTGGAAGAACGTGGCAGCGGTTCATTCACTTTGTCCTTTGCTAATTGCTGTAGTAAACTTGTTGGCATCTTCGGAGGCGCAGTGTAAAACATCAGCCGTGAGGACAGTTCTTAAGAAGAGCAACTTGCAGCACACTTTGAAATGTCAGACGTTCCAAAGCGAGCAGGGCAAGAGGAAGTGGATTTGAGCGAGAGAGTGAGTGTGTAACCTATGCATCCTGTGCAGTGTAATTAAATAAAACCTATTTATGAGCACGAGCTCATGGCCGCTAATGGATGTTAAATGCATTAAAGCCTGACCCACTTTGTATCCGGTTTCCCCAAAACACTATTACACTGAGCAAATAGTAAATCTGAATGTGTATGGCTATTATCAATGAGTTACACATATCAAAATTCCTGAGTTTCTGCATGCAAATTATTTGCCCGAGACCATCTGTCTAAGCTAAATATATTTCAGAAGAATAAATTGCAAACAGACCTTCGAACCACAGCAGCCTTCTTTTGCAGGAAGGGAAGGGCACCTATGGTGACTACTTCTTTCCCAGCAGGGAAATTGGAAGTGAGAATCAATACATCCAAACAGTGTGATTTCTTGTATGCCTATCAGTTGTTTCATAGGGGATGGACTGGGTGGGGAGAAAGAGAGAGAGAGAAATCTATGCTGCATTGGCTGTCTAATTTGGATTGCCAATGGTAATGCAGAGCCACTCGCTTAAAAGAAAGGTAGGATGCAGAGGCAGAAACATTAGTGCTAATCTGCAGCAGAAAGACTAGATAAATCAGCAGAGCTCGCCTCTCGTACATCACTAAGGGAGAAGCTGAGTGCTACTCGACCATGTGCCTGAACAGTCACATCATTAAGAATGGAGCATGGATGCAAAATCTAAAATTCACTTTTAAGGCTGCTTGCTGGGTTGGACTGATAAGAACACTACAGTGTAAGTTTTTGAAATTTCATATAGGTGGGGGCGGCGGCGGCAGGCTCAGCATTATTTTCTAATTGAATCGTGTTCTTTTCACTTTTGCTATATTTGAGCTCATGCCTTCTTGATATATAATTGGCATTGCTTGACTAACGAATCAGAGTTTTCCATTTTAACATTTCTTTGTGCTCAGCCAGAGGAGTTTGGATATTCCCCCCCACCCCCCATTAACTCTCAGTTTTTTAATGCTGCAAACTAGTGGGGGAAATACTTGAGAAGCAAGAGTAATGCGTCTCAGTGTGTGTGTGTGTGTGTGTGTGTGTGTGTGTGTGTGTGTTAGTGCACCAATGTTATAAGTGTTTTATTCTTGGCAATGCTTGCTAATGAAAGGATGCTTTCTGAAAAAAAAAAGGGGTTCTGAAAATGTAGTATAGGTATTTTCCATAATTTCCCCCCCAAAACTGAGCAGTTGTATTTAACATCACTTTTACATCTGCAACAGAGAGCAGGGAGGGAAATGGCACAGGAACTATTGATTGCCAACATGAAATCTGCATTTAAGAAGTTTTTGAACAGATTTGATTTCACGCTGGTTCCTATCCTCCAAAAGCAACCAGATTAGATTATCATATTTAATCACCACACAGTATGTAGCAAATAAATGCATTTGAAACTCCTCAAATATATTATCCTGCATTAAGCTAAAACGCTGCTCTCAATAGATGTTTAAAAAACTAAGCCTGACGCTACTTTTCAGAAGAACATGATTTAATAATAGATGTGCCAAGTGCAAAGGGAAACAAATGGAGTTTTGCTGTAGAGATTCAGAGGTAGTGATTTTAGTTCAAAAATGCAATTTTTGAACCTTAAATGCTGAAATCTAAAGAGCACATGTCCTTTATGGCATTAGGAAAAGTCGTTATGATACTGTTAGTCACAGTATTCGCCATCAGAAAGAAAGAAAGAGAAAAACAGTTAGTTTATTGGATGAAGTGTTGTTTGGATAGAGAAAGTGGGTTCTAATTTCACCTCATTTAAGAATGCACTGGCTGACTGTGTTAGCATTTTCCCAGGTTCCAGTTTTCTAGTCTGGAAAGTATGAAAGACAATCTCTATATCTGCAGGGCTGTTATAAGAATGAATGGTTGTCACCTCAGTGGTTGTCCCAGGCTGTGTCTAGAGTTTGGAGCTCCCGTGGCAGTTTGATTTAACAAATGTAGTGCTAAACAAGAAGCGTGTGTTGTGGTCGTTGGGGTCCCAGCTTCCTTATTCCTTGCACTACTGAGTTTTTGTTTACAAGCAGAAGAAACTGCTGATTTGATTTTGACTGCTCTGCAGTGCCACCCTGAAAGTGGACAGGGAGTTTCCTGGAGCCAGTAAGGTTCCTCCTGGCTTTGAGTAACTCCTGGTTTTGGTTTCTCCATCTAAGCATTGCGTCTTTCAGTTTAAGATGAGCTGCTCTCCTGTTCCTGGGAGAACCATCAGCTTATGTCTTAGGTAACAGCTCTAACTTGGAAAAAAACCACACACATTACATATATTTATTAATATACTCACTCATACCTCAAGAGTTTCCTAGGAGACCGCGTGCTTAGAGACACTGATTGATTAGGTCATCTCGGTCCAGTATCTTCCACAATAGTGGAAGGAAAGGAATTCAAAGAATATTCTCTGTACCCACAGCCTGTGTTGCGTTGCCATAAGAGTGCCTAACATCTGGAGGAGCCAGGATCAAATCTCTACTCAGTCACGAAGTAGGTCACCTAAGAGTGATCTTAGGTAGGGTTGCCATATTTCAAAAAGTGAAATTGTTGAGCTATTTTTGGCCAAAGTTGCTGAGCTTTCCTTAGCTTTGCCAAAAGTTGCTGAGTTTTTTTAAAAAGGGAAATCAGCAAAAACGACCCTGCCTACATGGGTTGCCATACACCTGGATTTTCCCAGACATTTTTGCCAATTTCTGCCCAGGCACTGCATCCGACTGCAGAGTATGTCTGGGAAATTCCAGACTTATTGCAACCCTACCTTAGGCCAGACTAGCCTACTACGCAAGGTTGTTGTGAGGATAAAGAATGTGTGTTGGGGAGGAGAAGCATGTGATCACCTTGAGCTCCTTGAGGAAAAGGTGGGATATGAAAAAAATGATAATAAATAATATGCACACACACGTGCGTGCACACACACACACACACTTCCACAACCACTCAATCTCCACTTCCCCCAAGAAGTTCTAATCTGGCATATGTACGATTACGAAACGTAATGAGTGTTTTACTTCACTGTCATGTGAGACATCAGGCTCTTCCTTGAGCCCAATTAATGTCTACTTCAATTTGGGAGGTTTGATGAAGCACTCGTATGATTTGGATTGACTGGTCACACAAATTCTGTTACAAAGTCATGGATTTTGCTTGTTATTCATCAAATAAGGAATGCGTTCCACACGGCGGGGACCGTTGTCGTTTCGTTCACAACACCAAATAAACTTGTTCATTCTCAAGTCTTTCTTCAGAACTGGGTTGACAAAATGAGGGTACTGCTTTCGTTTTCTGTCCCCCCCTCCTTTTTTAAATGGAATGTTATCACTGAGGTCCCTAATAAGACCTACCACAGATGTGTTCCTGTTTGCATCTGTCAGCGTTGCCATAAATTTGTCAGTGTTATGCATCGTGACCCTGCGCAAGTGAAGTTCAAGAGGCACTGACTGAAGACTGTTAAATCAACTACGTGGGTCAGCAGTTCAGGGTGTTAAGCCAGATGGTGCCAGGAGTTCAAGTTAGGGTCAAGAGATCCTTTCCAGGGAATTGGAAGCTGAGTGTCTGGAAAAGATGTGCAAGCCTGATAGTGTGAGCAGGAGAAGCCGAGGAACAAAAACAGGCTCTAAGCAAGGACAGAGATAATGGAGAGAGAGACATTGGGTTATCAGTAGCAGAATATTGTCTCTCTTGCTGAGACAAGATTAGTCAGCCTGGGTGATTTTCAAGTACAGTCATATCTTGGATCCTGAACATCTTGGTACTTGGACGTTTTGGTTCCCGAACACCGCAAACCTGGAAGTGAGTGTTCTGGTTTATGAACTATTTTGGGAAGCCAAACATCCGATGGGGCTTCCGCGGCTTCCGATTGGCTGCAGGAGTTTCTTGCAGCCAATCAGAAGCTGCGCTTTTGTTTCCGAACATTTTGGAAGTCGAACAGACTTCTGGAACGGGTTCTGTTCGACTTCCAAGGTACGGCTGTATCTTTGCGGGGAGGGGAAGTCTTTTGGAGAATATTCTGTTTTAATAGCAGGGTTGCATTCCTAGCTACAGCCCAAAAGGTTCTGAGTTCAAGGCTAGCTGCTACTGAAAAGATTTATATGTGTTAATGTTATCCTGCCTGTATAGCATATCCTGTAAAGACTGTCGCCGGAAGAATCCTTTTGTGTGGCATACATTTCTCAACCCTGTGTAAAATATAACGGGAAAACTGGAAACGGACATTTGTCAATGTAATTCAGCATGGAGGCTGTTAGTAGGCTTCAGACACCATACTCCTGTTTGGGATGAATTTGACCACCTCCTTTTTCTGATCTAGAGACAGAGAAGAACTTTACTTTCTAAACAGTTGTGTGATTACTTTTGGCAGGGACGAAGGCAATTTGCGTGTGTAAGACCACCTGCTCTGGTTTGTCAGGCCCAAATTGGACATGGCAGCTGCAGACCTGCCTTCTGAAATGCAGGTCTGCTCTTGCCATGAGGGAAGCATGGCTGGGAGGATAGTCTGATGTTAAGAACAAAAGGGATGTATCCATGGGGAGGGGTAATGCCCCTCTCCAGCCCTGTAGTTTTGTTGTTGTTGTTTAGTCTTTTAGTCGTGTCCGCCTCTTCATGACCCCATGGACCAGAGCACGCCAGGCACTTCTGTCTTCCACTGCCTCCCACAGCTTGGTCAAACTCATGCTGGGAGATTTGCAAACACTGTCCAACCATCTCGTCCCCTTCTCCTTGTGCCCTCCATCTTCCCCAACATCAGGGTCTTTTCCAGGGAGTCTTCTCTTCTCATGAGGTGGCCAAAGTATTGGAGCCTCAGCTTCACGATCTGTCCTTCCAGTAAGCACTCAGGGCTGATTTCCTTAAGAATGGATATGTTTGATTTAGAGCCCCAATATTCTCCTCTAGCCCCCAGGATTCTATGCTGAAGTGAGATTAGTTGGGAGAAAAGGACCTGGGATGGAGGCCCCAGGGTGAGAGAAGTGGTGAGCACCCCTCACCCAGCTTTGATGTGTGATGGGGCATTCAGGAGGACAAGTCTGTCACTGTCATGTATGTTGCCGAGCGCATTGTGCCTTGGGGGTGGCAGGGACAGTATGGCAAAAGAAAATGTCTGGCCAGCTTAGTTTCATTCCACGAAAATGGCTTTATGAAGATAGTGCAGCTGGGGATGGCAGATGTTTCCTCCTGACATGGAAAATCTGTGGAGTGTTGTGCCCTGAAAAGGCGAAACCTTTTGTGGACTAGAGGCTACATCATCTGATGAGTGAAATGATATCCTAAGCTCGCACCAATGCCAGGTTCTCTGGATGGTCTCCCATCCATGTATTGACCAGATCCAGACCTGCCTAGCTTTAGCAAGATGCTGGCCTAATGGACTTTCAGACCATACCCTGGAGATTCATATTTTGTTCTGCTTGCCTTTGTGTGAAAATACACAATCTGCATTTTAACAAATGACACTGAAGTCAGAGGATCCGTGTCAATGCTATATTCAGTATCTCTCTCTCCCCGCCCCCCAGTTTAGACATTAGACATTCAGCTGACTGAATGGTCAAAGAGCAGGCATGTTGCTCTCTCCTCCAAAGTTTCCTTCTTCCCATTTGATTCAGCACCACCACCACTGACTTATTACTTACCCAAAGGTAAAATGCAATAAAATGATTAATGATTAACTGTGTTTTCATCACAGTTTAAACCAAGCAGTGGAAATCACTTCCATAACACCGGAATCCATTTTCTGCAGTCGAAAGCCCATCTTGAACTCAGTAGAAGTTCCCCACTCATAGGATATCCCCTCTTTTCTTGAGAAGGAAGGATCTCATGTTGTGAACCTTCACAAGTACAACCAGGGCTTTGCTTTATAATGGCATATTATTGCACGTGAGAGGCGAACAGCTCTTCCACCAGGTTAAAAGATGAGCTAGCAAGGCAGGCATCTGAGCCAGGGCTATCTAAGCCAAGGTTTCCTAGTGTCCTTACAGACACTTTTTTTGGTTCAGCATTCAAAGCCTTCTTTCCCTTTCTTGATAATGAGACTTCGTGTTCCCAGTGAACGCTTACCCCCAATATACAATGACAATTATTCTTTTCCCAATTATGCTACACCCATCTGTGCAGAGGATTTCTTTTCTTCCTTTTTTTTTTTAAATGAAGTTTTAATAATAATGACAGAATGGTGTCTAGCACATCTCCTAGGATTAATGATGAGCTGGAAGAGTTGATGGCTGAAATGTATCCAAAGGCTATTAACGCCAGTTAGTCATTAATCCTTTCTAAAGCCCCAGGCAGAGGTCGTTGCCACTGTTATCAGATGGGCATGAGACAAAAACAGGTCGGTAGTGGATTTTACCATAATGCCTGTATAAATTGATATGTTCAGTCTATATGCGTTATGGGTCATTTGAGATCAAGATTCAAGGGTTTGGGATCGTGTCTCTATAGCTACTATGGTCATGATTGCTTTTCTTTTTTGAAAAAACTAGTGTTCATACGTATTCATGACCATATGTCAAAAGAACTGCAAACAATATGCACAAAAAAGATTTGCTTTGCTGAGAATACATTTCTAGGCTCTCCTGGAAGAAGCAGCCGCCACTGTGATAGGATTTCTAATGGGCTTACCAGCTTCTGAACTAGAACCTCAGCTGCAGCAATGAACAAATCTCCACGTTTTGTTCCATCCCTGAAAACCTTCCCTTTGGGTTCCTGCATATCAAATCTCTGTTAAAGGAAGACGTGAAACAGCAGACCAGGGCTTCGTTTCTGGGCTATTGGCAACCCCGTACATGAACGAAACTGCCGGTGTGCTGAGTTTCCTGGGTTCGTGGGGATAGGGAAGGAATATTTGGTGCCTAATACTGGTTGTGGGGCTTTTGGCCCATTCCATGATATCATTGTACTTTCACATGATGCTTGATAGCTTCTTTTATGGTTGTGCATTTTCACAGCTGTGCCCAGTATAGGGCAACAGATATCCATGAATATCAGGTGTCTGTACAGGCAAATGTAATGCAAGGAGGACCTTTGCAGAAGAGCTAAGATAACAGCACTCCTCTTGCATCTGGGGAGGTCAAAGGTTTTGGACCATTCCCTCAGGAGGGCTGAGATTACACATCTACAGCCAGACACATCCTAACCTTTCCTCCTTATCTCTGTGCAGTCACCATTAAGCGATGTCAGTATTAATGCTGTACTGGGACTATAAGAGCTGGGGATGCTCTGATTTTTTTGCTTGTCTAAGTGAGATGCTTTTGGGGATGCCTGTATAGATTCAGGTTTATGGAATCTTTCAAACGTGGCAAAACATAATCTGGAATTGCCACCAGCATCTCTGCTGACTTTGCACCTGGCTGTAGCAGTGGGGTGCCTTGATAGCTGCTGCCTGCTTTAATTCTACACCCTGCATGCATGCCTTCTCCTGTACAGAGCAACACCACTCTAGTACTGCTGAATTTCTGCACTGTACAGAAAGACAGAGAAAATTTTCATGTAGAAACAAAAGGGCACATTTCTGAAACGTAGCAGAGGCTTTTTAGTGGTGGTCACGTTTCAGCAAATAATGAACTCAAGGTGGGCCACAAAGCCCTACATGCTGCACACAGTTTTAAAAACCTTATTGGGTTGCCACTGGACTCCTGAGAATCTCAAGGTTCATTTTTCCACCCTTCATGTATGCAGAGAAATGTTTTAAAATGTGATAGAGAAACAATGAATTAGAATGGGTCTCATGAAGTTTAAATGAGAAACGATCTAATTGACATTTTGCAAACCACTACGCAACCTGCATTGTTTTTTTGACATTCGCTCTTCTAATTTTGTGGTGCAGTTCTGCAACCAAATAATATGCACAAAGAATGCAGGAATCTGGAGAATGGAATTTAAAATTAGAAAGCAGAAAAATTGAAAGAAACCCAAGTCGACAAATGCACCCATCCGCAAGGAGGCCATGCTACTTCTTAAGTTCCTAGTTTTGGGCCCCATTAGTAACTGGTTTCCTTGTTGCTGTTAAGCGTCAAGAAGCGTTGTTCTAGCAGTATAGTGATTTTTCACTTGAGTATCCTTGATAGACAAGCAGAGAAGAGATTTATTTTGTGGGGCAGGATTTGCCAAAAGCACCTGGCATTACTCCAGCTTATGTTACTGCAATATGAAATAGAGAGCCTCCAGTTCAGAGTGACTCTTTGTTGTTTGCTTAGAGCTATTTCCTAGCATAAGATATTAGCGAAGTCCTGATCCCTTGCAAATCCTAGCCCTGCTTACCTGGATTCAGTGGGACTTACTTCTGAGTAGACATACTAGCCTTTCAGCCTTGTTCAGCAGCAAAACAGTGCTTTGGCTGTTTCAAAAGCCAATGTTATCTAAAATTTGCAGCTTTGAACAATGTTTTCCACCAGCCTTCCAGCTAACTCTTTTTGTGCGTTTGTGGTTTGATTTACTAAGACGTATGCCAGTACATGCTCATTTGTCGTGACAGCTTCCTGCCTAGGCCATCTCCCCAAAGACCCAGCCAGACGGAATAACATTTTAATTTTTTATTCGCATCCTTCAACTCTGCTTAGCTGATAGTTGCGGTTCTCTCCGTGAATAAGGACCAATTAAAATTACTGTGTTGGCGAGCTTGGAGATATAGAGTAGGTTTGTGGGGGATTTGGTCTTGTGATTGCTTCATCATGTGCCTAGTCCACATGATGCTACCATTTTGCCTGCTTCATCCTGTGCCAAATTCTACATCGATCCACTTAACCCACATTCTCAACAATATCAGTTTGGTCATGTGAATTGCCCTGAGGGGAGAGAATCCCAGCAGTCAGTTTGAAATAGTCACAGCATTTATTTATGAGGCTTTCCTAGATTTGCAGGCATAGCACAGAATTGATTTTAGGGCTGAACCAACTCTGTTTGCCGTTTTAGAAAATGAGGGGTGGGGAGGCTTTTGAAAGTTCCTGTCATGTTTAGTCAGGCCTTCGCTATGTGCTTTTTTCCACCAGTGACAGCAAATGATGTGGGCCCGCAAGTGTCACGGTGTGTCGCGGTGTGATGACATGGCCTAAACATCACAGGGACAGGGTAACTAGCCTTAAACTTCATATTGATGTTAAAAGCCACACCTTTGCTTCAGTACTTTCGACATGTCACTAGCAATTCTCTTGTTTCACCCTGAGGGAAAATATTTTTCTTTGAAGAGATTTTTCTTTTTCAGATATATACATATCATTATTATTTTTAAATATATATATAAAAATCCTTCCTGGTGTGTGTTTTTTTCCAGATTCCAAAATTAGAACAAGGCAAATTTCCTCATGGGACTCTTGGTGCAAGGAGGCATTGAACTTTTGCTGCCACTATAGCCTGAAGGAGCTTTTGCCGGTGGATGGGCCTATGTTTTTCTGTGCTGTTGCCCCTTAAATTTGACTGTGTTGTGCTTTTGGCTTCTTCTTCTTCTGCTGCTGCCGCTGCTGCAAATTGTACTGTTTTGTAAATTGTGACGCTTGTGCGTATCGTTTACTTAAGAAACCACTGAAACCAACTCCTCTGTGATGTTTGTTACGCAGTATGTCAACGTGCCAAGTTAAAGTTGTTACAGATATTGTCAAAGTTGAATCGCCTTCACTTTGAGAGTCAGTCTGTGTGTGATTAAAAATGGCAGCAACATTAAAATGTAATTTGTGTATTTATATATATCGATGGTTCCGGTGAACTCCCAGGCCCAATATTTAACATGAGTAGTAGAGTTCAGGGGGTGGAGAAACTTGCTATTATATTTTCCTGGATTTATACAGTTTCATTCTGGAAACATTTTAGAAGCCTTGCTTTCAAAACGAGAGATTAATGATCCAGTCGTTTGCTGTGCAATCACAGTCACGGCCAAAAGCTACAACCCACACATCATTTTAAATGAATGGCAAAACTTTCATGATAAGTCCATGATATCGCCTGTCATTCTACTTCTTTTCCTCCCTTCCCCCCTTTCCCCTGTGAAATCAACAAGGCATTCTTAATATCGCTCATCATCCCAAATATTGGTCTAACACTTGAAAAGTGGAAGAAACAAGTAATCCTTAAAAATGCAAACACATAATAGTGTTGTACCCAAAATATTCAGGAAAAGTTGTAAAGTATAGTGGAAACAGAACATAGGGAAATGATGGATTAGTTTATGCTTTCATATCTTAGTTGCACAGCAGAAGTGTTTGCTATACTGGAGTCCCTTCGAGTGGGGCACGTTTATCAACTAAAACTGCCAAAATATATTGCAAATCTATGTACCTGGATTTGTTTTTACTTTTTTTGTGGTTTCACAAGAAAATCACGCCTCTGATTCCATGTATACATGGATCTAAACCTTGTTCATGTAAATATACATTTTGTTCAGAATGTCTTCGTATCTGTGTGTGTAGAACTGGGGTGGATGGGGAGAATTAATGGAAAAGTAAAAATGGACAAGGAAGTCAACGTTTCCTTAACCTTTATTCTCACTGCTAGTCGGTCACAGATTTCAGAATTGCAGGTAATGCATTACTGCATTAAAGAAGGAATAACTGTCTATGGTGTTGGTAGAAATCTATGAAAGCAGAATTGCCCTTGATTTGGAAGTAAACATCACTGCTTGGTTATTAAAATAGGGTGTTGTGCAGATATTTAGTGCCAAAGCTATATGTACCAAATAAAAATCTCTCCTCTGAAAGTGAGGTGATTGATTTGTCTCTATTGATGTGCTTTGCTCTAAAATATTATCTTATATAGATGATGTGTGCATATAGAAAAGCAGTTGGACACAGCACTCCGGGTGAGAGTCAACTAAAGCAGAATAAGGTGGCACTATTATTTCTCCTTGGGAAAGGAGTACGGCAAGGCTGTATATTGTCTCCCTGCTTATTTAACTTATATGCAGAATTCATCATGCGAAAGACTGGGCTGGATGAATCCCAAGCCGGAATTAAGATTGCCCGAAGAAATATCAACAACCTCAGATATGCAGATGACACAACCTTGATGGCAGAAAGTGAGGAGGAATTAAAGAACCTATTAATGAGGGTGAAAGAGGAGAGCGCAAAATATGGTCTGAAGCTCAACATTAAAAAAATGAAGATCATGGCCACTGGTCCCATCACCTCCTGGCAAATAGAAGGGGAAGAAATGGAGGCAGTGAGAGATTTTACTTTCTTGGGCCCATGATCACTGCAGATGGTGACAGCAGTCACAAAATTAAAAGACGCCTGCTCCTTGGGAGAAAGGCGATGGCAAACCTAGACAGCATCTTAAAAAGCAGAGACATCACCTTACCAACAAAGGTCCGTATAGTTAAAGCCATGGTTTTCCCAGTAGTGATGTATGGAAGTGAGAGCTGGACCATCAAGAAGGCTGATCGCCGAAGAATTGATGCTTTTGAATTATGGTGCTAGAAGAGACTCTTGAGAGTCCCATGGACTACAAGAAGATCAAACCTTTCCATTCTGAAGGAAATCAGCCCTGAGTGCTCACTGGAAGGACAGATCCTGAAGCTGAGGCTCCAATACTTGGCCACCTCATGAGAAGGGAAGACTCCCTGGAAAAGACCCTGATGTTGGGAAAGATTGAGGGCACAAGAAGAAGGGGACGACAGAGGACAAGATGGTTGGACAGCGTTCTCGAAGCTACAAACATGAGTCTGACCAAACTGTGGGAGGCAGTGGAAGACAGGAGTGCCTGGCATGCTCTAGTCCATGGGGTCACGAAGAGTTGGTCACGACTAAATGACTAAACAACAACATTATTTCTCATGATTTGGTCACTATAAATGCCCATTGTTGCCGTCTAGAACTGTGTTTGCTGTTTCAGCATTACTACTATTACTCCATTTATACCTCAACGTCTTCTAAAGAGCTCAAGGTAGCCTCATTTTATCCTCACAACCAGTGCTTTTTTTTCTATATAAAAAAAATGTTTAGGGGTAGTCATATTGAAATAGTGCCCCTCAGTGAGGCCAAACAAAGATTCACAAAATGTTTAGGGGTATGCGTCCCCCCCAAAAGCACTGCTCATATCAAACCTGTGCAGAGAGAGAGAGAGAGAATGACTTGCCTATTTAACCCAGAGAGCCTAGTCCAACATTTGAATTATACTATACCGACTGTCTTACATTGACGATATCATGCTGCTGACACATTTTAAGTGAGTGGTCTACTAAGACCCTTAGTTTTTCCTCCACATGTACTACTCTCTGCCTGGGTGCCACCCACCCTATATTGGTGCATCTGGCTTTTCCTTCCTGAATGCAGTGCTTATTATTATTTATCTCCCTACTGAACTTAATTTTGCAATGTTTGATGAAATGTCACAGGGCAGTGGGACCAGAAAAGCATCTAGCTACTGAAAGCATTTATCATCTCTCCCCCCATTTTTCCACCTTGGCCAACAGCTGCTTTTCAACAAGGCACAAATATCCTATAGCTGTTGAGTCACTGCCTTAATTAGCTTTTCAGAAGCAGGTGGCCGACTGTTGCAGTAGGAGTCTTACTTTTTTTTTTGCCAGCGTCCCTGAAATGTAACAGAGACTGGCATTTCACCTAAGGCAAGGAACCAGATCACTGCCTCTCAGGTCTCCTAATGAGAATCTGCAGGATTTGTCAAACATTGAGCAATATTTTTGAGTTGTTAGCTACCTCGCACCCCTCTTCCCTTTGAGTTGGCAGGGAAAAAACCCTGTAGCACTTGTAACTATGAAATCTTGTTTCTGTTTGTAGGTTCTGTACTGTTGCCAAGTGGTCGCTGGCTCTAGATATTGTTGTGTGTAGCCATAGTGCACATGGCCTGGTTTGCACATCATGCTCAGGCAAATCTTAGCTCAGCCAGAGGCATAACGTGGCTCCTTTGCACCCTTGGTAAGGAGCTGAATTGGTGCTGGGAGAGATCATGGATCAAAAACTCAAAAAGTTTGCTTTTTGTCGCCTTTTGTGCTCCACCAGTGACACAGCCATTGGGGTTGCGTCTTCTCCCCTCTGGCTCTCCTCCTCATCTTCCTCTTCCTCTGTTGGTCCATCTGGCTGCCTTCCTATGTGATTTTTGTGCTCCCCCGGTTCTGCGCCCTGGCGGGGGCCAACTTACCCAATCCCTAGGTACACCCCTGAGCTCAGCACGGCAGGGAAAAGGATCATGGGGGAGCAAGCAGGCTGCAAACTCCACTGCAGAATCCCACACATTCAAACTGAGCCATGGATTCACTTAGTGTGATGTGATTCTCTCTCATATTGCTATCAGTTGGAAGATACTTATGTATTAGCTGCTTTCAATGTTCCCCTTACACATTTAAGCATGATAAGCTACTTTAAATATAAACAATATAAGTAACATGTTGGGTAGGAAACATACACCTGTTGCAGCATCATCATCATCGTTGTTATTATTCAAACTTGAAACAAATAATAAAATATGCTGGGCAAAACAGTATGATATCGAAGTGAAATTGATGGGCAATTGATGTAACTGTTAAGTGATCCAAAGGGGAATAAATAAATAAATTTATGAGGGTACAGAAGCACTGATCTATTTTTGATATGTTCACACATCATATCTTTGGTTTAGACAAAAAAAATCTCTCATTTCTGGTGGGTTAGAAATGGGAAGCCTTTCTAGCCATTTTGAAGGGCTTAGTCATGTGCTTTTTAAATGATGTCATGGGCTTATCTGCATCCCTAAACCCGTGCTGGTATTCAATAACTGTCTATTGGGTTAATTATACCCTGTACAAGGGATGGCCCAGGTATGGAGAACCTGTGGTCCTCCAAATGTTGATGGACCGCAGTTTCCCGTATCATTGACCATTGGGTATGCTTGCTTAGCCTGATGGAAGTTGGAGACAGGTTTCTCATCCATGTTATATATCACCATGTTGATTTTGCAAAGGAGGGTAAAGGTAAAGGGACCCCTGACTATTAGGTCCAGTCGTGGCCGTCTCTGGGGTTGCGGCGCTCATCTCTTTATTGGCCGAGGGAGCCTGCATACAGCTTCCGGGTCATGTGGCCAGCATGACTAAGCCGCTTCTGGCGAACCAGAGCAGTACCTATTTATCTACTTGCACTTTGATGTGCTTTCGGACTGCTAGGTTGGCAGGAGCAGGGACCGAGCAACGGGAGCTCACCCTGTTGCGGGGATTCGAACCACCGACCTTCTGATCGGCAAGTCCTAGGCTCTGTGTTTTAACCCACAGCGCCACCCGTGTCCCTGCAAAGGAGTGTACAAGCTATTAAATAAATAGTTGGGGGGTTTTTTTTGCCACATTGCATAGAAAACAGCACTCCTCAGGCAGAAAGCGCTGTCTGGTGTTTTTAGGAAGCTCTAGAATGTACCTATGCAAAGTTTTACAGAATGAAGAACTTTTGTCTGCTTAAGGAGTTGTACGGCAGAAGGTTCTCGGAAGACCATCTACAGTGGTACCTCGGGTTACAGACGCTTCAGGTTACAGATGCTTCAGGTAACAGACTCCGCTAACCCAGAAATAGTACCTCGGGTTAAGAACTTTGCTTCAGGATGAGAACAGAAATCGTGCGGCGGTAGCGGGAGGCTCCATTAGCTAAAGTGGTACCTCAGGTTATTCCACGTTGAGCTTGGAAAGCTTGCTATCATTTGCATCGTCCTATAACTTCTTTCCTCACTCTCTCACTTCTTATTAAATTAATCAAAGAGGCTTCAGTTAAGTCAAGCCATGCTCTTCTAAAAGCATCATTCACACAAGTGGCAAGAGGGAGATATTCTCTTCAGTACTTTAATATAAAAAAAAATTGAGCAAATGCCAGTGCTCCATCAAAACAATGTAATTTCACAACATTTTTGCATGTGGAAATGTGCTTCAGTAAATAAAACCACAGTTAAAATTAAGGCTTCTTTAGAAAGGCCCTTGTATAATTGAGATTCAGCCTTAGAGGCTGATGCGACTTCTCACAGGTAGATCATTAGATTCCCCTTGTGTTTCGTTGCAGACACAAAGCCAGTACTCTTCCAGTATGATTCATCATGTTTTGCTTCATGAGTTCCTTAAAAAAAACACCTTTAAACAATATTTAGACATGATGCATCAAAACCCATTACAGTGGTACCTCGGGTTAGGTACTTAATTCGTTCTGGAGGTCTGTTCTTAACCTGAAACTGTTCTTAACCCAGTGGCGTAGCGTGGGGGGTGCAGGGGGGGCCGGCCGCACCGGGCGCAACATCTGGGGGTTAGGGTTAGGGGGCGCAAATCCACGGGTTAGGGGGCGCAAATTACTTGCCTTGCCCCGGGTGCTGACAACCCACGCTACGCCACTGTCTTAACCTGAAGCACCACTTTAGCCTCCTGCTGTTGCCGCGCTGCCGGAGCCCGATTTCTGTTCTCATCCTGAAGCAAAGTTCTTAACCCAAGGTACTATTTCTGGGTTAGCGGAGTCTGTAACCTGAAGCGTATGTAACCCGAAGTACCACTGTAGTTAATATTGATTTACTTGATTTATATCCCGCCTGCTCTCCAGGGAACTCAAGGTGGCACACGTGGTTCCCTCCTGCCCATTTTATCCTAACAACAACCCTGTGAGGTAGGTTAGGCTAAGAGGCAGTGACTGGCCCAAGGTCCCCCAATGAGCTTCATTTGAATCCTAGAATCATAGAATCATAGAGTTGGAAGAGACCACAAGGGCCATCGAGTCCAACCCCCTGCCAAGCAGGAAACACCATCAGAGCACTCCTGACATATGGTTGTCAAGCCTCTGCTTAAAGACCTCCAAAGTAGGAGACTCCACCACACTCCTTGGCAGCAAATTCCACTGTCGAACAGCTCTTACTGTCAGGAAGTTCTTCCTAATGTTTAGGTGGAATCTTCTTTCTTGTAGTTTGGATCCATTGCTCCGTGTCCGCTTCTCTGGAGCAGCAGAAAACAACCTTTCTCCCCCCTCTATGTGACATCCTTTTATATACTTGAACATGGCTATCATATCACCCCTCAACCTCCTCTTCTCCAGGCTAAACATGCCCAGCTCCCTCATGGCCACCACCTCACCTTGCCCTGCCCTGCCCTGCCCCGCCCCATCCCTGTTCTAGTGCCCCATCTCTCTCCTAGTCAGAGGCAGCATCGCCCCCACTGCTGTTCTGCCAAACTCATTACACTGCTCTGTGTAGCAATGTTTTCCTCTTTGTGTTCTTAAAGGTAAGATACAGTAGGTCAAATCTATAAACCGTTGTTCTCTCTCTCTCCCACAGACAATTGCGTCGTAATTGATGTTTTCAGCTGTTCTATGATTCCTCTGTTTTAAAGCACTTTTTCTGGTTTTCCTCAATGCATTTCACAGCTTCTCTTACTATACCACCATAGCTTCAAATCCGATAGATTGCAGGGAGAAGCAAAAAAAATCCCCCACTGCAAGGCAGCAAGGGGAAAGGATTTTGTTTGGAGGATTATATAATACAGCATGAGAGAAAGCCAATATACCGTACTTTTCCATCTATAAGACGCCCCTATCTATAAGACCCCCCTCTATTTTAGGGGACTCAAATTTAAGAAAATGAAGGGAGATGGCGGAGGATTGCCCAGAGTTGTTGAGCTTTTTCTTTGGGGGGGGGGAATTGCTGGAAATTGCTCACTGCACACATCGCTAAATCTGCCTCCCATCTGTCCAATCGGCGGCAGAAGCTACCAATCGCTCGCCCAATCAACACCACGTATTGATGCAGCAACTAATAACACCCACAATAGCCGCTGACAGCCTCGGCAGCAACAAATCAAACGTCCATCCTATGCACTACCCATGTATAAGTCAACCCCCACTTTTTAGCATGGTTTTAAAAGAAAGAAAAATAGTCTTATACACAGAAAAGTACTGAACTTTATTCCATTCCTGCATCACTGTAATAACAGATCCACTTTAGAAACACTTTCTGAGAGTGGGAGCCAGGACACCTATTGCCATGAAAGAAATAGGTGCCCTGGCTCCCACTCTCAGATACACAGTGCTCAGACTCGTAGCTCAGTAGTTCCCCAAGGCTTTATTCCACAAGTCGCTACATGGCTTGAACATAGGTCAAAGATGCAGGTCACAGAAGCAGAGCTGTATGGTGCATGGCTAGGCCAAATCGAAGACACTTGACAGGGAAGGCGGGCACCATCATTCACATGGTTCTCATCCTGAAGGAAAGGGCTGAGCCAGCAAGCAGGCACTCATGTGGGCAGGGTAGATTGGCCCATGCCAGTGCCTCCAATGGTGTGACCTTGCAGAATGGAGACTCCTCAACTGGGTCACACCCTTCCCTTCTTGCCGGGACCACCTTGCTCTCAGGAGATCTGTCAGGGTCTGGCCCCATGAGCTCTTCATCTTCTGCTGTGCCATCTAACACCAGCAGGGCAGGGGTGATACCTGCTGAACTGTCCCTCAGACCTTGTGGGGAGCTGGACTATATTTTGAAAAAATAATAATGAATGAATTCCTGTGCCCCACGAATAACCCAGAGATGCATTTTAAATAAAAGGACACATTCTACTTATGAAAAAACATGCTGACTCCCAGACCGTCCACGGGCTGGATTGAGAAGGCGATTTGGCCGAATCCGGGCCCCGGGCCTTAGTTTGCCTACCCATGTTTCAGAACATCTTTGGAAAGTATGAGGGAGGGGTGAATCTTTCATGTGATTATTCATGTGATTATATATTGGGTATGTATGTGTGTAGATATAGATGTATTATTATTATTATTATTAATTATTATTATTAGTATTTATACCCCGCCCATCTGGCTGGGTTTCCCCAGCCACTCTGGATGGTTTACAGCACACTTTTTTTTTTTGGTAAAACATTAAATTTTCCTGATACAGTGTTGTCTTCAGATGTTTTCTAAAAGTCTGATACAGTCAAACCTCAGTTGTCAAACGTAATTGGTTCCAGAAGACCATTCAACTTCCGAAACATTCAACAACTGAAAACTGAAAGTGGAAGCCTCAATACAGTAGGGAAACTCAAAATGGAAGCCGCATAGTGCGTTCAGCTTCAAAAATTGTTCAAAAACCGGAGCAGTTACTTCCTGGTTTTCGGCATTCAGGAGCTGAAACATTCGAAAACGGGGCTGTTCGAGAACCAAGGATTGACTGCCGTGTGTTTCCTTGACATCTGATGGGAGGGCCCTCTGTCTAGTTCCCTGTAACTTCACTCCTTGCAGTGAGGGAACCGCCAGTAGGCCGTCTTAGCTGGACCTCAGTGTCCAGGATGAACGATGGGGGTGGAGACGCTCCTTCAGGTACCCTGGGTCGAGGCTGTTTAGGGCTTTATAGGTCAGCACCAACACTTTGAATTGTGCTCGGAAACGTACCTGGAGCTGTATACTGTGGACCCTCTAGTTACATACGGCTCTGGATACGTAGCTTTTGGGTTACGAACACGACAAACCTGGAAGTGTATACTTGTAGGTTTTGCCATACACACATGCCCAGAAGCGCTCAATCATGCTGCACGCATGGGCCTCTGCCTCCGGACTTTTTGGGTTGTGGACAGACCCCCAAAACGAATTTAATTTGTATCCAGAGGGTCCACTGTAGCTAGATTATGGACATGGTATGCATGGGTCCTTCAGGTTTGGTGGGTCCCTCATTAGTAATGCCCCCTCAGATGGCATTACTCTTGGCAGCACCCTTCCCTAGGTGGACCCTTCAACGTCAGTGATGGCTTCCCTTGCCCTGATGGTGGCAGACCCAGTAGCAAAACAACAGCGACAAAATGGTCCAACTGGTAAGCACTGCTGCTGCCACTCACCATTTTATCCCGCCCCCCCCCTAATGGTGCTCTGGGGACCACCATGTCATGGGACCCGAAAGGCATTGTGGGATATTTAAAATAGTGGGCCTAGCCTGGGCTCCAGCAGTAAGAACAGGGCCAAACCTAAGTGGCTGTAGCTGATATGTTGAGTAAACAGTAGCATGGTGGGTGATGGACCCTTCTGAGGACTTTGGAAATTACCTGGTGTGCTAATCCCTGTTACTGGTCCTGTGTGTGTGTGTGTGTGTGTGTGTGTGTGTGTGTGTGAATGACATTTGATAGTTCCGTTCCTTTCATTTGTGTCTTGCCAAAGACCCCTCTCTCTTCCTATTTATTTTTTATTTATTTGGGGGGGGGGGAGTCTAGACCAGGCATAGGTAAACTCGGCCCTCCAGATGTTTTGGGACTACAACTCCCATCATCCCTAGCTAACAGGACCAGTGGTCAGGGATGTAGTCCCAAAACATCTGGAGGGCCGAGTTTGCCTATGCCTGGTCTAGATGATTCGTCCATTCTCTCGTGCAGCCGTCCACAAGGAAATATTCTTCTGAGAAGGAGAAGGACAGGAGAACTGTCTTCTGCCTCTACATACAGAGAACAAAGTGTTTGAAACAAAAAGGGAGAGAGGAAGCCAGGAGTGACACAGGCAGTTTCAAGCTGCTCGGCAGCAATGGGGAGCACCAGCCTTTGAGTACCAGCTGGCAGAAGTGATGGGGGAGATGGTTGCTCTTCACTATCTTTTGTGTGACAAAATTCATTTAGAACTGAGATCTGGACTCTAAGACCAGTTTGTTTAGGATAATAGGCAATCCTATGGTTACTTCTTTAGGACACAATTAAGGTGCACTGATTTTTGTATCGGTCATAGTTTTAGTTGCTTTTGACAACTGTTAACACTGCTAATTGATCTATACTGTTCCACCATTGATTTCCCCAAGATCTCTACTTTTTTTACAAACTGCTTTGAAGGTGGGGTTTGTTTGGGTTTTTTTTTATAGTCAAGCAGTATATAAATCTTATTTATTTATTTGTCACTTTTTACACAACAGTGTGTCAAAGCGTAGGAACAAGAAGCATTAAAACCAATTATGAAGAGGAGTTAGTTACAATTGTCCATTGTGTCAGGGTTAACCAGCATTGTATCTTGTCTACTTTCATATACAGTGGTACCTTGGTTTACAACCATAATCCATTCCTGAGGTCCGGTTGTAAACCAAAACAGGTTGTAACCCAAGGCACGCTTTCGCCAATGGGGCCTCCAAAAAAAATGGGTTGTAATCCAAAAAAAGGGACACGCACTTCCGGGTTTGACATGGTTGTCATCCAAAACGGTTGTCATCCAAAACGATTGCAAACCAAGGTACCACTGTATATTATTATAAACTTTTCTACTTGTATCCATGTATTTTATTAAGTTGCTTTGCTTTTGCTCTATTTTGGTCTAGTCCTTTGTTGACGTATAAAGCCCCAAATGGTTTAGGGAAAAAGTCTAAAGGATCGCCTTATCCTATTATGAGTATGCCCATATACTGAGATTATTATCAGATGCCAAGCTTTTGTCACCTTTTTTTCTTCTGAGGTTAGACAATGGTTACAGGAACAGGGCCTTCCTGGTGTTGGTCCCCCAGAGTGTGGAATAACCTTTCTAGAGACATTTGCTTGGTACCCATTCTTGGTTCATTTCATCACCATTTGTAAGTACTTTTAATGCACTCTGTCCTGCACCCTTAAGATATAGTTAGTTATTTGCTACTGTTTATACTGATGCAGCATCAAGTCGTTAGTGCTTCCAAACATTTTAGAAAGAAGGGGAAGAAATGACTACAGGACTGCTAGTTTTTGTGCGATTCCTGGGCAATTTCTGTGGGGGATGTAATGTGTAGTCTGTTAAGAAATGCAGCTGATGGGTTAATTCCCCATGAGCAGAAATTACTCATTTCCCACAATGCACCTGCAGGCATCTTGTCACTTTCTTATCTCTGTTACTTGTGTAGATTTGGCAAGTAACTCTGTGTGTAAAAGGGCTCAGGTTACAACAAACTGGGTGGGTAGGAGATAGCTTTCAACAATTCCTGCAATCTGTTGGAACTGCAGATTTGAGTGAAGGCTTTTTTAAAAGGAGATCATCTGAGAAAAGAGTTGGGAAATTGCCAGGCACCAAGACTAGGAGAACACTATCAGTTATAGGACTTTGCAAGCAACTGACTGGGCTGTGGACTCTAACACAGCAAGGACTTCGAGGCAAAGAACCCTCTCTGGGTTCAGAGAGAGAAGACTTACTTGCAGCATCTGTAAATAGTGTCTATGTTGGTGATGGCTAAGTAAAGACAACTGCAAAATGGCTGTTTTCTGTGGTGAGCTTCACTTCTTGACTGAGCTTCTGTAGCACATACATCTAAGAACCCCAAACTTTTGATATGTTAACTGGGTTCATTGTGCTTGAGATATTGTAAGGGGAATACAAGAGTTCCATCTGTGGTGGTTCAATCTGTGATGAGGGTTTCACACATGGAAGCCAGCTACCACTTGCTTTCAGTCACTGCATGATGAACGTATAGATTTGAACGAGCCTTAAGAAAGCAGCACGCTAAGCTTAGTTCAAGACTACATTGAAATGATTAGAACTTGAGTGTGTTTAATACTTGGGAGAATCTGACCGACTGTTGACCAGTTCCAGAATTTGTGATCTCTATGTATATCTACCAAAATGCACACTGACAGTTGCTTATGACATAATCAAATAAATTTTGAAACAAGGCCAGAAAGCATGCTTCCAGTGCAATATATACGGATTAAAGGCCTTCTTTGATACAAAATTAACCAAAGAAAGGGCTTTCTCTTGTATTTAATCATAATGGAAACAGGCTTCCCTTTGTGGGATTAGCAATCAAAAAGACTGATTGAATATTAAAAAGGCATCCAGGGTTTCTTCAGCAAAGGCTGTTTTGAGAAGTATCATCTAAGGTCAGCCCTGGGCCTGATGAACACAGGATTTGCCATCGGTTTCAAAGAGAATTGGTTAGATACCTCATTTCCTTCCTGATCATGATGGCTTTAAAAGGCTAAACAGGTTTTTTTAAAAAACAAACAAAAAAACTTGGCTTCTCAAGATTACAATAGTCATATATAAAATTTCAACCTTTAATACTTCCTAGAAAATAATTTCACCCCAACATTTGCAGAAATCAAGGTAAATAAAGGGGAAAAAAGAAACCCTTCTTAGTATGAATATTTTTCCATTAGAAAACTTAACTGAACATCATGGGGAAAGCAAGCAAGTATGGAATTTGAAAAGATAACAGTGAAGGATTGAAAGCACTGCGAAGGACTAGCATCAGATGCAACCTTATGATTAGGTACACTCTAAATATTTGGAGTATGTATGTGATCACTATGGATTCAATATGAGAGAGTCTCTGAAACAAAAATAATATTTTTTAATGAAGTGCAACAATCAGGCAGAATTGCGGTAAGGTTATTCTGGGTTAGTATATCCCCCTGTCATAATTCATAAAAGAAGGTAAAAGGTAAAGGTAAAGGACCCCTGGATGGTTAAGTCCAGTCAAAGGCGACTATGGGGTTGTGGCACTCATCTCGCTTTCAGGCCGAGGGAGCCGGCGTTTATCCACAGACAGTTTTCCGGGTCATGTGGCCAGCAGGACTAAACCACTTCTGGCACACGGAGGACCGTGATGAGTGCCAGGGCGCACGGAAACGCTGTTTACCTTCCTGCCGCAGTGGTACCTATTTATCAACTTGCACTGGTGTGCTTTCGAACTGCTAGGTTGGCAGGAGCTGGGACAGAACAATGGGAGCTCACCCCGTTGCAGGGATTTGAACCGCCAACCTTCCAATTGGCAAGCCCAAGGGGCTCAGTGGTTTAGACCACAATGCCACCCGTGTCCCCGATACATAAAAGAAGACCTACCTAAGACTCTGCTAGAAACAGAAACAGCAGGAGACCTTTAACATAATTGGTGGTGGTCTCACAAAGTGAAAGTTACAAGGAAACTGTTAATAATAATAACACCTCAATTAATAGGGATGCATAATCTTTTTAAAACTTAAATTATATAAATGGGTTTGTTAAACAAGTACAGTGGTACCTCTGGATGCGAATGGGATCCGTTCTGGAGCCTCATTCGCATCCTGAAGCAAACGCAACCCACGTCTGCGCATGCGCGGATCGCGATTTGGCACTTCTGCGCATGCGCGTGACGTCATTTTGAGCGTCTGCGCATGCATGAGTGGCAGAACCCGGAAGTAACATGTTCCATACTTCCAGGTCACCGCAGAGTGCAACCCGAAAATGCTCAACTTCAGCCCGAAGTATGACTACATAAAAAGCTAGTTTCATACATGATAATAGTAGCTGGAGTACGTTATGCAAAAAAGGACTGGATAGACAGATGATGGGAATGCACTCATATGGCAAACAGGCTAAATATAATGGAAACCAGGTGTGCTTTTATTGCATATAGCAGAAGTAGATCAACATATCTCAATATACTGTTTTTTTTTAATTTAGGGCTGAAAATTAGGAAATTAAGTGCGTAAGATATGTCACATTTAATAATGCCTTTTGTTTTTGTTTTTCTCTGGATCATTTGCTTGTATACCCTTTTAGGAAGTTTGGAATACCTGAGTTAAATTTTGAAAGATGTATACACATCTCTCACACACAAATATGGAGGATGTCTTCCTCATTATCACTGCCACAATGAATTACATTGGCTGCTCCTGCAACGCTATACCTTCCCATCTTATTGTGCAAAAGGCTGGGGAAGAAAGCAGATTAAAGCCCTGTGCAGGCAGCTAAATGTGGGGGGTAATCAATGTGTGGATCAGCTGTCATCCACAAAGCCCACGTGAGTATAAGCTAGATGCACAAAGGGACTGTTACCCATGTTTAGGCTCTGTGGAGAAGAGCCCACCGATGAATGGAGGCTGGGGCAGACCATTGGGCAAAAACTAGCCTTGTCTTCACACATATCCCCACATTTAGTTGTATCTACCAGGTCTTTTTAAGTATGGGGACCCCCAAATTGTCCCCATGTGCTCAGTTTCTGAAGTTTTACTGAATCTTCGGATTGGGTCTTGGATAATTGGAAAATAGGCTTCAAGGCTGATTGGAGCCTTTGTGTAGCACTTCCAGTCCAGCACTCTGTCTAACTGCTGGACCAGTTGGCCCCACAAAATGGAAAACATAAAGCAAATGCAATAACACCGTTCTATTGGGCCAACTCGAGTCATTACTCGTTTGCAATGTTGGTGGATTAGCTGTATTTTTGGAGCCTGTGTCCATAAAAAGTAGAAAAGCCTGATTAAGTTTGATGCTCTTTAGAACAAATGAGAAGCAGCTGAAGCAGGCTATGTTAATTAGATAGAAATAATTAGAGCCTCGTTAAGAGTTATGGCTGGGGCCTTGGGTTGCATGGGCTTTCCAGAGACAACATAACACATTTAAAATTATACTACTAGTGAAAACGTAATGGCATAAGAATACAAGGTATTTTCTCAATCACAAGTTACTTTGGAAGATGATCTGTGTGTTGGGAAAGGGGAAATGGGTTTTGAGTGAAGTATGTGGAACAAAAAAATCTTCCAGAACTAACTCCTCTTGTGAAAAACATCGCCCCAGCTAATGTTTTCATTGTTTAGAAGATGGAAATATATGTTCTGCTGTGAAAGTGATGTCCAAACAACTTAAAGTGTGGTTATAAGCACTCTCAACACACAGAGATTATGCAAAATGGGACGTTGCCTGATTCAGTAGTTTGGCTCTCTGTGTGTTTTCAAACCATGTTGTTGACTTCATCACTGCGAAGGATGATTTGCAATTGTTAGAGCTTGAAGAGGGATATTCTCATGCTGCTTGCACCATCCCTACAATTTCCTGCTATGTTCTGATTGCGGAATCTCTACTACAGAGATAATGGAAGAGGCAGAAAGGACGCAGCTTGACTTCTCAGGTTCTGTTTTCAGGCCTAGGCACTTAGATAATTCATCATTTGATTTATAAAGTGAGTGTTTTTAGTCAGCAGCTCATTCAGGAAAAACAAAAAGGCGGCATCTTCCTAATGTTATTTTTATAGTCACTTTTTCTTCTGACTTTACCTGCGTCTAAAGATCCTAGGACTGGTGGTGAGCTGATCTGGGGTCTTGTGAGTGACTTGAGCTATGATTTTCCAACTTTGTCGTGAAAACGGACAAATGGGACCAGATGGGCCCTTCCCCCCCCCAACCATTTATATGTTTTTCTGTCCTCTTCTGGGACATAAATAGTCCCCAGCCATTAAGTGCTTTACGGAGTGGGTTCGTCTGGGAAACTGAGTTAGACTCTTTCTGAATTTTGAACTGGAAGACTACAGTATGGGATTTCAGTCCATAAATTAACTGAAGCAGAATAGTACTAAGCAATTTGTTGTTTGGGTCATTGTTGCTGCATTTTGTTTCCTTGGAGATGAGTTTGCAGACCATGCACTCTTACTTTAGCATACACATCCGCTAGAAAAACCCATCTTGTAACTTGGCACAATATCATTTGAGCAGAGCACATTTTCGCCTCCTGATTTAAGCCCAAGGAGATTGTGTGTTGTGTGCACGAAGTTTTTTCAAGCATAGAAGATTAATTGAAGTAAGTACTGTAAAGGAAAGGCAGGCCTTGGCAAAAGCAGCGGGCAGGGGAGAAATATCACACAGGTTGAATACTAGTAGTTGCATTGACTTTGGTCTCTCCCTGTATTTCTAGTTTCTGCCCTTCTCGTCCTTGTGCACCACCACCTTGGGTGACTTACAACAATTTAAAAGCGTATCATATATTTTAAAAATAAATAAAAATGCATATTATATCATATACAGTTGTACCTTGGTTGTCGAACGCCTTGGAACTTGTACATTTTGGCTTCCGAACGATCGAAAACCGGAAGTGAGTGCTCCGGTTTTCAAACGATTTTCGGAAACCAAATGTCCGGCGCGGCTTCCGATTGGCTGCAGGGCACTCCTGCAGCCAATCGGAAGCTGCGCCTTGGTTTTCGAACAGTTCTGGGAGTCAAACAGACTCCCAGAACGCATTGTTCGAGAATCAAGGTACGATTGTAAAAGCAACTTGCTGAATTAAAACGCAACATAAATGCAACCAAGGCAGAAACCACTGATAAAATTCTGATAGATAAAGCAACAGGTACTTAGCATGCAAATTTCTGCCAGAATAAAGATGTGAGAAAGAGCCAGATAGGGGGCCACATGGGCGTCATGAGGCAAGATGTTCCCTGATGTTGGTACAGCCATTGTTAAGGCGCTGTCTCTTGGGATTTCCCATGCCCCATGGCTGTCACGGAAGTGTGTCTACTAATGTGGTAGAATTTTGAAGACATCTGTAACTGCATACAACTGAGCCCAGTGGGTTAGAGCATGGTGCTGATAATGCCAAGGTTGAAGGTTGGATCAGGAAGCGAAGCAACGCAAAGCCGAAAAACCCTTTCATCTAGCGAGTTTTTCGTCTTGCGAGGCATTCGTCTTGCGGGGCACCACTGTATATACGCATTGACCTGGTTCAGATATAACACTAAACCATAGTTTAGCGTTACATGCATTCGGCTGCTGTATTTATTGATCCTCTGAAAGAGCACTGATTCATTATTTGGCTTTAAAATAAATAGCTCATGCAATGCTCTTCTTCAACAGTTCTTCCTTGAACAGAAAATGTTTTTCCCCTCTAGCTGTAGAGCATATTTAGATCCAGGCCACTGTATTTGGCATGATTGGTTAACAATTCCTCCCATATATCTGCATCTTTCTTCCCTTTTTCTTCTTTATTGAATTTGCATAAGAAGCAAATAAACAGATGTATACAAGTATATGAAAAACTTGGAACACATCTTAGGATAAAATTTATCTGTAAACTGTTTTAATTATTTTTAAGTATCATAGTTTAAGTAGCCGGTACTGTTTTGTTCCTGTTTTCAGGCCTCTTTATTCCCACATTAAATACCCAGGAATTAGGATCTGGAATTAATTTTGTTTCAGAACACTACTGTCAGGTAACTTAAATAAAAAATTACTGATATCGTGATATGGGCAGTTCAGAAACCAAATCTGCAACATTTTAGGCAAGTTTGCCTTTGTTGTTTATAGTATTACTATAATACTATAGTATTGCGTAGCCCCATTCAGATTTGATGCAGTTACTGCAATAGTATCTACAACATTGTAACTGCAAGTCTAGTTTAGGATTTACTATCCAATAACAAATAGCCACAAGGCAGGTCCTTTTTATGACATTCAGTTAAGTAGCATTGATCTGCCATGCGTGTTTCCCTTCACCACTCCCATACTATTTGAACTTGCCTTGGAGAAATGCTTACTAATTACTCTAATACACTGAGCAGGCAATATCTTAAATTAGAACCATGCCAGCGACTCCTCAGCAGATCTCGGAACATAATATTTTATTAATGCAAATACATTGGCTGGTTTTTCTCCTGAAACTGCAATAGGAGCCCTTCAGCAGATTTCTGGTGGCTCTGTGCAAAAATATTTGCAAGTGATGTTGCAAAAAATTTCAGAAAGTGGACGCAGTAAACAATCTGGGAGCCAAGATTCTGTCCAGCTCTTTTGATATAACATGACTAATAACTAATAAAACAAATATGCAAGACATTTATACGGCCAGTAGCAATTTTATGGAACGCGCTTCCAGTTGAGGTAAGATAGGCCTATTCCCTGCTGAACCAGTAACACCTATTGGAGATTTCGTTTATTCCATTTACTGATTTTTTACCTTTTTTGTATTGTATCCTTGTAAAGCACTCAGAGAAAAGTGTAGTTAAACAGAATGTAAATTGTTTGAATCAATTTTTAAAAAGCTGCCCTATGTGTACACACAGCTGTATTATACTGTATTGTTTTAATTAGTGTTTTTATAGTTGTTTTGATTTTGTGTGGAGTGCCCTACCTGGGTGGATGGAGCAGCCAAGTAATTTCGTTGTCCCCGAGAGGGGGCAATGACAATAAAGATATTATTATTATTAGCTAGAAAGTGCATTTGCTACCTCCCCAAAATGCACTTCATTTTGGCTGAGTGTGCATACATTGTCATCTTCATTTTGTTAGTATTTCATTCATTTTGATGGTCTGAAAGAGCTTTTTGACGGAACAGTGATAAGCCAGCTTACATCTACAATGCATTCTGCAGTTCCTTTTGCCTTTTGTGGAAACCAGAGAGAGCCTGCTTGGGGAGTGTCTTACGATGTTGTCCAGCCACATTTGTGTAGCCACCCAACCCCTCTTTGGTGGAGACTCACCTGATAAATACCTGAGCCATTTGTTGTTCTTGACTCCATTATTGTTTTACATAACTCTTCCAGTGGATTTCAGTATACAGTTTTACCTTGGTTCGTGTACGCCTTGTGAATCGAACCTTTTGGCTCCCGAATGCCGCAAACCCGGAAGTGAGTGTCCCGGTTTGCGAACATTTTTTGGAAGCCGAACGTCCGATGCTGCTTCCAATTGGCTACAGTTACTGATGACTTCGTAACTTATAAAGTAGCACTATAGTGGTACCTTGGGTTACGAACTTAATTCGTTCTGGAGGTCCGTTCTTAACCTGAGGTACCACTTTAGCTAATGGGGCCTCCCACCACCACCGCCCGATTTCTGTTCTCATCCTGAAACAAAGTTCTTAACCTGAGGTACTATTTCTGGGTTAGTGGTGATTGTAACCTGAAGCGCCTGTAACCTGAGGTACCACTGTATATGCGTTGGCAGCTAAGAAGATCAGGAGAAAAGAACTAGATAAAATAGTGGTCAATTGCAAAGGTGATTCGGATATTTAAGCTGGCACATTTTTCTGAGAACCCCTTGCTATTCTATTGTATGCAACAAATAATTCTTAGGAGATGTGGTCGTGGTTTATTGTATCTGCAGTGCCTGGTGTTTTTATGGTTATTGTTGCTTTTCTTTTAGTTCCCTTTGTGAATGATGCCATGGCGTTTGGCTAGTGCAATAAAGTTTGTGATGATAATGATTGGTTGTGCCCGCCCTGTGGAACGCCCTCCCTTCAGATGTGAAGGAAATAAGCAGCTATCCTATCTTTAAAAGACATCTGAAGGCAGCCCTGTTTAGGGAAGTTTTTAATATTTAATGCTGTTTTGTTTTTAACACTTGATTGGAAGCCACCCAGAGTGGCTGGGGAAACTCAGCTAGATGGGTGGGGTGTAAATTATTATTATTATTATTATTATTATTATTATTATTATTATTATTGCAGGAGCTTCCTGCAGCCAATCGGAAGCCGCGCCTTGGTTTCCGAACATTATGGAAGTCAAACGGACTTCCGGAATGGATTCCGTTTTATTTCCGAGGTACCACTGTACTGATATTTCAGTCTTTGGAGAATTGCATAGATTTCACCAAAGCTTTGCTCTTTAAAAGGGGTTTGGGGGGCAGAAACAGGCTCCAGTAGGTGTTTGTGGACTTTAAAAGGATGAGTGGAAACGGTTACCATTAACTGTTTCTTTGTACTCATTGACAATTGGAAAGGGGCATGGCTTTTTTCTTTTTTTAAAAAAAGTAATCCCTTCACTCAATCAAAATCCTGATTAACATTGGACTCACTACAAACTTTCCCCACTGCCTTGCAATAAAACAGCCATCCGTGGCACAAGAACAGGCAGCTTCTGAGCATACAGAGTGTAATACAACTTACTGCGCCTGTACAGCCTCTAGTACCGGACTTCTTGTATATCAGCAAACTTGCCGGGTAGATGTTGAAAGGAGATTGCTCACAAAGAAATGAATAGCTGCTAGCCACTGAGTACATGCCACCCATATGTGTACCAGTGGCAATAATTTAACAGCTGCTCATTCCATCTGCATAGCTTGCAGGTATGGACACTTGCAAAGCATTGTGCTTTTAGAACACCCCAAACCACAGCACTTCAAAGGCTAAAGTGTGTACACAGCCCCAGTCTAAAAATAGTTAGGATGTTCAGAGCATCCTGTAAGCTTTTTCGGTTCTTTCCATTTCCCCTCTCATGTCCAGATGTTCTTGTTTTTCTTCATTTTGGGGTGGGTGGGCTGGTTGTGCGAATGCTAACGACCTTCTAACCATTGCAGACTTAGCTTTGGAACCATCCGTGGTTTGTTAAAGCAGCAGTACAGATGTAGGAGTAATAATAATTATTTCTGAAAATGAAAACGACCAGGAATTTTCACACAGGAGAAGGCAAGCATAGGCAGCGTGCGGGGGGGGGGGGGAATACTCCCAAAAGTACCTCACCCCCCTACTTGCCCCCCATTGCTGAACTCCTTTCATTAATACATGTTGTTGTTTTTCTTTCTCGCCCACCTAGAAATATACTTTCCCCCTTTTGTGGCTACCCATACATATTTTTTTCTGATTCTGGAGATAAGGGAAAAGCAATAAAGCCTTTAGGATGTTCCCAACTGCCTAACAACAGATATAGTGAGTAGTTATGACTGCACCAAGTCATAGTGGACACATTTGCCAAACACACTAATGCTTCACTTTTCCCACTTCTTCTTTTTTGTGCCCATGAGAAGGAATTCAGAAACTTCTGCTTCTGGTTTTAAGCAAGCCACAGTTCTTTGTGACATCTGAACATGGAACTGTGGTTTGTTTAAACTGTGGTTAGTGAGAACCCTCCGTGATAAGGCTGTGTTTTTTTAATTGAAACTGTAAGCTGTTGCTCCTGCTGTTCCTTTACTGGCATGCAAAAGAGGAGGAAGAAGCATACAAGCATAAGGCTTGTAGTTCAAAACCACAGTTTCCCATTGCATCTGAACTGAGACACAGTATTGACAAGAAGGTATTGAAATATTAATTTATTTTATATGGCCAAAGTGGGATGAAAAGCCTCAAAGCCCTTTTGGGATCTGGTTTAAAGAATACTTGCAGCATCCAGGAGTCTGGAAGGTAGCTGTATTGAGAGACTCTGGTTATTTTTCACTAAAAATAGGCAGCCTTCCTTTTAAAAGCTGTTATATAACGGTCTTTGGCAAATTGCATTACTGTGGTAGAAGGAAATATAGTTATGCTGAATAGGATTTCAGATCAGCAGATAAGTAACAGAGCCCTGTGATTGATAGATCCTTTAAAAAGCATGGGGGTGACTTTCTTTTACACTGTCAGTGCATAGAGCTTTGCAGTTTCACATACATTGGAACTTCGGGTTAAGAACTTTGTTAGCTGCCACTAACAAAGCCAGGAAGCTCTTGGATCAGGCTGTGACAAGCAAGGTGTTGGCATCTACTGTGCAGATGGCGTTCATCTTTCCGATGGCAGAAAGGATGTTTGGTTGCCCGATAATACCGAATGCATAAGAGGAGGGCTTGGGCTCATGTGGCAGTTAGGCATTGGAATAACGATGTGGGGAGGAGGGGAGGGGCGGCCATCCCCTGCCCCTCCGTGCGTAAGGGTATTCTGTTAAAGGAATCCAGGGGTGTGGATCTCATCTGAAGCCCGCAGAGGGGCTAGGGCCATGCAGGGGCGCCGACTTATAAAAAATATTGGGGGGGCCCATACCGGGGTCCTGCCGCTGGTTCGCTCGGGTAGCCAGGAGAACGCAGTTCGAGGTGGCGGTGTTGGGGAGAGACCCTCGCTCAGGGCGCCACGAGACTTGGCGGCCGGCGGCCTATCTGGGGGGTTTTGGAGCGTATTTCGGCGGAGCGATTGGGGAGGAGGGGGCTTGTTGCCGGATTCTTCAGCTGAGCCGGAGATCCGCTGCTGGGGGTCCCTGGGCTGAGTTGTGAGCACGGCCTGCTGAAGGGAGATCCAGCCGATTGCGCGACGGGGACGGCCGGGGCTCTCCGGCTAGGGCGCGCGGCTGGCTGGCTGGCGAGGGAGCAGGTGGGGAGGAGGCGGGGGTCCTCACTCTCTTAGGAAACGCACCCGTGCGCCCGATTGCCACGAAGTCCGAAGGGTGCGTGTGTGGAATTAAAAAGCAAAAACGAGATACGGGCAGGGCAGGCAAAGAGTTTTCTGCAAGAGGATGGAGGGCAGGTTGAAGAGAAAATCACTCAGGATGAGACAGTCAAATCAGCCATGATAAAATGGGCTCAGGATATTGGGTATAACATCATGTTTGAGGACTGGGAAAGGTTATGGACCACCGGAATGAAATTCACGGCATGTAATGCCTTGAAGGAAAATATTATGAAAATGATTTATAGGTGGTACATGACCCCAGTCAAGCTTGCAAAAATATATCACCTGTCTGATAATAAATGTTGGAAATGTAAGGAGGCTGAAGGGACATTCTTTCACCTCTGGTGGACTTGTCCAAAAGTGAAGGCCTTCTGGGAAATGATCTATAATGAGTTAAAAAAGGTATTTAAGTATACCTTTCCCAAGAAACCAGAGGCCTTCCTCTTGGGCATTGTTGGCCAGAAAGTGTTAAAGAAGGGTAGAACTTCCTTTATGTATGCAACTACAGCAGCAAGAATACTTATCGCAAAATATTGGAAGACACAAGATTTGCCCACACTGGAAGAGTGGCAGACGCAATTGATGGACTACATGGAACTGGCTGAAATGACTGGCAGAATCCGAGATTTGGGAGAAGAAACAACGGAAGAGGACTGGAAAAAATTTAAGGACTATTTACAAAAACAATATAAGTTGTATGAATGTTAAAAATTTACACGATTCGGAAACTATAGCTTCAGCAATTAGATTTGGGAAACAGGAAATTATATTTTAAGTAAGAAAAGGTCAAAATCTAAGGTAATACTATGTTTAATTTAAGATATAAGTAACTGATGAAAAGTATGTTAAATTTAGAGGTATAGTATTTGAAAAGTACAAAATAAGGTACGAAACAAGGTAATAATTTGCTGATATCTTTATTATAAAGAATGCAGGGTAAGGGAGATGCGAGGAAGTCCAGTTAGCTATATAAAAAATGTGTTGAATGGTTGGTTTTCTTTTCTTCTTTTTCTTTTTTTCTTTTTCTTGTTCTTTTACTTTTTTCTTCAGTGTATGTTTCTAACTTTGTATTTGAAAACTTAATAAAATATTTATATATATAAAAAGAGAGAAAATCCTTTCGCTTTTCTGGGGCGCAGGGAAGTCTCAGAGCTGGAGGTTGGGGAAGGGACCCCCTTTGCTCTGCCCTCTTCTCCCGTCTTAGATTCGCATGGGGGTCCCCGCCCGAACTTGCCTGGCCACCGGGCCACACAAGGGCCGCGCTCTACGCGGCACACCTTGCTAGCCGCGCAGCTGTCCTCCGCGGCTGTGGAGCGGCCCTGCGCCGGTGCCCAGCTCCTCTGGGCGCCCGCTGCGCTGCCAATGACAAGCGGGCGACGTCGCGGGCGGGGAAGGCGTCGCTTTCTTTCCCGATCCTTCATCCTCCCAGTCTTCCAGCCCTTTTTTGGGTTGGAAGCTCGTCTCGTTCGCCCTTCTCCTTTCTTCACCCTGCGCGCAATTTTCCTCCCTCGTCTCCCTCCCCATTTCTCCTTCCTTCCTGACTGACTGACTGACTGACGGGCTTGGGCTCTGGCTCAGGCTCGGGCTCGGGCTTCAGGTAGGGCTCGGGCTCGGGCTCGGGCAGCCACAGCGTCGGCGGTGTTGGCGATCGGCGGCGCGGGGGGATGGCCCTCCCGGGGGAGCCGGCGCTGCTCAATGGGGTTGCCAAGGAGACAGGCCGGCCGCCCCCCTCCCCCGGCCCGGCGCCCCCCGCCGCGCCGGTGCCCGTTATCGAGCTGGTGCGCGCCGGGCGCCCTATAAAAGCCGCGGACACGCCCACCGCCGCCCGAGATTATTGGGGGGGCTGAGCCCCCCCAAACGAATTTTTGAGGGGGCTCGGGCCCCCTCAAGCCCCATGGAGTCGGCGCCTATGGGGCCATGCCACAACCCCAGCGGGAACCCAGGGGGGCTCGAATCGATCTGCATCGGTGGGGCTCCCCCTACTGGTGGATTACCCTTCCAGACTTCCTGCAAAGCGGGCAGGAGTCAGATATAGTCTTGATGCCAGTGCCTAAGCCAGTACCGCTCACATTCTGTAACCAATAAAGTTGTGGCCTAAATTTTGCCCATTTACATTAGCCGAAATTCTGTGTCCTTGTGTCTTTATTCTCCTGGGGCTGGCTTTGGGGGTCTTGAAGCGCAAGCGAGAGAACCGGAAATTGACAGGTTGCTCATCCCTAGGCATTTTGCAAGACAGAGGAGGAGTCAAAATTGCCCCTCATTCAAAGGATATCATATTCAAGCTGGGCTACTGAGGGATATGCTTGTCAATGCATACTTTGGTTGTTTTTTGTTTTTGTTTTTGTTTTTGTTTTGCTTTAACCAGTGGTTAGGGATGGGGAGCTGGATTATGAGGGGCAGGGACTTTAATTGTTTGCATCCCTCAGCATGGTCCTCATCCAAAAGTGTTTATGCGTGAGTTTGGACAGACATTCAGCTTTGAAATTAATGCTGGCAAAGCAGAGTTTATATATTTTGATTAATCATGAAAAAGAAGCTATAACGGGACTTTGGAGGGTTAAATGGAATAGTAAGCTTGTAAAATATTTAGGTGTTTTTACTGAACTCCAGTTTGGATCAATAAGGTAAAATCAATTATAACCCAGTCAAAACATTAAAAAAAGATATTTACAGTGATAGGAGCAGTGTAAGCTGTCTTAGTTTGGAAAAATAGCATCAATAAAGTGAACCTTGAATACTCTCACTCCTCCTCTTTTTGCTGTTAGGCAAAAGTTTATTAGAAAAGTGGCAGAAAGTGCTTCAGTCTTCATGTACTTTGCTGATGGGTTGGGGGAAGAGCAAGGAGACCAAATGAAGGAGCTGCAGAAGTTCAAACAGCAAACAGAAGCAGTGCTTCGCTGTACAGCTCAGCGTTTGACTTGGAAAGAGATTGCGTCACATCACAGCCTGGATAGGTCATTTGCTTAGAGTGTGGTGCTGATAATCTCAAGGTTGCAGGTTTGATCGCCACATGCGACAGGTGCATATTCCTGGGGTTGGACTAAATGATCCTCAGGGTCCCTTCCATCTCTATGATTCTATGTTATGCTGGGGAGAGCATCAGCAAGTAAGCCTAAAACCAGGGTGGATAAAAATCAATGATTTTTTTTTTTTAAAAAAAACGGATTTCTAAAATTTAAATCAGTTTTTTTTTAAAATAAAATGCTTTTGGAGGAAAAATCTTTCTAAAGATAGCTTTCTGTTTAAGTTACATTATACAGTGGTACTCGGGTTACAGATGCTTCAGGTTACAGACGCTTCAGGTTACAGACTCAGGCTAACCCAGAAATAGTACTTCAGATTAAGAACTTTACCTCAGGATGAGAACAGAAATCGCGTGACGGCAGCGGGAGGCCCCATTAGCTAAAGCGGTACCTCAGGTTAAGAACAGTTTCAGGTTAAGAATGGACCTCCAGCACGAATTAAGTTCCTAACCTGTCAGGGAACTGCCATTGGAGCAAGGGGGGGAGGGAAGGCTCCAGAGGGATTCCGGAGAGCGTCCCGGGAGGGAGAGAAGCAGCACATCTTCTGGGGAAGGAAATCAGCGTAGCACCAGTGGAGAAGGGGGGCAGATGGGGGAATCGGCGAGGTGGCTCCATGACTCCTCGCCGGGGACCAGCGGGGAGAGCACGGGTCCTCCGCTGCCCACACCCTCCCTGCGCAGAAGGCTTCCGCGCAGGGAGAGTAGGCGGAGACTAGGCGTCAAAGAACTTCTTTGCTGGAAGAAGTTCAAGAAACGCCCACTGACGGATTCTGCCAGCGATTGAGACAGCCACAGGGGAGTGGCTGTCCGGACAGAAAGGGTTCGCTCACGCAACCCAGCCAGGTGTGGCGCCGATTTACGCACGAGCAACCCCTAGAACCATTACAGCACCCGGGGTACCACTATAGTCCAAAGGCTATTCATCAAGAAATAAGCATTTGTTTTAAGTATTTCTTGTGTGCTAAAACTAAGTTTATTTTTTAAAAAAAGTTTAACCATATCAGTTAACAAACATGGATACATATGCTATGATGTACAATGAGACCAGTAATAGTCCTGACCACTTCTTCTAGTGAAGGCAAAGTTGACAGTAAGTGATCCTCCCCAATATGGAAGGTGTGGGAGCTCCCAAGAGTCGAGTGGTGGGTGCATTATATGCAGTCAGCTGCCAAGCTTTCCAGTCTCTGAATTTGGGGCCAGGATCATCTACAAGCTGGGTTGTTAAATGTGTGGGGTTTTCACTCCAGCACTGAAGACATCACACACATGGGAAACTCAATTGCGGCCTGTTTGCATTCATCCTAAAGGATTTACACGGGCTCCCAATATGTTTCTGAGCACAATTCAAAGTGCTGGTGTTGACCTTTAAAGCCCTAAACGGCCTCGACCCTGTATACCTGAAGGAGCGTCTCCATCCCTATCGTTCAACCCAGACACTGAGGTCCAGCGCCAAGGGCCTTCTGGCGGTTCCCTCACTTCAAGATGTGAGGCTACAGGGAACCAGGTAGAGGGCCTTCTTGGTAGTGGCACCCACCCTGTGGAACGCCCTCCCATCAGATGTCAAACAGATACCCAACTATTTGACTTTTAGGAGACATCTGAAGGCAGCCCTGTTCAGGGAAGTTTTTAATGGCTGAAGTTTTACTGTGTTTTTAATATTTTCTTGGGAGCCGCCTAGAGTGGCTGGGGCAACCCAGTCAGATGGGCGGCATATAAATAAATTATTATTATTATTATTATTATTATTATTATTATTATTATTATTATTATTAGGTTCAGCGGATGATGGTTTTTTCATTAGAATGGTGTTATGAATGAGATATTCTCAAACATGCATGTTGAAGTTGACATGAATATCAATTAGCCAACGGTCCGAAAACAACTCTTTGTAGTGCCAAACGCTTCGTAGAGTGTGGGGAAAGAATAATACAGAATAATTCCTAGATCCTTCTTTAACAGAGATGTCTTGTGTACCCATTCTAAACGGGATTAGATTGTGAGCTCATCAATATAACCACAAGGAGATATGACTCACAATGCTTTGGTGTAAGTGCCTATGGATTTATGTTAAAATAGAACCTTGTTTGGTTTTGTTGCACACTGCTTTTTGCTTCCCATGTTACTGGGATATCACTTAAAATGTTAGACAGAAAGTTACATAAGCCTGATGGTTTATTGATCATGTCTGCACTGTATTTGCCTTCAGTGGCATGGGGCATCAATGAGAGAATACCAGTTACAAATGATTGTGATTTACTGTACATCACATCAATACTGAGTTCTGAGAAGCTTTTCTATGAGCTGCCTGTGTCACTAAATACTGATGCTAACCGACTTGTCTGTTTATATCATGAGCCGTGGGGAAGCGGAAAGAGTTGAAAATCATGTCCCCAACTTGAGCAAATACAGTCGTACCTTGGATCCTGAACGCCTTGGTACTCAGACGTTTTGGCTCCCTAACGCAGTAAACCCGGAAGTGATTGTTCCGCTTTGCGAACGGTCTTTGGAACCTGAACGTCTAACAGGGCTTCCGATTGGCTGCAGGAAAAGTGGGTTGTGATGCCGAAAATAGGGCCAAGCAAATGAACAAACAAATAGAATGGAGTTTTCATAACATTTTTTGCAAGCATGAAAGATAAACAGCAACAGCAATCCAGCTGGTGTTATGACAGGTTGTTGGATGTGGGCAGACTCTCTCATACACAACTGCAGGCACACGTACAGGCAGACACAAACGCACACACTTCCAGGAACATAAAATACCAGGGACACACACATGGGGACAGGCACTTGCAAGTAAGTACAGATAGAATTAGAACAGGCACCCGCAGCCACAGACAGCCACAGAAACAGGTTAAAGTAACATAAACAGTGTCATAGGAATATGCAGTGTTATACAGTGGTACCTCGGGTTACAGGCGCTTCAGATTACAGACTCCATTAACCCAGAAATAGTACCTCAGGTTAAGAACTTTGCTTCAGGATGAGAACAGAAATCATGCGGCGGGGACGGGAGGCCCATTAGCTAAAGTGGTACCTCAGGTTAAGAACAGTTTCCGGTTAAGAACGGACTTCCAGAATGAATTAAGTTTGTAACCCGAGGTACCACTGTACACCAGCATACATCCACCTTGGGACACAATGTGCTGATTCTTGCTGTTTGCTCTGGGAGAGAAATGGAAAAAATGAACTCTGTTCTGGCTGGGAGTGGAACTTTACTCACCCAAAATAGAGCTTAGGGCAGTGTACAACGTAAGAAAATACAGGGGGAGAAAGAATCCTAAAATATTGCCAAAGGGTTTTGAACCACAATTACATTCCACGTGTAGCCCCAGTAATTTTATTTTTAGGCTTTATCTCATTTTTAAAAATTGGGTGTGGATAACTTTCAGCAAAGTGACGTTTTAACCATTTCCCCTCCCCTCAGAAATACCGACAGTACATGTCAGGACTTCTGGCTCCTCCTTATGGTGTTATGGAAACTGGCTCCAACAATGACAGTAAGTACCTCAGCAAAAGTATCTGTAAAATGGGAACAATGGCGATCTTTATGTCAGGCGGTCCCTGGTGTCAGAGGTGAATTTTAGGGCAGCGTGGCTGGTTCCGCTGCCTTGGCGCTGAGCAGAATGGGAGGTTCGGTGGGTGCCAGATTTTGCCCTCAAGCGCTGCCGAAATTTGAAAGACCAAAGTCTGCTGTGACTGATGTAAGTGAAAAGAACCATCCCATTTGAAGAGCAACATTTAATCCTCACCCATATTGTTCTGATGTGTCTACTGTTTTCTTACAGGAATGCCCGACAAGGATAACATGTCAAGTAGTAGCCTGTGCTCAATCTCTAAAAACTGCAATAAGGTAAATAATTTTTCTTCTTCATTTTGCCTGTAAACACCAGCATATTAGTACATGGGCAAAACAGTTCTTCTTCACAAGCAAGGCTGGGGGGAACGGCCACCACATTTTGTGCCCAGCTGTTTCTCAGTGGCCAAGGTGGGTCTTTTCTTCTTTCCTCCCATTGGCTGCAATAGAGGAAAATAACACGGCTTAAGCTATTTTTGTTGGGTGTGCCGGAGGAACAAAGGGGCTTTGTATCAGTCCTGCCCCGATAGCGGCACTGCTGACATGCTTGGATTCTCCTGACCACAGGTGGAAGAGCGAGGTGCATAAGTCCCCTCAGCTGGCCTTACGATAAGTGTAAGATTGCTCCCTAAATTAACTTTTGTGTGTGGAAACATTAATAAAACGCAGGTGCTTCAGTTGTCAAAAAAAGGTAGATGCTTATGAAACTGAATATACTTTACTAAGACTGGGTTCTATATTGCTTCTCTGACGGCTAATCACAGCAGAAAGTGTCACTGCAACTGATATTAAAAATGAAGCGGTTTGCCAGTATTGTTCATTGGGCCATTTCTGTTAGCAAAGTTCTGTTGAGTTTATACACCACAGGTTAGAAAAAAAGTAAGATAGCAAAGAAAACGGTTGTGAAAGGCAGGCAATTTGCTTATACACTTGGCACTAATAGTATATCACCCCAAGACATTTAGATTTTGTAAGTGGAAAAAAACAATTTGAATTAATTTAAGATTTATTTTATTCAGAAGTTCAGAAACTAGTAAACGAAATCTAGTCTACCGAAATAAGCAATGTAAAATTCCCTTCTTTGCCCAAAA
Organism: Podarcis liolepis; assembly: GCF_965112155.1. Classification (NCBI taxonomy): domain Eukaryota; kingdom Metazoa; phylum Chordata; class Lepidosauria; order Squamata; family Lacertidae; genus Podarcis; species Podarcis liolepis. The sequence goes on along the minus strand of NC_139554.1, from coordinate 116,740,726 downwards.
AGCATATAGCTTTAGGCTCCATTTAGCTTTATGGAGCAACCCGGCTGTTTCCATGCCACAATGGTTCCTGCACCACTCTCAGTGATAGCTGTAATTACCGCCCAAATGGCATATTGTCAGATTATGGATCATACTATTGATGTATCTCCTACTATGGCAAGCGACACATGATTGTATGTTACCACATAATCTGGCCTAAGTATGTGAGAAGAAATTTCAGGTGTTGCCTGGAGTGGAGTGGGAACAGAGGATGAGAATATGCGAGCATAGTACTGCTCCATGTATTTGTATTTACATAAAAACTTATGTGCCACTTTTCATTCGTAAAAAGTATCAGAGTAGTTTGCAACATAGAATACAAAATATATTGGAACTAAAACAATAAGCTATCATCGAAATGAAATTAACCACACACACACACACACACACACACACATTGTTTAATAGTCAGGAAATTGCAGGGGAAAGTCTTCAATTTTATTTAATGTTACATTTGCATAGGATCTAAGTTATGAATGATGAAAAGCATGGCAAAACATGACATTAGCAAAGTGCTCAGTACATCAAGTGGTTGTGGTACAACTATAACAGCAGCAGCAGCAACATTTATACCCCACCCACTCTGGGAAACATATATCCTGTGAACAAAGCCCCACTTTTTTATTTTGGATTGACAGAAGTCTGAAATCGTTCAGCCGACACCATAAAATAGCCACAAATACATTGATAATGCCTTTTTCTGTATAACTTACCAGCTAGGGATAGAACAACAACCAAGTTAATCTGTGTTGCTTGGATTTTTATTTTATTACATTCCCCCTTTTGTTGACTAGGCTTTTTTCTGCATGGTTGAATGTATTGCTTGTTTCTTATAGGTTAAATAATCCATATTCTTAAAATAAATACTTAGTCTGATCTGATCAGAAGAATACTTTTGGCACTCTTTACTCACCAGCTCCATAAACAGCCACACTTTTTTCTTTCTTTATTGAGGTTCACTACTTCCTGTCTGCCTGTCCGTCTGCCCTGTTTCCTTAAAGAGACTGATCTTTTAACACATCTTTTTAACCTTTAATAACGTTAGAGACATTGCTGCATATATTTGTTTTTCCTCGTGTCTTGTTACATGGTATTTCCTGTCCCATCCGTATCCTGCTTGAAAACAAACCAGTTTGGGTGAAGTTTATAATAAGATGTGCCATACCAATAGCAATTTTCATTGTGGCGAGTAACAATAAAAATTATCAGTCTAAAACAAGGGTTACTACGTGAGCTTACTCGAAAGCAAACTCCACTGAGCCTATGGGCATTTAGGATTGCGTTAAAAATATACTTTTTTATATAATACCACCTGAGATTATAAAGTTAAAGAAGGAATGGAGAGAAAAGGGCAGCCACTCGGGATGAAGGGAATAGTTTTGTGGTGGAAAACAACATACAAAAACTCCATTATATTAGGGGAAGTTGCTTTCCAAAGTATATTAGGCAAAATTGCATTTTTTAAAAAGGGTAGATTAGGAGAAATTTGCGCTAGAATGCTGATGAATGCTGATGAGGGCATTTAAAATATAAATTCACAAACCAATTTAGGAATGTGGAAAATGGAGATTAAGACTAGAAAACGGAGAACTTGATTTGCCTGTCCCTAGTCCTAATAGAGAAGCATGTTGGCAGGAAGGATAAGACACTTTTGGTTCCTAAATTGCCCCCAGCATCTTTGCTACATCCAAACACTCTCTCAACAGGTGAGATGGCGCATGCTGTCCTCCAAGCATTCTTCAAATGCAGCCACATGGCGTGCCTTTGCTGTGGAGTCACTCCTCTAGGTTACAAAGGCTTGAAAGGCATCTATCTCAAGCACACAAACCTCAGGCGGATGGGAATTTAGAATGGTGTCTCATGATTTATCCAAATCACTACCAACGGATTGTTTTCCCATCTCTGCCCCCTTTGGAGCAATTAATAAATAGCCCAAAGTGTTGCAGATGATCCTGAACGTCTGAAGTTGCGTCACATGCAAGGAAAGAAAAGTAAAACAAAAGTGAAACTTGCAAAGCACAAAAGTGCGGAGGAGTCTGTGACAAATGCATTCATGATAAATCCATCTTGACATGTGTGCAGGTCTTCACTTGTCATCGGTTCACTAGTTACATAAGATAAAGTACAAAAGCACATTGAGGTTTGCATAAGCTGCTCTTATATAAGTTGAGGGGTTGGAAAGCCCAGTCTGTAAGCAGTGACGATATTGTTTCACACTCTCCCTTCTCCGAGCACAAGTAGTTCAGAGTTACCAATATTGCAAAGAGGCTTCCGTGGTACAGAGGGAAAGGATGTTGGAAAGAAGATACAGGACTGTAAAATCTCAGAAGATCTTGTGGGAGTATACAGCATTTCTGTAACAATCAGCTCCTGGTTTCAAGGTGTAAATCTGCTAAATTTATCTCGTAGAGCCAGGAGTGGGCAGACTTCTGGTTTGTTGGATCTATATGGCATTCCGTAGGATGGTTGCGTCAAAGCACCAGGTACTTTGTGCCTAAATTATGGATATAATTTAATCTCCACCCCCCTCGTTCAGCCAAGACACTAAGGTCCAGCGCCAAGGGCCTTCTGGCGGTTCCCTCACTGCCAGAAGTGGGGTTACAGGGAACCAGGCAGAGGGCCTTCTTGGCAGTGGCGCTTGCCCTGTGGAATGCCCTCCCACCAGGTGTCAAAGAAATTAACAACTATCTGACATTTAGAAGACATCTGAAGGCAGCCCTGTTTAGGAAAGTTTTTAATGACTGATGTTTTAATGTATTTTTAATTTCTTGTTGGAAGCCGCCCAGAGTGGCTTGGGAAACCCAGCCAGACGGGCGGGGTATAAATTATGATTATGATTATGATTATGATTGGTACAGGAACACAGGAAATGACCACATCACTTGGGGGCACAGGATTGCAGTGTGAGATGAGATAGTCTGAAATATGCTTTGTGCCCTAGCTCCTTTGCACATGTTCGGTGTGATTCCATCACCGTCTATAAAGGCACGCACACACGCTCCATTAGTTTTTGCAGTTGGGCTGTCGGGAAAAAAAGTAATTACGGTGAGAAACAGGGTCGTCCTTTTCAAGGGTCAGTTCTTCTGACAAGTCGAGCGCATACGAGCAACACATTTGCCACTTAGGCTTGAAACAGTCAAATGAACACCTCCCCACCCCATCCCGAAATCTTGCAATTATTCTTTCAACTTCGGCAGAAAAATTGAAAAAAGGAAATTTAAAAAACTTGGAAGATCTCGCAGAATCTTGCAAATGTGTGCTGTGAGCACGCGTCCTTCAAGTAATTCTGGAAACTGGGAATTGCAGAGTGAGAATACAATAGGAAGCCAATGAAAGAATCAATAAATGCATGCAGCAGTTGTGGCAGCCATTCTTTATGTGTGAAAAGGGAGATGGGTGGCAAAGATTTCAGTGATTAATAAGGAACGAGAAAATGATTTATTGTCTGCCTGGTGTTTGTTTGGAGCAGATTCTTAACGTGATCCTAATCATGTTTGCTCAAGAAGCACACCCTAGTGATTTTAGCAGGGATCGTTTTCCAGGTAAGTACACCTGAGGATTGCAGCTCCTGAGCGGGAACTATTGCATTTCCAAGGCGTGTGCAGGCTATTATCCCATTATTTCAGCGATGCAAAAATGCCACACAAGCATGTGGAGATTTACAGCTTTTGCAACTCTACATTATTCATTATTTATATAAAAGCAGGAAGGAGGCTTTGGGAAGAAAGGAGAAAGCACAGAAAACAGACACACCCTTTTGTAACAGCCAGGAGGAATTGGGAGCACAGAACATTCTGTGCAAGCCACCTTCTCATTAACACCCCCTTTCTACTGAATAGGTCAGAGGGACATGGATCAAAACCACAAGAGGAAAAAAGTGTATGGATTTCATTTTTTTAAAAAAATGTGTATACCACTTTATGGTCCTTGAGAGCGTTCCAAAGGCAGTTTCCAACACAAACGCACAATAAGTGGGGTATTTTTAACAATTCTGCAATTAAAGCAATAAAGACGACAAAGCAACTTTTTAAATAAAAAAACCTAAATAGCAACATACAAGCAACAGGACGCAAACACCCCCTTTAACCGAGAGGAATACAAAGGTCTTTTTTGTCCCAGGAGGATGGACCCTACTAGGCAACAGACATTTTGGAAAACATTGACATCCTGCCATGCCATTCCTCATGCCCTGGCAGCGACGGCGCTTATTTATTTCTGCCTGGGATTGCCTTGCCTGGTCACCTTCTCCCAGTGTGTCGCAGGACATTTGCAAGAAGCTGCCAACAGTGTGACCAAGAAAAGAGGTGGAAATCCCAGGCCATGCATTCCAGCGGGCGTTGTGCACGTGTGATGAATGCTGGCACCATTTGCTTACACAGAGTGTAAGTGATGTAGTAGTGAATGAGTAGCACTGAGGACAGAGCAATGTGTGCTGCGCAGCAATAAAGCAGCCTGCTTCCAAGGTACAGTGGAACCTCGGTTGTCGAATGCCTTGGAAGCCGAACAATTCGGAACCTGAACGCCGACAACCCGGAAGCGAATGCATCCGTTTTTGAATGCGCCTCGGAAGTTGAATGGCTTCTGAGGTGCGTTTCTCAATTTTTTAAAAGGAATTTGCCGACTGGCAATTGCGCCTTGGTTGTTGAACGTTTTGGAAGTTGAACGGTCTTCTGGAACGGATTACGTTCGACAACCGAGGTTCTACTGTACCAGAGTGGTCAGCTTCTGTATGTAGAATGGCAGGGGCACTGTCTTGTACAGTGGTACCTCTGGTTGCAAATGGGATCCGTTCCGGAGGCCCGTTCGCAACATGAAAAGAGCGCAACCTGCAGCGGCGCGTCTGCGCATGCGCGGGTTGCGACTCGCCGCTTCTGCGCATACATGTGATGTTATTTTGCGCTTCTGCGCATGCACAAGCGGCGAAACACAGAAGTAATCCTTTCCGGTATTTCCGGGTCGCCGTGGGATGTAACCTGAAAGAACGTAACATGAAGCACACGTAACATGAGGTATGACTGTATTTGCCTCATGTAGAAAGATGTCTTGGGTCAGACCTCTGTTGTACCATTATAAAAAGCTGAGGGAAGAGAGATAGATAGATAGATAGATAAGAATCTTTATTTGCGTCAGCCATCGGCCATAGCAATAAAACAACAATACGACACACAAAGAATAAAACTAAAAAGTCAATTATATAAAATACATTTTAGGGGACGACAAAATAATAATAGCAAAACATAACGATAATAATAGTAAAATCCTAGGAGAGGAATCTGGGCGACGACGCTAATGTCACTCCGGTAGCAGCTCTCAATCTCATTGCTCTCTCGACAAATTTGGCAACCTTCTCTGTTGTCGAGCCGTTCTGGTCGGCCAGGAGTGAGAACAGCTTGGCTTCACAAGAATGGCCCGGGATGGCAGACAGGAGCGGCGCGATGGTCTCATCCCTGAGATCTTTATATAGGGAGCAAGACAAGAGGACGTGTGACACAGTCTCCACGCAGCTAGCTCCACAGGGGCAAAGCCGGGGGAAGAGAGGCCTGAGGGAAGAGAGGCCTTTGACTTAGGGAAGGAGTTCCCTTGGTTGAAGGGCACAAACAGAAAAAGCTCTCCTCAAAGGGAAAAGGCAAATATCACACTTTTTGTGGTTGACTAAGGCGGCCACTTCCTATCTTCGGCAGATTTCTGCAGTCTTGATTCTGGAAGCACAAATCATTTGTATTTGGTGTACAGGGAAGACGATCCATTATTCTTGCTTAAATTAAAACACTTCCAGAAAACCATTTCCATCTTCCCACTGAGAATGGCTATGAAAAATAGGGCCTCAGTCTGTCGACTGAGCATATGCTGGAGTTTCATCTTTGGAGCACTTTATTCAATTCATGCAAAACTGTTTTAGCAGCTGTTAACGCTGTAGCAGAGAAGCAGGGAAATGACAGGAAAATAAGACATCATTAGTTGTGTTCCAATCTTTATGCATGTGTTTGTGCACAGACCGTATTCCGCGTGTTCCTTTCCTTTTGACACTGGCTGCAATGTGTCATTTTGGGTAATGGTTGGGCCATTTTATGTGTCTTAAAGTGGAGGGCATTTATAGTTGCAGCGCACTATGTAATGCTAAATAATGCATGCCTGGTATATCATTCTAACATACGTTGGTTGCTCTGATTGCACAAAAATATTTTTAAAGTCCACATTTTAGCAGTTTTAGAGATAAACAGAAGCTTTGTTCGAATTACTCCTCTTCAGATGAGGCGTTTCTTCAATTTCAGCTGTCAAGCAGGGGTCAAATTAGATTTTACAAAACGTACCTGTAACTTTCCTCCCAAGGGTGAAAAGATTGGCTTTGGGGAGGGTTGTGGTTTTGTTCTGAAAAAATAGCACGGGAAAGGGTTAAGTAGCTTGCCTCGCCCACTTCACCCATAGCTCACATGCTTTGCATCCTGAAGGTGTGAAATCTGCTCTGGAGGGAGAAACCGATTTAGGGATTTAATTGTACAAAGATGGATCACTCGCATAGTATGAAGCAAAATAAAAAAATTCCTTCCAGTAGCACCTTAAAGACCAACTAAGTTAGTTCTTGGTATGAGCTTTCGTGTGCATGCACACTTCTTCAGATACACTGAAAGCTCATACCAAGAACTAACTTAGTTGGTCTTTAAGGTGCTACTGGAAGGAATTGTTTTATTTTGACTATGGCAGACCAACACGGCTACCTATCTGTAACTGATAGTATGAAGCGTAGAGGGAAGATGTGAATCTTTTGAACAGTTACAGGATAGTTTCAGTGAATAGTTTTAGTGTATGCGCAAAGTTGGCTGAGAAAAGGCGACTCGGAACTTCTATTCAAAAAAACCGGCATATGAATTTTCAATTACACAGGGCTTCCCTCCCCCCCCTTTTTTTTTTTGCTACTGATATCTGCATCTCATCGCCACTCAGTAGCTGTTTATGCATCTTTCTGTTTTCATCTAAATGTAGAACCTAGTTATTCTTGATTGCGACAAATGATACCGTGGAAAATTGCATGTTTCACGTCTTCTCAGACTTCCAACATTTTCAGTTTCGTATGTTCATTTATTTATTTATTTTTCTTTTGAAAAATCCACTTCCACGTTTGTTTACTTTTATCACTGCCCCCTTTGTTTCTTTCACTTAAATTTTATTTTTCAGACTCCTTTCATTGATCATCACATCCCAATCCGTCCAGCTACAGCCAATGTAGAGGTAAAGAGGTTAGATGTACAGCAGTCCTGGGTTGCTGTAGAAACTGAAGTGCTTTGGGGTTATCCAATTACCCACCCTGCCATTGCAATGATGCTTTGACTGTAATATATCTGAGTAAATTAGCTTCATGTTGTCTCATTGCATTAAGTGTGAATGCTCTAGAGTAAAGTGTTTACCTGAGGACTTTGCAACAGTGCCCGGAAGTCATCAGTATATGTAACTTACTTTTTTACCTGTGCTATCTAATAAATACCTCGCCGTTAGTGTTGTTGCCGTGCTACCTGCAATGCAACATAACTGATAAGTTGCTTTGAATTACTAGGGGCTGCAGATAGAACATAACTGGTTGGATCAATAAAATATCAGGGGGAACTCCTTTCTGCTAAGACAATTGGCTTTCCTGGCTGCTCCCTCATCTCAGGGCAGTTCACAACATAAAATCACAACATAAAAATCAGACTTGATGAAACTGCAGTGTAAACGAACACAGACAAAAGTGAGAAAGTGCACCAAGCCGATTAGTTGCCCTGGGCCCGGCCCTGGCTGGGGAGGGTGGGGTATAAATAAAAATTTATTATTATTATTATTATTATTATTATTATTATTATTATTATTATCATTATCATTATTATTATTATTACACATAGACCTGCTATTACACACACCTCGAAAGGACAGATTCATTTCAGTGTCCTTGCATGTGCAAATTCCTTGGCAGAAACTAGGAAGTGCACACCATGTGCAGCTGAGGTGCATAGATCCCTGGATTGGTTATATCCTGCAGATCGAAGGAGATCTGCAAACATGGGGGCAAATGTACACATCCCATTATGACATTAAAGCCCAGATTAATAAGCTTCATTGCATTGTAAAAAAAACCCCATATTTGTAAATACCACTGTTACATAAAAGTCTTTTCAGGAAAACAGAAAAGCTTAAAATATTTCTTGCCTGCTTCTTCTTCTTCCTCCTCCTCCTCCTCCTCCTCCTCCTCCAGGTTCCATCAGAAAGAATCCTTCAAGCTGGGAAAGTATTACGGAACGCCATCCTCTCCCGAGCCCCTCACATGATAAGAGACCGTAAATATCACCTGAAGACGTACAGGTATTTGTGAGCAGCTGATTGCTTAACGGTTTGGGGGCCCTTACATATTGCGAGCACCATCTAGTGACTTTTAATTGTAGCTTGCTGCTTTTTGAGGTTCTCAAAAACGGTCATACCTTGGTAATAATAATAGTAATAGTAATAGTAATAGTAATAATAATAATAATAATAATAATAATAATAATAATAATAATAATTTGTTATTTATACCCCTCCCACCTGGCTGGGTTTCCCCAGCCACTCTGGGCGGCTTCCAACAAAGCACTAAAATACAATAACCAATTAAACATTAAAAGCTTCCCTAAACAGGGCTGCCTTCAAATGTCTTCTAAAAGTTTGGTAGTTATTTTTCTCTTTGACATCTGGTGGGAGGGCGTTCCACAGGGCGGGCGCCACTACCGAGAAGGCCCTCTGCCTGGTTCCCTGTAACTTGGCTTCTCGCAGTGAGGGAACCGCCAGAAGGCCCTCTGCGCTGGACCTCAGTGTCTGGGCAGAACGATAGAGGTGGAGACATTCCTTCAGGTATACTGGATTTAGCGCTTTAAAGGTCAGCACCAACACTTTGAATTGTGCTCGGAAACGTACTGGGAGCCAGTGTAGGTCTTTCAAGACCGGTGTTATATGGTTTCGGCGGCTGCTCCCAGTCACCAGTCTAGCTGCCGCATTCTGGATTAGTTGTAATAATAATAATAATAATAATAATAATAATAATAATAATAATAATAATTTATTATTTGCACCCCGCCCATCTGGCTGGGTTTCCCCAGCCACTCTGGGCGGCTTCCATAGAAACCAAAAAACACTAAAATATCATACATTAAAAACTTCCCTGAACAGGGCTGCCTTAAGATGTCTTCTTAATGTCAGGTAGTTGTTTATCGTTTTGATGGGAGGGCGTTCCACAGGGCGGGCGCCACCACCGAGAAGGCCCTCTGCCTGGTTGTAGTTGTAGTTTCTGGGTCACCTTCAAAGTTAGCCCCACGTAGAGCGCATTGCAGTAGTCCAAGCGAGAGATAACTAGAGCATGCACCACTCTGGCGAGACAGTCTGCAGGCAGGTAGGGTCTCAGCCTGCGTACCAGATGGAGCTGATAAATAGCTGCCCTGGACACAGAATTGACCTGCGCCTCCATGGACAGCTGTGAGTCCAGAATGACTCCCAGGCTGCGCACCTGGTCCTTCAGGGGCACAGTTGCCCCATTCAGGACCAGGGAGTCCTCCACATCCGCCCGTCTCCTGTCCCCCCCAAAACAGTACTTCTCTCTTGTCAGGATTCAACCTCAATCTGTTAGCCGCCATCCATCCTCCAACCGCCTCCAGACAAACGGAATCCGTTCCGGAAGTCTGTTCGACTTCCAAAAACGTTTGACAACCAAGTCACAGCTTCCAATTGGCTGCAGGAGCTTCCTGCACGCAATCAGAAGCCACGGAAGCCGTGTCGGATGTTCATCTTCCAAAGAACGTTCGCAAACCGGAACAGTCCTTTCTGGGTTTGTGGTGTTCAGGCGAAAACGTTCAAGTCGCAAGGCGTTTGGGACCCAAGGTACGACTGTATCGGTGCTTGCGATACGATGGCAACCCACCAAGTACAGATTGAAAACGATCGCCCTGAGTATGTGTCATTCTAGTCTGTTAAACAGAAGAAATGATGCATGCATAGCCTAGGCAGTTGGGTTCAAACAAAGAGCATTATGATTATAGTGTGCTGGACCATGACCTTGGAAACCAAGGTTCAAATCCCTACTCAGTCATTAAGCTGAGAGCCAGTGTGGTGTAGTGGTTAAGAGCGGTAGTCTCGTAATCTGGGGAACCAGGTTCGATTCCCCGCTCCTCCACATGCAGCTGCTGGGTGACCTTGGGCCAGTCACACTTCTGTGAAGTCTCTCAGCCTCACTCACCTCACAGAGTGTTTGTTGTGGGGGAGGAAGGGAAAGGAGATTGTTAGCCGCTTTGAGACTCCTTAGGGTAGTGCTAAAGCAGGATATCAAATCCAAAACTCTTCTTCTTCTTCATTGGGTCAGTCACCATCTCATAGCCTAACCTACCTCACAGGGTCGTTGTGAAGGAGAAATGGGGGGAGAATGAGAACCATGTCCATACCACCTTGAGCTCCTTGGATGAGAAAGGTGGTAAGTAAAGGCAAAGGGACCCCTGACCATTAGGTCCAGTTGTGACCAACTCTGGGGTTGCGGCGCTCATCTCGCTTTACCGGCCGAGGGAGCCGGCGTACAGCTTCCGGGTCATGTGGCAAACCAGAGCAGCACACAGAAACGCCATTTACCTTCCCACCGGAGCGGTACCTATTTATCTACTTGCACTTTGACGTGCTTTTGAACTGCTAGGTTGGCAGGAATAGGGACCGAGCAATGGGAGCTCACCCCATCGTGGGGATTCGAACCGCCAACCTTCTGATCAGCAAGTCCTAGACTCTGTGGTTTAACCCACAGCGGCACCCGTGTCCTGCACCACCCGCGAGTAAGGTGGTATATTATTATTATTATTATTATTATTATTATTATTATTATTATTATTATTATTATTTTATTAATAATAATATTAATGGCAAAGGCCATATGGTGGTCTACCATTAGGGCAAAATTGTCAATTTCTCATTTTCCCTGTTAAGTTCAGGTCTCTACATATCAACATCAGTTTGATGATCAGTTTTTTAAAATCCTCATGAAATTTTGTCAACATTTCAGAGCGAATGTCTCCTAACGTGCAGATTTTTGTATGTTGTTTTTGCCTAATCTGCACACTTTACTTAGTAAATGCATTAGTTGTTGGAGAATTGCACTGCAGAATTTGGAAAAGTGCAGATTTTGAAGGATGGCTGTGTTCCTCTTCATATACTGTTTCAGGAAGTGCAAATTAGGTAGATTTGCCCTTTAATAGGCAAACTGAATTTCCCCTGAAGCCCAAAATGCCACATGAACAATAACGTTCTTTAAATGTCCAATTTCATGCTTAAATTGGGCCTGCCCCCTTAGATTTGGCTTCAATGTACTTGTAATTCTTTCGTCCTCTCTCTGTTATAGTAGATATAGGTTTATGTTTATTATCGCTCATGCTTCTGTGTATCCTGCTGGTGGCAGCACTGCCTTGGGTGAACTAAATTATCTGTGTAGTTCTGCCAGAATAGAAATTTAAAACTAAGGATAGTTACGGTAACTTACCTTTCTTTCTTTCCCCGTAGTAATAGTAATAGTAATGTGGTGCACCTTCTCAAGAGGACTGAATAATTTAATTAAATACTCTTGAGGGCTTAGCTTTTCTGTTGCTAATAGTAAATATGTGTGGGAAGTTAGGAGCTGGGGATTTATTATTTTTTCTATATTAGGAACGAAATAGGTTACAAAGATTTATTTTATTCAACTTGCAATCATTTGAATTACACAGAACTCCTCATCAGAATGGAAAACAAACCTTCATCTAGGTCTAGGAACAGATGAGGTTTACTTTTTTGTTTTCATCACAGTGAAACTCAATAAAGGATAGCTCTAGCCCAGGCATAGGCAAACTCTGCCCTCCAGCTGTTTTTGGGACTACAACTCCCATGATCCCTAGCTAACAGGACCAGTGGTCAGGAATGGTGGGAATTGTAGTCCCAAAACATTTGGAGAGTTGCGTTTGCCTATGCCTGCTCTAGCCTATCAGAATATAGTTCCGTTGGAATTGACCCTTTATTATTGAATCAGGGGTCCACAGATTTCAATGGGCCTTGGTAGCCGGCCACTATCTGTAGTCATCTCCAAACTCACTCGTCCTCCTAAATCCCCTGGCACATGCAGAAGATTCGAGGAAGATGAGAGACCAAACTCTCATTTTGTCCAGATACAGTCATACCTCGGGTTGAAGTTGCTTCAGGTTGAGCACTTTCAGGTTGCGCTGCGTGGCGACCTGGAAGTAACGGAATGCGTTACTTCTGGCTTTCGCCGCTTGCGCATGCGCAGGCAGTCAAAATGATGTCATGCGCCGAAGCGGCAAATCGCAACAGGCGCGGACGCGGGTTGCGTTCGCTTCAGGATCGAACGGGGCTCCGGAACGGATCCCATTCATATCCAGAGGTACCACTGTACGGTGGTACCTTGGTTTACAAACCTAATCCATTCCGAAAGTCCATTCTTAAACCAAAGCATTCTTCAACCAAGGCGTGCTTCCCCATAATAGCGGGGGACTCGATTTACAAATGGAACACACTCAACAGGAAGCAGAACATGTTCTGCTTCCAAGGCAAAGTTCACAAACCAAAACACCTACTTCCGGGTTTGCAGTGTTCTTAATCTAAGTTGTTCATAAACTAAGCTGTTCTTAAACCAAGGTACCACTGTAGTTGAAAGCAGTGAAAATCCCTTCTGCTGCTTCTGAGGCCTTCAGAAGATGGCACGGGTAGAGTTATTTATCACTCGGTTCCATGCTCTGAAACACACTTGTACCTTTACAGTACACAGACTGAATGGCCCTCTTCCTTCATCAAGTTCCAGGAGACTTGGGGAGGGCAGACTAGTTGCCGCTGGATTCTGCAGACCCAGAAAGGCTGACTGTTCCCTCTGCCGAGTCTGCTGGAGGAAAGGATGCAAAGCGAGCGCCTTCAAATGAGTGTACTGTCCCCTCTTTGCTCTGTGAAGTCGGACACCAGAGGCTGTGATAGGAGAGAGTGCCATTGTTTCCAAATCTCTGTAAAGCCCAGTATAAAATGAGGGAACCAAGGGGGAGTCCCTTTTTCCAACCTGGCATTCAGTGAGAGAGTCTTCCCTCTGAATTCTCCGTGGTGTGTGGAGAATTTGGGAGAGGCGGGAAGGATAAAGGGGGCCTCTCATGTTTTCCCAGGATTGGGGGCAAATGTTTTCCAGGTTGTTTTCCTCATTCCTTAAAGCAGGCATAGGCAAACTTGGCCCTGCAGATGTTTTGGGACTACAATTCCCATCATCCCTGACCACTGGTCCTGTTAGCTAGGGCTGATGGGAGTTGTAGTCCCAAAACAGCTGGCGGGCCAAGTTTGCCTATGCCTGGCTTAAAGGGGAAACCTGTGATGCATAATCCTGTATCTAGTGTCTTGCCATTTTCTTCAAAGTCCCTTTCTTGACCTGGTTCCATTTACTTCTAAATAGCTATTATATATCAAATGTTTAAAACCATTAGATGATGTAAAACATTAAAAATATGTATTTCTTTCCTCAGACAGTGCTGTGTAGGAACAGAACTGGTAGACTGGATAATGCAGCAGAGTTCGTGCGTTCATTTACGAACGCAGGCAGTGGGCATGTGGCAAGTGTTGTTGGAGGAAGGTGTTCTCAATCATGGTAAGAGAAGCTCTTTTGCTTTATAGGAAATTCCTCCCACTCGGATCAGTGTTTCCCAAACGTGGGTCTCCAGCTGTTTTTTGTGGACTACAACTCCCATCATCCCTAGCTAACAAGACCCAGTGGTCAGGGATGATGGGAATTGTAGTCTGAAAACAGCCGGCGACTCAAGTTTGGAAAACACTTTATTAGATCCATGGCATAGATTCCTTAGCAATCCCAAAAGGGATTGCAGTTCTTTTAGGAGCATAACCATCTGTGAAAATGCATAATATTATGGAGTGTCTTTGGAATGTCAGTATTTTGCGGGAGGGATTTGAGTACATACTGGGAAATTTGGATTGTGCAATTCAAATGGTGGGGAAGGGGGGTTGGTATGCTATTGCCTCAACTTAATTAATTAATTTAAAAAATATTTATTTTCTATACCCCCTTTCATCAAAATATCTCAGGGCGGTTAATGTCCATTTCTTTTGTAAACTGGTGGGATTTTGTTGAATAGTTGACTACCACCCATTGAGTTTTATAGCAGTAAGGAGGGTTTTTATTAAATAGCCCCATACGTACATGTGCGTAACTCTAGATTATGTGATGCTTTGGAATTGTGCAATGCTAACAGTGTCATGGCACTTAGGAACTTGCTCATAGATAGATAGAAATGTTTGGTGAGATAATGGCCCTCTAAGAACAACAACAACAACAACAACAACAACAACAACAACAACAACAGCAACTTATTATTTATACCCCATCCATCTGGCTGGGCCTCCCCAGCCACTCTGGGCGGCTCCCAACAGAATATTAAAAACACGATAAAACATCAAACATTAAAAACTTCCCTAAACCAGGCTGGCTTCAGATGTCTTCTAAAAGTCAGATAGTTGTTTATTTCCTTCACATCTGAAGGGAGGGAGTTCCACAGGGCGGGCGCCACTACCGAGAAGGCCCTCTGCCTGGTTCCCTGTAACCTCACTTCTTGCAGTGAGGGGTAACCTCACTTCTTGCAGTGAGGGAACTGCCAGAAAGCCCTTGGTGCTGGACCTCAGTGTCCGGACTGAACGATGGAGGTGCAGATGTTCCTCTTGACTATGCAAGGGCAGAAAGAGCACGCCAACCCCCAACATTCCTTTGTGTACCAACCCTACTCCTCCACTGCCAAATTTCGTGCTTATCTCTGAAGGGGCTTGCATTGCCAATTGCAAGGAGGCCCGTAAGCATGTACACCCCTTTTGTGGTCAGACTGAATGCATGAAGAGGCAAGTGTGTCTTGACTATGCAGGTACTACATGAGAAGGATTTATGCTAGCATAATGGGGATTTACCCCTGCCCACACACCCAGTTGGCTTTGGGGAGTTGGGAAAACCACCAGAACAGTGCTTGAGGGGAGGAGAGGGGTGCATAGCTGTCAACTTACAGATTTGAAAATAAGGGACCAGCAGCCTTGAAAATAAGGTACCAGCAGCCAAAATAAGGGACCTGCAGCCTCACCTGTTCCAGGCACTCCAGTCTTCCTGTCCTCCTGCAGTCTGGTCAAACTCATGCTGGTAGCTTCGAGAACACTGTCCAACCAACTTTGTAACCAGAGGTTTAACTGAACAGAATCTGAATCACATGCACCACAAGGCCTATGCAGCCTCAACTTAAGATGGCTCCCCGGCCTGGCTTTGCACTGCAAATTTTGCAGCAGCACGTGCAACAAAATGGCGTCCAGCATTCAAACACCCCCTCAGCTTGCATTAACTAGCCACACACAAGGCATGCAAGCCCCACCCCCCAGTCGTTCTTAGACTTCTTATTGGGTGAGCAACACAGCCAAGCAACACAGTTGGAGCCTCCCTCCTCCCTGGCCGGCAGGGAGGGAGGCAGAGGAGCTGCTTCCTTTGAAATTTAAGGGACATCATTTAAGGGACATTCATCAATAAGGGACAGCAGCAGGACATGGCTCTGGAATAAGGGACTGTCCCTTCAAATAAGGGACACTTGAAAGCTATGGAGGGGTGGGGATCATTCTCTCTGGCAAGCCAAAATGCTTGCCCTGATGCAATGATCAGAAGACAGTGACTTTGAAGTTCTCCCATTGGAGAACTGGGCTTCCGGGCCATGATACCTTATTTAAGCTATAATGCCTTCCTGTGCTAATGGTTACATTCGTATTGATGTTTTCAGTGGATCAAGAACAAAACTTCCAGGACAAATACTTGTTTTATCGGTTTTTGGACGACGAGCATGAAGATGCCCCGATGCCAACTGAGGAAGAGAAGAAAGAATGCGATGAAGAACTGCAAGACACGATGCTTCTCCTCTCGCAGATTGGACCAGATGCCCATATGAGGATGATCCTCAGAAAGCCGTAAGATAATCAACAATTACTGACTTGTCTCTGACAGCAGGTTGATACATGAGCCTTATTCCCATTGCTAGATAACTAGGTTGCCACTTGCCCTTCAAGAACACTATGGCCACAGTCCAACATTTGCCTGACACCTTTCTCCTGTGAGAAACCTACTTAGGATAGGATGATTTGAAAGGACAGGATAATTTGAGGTTGCTTTTCAGTTTCTTCCTTTCTTTAAAAAGCCAAAGGTAAAATAAAAGAGAGGTGCATGCAGCTTGGAGCTTGGCTGTCAGTGTAAGAGAGAGTACAGTGGTACCTCGGGTTACATACGCTTCAGGTTACATACCCTTCAGGTTACACACTCCACGAACCCAAAAATAGTGCTTCAGGTTAAGAACTTTGCTTCAGGATAAGAACAGAAATTGTGCTCCGGCGGTGCGGCAGCAGCAGGAGGCCCCATTAGTTAAAGTGGTGCTTTAGTTAAAGGTTAAGAACAGATTCAGGTTAAGAACGGACCTCCGGAATGAATTAAGTACGTAATCCGAGGTACCACTGTATGAAGCTGTTTTGGATAAGTTTGTTGATTTCTTCCAGCAGTCTCTTGAGGAAAGTCGCTTGCAAAGATTCCTTCAGCTTTCTGGGTCCTTCTTGTCCTTACCCCTTTGCTTCCCTTCTCATCTCATCATCCTGAGTATGAGTCATGCTGTCATGTAGCCTTTGTATTTTAAGTTGCAGGCAACTATTGCAATATCCCTGTTGTATATGAATACCTTAAGATCTTTCTCAAAGGACCAGTTCTGCCTTCTCCACTGTCTGCAGGATGTTGGGAGGCCTCAAACAGTCAAGGCCTTTCCATCTTTGGCACCAGAATTGTGGAACTCCTGGAAGACATTCTGTTAATTCTCTTCCTTCCCTTGATGTATACAAATAGATTTATGCTATTTGTATGTGATGTGAAGAGAAAAGAAAAGAGGGTACACTATTGTTTTCACACTTAAACCCTCTGCTTGTGAAAGCCAATGAGCTATATTAATAGATGAAATAGGGGTATCCTTTCCCTTTAATATATCTATAACAGAGTCGAATGTCTTCCTTTGCTTCAGAGTAGTTACAATAATATTTGAGAGGAACTGTAGCTCTCTATACTTTGATTTTATTTGGGGGGAGGGGATTATGTCCCACTGCATTCATAATCAGCTCCATAGATCTAGACTAGACACCTATCTAGACTCCATGCACACCTAAAATGGTAGCCAAAAATTCTTCCAAAAGTTCCACAGAATTTCCACCTCCAAATTTTACCTCATGTGACTTTTTGTATTTGCATACAGATAACATAAAACTACCATACTTTCCCGTCTATAAGACGCCCCCATGTATAAGACGCTCTCAAATTAAAAAAATGGGGGAAGATGGCACAGAGTTGTTGAGCTTTTTTAGGGGGGGAGCCCACGGTTGTGGAGCAGGTTTTTTTTTGGGGGGGGGGTGGAATGCCAAACCAAATATCACTCATCCAACTGGGAAACCCTAACAATCGCAAGCAACACAAGCCAAATTGCCGACCACTGCATTGGACAATCTACCTGGGTACCAAAAAAAACCCCCATGGGTCTCAGATGGCCTTTTCCATTTTTGCTGGAGTATGGCAAGACCTCTGACCCAGCAGAGGATTTGAGTTACCTTAATGGGCCTTGTTCTTAGAAAGAAGCAAGTAAGGGCATAAGCCATTGGCTGGACTGTACCACTTCCAACTGCCACTGGGGGTCCATGTGAGAATACAGTCGTACCTTGGAAGTCAAAACGTCTTGCAAGTCGAACGTTTTGGCTCCTGAATGCCACAAACCCGGAAGTGAGTGTTATGGTTTGCAAACGTTCTTTTGGAACCTGAATGTCCGACACAGGTTCCGCAGCTTCCGATTGGCTGTAGGAGCTTCTGTTCGACTTCCGAGGATTCCGTTCGACTTCTGAGGTACGACTGTACTCCACTGTTCCCCACATATGTAAATCTATATATGAGGGAGAAAAGTTCTAATCTCCTCCTCCTCCTCCTCCTCCTCCAAGTTTGAGTATGGTCCCTATCATGTTAGTCCTGATCTGTAGTCCAGACACAGATTTATTGTCTAATATGTGGGAACTTGCCCTAGTTTTGACAAGTTATCCTGGCCATACGATGAAAGTTTACAAGAGGTGTAGAATATTGGCTCTGTATTGGCTTGAAATAATACTTCCTATTTGCATATCGGCACAGCTGCTGCCTTTGACATGCAACTCTCCAAGAGGATGCAAAAAACTCGCATAATTACCGTGAAAGAAATAATGCAATTTCAAAAAGAAAGAAAAAACATGCTGAAAAGATCACTTTGAGCATTTGATTGTATAATGACGCTGTTGCTTTAAAAGGTGCTTTCTATTGTTTCCAATTTGAAACTCACTTGCAGAATGTGTCACTTGTTTTGACAGGCAACTTTAAAAATTCTCTATTTATTACATTAACTGCTACGTTTTAACTGTCAATTGATGAAAGAAAGCCTGTAGTGTTGTTGTTTTTTTTAAAAAAAAGAAGGCAGAAAAGAAAGCTGTAAGGGGGAAAAATTGGCAGACTCTTGTTGCTATTGGTAAGGTTGTTTCTCTCCCTGCCACCCGCCACATTCCTTGTTAAAAACATGCATTGCTAGAAATGTAAAATTAGCTTCTTTTTCAGTGCAAGCAACAAAGCTACGAGTAGAAATCCATAGTTATGCGCCTAGAATTTTTTTTTTGAAAGCTGTGACTTAATTTTTTAAAAACTTTATTTAAAATTTAAATGACAACCTCAATTGAATTTTTATTTACTAATCTGTATCTAGCTGATTGCACAAATTCAAGCAGTTAAAAACGATGAATCAAATCCAGTATTTAACAAGGAAATTGCTAACTGTAATACACAGTTGCTGTGTGATGAGGCTATGGATCCTTTCTTGCTACTGTGCCCAGTTTTCCAAGTGCCGTACTGGGCATGTTACAAGATCTCTTGCAGTCTTTAAAAATACTAATACAGTGGTGTCTCGCAAGACGAATGCCTCGCAAGACAGAAAACCTGCTAGACGAAAGGGTTTTCCGTTTTGGAGGTGCTTCGCAAAACGAATTTCCTATGGGCTTGCTTCGCAAGACGAAAATGTCTTGCGAGTTCCTGCGGGGTTTTTTTCCTCTCCCCCCCCCTTTTTCCCAAGCCGCTAAGCCGCTAATCAGCTGATCCTAAGCCGCTAAGCCGCTAACGGGCTTGCTTCGCAAGACGAAAAAACCGCAAGACGAAGAAACTCGCGGAACGGATTCTTTTTGTCTTGCGAGGCACCACTGTAGCAGTTATGGGAAAGCCCGATTTTGATCACTGGGGGGAGCAGATTTACTCTTTTTTCAGCACCGTTTTTCTCATTAAAATCCCTTCTCACTATCAGCCCTTAAGGTCAAGACATACAGAAGGCCAGTATCAGCAACCTATGGGAATGTTTAGGGATGCGGGGGAGGATATATTGCCTAAGATATCCTATCCCAACTTGTCTTTACAAGTTCAACAAAATCAGCAGAGTTAACATTCCCCTTTTTTTAAACACATGCACAGCAGATAGCCTGTTCAGACTCGTTAGAGTCTCTGTAAATATTTCCTGGTATTTTCCCTGTTTAATCCCTCCTAAA
This sequence comes from Podarcis liolepis, assembly GCF_965112155.1. Taxonomy (NCBI): domain Eukaryota; kingdom Metazoa; phylum Chordata; class Lepidosauria; order Squamata; family Lacertidae; genus Podarcis; species Podarcis liolepis. Next base: position 116,721,046 of record NC_139554.1, on the reverse strand, counting down.
ATAAGACTCTACACAGTCTTCTGTATAAAACGTTTACTCACAAGTAATCATCTGTTCACACAAAGGTTCCCAGAAGGCAGACTTAAAAGGTTATAACATAGTTTAAATGTGGATCTCCTTATGGGAGAAAGCCCGGCTTTTCTTCTCTTGGGTTGGAGCCAAGGGTGCATCTTAGTAGTGCTGTTATTAAGATGGCGTCCATAGAGACAAGAGGAGACAAGATGGTCGCCAGCCTGTGGTTCTGGTTCTTTCTACTCCATCTCAAGTTACACATAGGAAGTTTCGTCTCAGTCCTGGAAAGCAGGAAGTTCCGGCTGGAGGACTGAGACAACCGTCATGTCTACTCTAGCAATGTTGTGTTTGATTGCACCTGATTCTTACATCCCACACATCCAACACATTTTGGCAAGTACTGTGGCAAGTACTAGCCCCAGCAGGGCCCACAGGGGCATCCCCTTGCCTGCTCAGCCCAGTGGCGGAAGAAGGGGGTGCGGTGACAGTGGGTTGACCCGGGTGTCACTACTGAGGGGTGTGACAAAATGGCGGGCAGCATTCACCGTGGGGCCTGCAGGATGCCCAAGCCACGTGTCTCTCCTGGGAGTGACGTGGTGGCTTGGGTGCCCGCAGGATCCATGCTGCCCCAAACGGTCCGCCTGCTGCCTCCCCCTCAGCTGTAGGGCAGCTGAGTGGGATGAGGCAGGCAGACCCCTCGGAGCATCCTGCCCCGGCTGGCCCCACATCCACGGGCGCAGGCCACATGCGCCGCCCCAGGCGCCCGATCGGCTTGCTCCACTGCTGGCTCACCCCCCAGAGTATTGCACACAAACACGGCCCATTAGGGATGGTGGAAGCCGCAGCAGTGCTTTTGCACTCACCAAACACCTCCCCTGATCTAGCTGGTTGGCTGACATACCCAATGGTGGCACAGGAACTGGTTATGAGGGAGCCAGGTCACCACTGTTCTGTTCATATAAAAACAGCGTGGAAGGGAAGGTGGGAAGTCAAGTTATAAGAGAAATGTATAACATATTTGAAGTTTGAAATTAATTACAGTGGTACCTCGGGTTACATACGCTTCAGGTTACATACGCTTCAGGTTACATACGCTTCAGACTCCGCTTAACCCAAGAAATATTACCTCGGGTTAAGAATTTTGCTTCAGGTTGAGAACAGAAATTGTGCTCTGGCGGCGCGGCGGCAGCGGGAGGCCCCATTAGCTAAAGTGGTGCTTCAGGTTAAGAACAGTTTCAGGTTAAGAACGGACCTCCGGAATGAATTAAATACTTAACCCGAGGTACCACTGTAGTTAAAGTTATGAAAATGTAATAAAAAAATTATTTATTTTTTTAAAAATAAGAGTTTGGATTTGATATCCCGCTTTATCAATACCCAAAGGAGTCTCTAAGCGGCTAACATTCTCCTTTCCCTTCCTCCCCCACAACAAACACTCTGTGAGGTGAGTGGGGCTGAGAGACTTCAAAGAAGTGTGACTAGCCCAAGGTCACCCAGCTGCATGTGGAGGAACGGAGACGCGTACCCAGTTCACCAGATTACAAGTCCGCCACTCTTAACCAATTCACCACACTGGCTCTCATTTTGGGACACATCACTACAGTTCCCTATACAATGCCTGGCATATAGTAGACCCTAAATAAAATTATATTGACTGCCATCTTGTCCTCTTCACCCTGATCTTTTTTCTTCTTGGACAGAGGTTTATTCAAGTTTGCAGTAAGAACAGGGATAAGCAGGCATCGTGAGGCACAGCAGTGCTTATATACCGAGATACAATTTTCATTCTTGTCCACATGGCAGCAACAGAGAAACTCGGTGTCTGTGACCTTGATAGACTACTCAAGCAGCCAACAGTGTTTATTGATCATGTAATTTCAACCAAGCTCTCCCTTCCACTAATGTGTAGTTTGCTTCTCCCGGAACCTCCCATTTACTTTATCTTGGGTATAACTAAGACATAGCTCACCCAACAGGTTTCCTGCAGAAAGTAGGTCTTCACACAGCAGGATCCGAGAAATCTACATCATTGGTGCACCACACCGCTTAATATCTTCCCATACCTGGACAAGCAAAAGTCTGAGCTGCCTCTGCAACAGACCGTGTGACATTTTCACTCGTGTTAAAGGAAAGCTTAAAGTATATATGAATCAGAACGGCCTGTCTACCAGATAAAAAGCAGGTTGTTAATGCAGTGGGAATTTAGGGGCTTATACCTGTGTGGCTGATTACCAAAACCAATCAGAAAACACCCCAAATGAATGCAAGCGCGCTCACACATAAAATAAAAAGCACATTTGCAACTGCACTGTTGAAATACTGCCAGCAAATAATAAAAAGATGATATCCATACAATTAAAAACTTCTAATGAGGTGCTGCTTTTAAAAGGTTATGATGACATGGAAAGGGGGAAAACAGAGTCAGCGTTTTGATCTTGAGCCTGCCAATCTTCAAATATGCCCAAGTAGCAGTCACATTTGCAATTATCACCAGATATGACTTTCCAGAGCAGCCCTTTTCTCGGTCCAACCAACAACTGATGTGGATTTGGTGGGAAATCAAGAAAGGGCCTTTTTAGTGGCTATATCCAGATTTTGAAAATTCATTTTCAAAGATGTTCATTTAGCCTCCTTGTTGCTCAGTTTCTGGCAGGTGGCAAAAAAACCTTTTTATTTAAACAGGGCTTTTTCCCTTTTGCCTGTTTCGTTGTGTTTAATCTCTGTTTTAAAATTTAACTATGTTTTTAAACTGGCTGCCATCTGATCTGCTTTTTATACAGTTTTATGACTTTTATGTAGATTGTTTATTTTTAATGGTGGAATTTATTAATGTTATACTGCAAACGTAATAAATGAATGAATAATAAAACATGCCTTTGAATGGAAAAATCTAACCATAGTCTGTTTTGCCGATGAAAATTATAACAACAAAAAAGATGTTTCAACTAGAGATACAGTTTTATATGTCTTTTCATTTTGCTGTTATTCTGTGCTACTTTTCAAACATGTCCCACTGCAAGTTAGTAAATGTTTTGCCTGCATTTTAACCGTTTTGCAGACCCAATCTCGCCATGTTTAGTTGGAAGAAAATTCCACTGATTTCTATAGTATATACTTCCAAGTCTGTGTGCATAGGATTCAAGTTATTTAGCAGAATAGTGTAGAATCAAGTCCAGTCAAAGGCGACTATGGGGTTGCTGTGCTCATTTCGCTTCAGTCTGAGGAAGCCAGCGTTTGTCCACAGACAGCTTTCTGGGTCATGTGGCCAGCAGGACTAAACCACCATGACAGAAACCAGAGCGCATGGAAACGCTATTTACCTTCCCAACACAGCAGTACCTATCTATCTACTTGCACTGGTGTGCTCTCTAATTGCTAGGTTGACAGGAGCTGGGACAGAGCAATGGGAGCTCACCCAGTCGCGGGGATTCGAACTGCTGACCTTCTGATTGGCAAGCCCAAGAGGCTCAGTGGTTTAGACCATAGCGCCACCCGCGTCCCCACCAAAATCTCCCTGTAGCTGTACTAAAGCAGCTTTTGCTTTATATCGACTAACATAAGACACTCATAATGTAATGCTTTCTCTCTCGCACATGCACACACAAAATGCAGTTTCCTGTGTGTCATGATATCATTGTCAACTGGGCTTTTCAAACACGGCAGTTCAGCCGAGAGATCTTGACTTTTTTGCAGACTTTTCTACCACGAAAAGGTATTCATCGGCCAGAAATTAAAAGCGACTCTTCATTCAATACATTCCAATTAGAAACCGCCACCCCAAAAAAACCTGCTTTGAGATTCTGGCTCCAGAAAAGTTTAGCAACTCTGTTATAGGCATACTTGATGAAAAATAGCTTCCTTGACAGATCTGTGAGGTAAAGTCACTTTAGATTCCAAATGACCTTTTCCGGGGCTACATCTATTTAAATGAGAAATTCCAGCCCACTTCTTTTTTGGCAAAGATGAAATACCGTAACTGCTGAGTGAAAAGATTGCCGGGTAGTGCCACAAACCTTTCTCTCTCTCCCTCTCTCTCTTCCTCCCTCATACATTATTTATACGGTCGGTTGCAAAGAAGGGAACTTCACACAGGCAGCAAATACACCTCTATTTAGTGTGACTCTTCTGCCCAGGACGATGAGAAAATTTCTTTTGAGTTTTGAAGCATTTCAAAGCAAAGTCAGCCATTTTGCAGAGTTTTTGTTAATAGAGAGAGAGAGAGATGGAGAGAAAAGCGCCCTGTAAGAATGTAAAAGGAACCTTGCTAGAGTAGACCAAAGACCTGCCTAGTCCAGGACTCTGTTTCTCCACAGTGACCAATCAGATGCTTCTGCGAAGCCCTTAACCAGGACATAACACAATGGTCCTCTCCTGCTGTGGTTCCTTAGCAACAGGTATTCTCCACGTAAAGGCAGCAAGCCCAAAATTCCTTACCCTAGCTATGGAGAGGTGGGAGTTATCTGATTCCAGGTAGAGATCATTTTGGGGGATGCTTTGGTGAGGTCAGGTAAAGGACCCCTGGACGGTTAAGTCCACTCAAAGGCGACTATGGGGTTGCGGCGCTCATTTCGCTTTCAGGCCGAGGGAGCTGGTGTTTGTCCACAGACAGCTATCTGGGTCATGTGGCCAGCATGACGAAACTGCTTCTGGCACAAAGGGACACTGTGACGGAAACAGAGCACACAGAAACACCGTTCCCGTCACAGTGGTACCTATTTATCTACTTGCACTGGTGTGCTTTCGAACTGCTGGGTTGGCAGGAGCTGGGACAGAGCAATTGGAGCTCACCCCGTCGTGTGGATTCGAACCACCAACCTTCTGATCAGCAAGCCCAAGAGGCTCGGGTTTAAACCACAGCGCCACCCGCGTCCCTTTACCCTTTGCCTTGCTTTGGTGAATACAATGGGTGAATACAATTAATCTGTTTGAAGAATGTGCAAGACTGCAAAATGCTCTTGTATGGAAGCAATTAGTTTTTAAATCGGTTAACTATGGTCAGGTAGTATGGTCTGAAAGCCCATAAAGCTGCCATCTTGCAGAAGTTGATTAGGGCTGGATCTGATCATTGTCTGGACAGCTGACTTCCTGTCACCTTGGGTTCTTTGACGAAATAAAGGTAGAATATAAATATAAGACCACAAACAAACTCCTCTTATGGCCAAACAGTTCACTTAAATTTAGTTTGTGATATTCTGTTGTTACTCAGTTTGTAATATTTGTGTATGCTTTATCATAGGCCTGGCCAGAGAACTGCTGATGACCTAGAAATTATATATGAAGAACTTCTGCACATTAAAGCTTTGTCTCATCTTTCAACAACAGTGAGCATTTTATATTTTGTGACCCTTAATGGCAAATAAATAAATAAATAGAATTGTAGCTGACCGATGCCTCCCTTATATGGGTACAAAAGGGGCATAGTATTGGATTGTGAGGACAAGTTCTGTCCCAGCCAATCATTTTGTTACACATTCATGATGATTTGTGCTCATGATGGTATCTGGGCAGTTACACACAATCACACTTTAAATACTATTTGCACCTGAAAAATAAGTTTCAGGGCAGACTTACCACTTCATTTTCCATCGTTTCATGTCCCGTTAGGACCTGCTGAAACCCCAGCACTTTTTATATATCATGAATATTCTGGGGTTGTATGAGTTTTGTTGCACTATAGTGCCAGAGTGCTCCAACAGCAATAACCCTTGGGGAAGGATTGCAGAACAATTTACAAAGCGGAATTAGGTGCGAACAGTCTAGTATATATATATATACCATTACTGTCTTGTTGTTGCAATGACACGTTGCAGAATATACTTCAAAAACAAAACAAAACCCAGCCATATATAAGAGTGACTGGGTGGGCATGTGGTGTCCTCCATATAATTGCATTTATACAAGGAATTTGTATGCTCTTGGGTTTGATTATGTTGATCCCATAGCACTATGTCAGACTGCTGTCTGCCACTTTCTGCTAAATCCTACCAAATTATTTAGAGAGTCATGTACTTTCTGCATGACTTCTCATACTCTCTTTGCATTCCGCAACAGATGCAATAGCGACCCTACACTGACAAAGATGCTCAACGCTGCTTTCTGTGACTGTTTTGGCACCCGTTCCCTTCCGAACCCTCCCCCACCCTTCCTATGAGTTGATATATAACTACACAAGTCGAGGATGTAAAAACAAAACTATAATGCTTGTTGTTTGTCTTGCTTCAAGGTAAAGCGGGAGCTAGCAGGTGTTCTAGTGTTTGAGTCACATCCCAAAGCAGGAACCGTCTGTAAGTGAAATTAATTTTACCACAGGTTTACACTTGAGCTAACTGTATTGACCTAATTGCTTTTATAATAATAATAATAATAATAATTTATTATTTATACCCCGCCCATCTGGCTGGGCTTCCCCAGCCACTCTGGGCGGCTTCCAAAAGAATATTAAAATACTATAATACATCAAACATTAAAAGCTTCCCGAAACAGGGCTGCCTTCAGATGTCTTCTAAAAGCCTGGTAGTTGTTGTTCTCTTTGACATCTGGTGGGAGGGTGTTCCACAGGGAAGGCGCCACTACCAAGAAGGCCCTCTGCCTGGTTCCCTGTAACTTGGCTTCTCGCAGTGAGGGAACTGCCAGAAGGCCCTCGGTGCTGGACCTCAGTGTCCGGGTAGAACGATGGGGGGGGGGGGAGACGCTTCCTTTTGGCACTGCAGTTGAAAACTCAGGACCCGAGGGCAAAAAAAAAAAGAGCACAAAACCTTAAGGAATTTGCTGGGCCATTTGTACTGGGGTTGTGTATCCCATGTTAACCTGAGTGGCTGAGCACAAGAGTCTTTTACCTGATTCTGGACAATTCCACCCCCTGCCCCCCCCCCACTTCCATTGCAGTTCTGTTTAACACAGCCCACAAAGTTTGGCAGATCTCCTCAAAACCCTCTGGAGAGAGTTTGGAGGTGGGTTACGAGGGGCTGTAGGGAAGAGGGTAAGGAAAGATCTGTTGCATGAGCTGTCTTCTGCAGGCTCAACCTTGGACAAAATCCAGTGCTGGTTTTTTTTCCTAGAAAAAGAGGTTCCAGAACTCACCATGAACGCTTCCCTCATTCTCTTACAAAGGACAATGGAGCCCACCAGAGTGGTGCTGGAACGGAGTTTCTCTTGAGTTCCCCTGAAAAAAAAAGCCCTGGATAAATCCCATTATGTATGGGATGAATTTATTTATACAGTACTCGGGTCTTTGTTAACCACAGGGAAGGATTCAATAGTCCCTTTTTGTTCTCTGTGAGAGTGAATTGGAAATGCCCACTTTTCAAAACAGGATGCTTATTCCATCCATATTTATTTGGTAGTATGTCATAGGGATCTTCATAGTGCATACTTCCAAATAATTTTGATTGGGAATAGCATTGTTAAGCTGGGACTGCACATGCAGCAGAATGGATCGTACCATTTCAGACTTCAAATGGGGGGGGGTGATTTTGAATGCTCCCCCATGCAAAAAAGAAAAGTCCTTTCAAGGAAGAAGTCTTAGAAAATCAGGGAGAGAGGTTCTAGCTGAACCTACTTCCTGGTGTGATGATGATGATATTTATATGCCACCCATCTGACTGGGTTGCACCAGGCCACTCTGGGCGGCTCCCAACAAAATATTAAGAACACAAGAAAACATCAAATATTAGTTAGTTTTCTTCTCCCAGGGAGTTTTGACATATAGGAACATTGAATACTCGGGTGTCGTCGCAAGAAGTACAGCGGACGCTTGGGTTGCGAACGTGATCCATGCGGGATGCACGTTTGCAACCCGCAGCGGCATGTCTGCGCACGAGCAGGTTGCGATTCAGCATGCACAAAACGCGATTTAGTGCTTCTGCGCATGTGCGACCACCGAAACCCGGAAGTAACCCCTTCTGGTACTTGCGGGTTTCGGCGGGCGTGTAACCCGAAAAAACGTAACCTGAAGCAGCTGTAACCCGAGGTATGACTGTATCTTGTTTGTACTTTGCATTCTACCACCTCAGAACCCCAGTACTTCAATCTTCTCTGGATTCCACCCCCCTCCTGTTGTGCTTTTAAGGTGTTGAATGTTCTTCTTTTCTCAGTAAATAAATCTCATTACTGCCTCTCCTCCCTGGCCACTTTACATTATTCTCTCCTTCTCTTTCTCTCTTCTGCAGTATTTAATCAGGGAGAAGAAGGAACTTCTTGGTACATTATTCTGAAAGGATCAGTCAATGTAGTCATTTATGGCAAGGTACTGTTTTAAGATTCTTAGTATTTCTCATATTTCATGTATAGGTGATGCCCGGAATGGAACGCCGGCATAAAATGGTTCTCATTTGGATGTGCTTAAAATTATCACAGCTTGTATGTGTAAGAGAATGTGCACATGCAGTCATATGTGTGTTGTGAAAATGTTTGTTTTCGGCTGTGGAAGCAATGGGCAGTATCCAGCCAAATACCGTATTTTTCTGTGTATAAGACGAGGTTATTTTATTTTAAAATTATGCAAAAAAATGGGGGTTGTCTCATACATGGATAGTGGAGAGTTGGGATGGGCAATTGGTGGCTGCCACAAACAGGAGATTGTCAACAGTGGTTTTTTCCGGGTGATTGGTGGGTTGTTTTTGGCGAGCGTGCAGACGATTGGTGGCTTTGTCGATGTGTGTGGGATTGGCTGTGGCGGTCCTGCAGGTGACCCAAAAAAGCTCAACAAGTCTGGGCAATCTCTCCCCCCTCCCCCATTTTCTCAATTTGGAATCCCCAAAAAGAGGGACACGGGGGCATCTTATGCACAGAAAAATACGGTATATCCACTAGCACAAGGATGTCAGCTTAGCCAGTATAACTTCTCCTCGCTGTTCTTTACCTGTGCATCTCTGCACCCTCCCTTATTCTGTGGGAACCCCGAGAACGGATTTAGGGGACATACCCAACAGCTAGAAAAGGCTGAGAGTGAATTCCCCATTCCTAGTAGCCTGAACAGATGGATCTGGATTTAGAGGGCCCAATTGTCTCTTGTCAGCATAATACAGCTTCATGTGTCCAGTCCAAACAACTGTGGTTCCTTTGAAACCTGAAGTTATGCTGCAATTTATGTTACTATTTGCATACTGTGAGCCACTCTGATGACATATTTAAGAAAAAAAAAGTGGCATAGGAGATTTTTTAATAAAATAAGCCAAATATTTTCTTTGGTGTTAAGGAAAAACTAGATACAATTAAAAACCCCTCTTGTCATTATAACAAATGGGACTTAACAGTGCAGTCTGATAGCAGGCAAGAATACATATCAGAAACTGGCAGTCTGTTGTTCAACAAACTTGATTAAAAAAAATTGACTTTAAAAAAAAATAAAGAGAAAGTTGCCACCATTAGCAGAGCCAGAAGTCTGTCTGTCTCTGAAACAAATTTCAGAGAACAAACCCCATTCTTTCTTTGCCCTTGCCTTTCTGTAGCATTAGTAATAACCAGCTGCCATGTATTGTCTTCTCATCGTTATTTTGGCTGTTAAATTCCCTGCCAGATACATTTGTTATAGTATTTGGCTTAGAAATCCTGTGTTTGCACATGGAGCGTCAATGGGACAGACTCCCCAATTACGGTTTCTCTGTGTGAATGTGCTTTTCTTCTTCTTGTTGTTGTTTTTAGGGCGTGGTATGTACCCTACACGAAGGCGATGATTTTGGCAAGCTAGCATTAGTGAACGATGCGCCTAGAGCTGCTTCCATTGTTCTGCGAGAAGATAACTGCCACTTCTTGAGAGTCGACAAGGAAGACTTTAATAGGATACTGCGGGTAAGTTAAGAGTTGGCCCAACTTTTAAGAGCTTGCTCTAGAGCTCTTGTGAACGTTTCACAACTCTCCCTTCAAGTCTCCGCACACCCGAGGTTCCTTCGCTCATCTGTGCACAAACGTGAGCCATTGTTGGCAGCTGTTGCACCACTGGTGGTGTAAAAACAGTGGTGAAAGAGGGTGATGTAGTCTCTCCAGCTGTGGAGCACACTGCTGAACTTTGCAAAAACCATTGTGCTACACTTGGCTGTGGAGAGAATGATTATGACTGGAATAGGCTGTCAATCTTACTACTACTACTAGTAGTGGTCATGATAGTAGTATAGTGCTAATAGTACTACTCATAATTGGTTAAGCATTAGTAAGGAATCTGAATCCAGTTTTGTACTGGGGGAGAAAGGATTTAGTTGAAGTATTGTAAGGAACCTAAGGCGAAGCCTTCCCTTTGAACCACGAAAAAGACACCTGGGGAAAAGGATTAATTTTCTATAGAGCCTGGATAAAAAGAATGTGTTTAGCACTTCCGCTGTAATGAAGGAAGATTCATGGATAGATAAAGGAAGTAGAGAAAGCTGCTTAGGTTGGTTAAATCTTGACCTAACTGAACACAATGTTGTGATCTAAGGTCCTGATGACCCAAGAGAAGTTCGTTTGTTTACTGAATTTATATCCCGCCTTTTTCTCTAGAGAGCTCAAGGTGGCATACATGGTTTTGTCAGGAAAAAGCAGCAATGCAAAAGCCAGCTGCAGGAGGCTGGAATGCAAAACAGGATGTTGTGGTCTGGAACTGTACTAGTGGAGAAAGGGGGCAGTCCATTCTCCGTACTGAGCACCGGATGTTAGCTCAGAGTGTCATCTGACCTGTGCTGGAAGTACAGGGGAGGAGCAGTGACTCTACTGCCGGAGTCTGGAGGGTACAGACACGGTTTCTCTGTACTGCTGAATGACAGGAATAAAGACATGTAAAAAGGACTCCTGTCTGTCTTTCTTCCCCTCCCTGGGGAGTGCAGGGAGGGAGAGAAGGAGGAGGGTGTGTTCTCCTCACGTTTGAGGAGGATCGCTGATTTACGACCTTGCCTGCCGGGAGACGCAGACGGGAAGGTCAACAAGGATCCCAGCCGAATGCCTGGAGTGAGGCCAGTTTACCTCTGACTGCGGCTGGAATCCTGACAGGTTTCCCCCCTCCTCCTTTAATCCTCAGAACAACCCTGTGAGGGAGGTTAGGCTGAGAGATTGTGACTGGCCCAATGTCACCCAATGAGCTTGATGGCTGAGTGGGGATTTGAACCCTGGTCATAGTCCAACACTCTTAACCATTACACCACACTGACTTCAGTCATGCTGGAAATACATGGACCTTAAGTTAGTTGCAAGTTCCATACAGCTTGCCCCACAGATGCCAATAACACTAAAGGGCAGCTGTCTTTCCCGGGATGGGGTCCCATACTTTTTCTAGGAGTATAAAGCCATATATCAATGGCCTTTTAATTTTCATTTGCAGCATGGCTTTTAACCAAGTTGTTTCTATCTGGCGTGTTAATGATTAAAAATCATCTTTCAGGATGTCGAAGCAAACACAGTCAGACTTAAGGAACATGACCAAGATGTCTTGGTACTCGAGAAGATCCCAGCAGGAAACAGGGCTCCTAATCAAGGAAACTCGCAGCCTCCTCAGCACAAGTATGATTTAATTCCACAGTGTTGATGCAAGACTATGATTAACTCTTCCAAATGGTTTTATTTAGCCAATAGTCTTTTCTTCCTGCCTTTGAAAAGAGTGCATTATGTCGCATTTGAAAAGATATCACCAGCTGGTCACATGCCCTGCAGCGCACAACATATATCAACTTGCAAACGCATTAGCTGTGGCCCTTTAGCTGTCAAAAATCAACTCTAGGCAGGTCTCGCTGTAAATAGTGCAAAATCTGTTCACAGACCATAAGGAATGTTATTACTGAGGAGAGTAATTACTGATAAAAAAGCTTTTAAAACCACATTCGTTTTGCTATTAAGAAAACATAATTTATTATTTTCATTTCCAATTCCTAAAGTGCACATCAATCTCATTAGTCACTTTGCATCAAGTTGTCTGGCCCAACTCCTGCAGGGTAGGAATTGAGGATGTCCTGAAGGACTTCAGAGGTCTTCTAAAGGTTGCATAGGTACTGTATTTTTTGCACCATAACACTCACTTTTTTCCTCCTAAAAAGTAAGGGGAAATGTCTGTGCGAGTTATGGAGGGAATGCCTATGGGTGGCATGCCTACGGATTTTCTTCCTCTAAAAACTACGTGCGTGTTATGGTCGGGTGCGTGTTATAGAGCGAAAAATACGATACTTATCTCCCCTTGCCTTAGGGGCTGCATAACTCCATACCCTCCAACATTTCTCCGATGAAAACAGGAATGTCCTAAGGAAAATTGGGACATTCCAGGATCAAATCAGAAACCAGGACAGCTTCTGTAAATCTGGGACTGTCCCTGGAAAATAGGGAAGGAGGAGGAGGAGGAGTTTGGACTTGATATCCCGCCTTTCACGCCCCTTAAGGAGTCTCAAAGCGGCTAACAATCTCCTTTTCCCTTCCTCTCCCACAACAAACACTCTGTGAGGTGAATGGGGCTGAGAGACTTCAGAGAAGTGTGACTAGCCCAAGGTCACACATCAGCTGCATGTGGAGGAGCGGGGAATCGAACCCAGTTCACCAGATTATGAGTCCACCACTCTTAACCCCTACACCACACTGGCTCTCATTTTGGGACACATCACTACAGTTCCCTATAAAATGCCTGGCATATAGTAGACCCTATAAGTGCCTATGAGTAATCATAAGCAGTTTTCATGTCTCTGGGATAATTGTTCCCAGTACACAAGGCACCAGTGTCTAGAACTGGCTTCTTTCATTTGGGAAGTGGCAAAGGCTGGGAAAGGCTTAAGAATTGGGAACGAATGACCTGAGATGCAATTTGGGTCTGTTCCATGTTCCCCAATGCTTCCTCTCTCTTGCAGTGTTCAAAGGGATGTTGCTAGCAGAGCCCACTGTGAAGCACTCTCTATGCCCCTCTCCCTTTACGGGCAAACACATCTTCTCTTTGCCGACTGATCTCTTGCAGAGTTCTGCTGCCAACTAGTCTCCAGGCACCGCAAGCCACTTCCACAATTTCGTTTCCACTTTCATATTGAAAGTACAGCAAGCTCTCTCTCTCTCTTTCCCTGCTTCACTCCCCAAGACACACAGTTAGTATCTCTGCAAGTATCTCTCTGTGCACTTGGCTTAACAAGGGGTTTGCATTCTTGGGACATCAATGCAGCTCTTCCCAAAGGGCTGGCAGGTAAAAGAACCGTATGATGGCCAGTCCTCAAAGTGAGGAGAAGCTCCCAGGAGCTCAGCTCCACTACTTATTTCTCAGCAGGAGCTTTTTTTTTATGGGGGAAGTTTCCTAGATTTCCCCCTATACTTGAGCGCAGTAAAATGATGCAAAGTTGTAAGAAGAACCAAGAGGTTCACTAAAATAAACCCATTTACTGCGGAAGGAAATAGGAAAGCTTAATAGATAAGTTCCTATTTTTCTCAATAGTTTGATGCTCAGAGAAGTGACAAATGGGGCCTGTTAGCTTCTTTCATGATGGCTGCCGTAGCTACCATTTTTCGAGGGCTACTTGAGGATACGAGCCAGCTGGCTCAATTTGGGGAGAAGGTACAGATTTCCTAAGGACCTTTCCCCTCATAATTCAAACGCTTACAGCAGCAAGAGGCAACTCCATACATGACCCACCCCTCCTCCCTTTTCGGATCACATCTTAGCTGTTGCCATTGGCCATCGCAGAGCATTGGGCTAAAGAGAGAGAGAAAGAAATCAAACACACTTACAAAAGCATAACGTAGGAAGATGACCACACAATGAAGCATCTCGAGAAAACATCATGGCTTGGATCCCAAAGCAGCACATCACAAGGAACTTCATTCTGATCAGGGCTAGCTTGACTATGAGGCAAAGTGAGATGGCGGCCTCAGGTCTTGGATACTGGGTGTCTGTTCGTGAATGAGTTGTGGGAGCCTCCACCCCCACCCCCCGCCATTCCTCCTGAGATTCCCCCATCCCACCCCCAGTTGTGCACTTCTGCTGGAGGACAGAACTGTGCCGTGTGGCCAGTTCTGCAACCCCTAGGTTTGTCTGCTGCCCTTGAGAGTGGTGGAGGACACTGTCCCATTGCCAGTGTCACAGTAAGATTCAGTGGCCAGCCTGGTCTGCTTCTGTATGTAGAATGATGGTTGGTTGGTGTGTGTGCACGCGCGCGTTCGTGCGCCATCTTGCCTTTAAGTCCAGAGAGCAAAGGAGCTGGCCCTGTTCCTAAACGTGCATGTTTCCCACCCCAACTCACCCAGCGGCCATATTGACCATGCTTTGGCTCTCTTCTTGACTGTTGTAGACTGTCATGTGGAGGGAGACTGGCTAATTGAGAACAAATGGGTCACCAGCCCACCAGCCTCAATCTGCCCCTCAACCAACTACCTGCCTTAACATTCTGCCCATCCAAGGGGCAGCACAGCCTGCCAGCTTCCTCCTCCTCCTCCTTAGTCTCAGTGTTGTCTCTTGTAGAAAGAGGAAGATGAGGGCAGAGCTAGAATGAGTTGGCTCTGTCTGTCATTGGCTCCATCTCCGTCTAATGTGGGCTCCTTGCTTTCCACCCTACTAGCCCCAGCAGGGAACGCCTGCCACTCAAATTGTCTAGTGGCAGGTGCTTGTTTTTGGGTGTCACTATTGCGCCCCATATTTCCACTGCTCTGCTGGCAGTTTTGTTCCCCTCTCCTGTAGAAACAACTCACTTGTCTCTTTTTTTTTGGCCCTTTTTCTCAAATTGAAGCTACTAAAACAGGTCACATTGCAAGCATGTCATATTGCAAAACGTATGCTAAAATCAGTCAAGATGTAAAGATATTCTACACTGGGTATCTTTCCTATGCTAAAGCTTTACACACACGTGTGTGTATGTGTGCGTGTGTGCTTTGTTACACTCGTATTCACCTTCTCTTTCCAACAAGCTCAGAGTGGTTTTTTAGGTCACTGTTTCTTTTCTTCCTTTACTCAGGTATATCGTGATGTCAGGAACGCCCGAGAAAATTCTAGAACACTTCCTCGAAACAATGCGTCTCGAATCAGCATTAAGCGAAGGAACAGGTAGAATGTTTAAATAAAGATGTCGGTGCAGCTGTAGATCAACGTAAGAAGTGAATGCTGCAACCGGACATTTCCAAACTGCAGTCATTTGATTTAAACTGGGGCTTAAGCACCCAGATTCTTTGGCCGAGAGTGCGGCTCGGTCTTGCTTTTGTACTGAGTGTCGCTGTTGCATTCAGTGTGTGTTAGAAAGAGCTACAACCTTGAAACAACCTTTCGGTGGTGCCCTAAAAAGTAAGGGAGGGCTAGTCTCAAGTTTGCAGCTTCTCTTAGGGACATTTTGTTTTATTTTCCAAAACCTTCCAGTACAACTTCACTTTTGAAACATATTTTGAATCAATCCTTTTCCAAAATATCTTGGGGCAGTATTCCATTTGTTAGCAGGCAACTAGAAATTTGAACCACAGCGTTTCTTTCTTTGCTTGTCAGATCACAAACATCTGCAATCACTGATCCCCCCCCCCTTTTGCATTACTTTGAAATTGTTTTTGTTTTGTTTAATCAGTTTGTTTGCATAGTAGCAGTGAAAACAATGCCCTGGCAAACAGCCATAATTTTTTGTACACTTTCCACTGAAATACATTTCCTTTTGCGTTAGAGGGCATTGGGGGACCACATAAATTTGATCTGAGCCAGTTGATTTCAGGGAAAATATCCAGGATTAAAATGATTCATTTTTTTCCATGAAAGATTTGACTGATTGGTTAAAAACATATGAAAGTCACTCCCAAACACTGGAACTATATATTGCTCCTTCATATATCTAGCCCATACATCCAATCATCCCTGGTTCTTTTGCTTGTCTTCTAACTTACTGCTAACAACATACAAGCCTCCTTTCTTAATACATATAGCTCTTTCTCCTATTCCTAAGTTCCTCATTTCCTTGCCACTTTCTTCCCTATCACCCTTAATTTTCTTCTGCTTCCTCCATCCATCTGTCTCATGAGCCTCTGCTTCCACAATCCACTCCCTGGACCTTGTGTCTGTGTTTAATTCCCCTAATTCCTGTGCCCTCTTCTCCCAGCTCCTAGTCAGAGACATCTTTAGCTAGAGCTCTGTAAAATACTTACAAGCAACCCATGGCATAGCAACAGCAAAGCCAGAGGCATCTTCTTGTGGCCTGTGTTGCCCTTAAAAAGGCAAAAGGAAGAAAGTTTTTTTGGAAACAATTGTTGTGTGCAGATAAAAGGGAGCAGACAGGAAAGTCCCATTTTGCAAGCAGAATGATCCTTGCAGTTCTTAGGATCCAAGACAAGTAACTGTAATTTACAGTGCAATTTTATATATGTCTATTCAGATGTAAGTCCCACAATATTCAGTGGGGTTTAAATACATTGAGTATTGGACCTGGGAACAAGTCCTACTGAACTCAAAGAGACTTGCTTCTGACAAGACATGTCTAGGATCGCACTGTTAATTAATTGCTTTTAATGTGCAAAACACATCTGGCATAACTCTTTTTGTGCTGTTTACCATGGAGGAGGGAACCATATATTTTGCAATGGTGGGAAATTATATTGGTATGCAGGAGTATAACGTTCTGTTACTTTTGATTTTCACAGATGCTGGTGTACTTGATTTTGTTATGATGCATTGCATATTCATGCCAAATAATCAGCTTTGTCCGGCTTTGATGGCTCAATATCCTTTTTGATTATTATTTTTTAAAAAACAACGAAAACATATTAGACACCTAATTCGGTGGTAAGCAAGGCTGGCATCAACGCTTGGCGTGGTTGGGAAACTGCTGAGCTACCACATCCATCAGTGGACCCTTTCTGACAAGAAACCCCATGGAAGTTAAGCAAGAAAGTCAAGAAGGGAGAATCAACTCTTGGAGCGTTAGCTCTTTTTCACTTTATTCATTTTGTTACAATGCTGTGCTGCGTTTCTCAGGATTAAGTCCCACTCTGTTCAATAGGATTTACTCCCAAGTCAGGGATGCGTGTGGCGCTGTGGTCTAAACCCCTGAGCCTCTTGGGCTTGCCGATCAGAAGGTCGGCGGTTCGAATCCCCGCAACGGGGTGAGCTCCTGTTGCTCGGTCCCTGCTCCTGCCAACCCAACAATTTGAAAGCATGCCAGTGCAAGTAGATAAATAGGTACCGCTGCAGCGGGAAGGTAACCGGCGTTTCCATGTGCTCTGGTTTCCACCAGGGTGTCTCGTTGTTTCAGAAGCAGTTTAGTCATGCTGGCCACATGACTTGGAAAGCTGTCTTTGGACAAACACCAGCTCCCTCGGCCTGAAAGCGAGATGAGCGCCGCAACCCCATAGTCACTTTTGACTGGATTTAACCATCCAGGGGTCCTTTCCCTTACTCCCAGGTCAGAGTACATAAGATAGGAGCCTGTATTAATCATTCCAGCATCATTCATGGTGGAACTAAACTCTCAAGCCGTCTCATTCCTAGAGCAAGATTAACCAATATGGATGGAACATCTGCCTTAAGCCTAATGCTATGAATGACTGCGAGTATTTTGCAAGCCATTCCCCCAATGCTCATAAGAACCTAAGGAAAGCCCTGTTGGATCAAGCCAAGGTTTATATAGTCCTGAACCCTGTTCTCAAGGTGGCCATAGAGAGGCCTATGGGAATCCCGCAAACAGGGCATGAGTGCAACAGCGCTTGTGATCCCCGGCAACTCTGCCTCCTATTATCTCCCTTGCTTGTTTCTCCTCCACCTCTATCCCCAAGTGTTGGCTTTACCCACCAGCAGGTTATACTAAATCATTTAAAATAATAAGCTCTTTGGAGGCCACCTATTTTCAAATTTCTACATCGGCTTGCATGATCACCCTGGAAACCAGATCTGTTTGAGTACTATTGTGGTGCCACAAATAGCAAAAGTAATTAAAAACCTGTGACATGTGTTGAGGAAAGCAACAAAAGCCACATAAATACAGCCCAGCTGACGGTATTTGTGTGTGTGTGTGTTTGTGTGACAGGAGCAAAATCTTTTTTCCCCCACCAAAGAAACAGATGAACTAAATGTTGGAAGTACAGAAATCCTGCCTGGCTTCAGTCACGTTGTGCAGGATGTAGTCTGTTTTCGTAGCACAGAACCTAGCTTAGATTTACCGTATTTTTCGCTCTATAACACGCACCAGACCATAACACGCACGTAGTTTTTAGAGGAGGAAAACAAGAAAAAAAATATTCTAAACGAAATAGTGGATATATGATTTTTATGGTTCATGCTGTGGCCACAGACATGTGATCTGATAGTGAGTTTGGAGTAGCCCAATGCAAAAATCCTGAGGATCCATGTGGATCCATTCTTTGTAACCACGGAGGAGGGAAGGAAGGGGAACCATGGATCCTCTGCTCACGACTGCAGCAGATCCCCCCCGCCACCCGCAGGCATTCGCTCCATAACACGCACAGACATTTCCCCTTACTTTCTAGGAGGAAAAAAGTGAGTGTTATGGTGCAAAAAATACGGTAATTCACATTCTCCTGCCTTTTCCTTTTCTTGGGACCTGGCCTCTCTTGGATTTCAGCTTCCTTATT
The DNA here is from genome assembly GCF_965112155.1 of Podarcis liolepis. Taxonomy (NCBI): domain Eukaryota; kingdom Metazoa; phylum Chordata; class Lepidosauria; order Squamata; family Lacertidae; genus Podarcis; species Podarcis liolepis. The sequence goes on along the minus strand of NC_139554.1, from coordinate 116,702,560 downwards.
GTTCACTAAATGTAGCCTTGCGTGGTCTCCAGGGGTTGACTTAAGACTGTGTACACATTACTGGCTTAAAACAGAACTAGGTCCAGATGGGCAGGGATGTTGTTGTTGTTTTTCTGTGTTCGAAATGAAGTTAGTTTTGGGGGAAACGGATCAAACCTCAGCATTTCCCAAGGAATGACAGGATAGATATGGGTTGTGTGGCGAACGCCGTGTGTGCACCACTTCCCAAACCAATGTTGGGAGCTTACTGGATTCAGAAGCGTGTGCACAGCCCTGTTCTCAGTCCTTTTCTGCCTCCTGCCTCTGGCCTTTGGTGTCAGTCTCTTACTAGTTTAATGCACGATTCTCCACCAACACCCACTCCAAACCTCTTCTGTGTTTTCCACCAAGCCTCCAGACCAGATCTGTGGGTGGTGGAGGTACACAGTTGAATACCACTTACAGTGGTGCCCCGCAAGACGAATGCCTCGCAAGACGGAAAACCCGCTAGACGAAAGGGTTTTCCGTTTTTGAGTTGCTTCGCAGAACGAATTTCCCTATGGGCTTGCTTCGCAAGACGAAAATGTCTTGCGAGTCTTGAGATTTTTTTTCGCTCCCCCCCTTTTTCTAAGCCGCTAAGCCGCTAATAGCCTTTAAGCAGCTAAGCCGCTAAGCCTTTAATAGCCGCTAATAGTGCTAAGCCGCAAATAGGGTTGCTTCGCAAGATGAAAAAACCGCTAGACGAAGAGACTCGCGGAACAGATTAATTTCATCTTGCGAGGCACCACTGTATTGTATTATTATTATATTATTATTTCTGTATTGTTTTAAGAGAAAGGTTAGCATGTTACACACACATGATCTGATCCCATTCATCTACTCTCTCATGGTGATAAATACCGAACATTTGGTTCCAATGCATGTGAAAAGGAACTAGATCCCTGCTTGCATTGAGGGAGGAACGGGCTGTAAAAAATTATTGCAATTTTAAAGCAACGAAACTTGTCGAGATCGGTATTCAGTCACAACATCGTTGTTGATTAATACCTTTCAAAATTACAGCCTCTCTGTCATTTATTTATACATAACGCTATTATTCTAATAGATATGCAGCGTGAACATTTGGGGAGGGAGGGTCCCCCCCCCCCGCACATCCCACGATCACATTTGCATGGGAGAAATTATTAGCAGAATTAAAAATAAGTAGATGAGCAATGAAAAATAACGGCAAAAATTACTAGCGCCTGTGGTGAGTCACTTAATAAGCAGATAGAAGGATATTAAATAATTACAGGGCTTGCATGGTAGAAGCTGCAGGGAGAGAACGGCTCAGTGAAATGCTACTTGATTTATGGAATGTTATAACTGTCCCTACAAACAGTTAAAGGGACCAAACGAGGCAATGCAATGTCTACTCTCACCTCCATCAGGTAGCCTGACTTTTCTAATCTCAACCAAATATATACATTTTTATAAGTTCAGTTAAAACCTGCAGTCATGACATATTTCACCATGTTCCTTAGACATGCTAAGGAACAGGTGGTTGTTATTTTGTCCTCGTATGTAAAACTGCAGAATTCAAAGAGGGTGTACTTTCTTTTTCCCATGACTCTAGATTTCAGTAGGATGTCCCATGTCCTAGGCTCTTAAGTAGCTGTAGCAGTGTCTAAGGGAAACAAAAAAATGGCTTAATAAGCCCAGTTTCTACCCCCCCCCCTAAATTACTGCTTTAGTCATACTGTGCATATATTGTGCAAGACGCTCTATTGATGCATTTGTTTCCCCTTCTGATCAGCTCACAGTCTCTTGAGACATCCCAGAGATTGCATGTCAAAGCCCCCGTGCTTTGATTTGAAAGAAACAGTTTATTTTAAGACTTGCATTCACAACGGCCCTGTGCTTGTCAGAACTGTCATATGCAGAAAATATTCTGGGCCATTAATTCCACATGGAACGCACAAAATACTATTATATTCAATGTCCTCCCTGTTTCGTGAGGATCTAGCTATATACGGCTGTCTGTCAGATCTGTCTGTCACTGGATCCCAAGTCAGCCTGGACTAAGTAGAATTTCAGTAGTGCTTGTAGACTCATCTCTGCTGACCCTGGACTGATAAGAGATGCATTGTGAACAAGCACGTCCCTCAAACCAAGGTTGTGCTGGGCAGTCGCCATTTCTGATATTAATGTCAAAACTTGCCCTTTCCAAAAGGGAGAAGTTTACACCTGAGTTGCCCTGTAACAACAAAACTCTGACATATGCGTACATTTCAAAATACTGTTTGCTGCACCTGTTCTGCGTGGGAAGGAACCAGGATACAGAGAAAACTGCATCTGAAGTTGGTGAGGGTAGCATTCCATTGCATCTTAATTGCTGGCTTGCAAACAGTAATAATCACAATGAAATTTTAATGGATTCCATTGACTTGTTTAATGATACAGATTTATATTATTGCTAACATAACCATATATACTTTTTTTAAAAAACGTGCTCTTTTCCTTGGTCATGCTGGACTCGGGATTGGAAATGCACACATACTAAAGGTCTGTGTGAGCAGAAGGTTGATGTGGCAATATATCTATGTGCAAAGATGCTCTGCCATCAAAGGGAGATGGCTGTGAAAGGCTGGGGCTTCAGAAAATTCCATCATAAATGGAAGCAGCAGTTGCTGCTGTTCATTGTTTCATCCCAGACCTGGAATGGAAATCAGTCCAGTGAATAGGATTAGTACTCACTCATAAGGTTCTTGGGTTGGTTGGTTTTTAAGCCTGCAACTGATACATCATGAATGACCTTTTTATTTTTATTTTTATTAAAAACATTGGTTTGACATGTCCTTTAAATCAGAACAAGTGGTGTGGAAATAATTGTGCCATTAATTATGTTGTCGAACTAATTATATACATTACATTAAATAGTGGATGGTGAGAGATACAATATTTGGCAGAAACAGGACTGCAGCAGAAGAGAAACAGCGCTGGTTGTGACAAAGATAGGTTGGAACAGAAATAGCTGCTTTCTTACTTCTCTAATGAAAGGACAGGCTGAATTATGTTAGGGAAGCCAAATGCCTCACCTCCTCTGACAGGAAGGCAAATACCACCAGCCCCCACATCACAGAGTCCCAGGCTAATGTCACCACAGTGCAAGCTAGAAGTGGCAATAGAAACTAGAACCAGCCCTATGCCCCCACCCCCCGATCTGTGGCAGCGGCCTGGAAAACCAGTGGTCCTTGCCTTCCCCCCAACACATACACACACACACAAACACACACATACACTTTCATATGCCCCATGCTGCCAAGCAATTAACTCGTGAACAAATCACAGCAAAAAGAATCAACAGTTGTTGCATGTACATCTCCTGCAAATAGAATCACTGAGGTCCTCCTCCGAGGGCCTTCTGGCGGTTCCCTCCCTGCGAGAAGTGATGTTACAGGGAACCAGGCAGAGGGCTTTCTTGTTGTTGGCGCCTGCCCTGTGAAACGCACTCCCACCAGATGTCAAGGAAATAAACAACTATCTGACTTTTAGAAGACATTTGAAGACAACCCTGTTTAGGGAAGTTTTTAATGTTCAATGTTTTATCGTGTTTTTAATATTCTGTTGGGAGCCGCCCAGAGTGGCTGGGGAAACACAGCCAGATGGGCGGGGTATAAATAATAAATCATTATTATTATTATTATTTCTCTGCAGAGGCAAAAACCACAAATTAAAGTTGAAGAGCACAACACCACGACATCAGCTAAAACAGGACTATAGAAATGTGCTGTGCTATCTGCCTCCTACACAAATACAAAGCCATAGAAATAATCTATCTACCTACACTTTGTTCAGTTTATTACTACAGTGGCTATCGTGCATCTTTCTGCATCTCCCTTAAGGCCAGAGGGTTTGCCTTGATCCCATTCTTCCACCACCAACGAGCATCCACAGTCCAGGGAAAGTAACGAATTGGGTCCATGTCCCTTGAACCATTTGCCAATTGTACTTTACAAGGAAAGGCCCGTTGGGTTCACCTCCCCACCACCGCCATGCTAAGTCATCAAAAGCCATGAAAGTATATAAACTAGAGAACACACAAAATGTTATTGATCTTGAAAATCCTGCTGGGCAGTTGTGTTTTTAAGCATGCTTTGTTATGAGGAAGCGATGGGAAATTCTGAGGGGGGTGGGTGAAGTAGCAGAGTGAACGTTTTCCTTGACATCTTGGCACTTACCATGCTCAGCCTTCGCAGGGTACGGAGCAAGAAAAAATGGATTATGCCCTAAACAACAAACGACGAGTCATTCGCTTAATGCTGCAATGGGCTGCTTTGTATGGAGATATCCTGCAAGAGGACGAAGCGGCAATGGCCTTTCTGGAGGTAGGGCACAATTGCTTAGTACTGCTGCTTCGTTGAAATCAATATTAACCAGTTACTGAGGCAGGAGAGCTGAGCCAAGACTGTTTTCCGAGCTGTAGAATTCTCCTTCCTAAGGATGTTACATTCAAGTACAAACAACTATAGATGTCCTTGGGGGTTTTGCATTGCTGCTGCAAACAATCTCATGCCTTGTTGCCACTGGCTGAAATTTCAGGAAGGAAAGTGGGGGTGGAGGTATCAGTCTGTTTTCTAATACAGAGACAATCCCATTGAAAGAAATGGGCATTGTGAGAATATGGAACCTAGACATTTCCAGCGCAATCCCATGCCTGTAATACTACTTGGCAGTAAACCGTACTGTGTTAGGTGGCGCTGTGGTCTAAACCACTGAGCCTCTTGGGCTTGCCGATCAGAAGGTCGGCGGTTCGAATCCCCACAATGGACTTAACCACCCAGGGGTCCTTTACCTTTTAAATAACTGACATTGTCTCTCTCTTTAATGACATGGAAGATCTGTTGCTAGAGGTGACCATCTCACTCTGCCAACTCCATCTCTTGAGATAATATTGGATTAGAGGTGGAGTAAGATTCAGAGGGCATCTTCCATCCTTTTGAACTTTTCCAATGCGGACATTTGTTTCTCCGGTATTTGTCAGGAACCTCTATTGAACCGTTTTTCTTCGTAGTCGGCCCACCTGCAATACATATCTTGACAAGTTGACTGCCTCTTTGTATTATTGTTTGAAGAGTCAAAATAAAAAAATTCCTTCCAGTAGCACCTTAAAGACCAACTAAGTTAGTTCTTGGTATGAGCTTTCGTGTGCATGCCCACTTCTTCAGATACCTGAAGAAGTATCTGAAGAAGTGTGCATGCACACGAAAGCTCATACCAAGAACTAACTTAGTTGGTCTTTAAGGTGCTACTGGAAGGAATTTTTTTATTTTGACTATGGCAGACCAACACGGCTACCTATCTGTGTTTGAAGAGTGTTCTTTTTCATTTAATAGGAGTTTTATGTATGTGTATCAGATGATACGAGGATGATTACAGCCCTCAAAGAGCAACTACCAGAGCTAGAGAAGACTATGAAACAAATGTAAGCATAACCTTGAATTTGTTCATCTCTAAACTAGCTTTTGCAAATACAGAGAGAAAGCTTCACTGTATTCCGTCTCCCCATCAGCAAAGAATTTAGCTAGAACTTTTTTAGAGTTTTATACCAAAAAGAGCAGGAAAACATATAGTATTATGAAATGTCATTGTGCTATTGAGCAATCAACCACGGTTTAGCATGATGTCCAAACCAGGCCAACAAAGTGGATTGGGAAACCTGAAGTGTCATGGCATCCGACCATACACCTGTGTTTCTAGATGTTACAGGAGAGAGGAAGAGGAAGACTATGGTTTGCAAACGTGCATTTTGAATCCTGCAAAGGAATTCAGTACGTTTCCGAGCACAATTCAAAGTGTGGGTGCTGACCTTTAAAGCCCTAAACCAGTGTTTCCCAACCTTTTTTGGGCAAAGGCACACTTGTTTCATGAAAAAAATCTCGAGGCACACCACCATTACAGCCCCGTGACGTCAGCGCGCAGCGTCACGCCGGGAGGGACATGAATTGCTAGCAAATTACATAATCACCTCCTTGAGGGCTGGCTCATCTTCTCCGAAGGCAGAACCCCATTAATTAACAGCACAGACTCACACCATAGCCAAGACGAGGGGGGAAAATCACAGTCATGCACATGTGGGGGCTAAATGAGGACGAAGACCGGGCAGAGAGCAGGGTTCAAATCACCCCACCTGGCCAGGACAATCCCTGGGTGCTCCCTTGGGCCACTCGCCTGACCCACCTCGCAGGGCTGTTGTTGCGAGGATAACACGGGGAGAACCATGCGCGCCCCCGGGAGCTCCTTGGAGGAGAAAGCGGGCGATGAATGCAATGCACGAAATATATGAGAGGCGACCAGGTTTTGCAGGTGAGGGGCCCCCGCCAGCCTCCACTTCCAACACCCGGCGCAACGACGCCGAAGTTTCCCCCCGGGCTCGGCTCGGGGAGCAGCGCTGCTCCCCCCCCGGCTCCCCTTCGCCCTCCCGGCTCTCTCTGCCGCCCACTGGGGACCCCCCTCACCTGCCAAGTCCGGAGCGCTGGTGGAAGTTGCATGCATGCATGCAGGGCGCCGCGTTGCCATTGCATTGCACTGCACTCCATGCAACGCCTGCACGCATGCATTGCCTTGCACGCCCACCAAGGGGTCTCCCCGCGGTCCGATGCGTCCCCTCCGGCGCGGATGCAGCATTGCAAAAATAACCCCCCCCCCGACACAGCCCTACCTGGGGGGCAGCCTCCGCCTCCGCCGCTCCGCCTCCGCGGGGATCCCCGGGCTGCATCCTGCCGCCCGATCTCCGCGGGGGCGCAGGCAGGCTGCGCGGGGTCTGCACGGAAGAGCCCCTGCCCGCCCGGCCGCCGCCGCTGCGCTCATTCCATGGCCGGGAGAAGAGCGCTTCAAACAAAACGCCCGGCCCGCCAGGCCACGCTGGGAAACGTAGTTTGCGCACCCCGCGCGGGCGCGGAGCCCAAGGGCGAGGGGACTACGGATCCCGGCAGCCCCCGCGCCGGGGACGGAGGGGGAGAGGCCGGGTGCAGGGATGGAGGGACGGGTGGGCGAGCGAGTGAGTGAGTGGCAGCTGCCAAGCCTTGGCCGAGAGCCAGGAAGGGCCTCCCCGGAGGAGGAGGAGGGAGGCGCAGAGCGGGAGGGAGGGAGGGAACCCCAGGGGTCATCTAGTGACGGCGCCCCAATCGAAAATTTGACTTTTTAAAAAAAAATCTTTCGAATTTTTTAATTTTTCCCGCGGCACACCAGGCAACATCTCTCACTGTTCTCGCGGCACACCAGGCAACATAGTGTGCCGCGGAACAGTGGTTGGGAAACACTGCCCTAAACGGCCCTGGTCCAGGAGGACCGTCTCCACCCCCATCGTTCTACCCGGACACTGAGGTCCAGCGCCGAGGGCCTTCTGGTGGTTCCCTCACTGCGAGAAGCCAAGTTACAGGGAACCAGGAAGAGGGCCTTCTCGGTAGTGGCGCCCTCCCTGTGGAATGCCCTCCCACCAGATGTCAAAGAGAACAACAACTACCAGACTTTTAGAAGACATCTGAAGGCAGCCCTGTTTAGGGAAGCTTCTTAATGTTTGATGTATTACAGTATTTTAATATTTTTTTGGAAGCCGCCCAGAGTGCCTGGGGAAGCCCAGCCAGATGGGCGGGGTATAAATAATAAATTATTATTATTATTATTATTATTATTATTATTATTATTATTATTATTAGGCTCTTGGGTGAAGGAGCTTCCACCTGCCCCTGCTTCTTTGCTCTAGATTTTTGGGGAAGGGCCACAGCTCAGTGGCAAAGGATCTGCTTTACAGGTAGAAGCCAATACCTGTCTTTTCCAGGTAGAATCCCTGCCTGAAACCCCAGAGAGATGCTGTCCGTCAGTGTAGAAGATGAACACTGAGCTTAATGGAATCTACAATCCACTAATGGACTCACTGGAAAGGCAGCAACCTATGTTACTATGTCCCTCCTCTTGAAACAGCTTTGCTTCAAAAAACAAACCACCTTGATCTCTTTTTTCATACTTAATGCAAAGCAAGGATTCTTTGAATGATTAAATGCTAGAAGAGTTCTTTTCCTAGCCTCATGGGGAGAAGGAGAGTGACATGCACAAGCCTGAGGCTTCGCTTGGATTTTGCTTGTGCACATTGTGCCAAACCATGGTTTAGTGTTACGTGTGAACCAAACCATTGTTGCTAAAATCTTCCAAATTTCACCCTCCAAAAATATGCTGTATTTTTTCTTTTTGCAGATCAGAGGAAGCTAAAGCACCACAGAAAAAGGTAACTATTTTGATTGATCGGCCCACATAAAACGTTAAACTGTTATTTTCCCAACCACTAAGGGCAAGTTCACACCTATGGATTGGCAAGTACACCTTTACTATTGTATCCTGTCCGACGCATCTGTATTGTTTATACTTTGGAAAGCACATTGGTTGTGCAGACGTGTTATAGTTTTGTGTGTACGCATAACGTTACATGCATGCGGTTAAAACAGAAGATGTGAAGGTGCCTTGAGAATTTAGTCTCCAAAGAAGAAGCAAGTCCACGCAATGAAATTTGATCAGATCTATGGGTATTCTGTTATTCTTTTTCCCACACGCACCATCAGCTGTATAACACATCGCAAAGTTAAATGATGGGATTCACCACCACAGCATACAGTGGCGGCTGCCAACTTGGATGGCTTCAGAAAGGGATTAGGCAAACTCATGACCAATAGCCGCTAGCCAGACAAAGGCTTTGTGTAGACTGCCTCCAGTATCAAAGGCCGTATGTCTCCAAATCACTGAGGTCAGCTCCCATAGGGCAAATGGTCTACTGCCCCACCAACCTCAGGTTGCTCTCGGCCAGCCCGCACCCACCTGCCTTCTCAATAATCTGTCCAGGTGGTGGCGCTGTCTTCTCAGCTTCCTCAGTCCTTGTAGAACTCAGCAGGAAAGAGGATGGGGACAAAACAAGGATTCTGATACGGGCTCTGGCTCCACCTAGTGTTGGTCTTCCTGCCTTCTGCTCCACTAGTCCCATTCAGCACCAGCCACCTCTGCTCTGAATGTCAGTTGCTGGGGAGGGCATAGAATCATAGAACTGTTGAAAGGGACCACAGGGGTCATCTAGTCCAACCCCCTGCAATGCAGGAATCTTTTGTCCATCGTAGCACTCAAACCCACAACCCTGAGATTAAGAGTCTCATGCTCTAGAGCGAGGAGAGTGCTTAATAGGCAAGATGTTAAATTGTTTTTATATGCAACAACTGCAGCAAGAGTATTGTTAGCCCAGAAATGGAAACAAGAAGAAATTCCGACGAAAGAAGAATGGCAGACGAAATTAATGGACTATGCAGAATTGGACAAAATGACAGGAAGGATTCGAAACCTGCGGGACCAGAGATTTACCGAAGATTGGGAGAAGTATATGAATTATTTGAAGAGCAACTGTAATCAACAAATTATGCTAGTAGGACCACAAGAAGTTTCGTAAGGAGAAATATACGAAGTGTTACAAAGTAGAAAAAGATATTGGTTATGAGTTTGAAATGTAATAGGGAAGATAAGAAATGCATACCGAGAGATTAGATTGGAAAATTTTCAGACAGGATTGATGGAAGTCAAAAATTTGAATAAGATGTAAAAGTATGTTTAATTACTGTTGAAAATGATATGGTAAAAAAACTAATACAGTGGTGCCCCGCAAGACGAATGCCTCGCAAGACGGAAAACCCGCTAGACGAAAGGGTTTTCCGTTTTGGAGGTGCTTCACAAAACGAATTTCCTATGGGCTTGCTTCGCAAGACGAAAATGTCTTGCGAGTTCCTGCGGGTTTTTCCCCTCCCCCCCTTTCCCCAAGCCGCTAAGCCGCTTATCAGCTGATCCTAAGCCGCTTATCAGCTGATCCTAAGCCGCTAAACCGCTTAACAGCTGATCCGCTAAGCCACTTATCAGCTGATCCGCTAAGCCGCTAATAGCGCTAATCCGCTAAGCCACTAATGGGCTTGCTTCGCAAGACGAAAAAACCGCAAGACGAAGAGACTCGCGGAACGGATTCTTTTCATCTTGCAAGGCACCACTGTAATATATATAAAATAGAGCGAGGAGACTGTTGTTGCGCCCATGCCCTGTCATGGGCATCTGGTTGGTAATTGTGAGAACAGATTGGCGGACTAGGTGGATCTTGGGCCTGATCTGGCATGACAACTCTTACATAACATGCAGTAGCTTTCTGGAAAAGTTTTCTGCTTGCATTTACAATCATGGCGTTTTGTCGGGTTTGTTTCCCCAGCACAAAGTTCTCTTGCAGCACTTCAACACGAGTGACGAAAGAACGCAAAAACGACAGCCCATAAGGGGAAGCGATGAACGTAAGTCGTTGAGTACGATCGCAGGACTCGGATGATAGAAGAAAAGGACCACCAGCCCCTGATGGAATTTTGCCCAGGGTCTCTTCTCATGTTGAGACGGCCCCTGAGCTGGGTTAGGAGTGGTCAGGATTAAACCATCTTCTCCCCCCTAGCAACTCACCGCCCTTTCTTAGTCTGCCAAGCATCAAGGACTGGTATTTACTGGACTGCCTCTCCTGGTATGCCCCGCAGAGGACCTTAAGGTCCACGAATAACCACATTTTAGAGGTCCCGGGCCCTAAGGAAGTCAGAATATCCTCCACCAGGGCCAGGGCCTTTTCAGTGATGGCTCTGACCTGGTGGAATGCTCTGTCCCATGAGACTAGGGCCCTTCAGGGTTTAACTTCCTTCCATCGGGTCTGTAAGACAGAGCTATTCCACCTGGCCTTTAATTTGAATTCCGCCTGATCTTTTATTTCCCTTCTCTTCCCTCCCCCACCCCTTTTATGAAGATTACCCACTCTGAGATGCCACAGCTAATTCTCCCCTGGCCTCCTCGCTGGCCCAAGTAGGACTAATTCCACCAGCTAGCCCTGGTGACTATCTAATGCTTATTAGTTGGATTTCCCCTACATTGATTTCTGAACTTTATTGTTATTCGTGTTTTTATACTGTATTTTATGCTGCTTTTACAATTAAGTGTTTTAAATTTGTTGTTAGCCGCTCTGAGCCTGGTTTTTGAACCGGGGAGGGCAGGGTATAGCTAATTATTTATTTATTTATTTATTTATTATCAATAGGGATAAAAATGCATGCCTACTGCCAATCTCTGGGACTTTCTGGTTCGGCTGCTACTCCTCCTTGCTGTTGGTGCCCTGCTCTCTCAACAGCATGTGAGCGGTGTGAGGAGCAAGGAGAAGCAGAAGCAAGCCTCCACAGATCTTGCCTCCTCCCTCTCAGACAGAGATGGGGATCCTGTGGTTTTCCAGATGTTCTTGGACTCCAGCTCTCCTTCGCCCCAGCCACAATGGTCAGGGGTGATGGGAGCAACATCAACTTTCCCATCTCTGCTTTAGGATTGGGCCTAGGAGAAGCAAGAAACTATGGGGCCCACTGAGAACACCCTCCCCTTTAACAAAAGAAAGTAAAATACAGTGGTGCCTTGCAAGACGAAATTAATTCGTTCCGCAAGTTTTTTCTTCTTGCGAGTTTTTCGTCTTGCGAAGCACGGTTTCCCATAGGAATGCATTGAAAATCAATTAATGCGTTCCTATGGAAACCGCTTGCCAGGCTGGCGGTGCGGAGAAGGGCTTTTCTCCCCACCGCAAGCCTTCAGGACAGGTACGGGAACAGAGGGGAAGGGGCGCAGCGCTTCTCCTCTGTTCCCGGGGCTTGCGGTGGGAGGAGGGTTTTTCCTTCCCACCGCCAACATTCAGAACAGCATTCTGAATGCTGGCGGTGGGAAGGAAAACCCTACTCCCACCGCAAGTCTTCAGGACAGCCATCCGAAGGCTGGCGCGGGGAGAAGGTCTCTCCGCCCCACCGCCAGGCTTCGGAGGAGCCTTCCCAAGCCTGGCGGCGGGAGGAGGTCTCTCCGCCCCACCGCCAGCCTTCGGATGAGGACCGAGGACAGTGGGGAAGACGCGCTGCGCTTCCCCGCTGTCCCGAAGGAAGCCCATAGGGAAATTCGTTTTGCGAAGTGCCTCCAAAATGGAAAACCCTTTCGTCTAGTGGGTTTTCCATCTTGCGAGGCGTTCATCTTGCGGGGCACCACTGTATGGCAGTGCTAAGTTGCATACAGTTGTAATGCAATACCTCAAGGACCACCTCTTTCCATATGAACCTCCTTGGACCCTGAGGCCCTCCTTCGTGTGCCTCCTCCTCGTTCCTTTTTAACCAGGCCTTTGGTTGATCTGATTTCATCCTATGCCCTATATATCCTATATATTGTATTTTAATACTTTGTTGGAAGCCGCCCAGAGTGGCTGGGGAAACCCAGCCAGATGGGCAGGGTATAAATAATCATCATCATCATAGTCTGCTTCCTACCTTGTTTCATCTTCTTACAGCCCTTATTCATGATGTGCCTTGTTTTTGTCTGAAGTTTTGTTCAAGGTGTACTGCATCGACCAAACCTACACGACAATCCGCATTCCAGTCTTGTCTTCCGTAAAAGAAGTTATCAGTGCCGTAGCTGACAAGCTAGGCTCTGGAGATGGCTTGATATTAGTAAAGATGAGCTCGGGAGGAGGTAAGGGAATTTGCATAATCTTTAACACTCCTCATTTACCTTTGGGGCAGCAGACCATGAAGGAATGGGAAAAGCTCGCACTGATTTCTTTAAAGACTTTTCGTGTTTCATTTTTAATACCTGGCCAACCGGACTGCACCTTTCGCTGTGGGCGGCGGAATCTAAATTTCTGCGCCTTGGCTGTCATCAACCTCCCCACCACACCACCCCCAAATCTGCAGCTGGAAACCTCAGTCTGAAGCCACAGCACATTACACAAATTAGGTCCATGGCCAGAGTGAGAATGTAAGCTTTCAGCCTTTAATTGTAGATTAATCCAATGGATTGGTATAGTTGTACGTTAATCAGCTAAAGCTTTAGTTGATTACTTGGGAGGCTGCGTATTAACGGCTCACCTGTTTATTTTTGAGGCTGCCCCATGTGTCTGGTTTGCCGCTGCTGTGAAGAGAATATTAAAGATATTCTTGCCATCTCACCATGATGAAAATCATTAAACTGGAAATCACCTCACAGTTCGTTTAATAGATAAAAAAAGAGGCACATACGTACCCTGTACGTTTTCGGAAATAAGCAAGTATGTTTAAACTTAATTGATTCATTGGTTTAAAAGCCAGGCGATGAATCAGCCGAAAATTATTTAGTTGGTCGACAGACTTGATTCAATGATTTGACTGATGTATATCTTCCATGATATTTTTAAATAAAGAGGCTTTTTAAGTAGTATATCTGTGTTAGGATCGGTGAACTGCCCTGAGATCTGTAGTTATACAGCGGTATATAAACTGAAATAATAATAACAATAATAATAATAGCACAACAGCTTTGTGGTAATATATAAACTCTGGCGGAAAGACAGGATACAAATTTAACAAATAAGGATGCAGCCCTATTTACACTTAGCTGACATGGTCCTCCTGCTTTCCGTTTTCTCCTCACAACGACCCTGTGAGGTAGGTTAGGCTAAAAAAAATGTGATTGGCCCAAGCTCAACCAGTGCGCCTCATGGCTGAGTGGGGATTTGATCCTTGGTCTTCAAGTCCAACATTTGAACCACTACACCATGCTAGCTGCCATGCTGCCTCTGGGTGGTCTGTGAAGGTATCTCATGTCCCCATCCAACCCACCTTCTCTCCTTAGTATTTATGTGTGGGTCCGTTGCTCGGTCCCTGCTCCTGCCAACATAGCAGTTCGAAAGCATGTCAAAGTGCAAGTAGATAAATAGGTACCACTCCGGAGGGAAGGTAAACGGCGTTTCCGTGCGCTGCTCTGGTTCGCCAGAAGCGGCTTAGTCATGCTGGCCACATGACCCGGAAGCTGTATGCTGGCTCCCTCGGCCAATAAAGCAGGATGAGCGCCACAACCCCAGAGTTGTCCACGACTGGACCTAATGGTCAGGGGTCCCTTTACCTTTAATGCTTGAGGCGGGGGGAACAAGGTTCTATAAATCCTATGGGAATCCTTCTTGCATAGGAGATCATGCCCTATATGTTTTCATTTGGTAAAATTTAGGGTGGGTTTTTTGGGAGAGGGGAGGGAGGGTCCTATGGCAAAAGCTTTGTTTTGATAGAAGATTAAATATTTGACCTTTAAGGCCGAGCATTAGTTGAAGGGAAGTCTTTAAGAAAGGTAGCGCTGCGATGAGGTACAACTGCTGGTTCCAATTTTGTGTGGCGCTGTGAATTCTGACAGAGTTAATTAAAGCTACATTGGAACGCAAATAGAAACTGTTGTCGGGGACAATTCTTTTTCCGCAAATGAATTGATACCAGGGGCGTCCCTATTCTGCAATTTCAATAGGATTTCTTTCACCAGAGTGGGAGGCATTCTGGTGGACCTACGCTGGGACAAAAAGATTTATAAGGCAGTTAATTAGCCCTTCTGAACCAATCTGTGACGTGCAGGTATCTTTTGTTGATGGGATTGCGAGAGCTAAATATAACTGACAGCACAATCTTACGCATCTCTTCCGAAAAGCAAGCCCAACCATTGCTATTACATTCCGAGATGAATTATTACATTATATGTTAGGGTTGCTGTGTTAAAACTTTCCCCACCTTCATCTGAATGTGATAAATCTCATTGACAGCTCTTTAGACCCATTTCCCTGAACAGGAACATCAGTGTTTTTGCCATCAGCCTTCTTCCAGCACTGTGGACTAAACCACAGAGCCCTAGCGCTTGCGGATCAGAAGGTCGGCGGTTCAAATCCCCGCCACAGAGGGGAGCTCCTGTTGCTCGGACCCTGCTTCTGCCAACCTAGCAGTTCGAAAGCACGTCAAAGTGCAAGTAGATAAATAGGGATCGCTCTGGCGGGAAGGTAAACGGCATTTCCGTGCGCTGCTCTGGTTCGCCAGAAGCGGCTTAGTCATGCTGGCCACATGACCCGGAAGCTGTACACCGGCTCCCTCAGCCAATAAAGCGAGATGAGCACCGCAACCCCAGAGTCAGTCACGACTGGACCTAATGGTCAGGGGTCCCTTTACCTTTACCTTCTTCCATTTATAGAGGACGCTAGTGAAGTCTTTCCAGCTCAGACTCAGAAACAGGCTTCAGGTACTTGGGAATGCTCACCTCAGGTGAACACAGGAAGGCCTCAGATTCTTCCTTTGAAGAGTTCCCCACCACCACATGCACCCTGATTTCACCAGGGTCTAAGCAGGCCCCATGCAACAAAGTGGAGAAATCTCTTGCTTTGCTGGAGGGCTTTGAAGAGCTTCCTCTAGGACAGCTGGCAGAGTTGCCATCACACCAAGAACAACCAGCACAGAGTGTATTTTCTCAAATCACTTTTCCTATGGGCAGTTCTAGCAAGGGAGATGTTGTGCGAGAGACGTTGTCCCCCAGACAATCTGGGGTTGGGAGCCAAAAGTCAATTCTCATAGAGAACTTTTCTGTGGCGATCACACAGGGTCCCTGGACGTTTCACCATCTATTGATCCCTGTGCCACCACTTTATTTCTCGCTGCCACCACCCAGGCCCTACCTGGTACAATACTGAGTCCAGTCAGGGTTAAATTGGAACATAAACTTCTGTTTATTTATTGCAGTTTAACAAGCGTGTGGTTTCATAAACGGGATTGGTCCTTTACAATCATGGGGTGCCTATCCAGACCTATAACTTCCGCTACCTGCTCTCACTCACTAAACCACCTCTCAGATATTTACTTGTCTTCCTAGCTCCTGACTCAGCTTATTTCGCTACACTAACTCAACCTACTGACAAACTCTATCCCAATTCGCTCCCACTCCAACCAACCACCCAACTCCCAATGCACTCCCCTTTGCCCCTCTCAGAACTGGTTTTATAGTCCTTCTGACTCCACCCCCAGGTTCTGATTGGGTAACCTGTTTAACTATTTCACCTCCAGCACTCTCATATGTTAATATCACACCATCTTACCCTAAAGGCAGCCTTTAGGATTGACTGGCAAGGGGTGCTCTGCTAGCCCAAGAATTGGGCTTCCCCATCCCCAGCTTTCCCAGATGCAATCCTTCAAAGAACACCCTCCCCCCCCCCCAAAAAAAGGAAGGGCAGTAGAAGCATTTCTCCATAGGGTCTGCCAAGAAGAGCTTGAGAAATGATCCAAGTTCCTCCTAATTTTTTGTTGAAGAACTTTTGATGACTCCAAGTTAGTCTGAGGAAAGCGGGGAAGAATTCACCCATCTCCTTACACTTCATGCCAGGGACAGTTTAAAAAGTAAGGTGGCTAGAGATTTGAGTCCCAGTAGAACGGCATCGCCGTTTAATGGTAGACACTGGTCTGGTGTAGAAGAGGGTCTCATCATAACTATAATAATAATAAAATCCTTTATTAGGCATAACACACCACACATTCACAAACAAACATCACATACAGACTGTATAAAATACGGGCTCAGCGAACACAATTTATCCTAGTCCTATTCTTAACTCCAAGAAATGAATCGATGTACAAAAATAATATAATATATATAATCATCATAATATATATAATCATCATAACTGAGAGCATAGGCAGGCTGCAGTCCAGGCACCTGAAGATCTTTACAAGACAAAGATCAAATCCTGGAACTATGAATACAAGTAAAATGTTGTTGCTGTTTTTTGGTTTTGGTTTTTTTTTAAAAAAAGGTTTATTGGTAACTTCCTGTTGTTTTTCTTAAAGATGCCAGCTTTTCTAGGAGCAGTATAGATTGACTGCAATGGAGAAAAGAGTCACGTGGTTCTACTACGGATGTGATTAGAAAAACATTGGGATCAAAAAATTAACACTCATAAATTTGATATTTGAAAGAGTGTTACGGAGTGTAATGACAATTGAAAACAAACAATGAATGTCTGCCTCAGTGGTCTCTGTACTGTGTACATAAAAACTGTTCGGCATAAAAACACAAACAAATAAAAACAAATTTTATATATCCAAATCACAAGTAACGCCGCCGACTGAGCCGCTGCTAATACTTACCTAACCTTTGAGTGCCACACATGAATATTTGAATGTGTCATCCAGCCAAGTGGGCTCTCAAATTATAAAAGCTGCCCTTCCAAATGGAAGAGAGTGTCTCAAATTCCACCGTAGGCATCCATTCTGTTTTGTTCCAATGAGAAGTCTTGACAACTTACTTTTCTTGTGATAATGGGCGTGCGTTTTCTGTAGTATATCCCATGCTTTTCACGTTCACAGAAAAGGTGGTGCTAAAACCCAACGATGTTTCGGTGTTTACAACGCTCAGTGTTAACGGACGGCTCTTTGCTTGCCCTCGAGACCAGTTTGACTCACTGGTATGTAAGTATGCTAGGCCTCTGAACGCCTTTCAGCTCAGAGGCTGTGCTTTGTACTCCTTACTTGAACGCTATATAACATACGCATTTCTTATCCTGAAAATTTCTCCTCAGCCTTCCTTTCTATCCACAAGACATCTGAAGGCAGCACAGTACAAAGAAGCGTTTTAATGTTTACTGTTTTGTTATGTTTTTATATATGTTGGAAGCCACCCAGAGTGGCTGGGGCAACCCAGTCAGATGGGTGGGGTACAATTATTATTATTATTATTATTATTATTATTATTATTATTGGAGATTTTCAAAGTTTGGCAAGAGGGCTGCAAAGAGTTGTGTGGGGAAGATCCATACTATGGGAGTGGATAGCATTCTCTGAGTAGGACGTCCCCTGATTCAGACCAGGTTTTTAAAATGAATTTACTTAGACAAATTTATATACTGTGTGTATTTTCAATATGAGTACCAGCCGCTTCTCTCATCTTTCACTCAAGAGCTACCCTAGTGTCACACCGTCATCCTAGAGAGGTCTAGAAATCAACCACATAGCAGTAGGGCCTCACAGAAAACAGTGGCAGGAACCAGCAAAAATACAGTATAGCTGTACCTTGGAAGTCGAACGGAATCCATTCCCGAAGTCTGTTCGGCTTCCAGAACGTTTGGAAACCAAAGCACGGCTTCTGATTGGCTGCAGGAAGCTCCTGCAGCCAATCGGAAACCCTGTTGGAAGTTCAGCTTCCAAAAGAAGGTTCGGAAACCGGAACGCTCACTTCCGGGTTTCGATGATTTAGGAGCCGATTCGTTTGGGAGACAAGACGTTTGAGATCCAAGGTACGACTGTATTGAGGTGGTGATGGCCTTGGGGCGACCCCAATGATATCCTTTGGTGTTGCCACGTGTGGGGTTGCCCTGCTGGCAGGTAGCTTATTACCCATGGCAGATCTGGCTAAAGACCCCCAGTCCTGGGAGCGCCAAGAGCAGTCGCCTGCTTACCCAAATGATGAGCCAGGTATTTTCAGTGAACCTGTAGGGACAGGAGAATAAAACTCCCTATGCTTGTGGCGTGAGAGCATATTTCTGTGCTTTTTTTAAGTGCAGTAAAAAGAAGTGTACAGTGGTACCTCAGGTTAAGTACTTAATTCGTTCTGGAGGTCTGTTCTTAACCTGAAACTGTTCTTAACTTGAAGCACCACTTTAGCTAATGGGGCCTCCTGCTGCTGCCGCACAATTTCTGTTCTCATTCTGAAGCAAAGTTCTTAACCCAAGGTAGTATTTCTGGGTTAGCGGAGTCTGTAACCTGAAACGTATGTAACGTGAAGCATATGTAACCTGAGGTACCACTGTACATGTAATTTTTTAAAAAGCATTATATATAGGCTGGCATATTATGGAGGCACAGAATAAACTCTTTCAAGTTGTTCCTCAGGGCTCTATAATTAAAACCTCTGTTCTCATTAGAAAGTCTGGCTTTCCTTAAAACATTCAAAATGTTTGCGAGTACTAACAGCAGAGTAATCCCGCCATGCTCCCATGGGGTCCACTTCCAGAGACCTGAATTATTATTATTATAAAGTGCTTTTTTGTCCTTTCATTCAGAGCAGTTTTCGTTGGCAGGCCGGCATGAATTAAGTCCCTCGCTCCAAGCCTTGATCGTGGCTCTTGTCCCCTCAAAATGAGACACTTTGTAGGATTCAATCCATTTCATAGGAACTGTGAAATGGAAGCTTTGACGTCGCTTCAGATACAAAAATAGTTTTGGATCACGGTTGTTTAAAATATAAAGGAAGCAACTAAATTTAAATGCGAATGTAAATTTTGTTTAGGTGGTAGCGTGCTTCTGGCATGCCGACGCTTGCGTCCTTCATTCATCATTTTAAAGAGCCTACTGTATTTTGGACACAGCAGGCAGGTTGCAAAGAGCTGTAGGCAAGAGTTTTGGCATTTGCCTGGCACTAAGGAGCAGCGCTTTGGGGTTTTTGGGGAAGGGGTGGGGATCCTTCCTTTGCAGTCCTTTGTGTTTAAAAGATTGGGAGATCTTCAGAGTAGATACAAATGTAGTTGAAGGATAGCCAAAGATGGGTACATCCACGGAACTCTCTCAGTCCTGGTTCGTAATCATAGTAAAAGGCACTGTCTCATTCATTTTAACAACAACAACAAAAATCAGTGCCTTCTACTGAATCAGTAAAATTTAAAAGCCCTTGGCTTGGCTTGGGTTGTGCCTGCGTTTTTTGGTGCTTTCGACCATTATTCCTTCTACTCCTTAGGAAAGCTTGCGTTTAGGATAGCCTTAAAAGTGCCAGGCAAAAGCTTCCAGTTTTATGTTAATGTTTAGGGAACATATTGCAATATGGAAACAATTTGGAAAGGGAAATGTTGTCAATGAACTGCACTGCCCTCTAGTGGAGTAAAAAGCAGCTAGGAAGGATAGCTTCACCTATCGTTGGGCGGCTGCCAGCTCAAATTACTGGTAACTAAAATGCAAACGGTGTTAAGTTAACTCTTCTTAATGCAGGACTGTAGATATCAGCTCCGCTTACAAATTCAAGTGGGGAGCCGATTCTGATCAATTAAAATCCTTCAAAATGGAACATCTCATATCTTACATGATTCTGCCTCTGCAGCTACAATTCAAGCTATGAATGGCAACCAACATGTTGTCTAGTCTCTAAACCCTGTTTTCCCAAGGTCAAAAGAATCCTCATAGGAGACCCTTACAATCCACTCGCCGTTGCATCACTCACAAGCTGAGAGAGATAGAAATGCCATTTCTTAGCAGATGGAACATTTCGCTATAGATTAATGCAATGTTAACATTGCTTAGCATTTATAGAGCGCTTTAGAGTCCGAAGTATTTTGCATGGATTATCTCAGTAGCTTTAAGTGGTTAACATCGTCCCCGTTCTGCTTGCTGAGTCGGGGTGAGGCCAGCATAACAGCAGCATACCTAAGGCTGTGCAGAATTTCAACCCAATATTTTCAGCTCACATATTCATCACAACACAGCATTAGTTCTCTTTAGGTCATCTATCAAACACGCAAACTTTCCATTCGCGCACCAGGCGGCATCTTCATTCCTCGCGTTACGTGGCATGGGAAAACGCCGTTTTGATGTTTCTTGTTTGTTTTAATGAAAGATGGGAACAATTAAGATTAATTTAGCCCGCACTTTGTATGTGCATATAGCTGTAATTAATATAATTGTGAGTGAAGGTCATGTGGAAACAAATGGCAGATAATGAATGGTATATTTATTCATGAGTGTACTCTTCGTATGTCAGAAGCCCCCGGTGTCAAGTAAACAAAAGAAGATTCCCCAGATGATTCCTAGGTCTGGAGATATGTGCTGTAAATGGCTTGTAAACGCGCAAGGATTTCTCCCCAGCCTGTTTCCTAAAGTGATATTTGCCCCGCTGGGGAAAACACACAGTGGGTACAAAAGGGCCCAGGCAACTCCAGGAAGCAATGGGTGCCCCCTATTAGGAAGCATGGAAAGCCACTGCCAGTCAGTGTAGACTGGGCTAGATAGACCACCGGCCTCACTTTTCCTGGCAGCTTTCTCCTGTATTCTTCCGCCCTGCAATGCAGCAGGAATGATGCATGAGAGAGAAAGAGATTTATATCATTGTATTTTAAGGCTGCTTTGTTTCAGTTATTCGACCTGACCTGGCCACAGTGATCCATGCGAGGGTCACCTCCAGGCTTGACTACTGTAATTTGCTCTACGTGGGGCTGCCCTTGAAGCTGTCCCAGAAACTCCAGCGGGTGCAGAATGCTGCAGCGAGGCTCCTCACGGGGTCTCTGCCATGGGAGCATATTCACCCAGTGCTTTTCCAGCTGCACTGGCTCCCGGTGGAGTACAGGGTCAGATTTAAGGTGCTGCTTTTGACCTTTAAAGCCCTTCAAGGCCTAGGACCCTGGTACCTACGGGACCGCCTCTCCCAGTATGCCCCACGGAGAGCCTCAAGGTCCATAAATAGCAACACCCTAGAGGTCCCGGGCCCTAAGGAAGTCAGATTAGCCTCAACCAGAGCCAGGGCCTTTTCAACTCTGGCTCCGGCCTGGTGGAACACTCTGCCTCATGAGACCAGGGCCCTGCAGGATCTGATTTCTTTTCGCAGGGCTTGTAAGACAGAGTTGTTCCGCCTGGCCTTTGGCTCGGAGCCAATTTGATTCCCTCCCCCTCTTTCTTTTTCCTTTTCCTTTCTCCTCCTGTGATGAGGCTACATTTTAATATTTTAATGTTTCAGTATTTTAATGTTGTATTTTAATTTTGTTTTTAAGTTGTAATCATTCAACTTGTTTTTATTATTGCTTGTTAGCCGCCCTGAGCCCGGCCTTGGCTGGGGAGGGCGGGGTATAAATAAAAATAATTATTATTATTATTATTATTGTTATTATTATTATTATTTGTTTCCTGCAGCAAGGAAAACAATGAAACCTAGCTCACGTTGTTGGCATCCACCTGTCTCAAGAGACAATGGACAGAGCCTCCAGGGGTGAAGTCAAATTGCTGTGCTGGCAGCGTCAAAGTGACCTCCCCAGAGCACAAGCCTGGGCAATGGGTGTGGAGGCCCTGGGCTGCCCAGATGACAAGGCCCCCCTCTCAGCCTTGCTGATGTGGTCCAAAGGAAAGCAGAGCAATAGGTTTGGCACCAGCTTGGCTGCAGCAGCTGCTGGAAGGAGGCGTACAAGGCACCGTCCAACCGCCTTAGGGACTGCACTCCAGATTTGTATAGGGTTTACTGCTTAGCCTTTTCTTCTCTTGAAGATATCCCACAAGGCAGCAGAGGTTTAGGATAAGAGTTTCCCTTCTCCTAGATGGGCTACCTTTGCAGGTTGACGAGTCCCCCTTGCCCTTACCTAGCTCACAGTGACAATCACCCCTGTATGCTTTTCTCTGTGCGTTTATGCAGCAATGTGCGTGTTGTGCATTTAACTTCGAAGCCATTATTTTTGTTTTGTGCTGTGACCAATATCCACACAGTCAATTTTATACAAGCGTGCAAAAAAGCAAAACAGAAAAAGAGCTGTTAAAACAGAGTGAGGGATCAGGTGGATGAGAACGTTTACAGACAGCTTCGTCATTATTTTTCCCAGGTTCCACTGCAGGAACAAGAAGGCCCATCGACTGGGACTGTGGGAATGTTTGAACTCATGAGCTCCAAAGACTTAGCGTATCAAATGACCATTTATGAGTGGGAGCTTTTCAACTGCGTGCATGAGGTGAGGAGAATTCTCATGCTTGTCCCATCACAAGG
Source organism: Podarcis liolepis (assembly GCF_965112155.1). NCBI lineage: Eukaryota > Metazoa > Chordata > Lepidosauria > Squamata > Lacertidae > Podarcis > Podarcis liolepis. The sequence continues at coordinate 116,679,991 of NC_139554.1, read as the reverse complement.
CTGAGACAGAAGTGGCTAACATGGCAGGGCAGAGTTGCGACAGAACTAGGTCTCTTCCCAGTGCACCTACGCCATGTTGGCCTTCCCATTCCTTTGCCCCCACACCCGTCTCTCTCTCTCCCAGTAAGCAGCAGTAGCGCATTTGCCAGGAACTTAGTCTTGCAGCTCTGACCCCCCTGGACGGAGTGCTTCTGGGCTGCAAAATTCGGTGGTAAAATCCAGAGGCGGTAGAATGAGTTTTATCACTTCAGACTGCAAGTGCAGAACGCCATTTGGCACACCAGGGAGCTCTAACATTTCTGCCAATTCTTAAGTGAAAGGAAAACGTTTCTGTTTCTGGAAATATTACACAATTTGGGAGAAATTGAAATACGTTCAAATACTTTCTTATCAAACCTAATCTTACATTGTTGCTTATAAAATTTTAACTTAGGCTGCATTCACACGGCAGTTTATTCTGTTTTTATTTTTTTTTATTTATATTTGGCCCTTCATGTGATTGAAAAGCCACGTCCAGAAATGCAAGTTTAGCACTCATTTCCATACTATTTGCAAACAGAGCTCTCTCTGCTTCTTTTGTAGCAACTAACATGGAAAAGAGAAGCAAACTTGCAGCATTTTCCACTATAGTTCCAATATAATGTGGAACTTAACAGGGAAAGTCATGAAAATGGAATAAACTGCTTTGTGAATGCAACCTTAGTTAACAGCGCGTAATGTTGGGCTCTTTCATATATCCTGGCTTGTTCCGAAGCTTTCAGCCGTATTTTCCAAGTAACAATAAAATGGGAAACTATAGTTAATGGAAGTTAATGGCTGGTTTACAAACTTATGCAAAGGTGTGGCCGGCGCACGTATTCATAAGTTGACAAGACTCTTGTCTACTACAATCAACTAGAAGGAGAATTTAGTCAGCTTTTGGGAAGAGAGGAGGAACAGAAATGTGATCAGAGAACACTTGCTACATAGCAAGATCCAACCCTCAGACTATTTGGAAACGTAACTAGAGATTTGTTCCAGGGCTGTTCTTTTTTTTTCTTTTTAAAAAAGCACAAATCATTTGTCTAACCCTGATGTTCTCCCCCTCCTCCTTTTTCCCCTCCCCTAGTTGGAACTGGTCTACCACACATTTGGGAGACACAATTTTAAGAAGACCACAGCGAATCTGGATTTGTTTTTGCGAAGGTTCAATGAACTCCAGTTCTGGGTAGTCACAGAGATTTGTCTTTGTTCCCAACTCAGCAAACGTGTCCAGCTCTTAAAGAAGTTCATCAAGATTGCAGCCCAGTAAGTATAGCTCAACGACTTTAACGTTGCAACTCCTGTAAAGTTCCCTGGGAATGAGAGGAAGTCCCATTGAACTGAATGGGGCTTACTTTTCAGTAGGCATGTACAGTGGTACCTTGGTTCTCAAACTTAATCCGTCCTTTCCAAAAGCAAAGCGTTCCAAAACCAAGGCATGCTTTCCCATAGAAAGTAATGCAAAACGGATCAATCTGTTCCAGACTTTTTAAGACAACCTCTAAAACAGCAATTGAACATAAATTTGGCTATCTAATGAGATCATTGATCCATAAAATTAAAACAATAATCAGTGTACTGTACTATAAAATAAATAAGGCAGTATTGTAGATGATACAAATTAAAATTATTATTTTTTCTTACCTGCACTGATGATAGTCATTGTTTGGATGGGGGGCTTTTATCCATTTCCACAGTCACACAATCAATCAATCAATCAATAGCTGAACTGGGTTCCACACAGTCACAAAAACAAATAAACCAAAAAAGCCTCAAAAGCAAAAACGCAAAATAAATAGCAAAAACAAAAGCACCAAACTTAATCTGTTCTGGAAATTGGTTTGACTTCCAAAATGTTCGAAAATCAAGGCACAGCTTTTGAGTGGTGCAGGCACCCCGGAAACAATAGCTGATAGCCACATCGGAGCTTTGGCTTCCGAAAAACGTTCGAAAACCAGAAACACTTACTTCCGGGTTTTTGGTGTCTGGGAACCAAGGCGTTTGAGAACCAAGGTACAGGATTGCACTATGGCAAGAGAGGTGTAAAATATGTCCTTATTTTGGGATATTCCACCTGCCATGGACTGGAAGCCACAGCAGACTGCTGTAGACTTCACATGATCGGTTTTCTGTCTCTGGCAGGATGAGTAAGAATTCTTTTGTATGAAGATTTGTTCTGCATCAGAGATAGTTATTTCTTATTGCCTCTCAGACTGCCTGTGAGAAAGGAATTGTCTAGGAGCGGTCTGACCATTGCATGATTTTATATTCTTATTTATTATACTTATTTGTTGCTTCCCAATTGCCAAAATGAGACACAAAGCAACTTACAAAAAAAAAGAACATTAAAAGCAAACGTAAAACATATAATTGAACAGCCTAAAATACACAAATTATATATAATGTGTGTGTGTGTGTGTGTGTGTGTGTATAAATAAACAGATCTAACTCCACTCCACCCCACTAAAATAAAGATCCAAAGGCTTGGGTGAATGAGAGTGTTTTTGCCTGTGGGACACGGGTGGTGCTGTGGGTTAAACCACAGAGCCAAGGACTTGCCAATCAGAGGGTTGGCGGTTCGAATCCCCGCGACGGGGTGAGCTCCCGTTGCTCGGTCCCTGCTCCTGCCAACCCAGCAGTTCAAAAGCATGTCAAAGTGCAAGTAGATAAATAGGTACTGCTCCGGCGGGAAGGTAAACGGTGTTTCCGTGTGCTGCTCTGGTTTGCCAGAAGTGGCTTAGTCATGCTGGCCACGTGACCCGGAAGATGTATACCGGCTCCCTCAGCCAATAAAGCAAGATGAGCGCCGCAACCCCAGAGTCGGTCACGACTGGACCTAATGGTCAGGGGTCCCTTTACCTTTACTTAACACCAGCTAGTGATGGCGCCAGTCTGCCAGAATCTGGGTTTTCCCCATTTTGTAAAGTCCAAATTCTCCATAGGACACCCAGCATCATCACTGCAGGTAGCATAGGTTATGCTTCCATTATTATCCTACGCAATGATACTGGTACGGAATGTGGCAGGCCACATTCAAAGACTTGCAGTGCATTAACGGTGTAAAGAGAATGGAATCCCCGTTTTTAGCCATTTTTGCACACAGCTGTTCTGCATTCTGTCCAGCAGAGGGCAGTAGCACATATAGATAAGAACAAAATGTGGTTCCTTTTCCTAATCATTAGCAGAAAACAGGAATAAATTTCATTAAGCTAAATAATTTGAACAATTTCCTTATATACACTATTTTTAAAACACACACAGCCCCCGCCCCCCCCCAGGCGCACAAACACTGATGAACATTTACTTTCAGTATGGAAAAAAATATATCAGGGAAAACATCAGCATTGCCTGAGGCAAGCAGATAACTAATATCCCAGAATCACTACTTACAGGATTAACCTCATGTTAATTCCCGTTTGACAACCTCCTGTTTCTGTCAATATCCCCCCCCCCCCCGTCTCTGTAAATTGGAAATAGCTAAAGTTCTCGGGATCTTTTTTATTTATTGAATGCAAATAGTTGGGCAGATTTGATATTCCTAATATAAAACGATGACATCTTATTTCTGTTATTTCAGTTTCGTGGAGCTGTTCTTCGCAGTAAAAAAAAAATCGCTACTATGGCAACATGGTTTTTTTTGTGTGTGTTAACTATACAGTGAAACAGGAAAATGTAATGGGATCATGAGGTCGATCAAATGTAGTTTTGCTCAAAATAGGTGAATTTCAAGGATGCGAGTGGATATTGTTTGTGAATGACTTGCCTCAAGCTGTACCCATGTGAACTTGCTGTGATCCAGAAAACTCTGGAAGCACCATGTGGCCCATGGATTTGTCTGGGTTTCCAAAGAAAGGGAGAGAGACGGAATGGCTCCTCCTTATTTTATTTGCTCCACCCACTTTTGGTTCTTGCTCGTTCCACCATGAAATGTGGTCCACGTTTGCCTTTCCCCATGAGTTAAAGGACCCTCATGGGGGGGGGGGTGAAGGTTCCTTAGCTTTGTCCTAAACCAGTAGCGGAGAACCTAACAGTTTAGCCCAGATATCTCTTCCCCACAAACCACCTCCAGATATTTACTGAACTGCAGCTCCCATCGTGCCTGACAAGTGACATGATGGGAGTTGGAGTCCGAGAACTTCTAAACATTGACTAGTCCTGTGCTGGGGTGCTGAGCATTCTGGGGGTATTACCCGTGACAATTTCATCACAGATAAGGGGAAGGTTTGGCACGGAGAATACATATGTGATTTCCCTCACCCGAACATGATTCAGATGTATAAAACATATTTTTCCCCCCGATAGTTTTTTGCTCCCCCATAGTTAACATAAATGCTCCCCCATAGTTAACATCAAAACATAAATGCAAATACAACATTAAAAACTAACAACAGCAGAGATAAAAATTACCATGTAGGTTACCAGAACACCATAGGATCTTATGGGGAAATGTCCCCTTGCACCAACAGAAGCAACGTTTGAATTCGGCCTTTGTCTCTTAGCAGGTTATGTTAGTTTTGTTTCTCTAAATTGGAAGCTGAATTTCTGCTGAATGGGACTCCCAAAACCTAGCTAAGTGAGCATTGTTTTTGGAAATGCCCCGAGGATGGTGTTCATTGAGTGGAAGAGAATTAAGAAATACGTAGAACAAAAATAAAGTGGTATGAAGAGGTATTTTAAGGAGTATCAGAATAAGACGCTAAGTGGTGAGATTGTGGGTGTATTATTAAACCTTTCTTGTTTCACAATTGCTTGTGATTTGATGTAATCCTCAAGAGGCTAACTTGGAAGTCAGTCCGGGTGATTCAGATGGTTTGCTTGTGAGAAAATATGCTCAGAATTGCAACCGAAGGAGTTAGTCTAAAATAAATACAGTAGGATATCCTTACAAGCACGATAATAAGACTTGTCTGGATGAATACTTCCAAAATATAGAAGCACTCTAGAAGCTAGGCTTTCTGATTCTCAGTTTGTCCCCCCCCCCCACCCAATCAAACTGTGGACCTCTTCTTTTCTAGTTGCAAGGAATACAAAAACTTGAATTCCTTTTTCGCTTTGATCATGGGACTGAGCAACGTTGCGGTAAGCCGCCTCACAATGACCTGGGAGGTGAGTGCAGAGTAAATCCTAGTTCTACAAATGTCGCCGCCTTTCATTTCTTCCTTTGATTTTTCTGCTTTTGCACATCGTGGTAAACCGTCATTGACAGTTCACCACGAATGCAGAGACTTCTCCCAATTTGCTCCTCCCCTACCGGGAAGAATGAACCATGATCCCTAGCTGAGCATTACACCACAGAGCGCAAGATGAAGTCAAGAGTTCCTTTTCTCTTACCATTCATGGTTTGTTCAGAGCAAAACAAGTCGCGGTTCCTAGTGATTTCATCACACTAAGCCCTGGGATTGTGGTTCTGTGCCATTGCTTGTGCTAAGGGAGGAGTGAAGCGGTAGTGATCTCTGCATTCACAGTAAACCATTTACCATTGTTTACAGTGGCAGTGGAACCAAACGTAAGAAGGGCTGTGCTGGATCAGGCCAGTGACCCTACTAGTTAAGAAGCCCTAAACAGCCTCGGTCCAGTATATCTGAAGGAGCGTCTCCACCCCCATTGTTTTACCCGGACATTGAGGTCCAGTACTGAGGGCCTTCTGGCTGTTCCCTCACTGAGAGAAGCGAGGTTACAGGGAACCAGGCAGAGGACCTTCTCGGTAGTGGCACCCGCCCTGTGGAACACCTTCCCACTAGATGTCAAAGAGAACAACAACTACCAAACTTTTAGAAGACATCTGAAGGCAGCCCTGTTTAGGGAAGCTTTTAATGTTTGATGTATTACTGTATTTTAATATTTAGTTGGAAGCTGCCCAGAGTGGCTGGGGAGGCCCAGCCAGATGGTGGGCTATAAATAATAAATTATTATTATTATTATTATTATTAAGAATCCTTTTCTTACAGTAGCCAACCAGATGCCTATGCGAAGCCTACAAGCAGTTTCCTGCAACTGGTATTCAGAAGCCTGCACTGGGACACAATTGAGTGTTAGATAAAAAAAAGAAAAGATGTTTAAAATGAGTACAGTCGTACTCATTGGCATTCAGAAGGTTTTGGGTTCAATCCCTACCATCTCCAGGGAGGGCTGGGAACGATTCTCTGCCTGAAACCCAGGATAGCCATTGCTAGTCAACGGGGATGCGAATGAGCTCAATGGACCTAATGGTCTGACTGCTAATGAGCTCAATGGACCTAATAGCAATGAACTCAGCATAAGGCAGCTTCCTATGTTCCTGTGAGGGAGCTGATGGTCATTTAAAAACAACAAGTCAAAAGTCCCCTGTAGCTCAGAGAACTAGTGTATACATTTGTTGGATCCTGACCTTAGTCATACGTATTCTAGCAATGATAACAAAGGAGAGAGAGAAAGAGAAACAGCGACCTTTGGTTCCAGAGCTAGTTCAGATTATATATGGTAGTCCATATTATACAGCACCTTCCGGAAGTGCTGGAACTTGAGGAACGATTGGCCTGTGTACACATTGTAGAGGTCTGTTGTTCTTTAATGTAAATAATTTCGCCAGATCACTGCTCCCAAGGACGTCATTATTTATTTCTTAAATGCGCTGCACTAAAGATGGTGCCGATGTGAAACTTGAAACAGATGTGTCTTCTTCATCCCCTCCCCACAAAAAAACCCCCAAACAAATCCTGAACGCTGGGAAATCCACACTGGCATGTGGACCGCTTTGCTGTTCCATAACCTCTGCGAACCAAGAGAAAATCTCTCTGGCATTTCCCAGGGTATTGGGGGAGGGGTGTATTTTGGATCCCAAACGGCTAAAAGCTTCGTGGCTCTCTATTTATAATCTGGTTGCTAGGAGACTTACTATATTTTTCCCCCCGCAGCTGCATTGTTGTAAACCTGTGGCAAAAGAGCAAGTCTTTTTCCATCTCGGGGCTGTGTTGTAGGAACTGTGCGTTGGGGAGATTCAGTCCGCCTCACACACAGTTCAGTCCATCTTGATTCGATTACAGGCTTCCCACATGTGCGCTTGTCTCTTTTCTTGACAGAAACTTCCGAGCAAGTTCAAGAAGATCTATGCAGAGTTTGAAAGCTTAATGGTAACTGGCTTAATGCTTAAGTGTGCGCTACCTGGATTCACCCTGGGTTCTGAACTCCTGATCTGAATTAGTCTATTTCCCAACGTTTTATGTGTCCTTGTGTGACTTTAAGGAATTTATGAGCCCGCCACAGCACTGATAAAACAAGCATGTATGACTAATAAATTATACTCTCAGGGAGCCTATTCTGAGAAAATATATGCCCTATTTAAAGTCAGCCTGGGAAATTTAGAAAACTTTATCATCCCTTGATATTTCTGCTAGATTCTATATTCCAACCAGCATGCATTATTGATACAGATTTAGGGTTTTAGAGCTTTGTAGAGATGGCTCAGCGAATGCATAAAGGAGAAGCATGCAACAGTTCTCTTCTTCAGATAAGCACGCTGTTTAATAACCACACCTCTAGCTGTATTTTCCCTTTTGATAATAAACACTTCTTTTGTTAAGTAATTACACTCTCATCAGACAGCACGTAACTTATAAGGAACAGGCAGCTAATGAAATGGATGATTACTATCTTTCCAAAGAAGTGTTGAAAGAAGACTATCCTTATTATGAACGAAGCAAAAATTAGGTTATGAAATTATTACATTTTTTTTAAAAAAACACACAACTGTTAACTAACAAATATTTGTATTTTACGAAATACTTGCACAGGTCTGACTGTGTCTTTTCCCCCCCAGGACCCATCAAGAAATCACAGGGCCTACAGACTGATGGTAGCTAAACTTCAACCTCCCGTTATTCCATTCATGCCTTTACTCATAAAAGGTAACTATCTGAAGGGGGTGAAGAGCATGTAATAATAATAATAATAATAATAATAATAATAATAATAATAATAATAATAATAATAATAATCTCAAATGATACTTTTGATCCCCGTTTCCCCATTTTGCAGAAGTCCTAAGAAAGAAAAAGGTTCTTTCACAAATCTAAGCGTTACTGTCTAAATGTTACTTTTTTCTTTTTCTTTTACTTTTTACAAGTAAATGCTTTGAATGGGCAATAGCATGTAGGAAGTGAGAAAGCTGGTCCATTTTCTCAGTGTCTGGATATCTATATATGTCGGATTCAACTATTGCCAGTTACACAGGTGGTGCCTTTATTTGTATTGCAGACATGACATTTATCCATGAAGGGAACAAGACCTTCATCGACAATCTAGTGAACTTTGAAAAAATGGTAAGTAGGGCATATTACTAAAGCAAGATTTTCGATGGCTCTGGAAGAGTGATGACTGAACACTGGGCGTTACCTACAGAAATGGGTGGGGGAAAACTGATTCCCATTGCTTTTGGGATGTGGGTCCACCCCATAGTTGTACAAAAAGGGCTGCGTAGCAGGCTGGCCCCAGGACAAGGCAGGCTTTCAGACTGGAAAATATTTCAGAGGGCAGCAGGTTTCAGTTCAGAGTAAAATCTATTGCCTTTCTGGGTTGCAGATCTGTGTTGTTAAGTACAGTCGTACCTTGGTTTTTGAACAGCTTAGTTCTCGAACGTTTTGGCTCCCAAACGCCACAAACCCGGAAGTGACTGTTCCGGTTTGTAAAGTATTTTTAGAAGCCGAACATCCGAAGGGGCTTCCGATTGGCTGCAGGAGTTTCCTGCAGCCAATCAGAAGCCGCACTTTGGTTTCCAAACGTTTTGGAAGTCGGACAGACTTCCAGAACGGATTCCGTTCAACTTCCAAGGTATATACTGTATACTGTTTTGTTGCTTTTATGTACAGTGGTACCTTGGGTTAAGTACTTAATTCGTTCCGGAGGTCCGTTCTTAACCTGAAACTGTTCTTAACCTGAAGCACCACTTTAGCTAATGGGGCCTCCAGCTGCTGCCGCACCGCCGGAACCCAATTTCTGTTCTTATCCTGAAGCAAAGTTCTTAACCTGAAGCACTATTTCTGGGTTAGCGGAGTCTGTAACCTGAAGCGTATGTAACCTGAAGCGTATGTAACCCGAGGTACCACTGTATACCACTTGCATATTTTGAAATCCTAAGCAGTTTGGAAACGCTTTAAAGTGATTGGCAAATAAATGAACCACTGATTCAGTTCCATGGATCCAGCATAAAAAACATATTTTAAAGTTACTTGCCCCTTGCAGGTTAGTGTTTCTCATCTACATACTGCCAACGAAGCCACAGCAAGTTCTCTTACCAAAATCATTATTTATCTGCCTTTTTTCTCTCAGTAGCATGTTTTGCTGGCAGATGCCAATGGTTAGGCATATTCTGATCTACCTGGAATTTCCTGCTTCCTTAGGAAACGGACTTCCTTGACGCACATCAGTTAAAAGAATTCTGCTGCTTCCTTTCTTTTTCTCTTTTTTCTTTCACTTCTCGTTCAGACTACCTGTTCTCCAAATCAGCCTCTAGAGGGCAGCCTCTCACATACCAAGTCAATGGATTGTGTAATGGCATGTTAATAACACTGTACTATTTTTTATTATTATTTTAAAAAGCCTACCTATTTTAGAAGTATTTTGATTTTCCTAATGGATTTGGTACAGCATGTTGAGCAGGCAGTGGCATCCCTGGAGCCCGTAAGGACTGTCTGCATTAGACCACAAATTTAGAGGCCTTTTTGTTTGAGTTAGCACCCCTATAGTACGACAAAGGCACGGTTTTTTAAATGTTGCAGGTCTCTAACTTTAAGCATGCCAACGGAGCTCTTGTGAACGGATAGTTTTCTGTGCAAATAATAAAATAATAACCATAGCAACAAAATATTTTGAATATTAGTTGTCTGGAGAAATTGTTTATGAGGTAAATAATATTTTTTTATTTTTTTAAAAAAGGTCAGGGAGATAAAGGCCTTAGATTTCCCCTCACATGCCCATTTTCTACATGCAGGGAACATTTGTTTTTGCCCGAAAGACCATTCAGTACATCCCAGAGATGAAGGTTTGCCGCGTCGTCTGCTGTTTGGGAGAGTTGTGACTTAATCTGTGCCAAAAATCAAGCCCAGTGTGGCTTTAATTCCCCACCACCACCACCAAAAAAAAAAAAAACCCACAGAAGCTGGTTTTGCAAATTGCCTGATTCTGTGAGGCTGCCATTCACCTGTCAGGCTAGTGAGTTCTCCAGGACGAATTATGCAGTCAAATATTTGGCACCGGTGCTGTCGTGGGGGGGACACAGGGGACTAGAGGCCTAGAAGGACAGGCCTTCTCTGTCTTTAATAGCTGCGCTAAAGAAAGAGTCCTGGCAGGTGCCACTTTTCATGCAGGAATGACAAAAGCTGCTGAAATTTGCCTTTTTGCACAACTCCCGAAAGGCTCAGGAGTCCTGGTCAGGGTTTGTTTTTTTTAAAAATCCAGTCTTCACTAACCTACCTGTCACTTACTGACACAGCATCTTCTCCCAGTCCTGTTTTGCCTGATCCAGGCAATGGGGATAAAATGCAGCTGCAAAACTGTGGCTCCTAACCTGACCAAGAAAAAAAATCAAGGCTTCTGTTGTAGACGAAGAACCATAGCTGCCAAGCGTCCCTTATCCCGGCGCCGTGTCCCGCTGCTGTCCCTTATTGATGATGTCCCTTAAATTTCCCGGGTTTCAAAGGAAGCAGCTCCTCTCCCTCCCTCCCTGCCAGCCAGGGAGGAGGGAGGCTCCAACTGTGTTGCTTGGCTGCGTTGCTCACCCAATATGGAGTCTAAGAACGACTGGGGGTGGAGCTTGTATTCCTTGTGCCGATCAAATCGGCTGCGTTGCCTGGGGACTCGCCTTTGCTCAGCGCTTCCCAGCAGAGAGGTGACGGTGGTTTTCCTTGCTGCATCCCTTTTGCTGGGTTGCTGCGCTGTGGGAACCACCGCTTGAGGCTTCGTTTGGCTGCTGGATGGGCTTTCTGCCTTTGGCTCAGAGGGGCTCAGAAGTTGAACATACCTGTGCTGGGAAAATCCCTTATTTTGGCTGCTGATCCCTTATTTTCGAGGCTGCTGGTCCCTTATTTTCAAATCTGTAAGTTGACAGCTATGCGAAAAACTGCAGGTGCATAGCTGGGGGCCTAGCTAGAGAGTTTTGCCTTTATGCCTGGAGTTGGCCATGAGAGGAACATGCCTTCCTGATGGAAAAGCAAGATGCACAAGAACAGATTCCACTGTTGCCCCTGTCTCTCTCCCCCTCCCCAAATTCCTTGCATCAGGAAAAGAGCTTCTGGTGGCACTTATCTAATGTGCTTCGCGAGAATATCGCTGTCATGGTACTTGCTGAAAAGCAGCCCATAGGGGCTTTCCAAGACGCCTCTGCAACACAAGCTTCTCCATCCATGGCCGTACAAAAATAGTGCCACCAGCCACTGGTTCTCCTTTTTACTGAGACTCTTCACCCTTGAGGTGTGAAATGAGGATTAGCGAATTTGTGCATATTGGTTTTCAGGTTTTATGGAGCTGAACAAAAGGAATCCACGCACTGATCCTTATGGGGTGGTGGAAGAGAGGGCAAGCATTCTTTGGTTTTTGGAACATAAAGATTATGCAAAAAAAAAAGTGAAGTATGTGACTTAAACCCTTAGTGGTTTTTGTGTGGTGTGGTATGAATATTTATAACAACATTGGAGCCTGGGTCTAGGAATGGATTAGCAGAAAATGTCCTGGCTTGCTGCCACTAGTCTAGGCTGCCTGCAAGCTGAATTGGAACTGCAGGGTGAGATGACGGGGCAAGCCTGGAGAATTCATTGTAATGTATGGTTGGCTCTGTTTTGGAGGGATCCAGATTTAGTGCTGCATAACTTTCCAGCAATGGAGTTCCAAACCACACTGGGAAAACTTAAAACTATTTTTTTTGGGGGGGGGGAATGGGATACAAAGTTAGCAAACAGTTTGATTGTGGGGGTTGCATGTGTGTGAGTATTATTACAGCCGCACCTTGGATCCTGAACACCTTGCGAGTTGAACGTTGTGGCTTCCGAACCGTTTTGCAAATGTTCTTTGGAACGCCGCACCTTGCTTTCCGAACGTTTGGGAAGTCGAATGGACTTCCGGAACGGACTGTATTTTTTTTTTGCAGGACTTCGAATTCTTTGTTATCCCTCAGACGTTTGAATTTGTAAGTAGAGTCAACAATCTGCTGCTGGGTTTCCCAAACGTGGGTCTTCAGCTGTTTTTGGACTACAACTCCCATCATCCCTAGCTAACAGGACCAGCGGTCAGGAATGATGGGAATTGTAGTCCCAAACATCTGGAGAGCCACATTTGGGGAAACCCTGATCTACTGTTTCCCTTATGAAACATTACTAAGGCCAGCTTTACAACCAGTTTCAAAGCCAGATTCCTAAATGAAAAATAATAAAAAGAACCAGATTTATAACCATAAATTTAAAAAAAATGCAAAGGGTCCGTGCATTGTACAGTTATATGTTTTCCTGAGTCGTATTGGTCTGAAAGAGTCATTGGCAATCATTCTTCTTTGGTACAGTACCTTTCGGTAGATGTGGCTACGGGAATGTTGTGTTTGTGTTCACTGCTGTTTCCAAATGTTTGGTACTGCATGGTTTTTTAAAACACTCCCAGGTAAATGTAAGAATGAAACATAAATAAACACCTGTTCAGCATGGAGGAGGTCACTGAAAAGATTTTACCGGAACAGAAAAAGGATTAAACAAATTCATTCAACAGAGAGGACAGCAGAATCTTGCCTCCTTGTTCACAAGCAGTGTGTTTCTGAATAGCAGATACCTGGGGGCGACAAAAAAAGAAAGCAAATTGTCTCCATGTCCTATCAGCCTTCTTCAAGCTGGTATCCTCCAGGTGTTTTTGGGGTTTTTTTTACTACAACTCCCATCATCCTTGACAATTAGCTATACTAGCTGGGGCTGATGGTCTTTTTGTTTCAAAGCTTCTGGAAGACACCAGGCTGAATTATAAATAGCGCCTTGGTTTGATCCCACATGGTGATTTGCTTAGGTTGCATACAAACATTAATATTTTTTTTTTGCCATTCTTGCTGGAAGAGCCTCAGAGACCTTGTTCAGATACTGCAGAAAAGCACGTGTGGGGCATTTTGTCATTTCTGAACATAGGTGGAGCAGTCCATCTATAAATGCATCCCCATGTTGAAAGAGGCATGCCTATAGAAAAGTAGGGCTCCTGGAATGGGGAGGAAGTCTAGACTAAACCCTTTTTAATTCTGACAGGCTTGCTTGCCACATGCAGGACGATGGTTTTAATATGGTTGGCTATTATTTTTTCCTTTCAGCGTATGATTTCAAAAACCGTTAGGACAGTGAAATTCTGCCGGAGCCAGCCTTTCAGTAAGTATCAAAATATGTGTGTTGTTACTGATACAGTTGTTCCCTCTATGCCACAAGCTTATAGGCTGCGAACACAATCTGGAATTACAGCCTATGTTAGAGGCACAATCTAATTCTACTGAAATCAGGGTGTGCCTCCTGAGTCATTTTACTAGAGATATCAAGGTTTTGGGGGTTTTAATCAGGTTACCTATGCTGATAAAATAATGCACACCGTTCCTCCAGTGTTTGTGAAAAATAACCAAGGAGAGCTAAACGAAGCACCAATTTGTGGGACAAGGATTACAGAAGAATAGAGCAAGGTTAATTTGGAAGGGATGGAAGGACGGGGCTTTGTGAATGTGGCGTTCTGGCTTTGCATGTTTATATATTATTCTGCTGGTGGAAGGCTGCGTGGCTTGTCTTGTTCTGCTCAGATTTGCGTTTGACTAAGCGTACCAATAGCACATCACTTCTGTTTCATCAGATCCCGACGCATCTCTGGTGAATAAGAACCATCAGGATGTCCGGAGTTACGTTCGGCAATTAAGTGTGATTGACAACCAGAGGACTTTATCACAGATGTCACACCGGCTAGAACCACGACGTGCTTAAAACCTTTCAAGTGATTACACCTTCCCCTTTTCCTCCGGTACAAGGTCATTTGTTCGACTTTCTGTGCTACTGCACTGCCACTGCAAATATAAGCAACAACAGATTCTAACATCTTAGGTAATTAACGCACAATGGTATACCTGCCTTCCCTGAGAAATAACAGAGGCTGTTTGAAGAGGTCGTGAGCTGTAGCTGGGAGATTACTGGTGTTATATATACTTCTGGTTCGTTTTGAAACACACGAAACGTCTTGTATATAAAATAAATCTTTATTTAAGAAATTTTTAAAAAGGAGGAGAGAAAAAGAGGACACCCAAAAGCAAAATGGTATAACAGCTGGTGAAAAGTTGAACCTATAACTTCTGCCGTTTCCAGTGAATGTATAGGTGGGTTCTCTTATCTAATAAAAGAAATAGCAGTATTTTCTAATACATTATCAAATTGAAGGCCAACTTCTGCCCTTCGTTTGCATGTTTGGCTCTCAAGAGCTTCAGTAGCAAAAGAAAAATTAAAAATAAAATACCTAATGGCAGAAAACAAGGTAGAGTTACGAATTGCCATGGCTTTAGTATTCAGAGAATAGTCAAAAAAGCCTTTCCCTGTAAGAGAATTATATTTTTTAAGTCAGCTCTTAACCACATTTGCCTTACTACAGTAGAGCATTGTGGCCACGTAAGTTAACCTGAGCACTGACTGGGCCTCTAATACTTAGGTACATATTTGTTTACATTTCATTTCTTTTGGGATTTTTCTTTAAACTGCCAATCAGGATTTTACAAAATGCCAGGAAAAAGTAATGATAGTTTGGGAGGAGGAGGGGGAAGCATTAAAAACTTGCAAAAAACAACAACAACCCGCAAAACTTCTTCAGAAAGAGCACAATAGGCACAACATCTTTTCAAAATAATAATGTTTCTTTTTTCCTGGGCACTGAAACCTTTGACAATCAGCTACAATGGGCTGATTAGGTTTGTCTTTTCTGGATTTTAAACTTTACAAAATATCCTCCGATTTTCAGGAACCGTTTTGCACTTTTAAGTAGGCAGTATACAGAAACGTCAAGTCTTTGTGAGGATTATTTATTTCTTTACGTGTTCGTTGTTGCGCCACAACAAATTACTTTAATCTTGTTTTATTCAGCATGTAATTGAAGTACAATTTGGTCTTTGTACTGTACACGCTCTACATTTCATGGCTACGAGGAGTGTGTCGTATGTTTTATGTAAATAAAATGCACTGTCTTCATTAAACGTAACTGCCGATGAAAGCATGTGTGCCATCCTTTATTAAAAACGGTAGCGCCTGTTATTTGCACCTTGATCTATTACTATAGACACTATCTTTGCCCAACGTAGACAGTAGTTGAACTTTGCTATTATGCATTCAATGAGTACTTCCCTCCTCTCTCCCTTTCAGCAAACCTCCTATTTGACACTGAAATAGCTGGACTATAGCACAAATGATAGAGCAGACTTTGCATGCCAGAAAGCTTCAGATTCAATCCGTAGTATCTCTAGGTTGGACTGGAAAGCTTCTGCCCATGAGCACAGATACTTCTGAGCTAGATGGACCATTGGTCTGGCTTGCCTTCCTATGAGTTTGGGCTTCACTAGACTGAAGGCATTCAAGCACATTGGAACTTTAGGTTTGCAAGACAAATCCACTTCATAAAAGAATTGGGTGCTTTGTGGTCCGCAGCAAATACACAGAAAGGCGTAGGATGAACAAACAGCCAAAAGGAAGGCATCTGAACACCCTTCAAGCAAATCGGGATGAATGCGCAACAAAAACTAGACATAATCCAACTTCAGCATAAACTTCGTGTCAGCAAATCAGGATGAATGCTCGACGAACAAGCGGTCTGCCTTTTTGAAGGTGAAAAGGACCCAGAGAAGAATTCAAGGGGCATTGCGTAGAAATGGCTTTCTCAACTCCAGCAAACAAGTAGAGGCAACTCGACGAAGGGCAACCTACTCATATGTGTTACGTGAGTCCAAAGGGTTTAATGCAGCATGCTGGGATAGGCAAGAGAGGAAAACAATGCTCTCGAAAGCCTCCTAAACTTAGGCAGGGATTGTCTCTCTTCAAACGACAGATTGGGGCATGTCCCCACCCTTTAAAAATCACGTTAACATACCAGGCTGTAATCCTGGAATTTAGTCATCAGCTTGGCATAAAATGAGAAGGTGGGTGTACAACTGACAGGCCGAGGTTTCTTGATTGTGAAAGGAAACTCCCTCCAGATTTTTAGAAACCAGTGTTTTCACTGAGCTAGTGCAAAGGGTGGTGTTCCTCAGTCTCAGGGCTGGCCCAAGACACTTTGCTACCCTTCCCATAGTCCAAGTTAAGGAACGTAGGGGAAGGGGGAGGGGCATTTGATTCAGTTTGCATTTTAAGGTAAACTTACCTAACTTACATTTTCTGAAAAAAATGAGAACTGGAACAGACTTTTTCCAAATTTTGCAGTGCAGTTTTCCAACTGGCGTATTCAAAAATGCATGCACGAGGGTAAAGTGTGCATATAAATGCATATATTTGTGAAAATTGTTTTGTAAAGGTGTGTATGGAGGAGACTCTTGAGAGTCCCATGGACGGCAAGAAGATCAAACCTATCCATTCTGAAGGAAATCAGCCCTGAGTGCTCACTGGAAGGACAGATCCTGAAGCTGAGGCTCCAATACTTTGGCCACCTCATGAGAAGAGAAGACTCCCTGGAAACGACCCTGATGTTGGGAAAGATTGAGGGCCCAAGGAGAAGGGGACGACAGAGGACGAGATGGTTGGACAGTGTTCTCGAAGCTACCAGCATGAGTTTGACCAAACTGCGGGAGGCAGTGGAAGACAGGAGTGCCTGGCGTGCTCTGGTCCATGGGGTCACGAAGAGTCGGACACGACTAAACGACTAAACAACAACAACAAAGGTGTGTATATAAGCCCAAATCACATAGAAAAAATGGGTGTGTTTTAGAGAAATCCGCACTAAAATGCTCATGAATTCTGGTGAGGGCTTTAAAAAAAATAAATAAATTGCAAACCGATGTAGCAATGTGGAGAACTGAACTTATGGTTGGAAAAACGAGTATCTGAAATCTATATATTCATACCTCCCTACATAGTACCCAAATTATTTTGGCACGTGAGGCAGAAAATCCCACATAAAATACCTCACCTCCCCCAGCAGTCCAAAAACAAGGAAAATTGAAATAACGAACCATTTTGGTACTTTTTCACAACACCCCAAATTGGCTTCCTGCCTGAGGTGGCTGCCTCACTCCGCTGAATGGTAGGGCTGGGTTTGGGCGAAGAAGAGTCTTCTTCAAACCTGGAAAGAGTAAAGACACATTTACAAACCTCCTCATTTCACCCTTTTAAAATGAGCCTTGCTATATTCTTCCTTTATACTTGTCCCACAAATGGGTGCTTCGCTTAGCTTTTCATTAGTGGAGACAGAGCGTCAGTGGCTGTTGTTTTAAATTTGGCTTTTGTCTGCCCCTCACGTGAAGGGCCCAGGGTGGATCACAGCTGTTTACAATACAATCACAGAAGCAACTTCTGGTTATATTTTACGCGGAGCAACAGAACCTGGTTTAAGATCTGACACCTTTCAGCAATAGTCTCCCAAGGACGCCTGTGTTTCCTCCTTAATGGTATTAATTGTAGTAGCATGAATAATCTAGGCACGCAGCTGGCGTGCAGGAATTTATAAATGATCAAACTAATGCTGCTTTTGAAAACAACAGTCTTCTCCTTTGCGCTACTCAAGCCACCCCCCATGGTCTCAAAGGAGCTACATGTTGATGATAAAATAAACAGCTTAAATTAACGCTTATGACAATTGATATCTTCCCTCATTAGATTTCATGTCAACATCCACTATCAAAGATGAGACAATTTGCATCTTTTAAAGCAAATTTTAAGTATGCCTTTAACACACACACAAACACGCACACACACACACACAGAGAGAGAGAGAGAGAGAGAGAGAGAGAGAGAGAGTTGTTGCTAGAAGTCAGAGCTTAAGAAAGAATATCACGAGAAAGAGGAAAGATACAGTGAAGACTGAAGCCCTTTTGAGCATTCAAAGTGTTTCCCATTTGTAGGGTACAGCAATCTTGCTGTAATCAGTTGCCTGGTCGTCTTGTGGTAAATGGATGCCATGCTTTTCATTCAATAACTAAGCATGGGTTTTGTATCCACATTCTTGGTGCCTCACTGTCTCCCTACATCCTTTTTGTAGCACAGACAGGGACATCTAGTCCACACCCCTGCAATGTGGGAATCTTAGCGAAAGCATCCATGACAGATGGTCATCCAAGGTAAAGGTACCCCTGACCATTAGGTCCAGTCGCGGATGACTCTGGGGTTGCGTGCTCATCTCGCTTTCAGGCCGAGGGAGCCGGCATTTGTCCGCAGACAGCTTCCGGGTCATGTGGCCAGCATGACTAAGCCGCTTCTGGCAAACCAGAGCAGTGCACGGAAACGCCGTTTACCTTCCTGCCGGAGCAGTGCCTATTTATCTACTTGCACTTTGACGTGCTTTTGAACTGTGAGGTGGGCAGGAGCAGGGATTCGAACCATCAACCTTCTGATCGGCAAGCCCTAGGCTCTGTGGTTTAGACCACAGCGCCACCCGCGTCCCTCTGCTTAAAAACGTCCAATGAAGGAGAATCCACAATCAGTCCGAGGGAGTCCATTCTTTCTTTCTTTCTTTCTTTCTTTCTTTCTTTCTTTCTTTCTTTCTTTCTTTCTTTCTTTCTTTCTTTCTTTCTTTTTAATGCTTTATTATTCAGAATTATATTTGTACAGCGTAAACTCATAATCATCATTACCAAGGGAGTCCATTCTACGGTCAAACAGTTCTTGCTGCCAGTAAGTTCTTTCTGATGTTTAGTCTGAACCTCCTTTCTGACAACTTGAGGCCTTGGTTTGGGTCCTACCCTCCTGGTGGCGCCTGTCTCTGCCACTCTGGATTCAGGGATCTGAACCCTGATTGGCCAACGGCAATGGAGGCAATCACCCATTCCTTCAGAATGGTGTTTTCCTATCTCTTAGGACGACTGGCCCACATTCTACCGATGTTGACATGGAACCCTTCTCCATTTCTCATTTGAATGTTTGCTACTACCACCAAGATCTGCACCCACAGTTGTTCCATCCACTTCCCATGCCCTCAAGGGCTCATCACAGCAGCCCCCCTTGTTGTGGTGTAGCCCCCGGAGCCAACCAAGTATATAGTGAAGCTGGTAGAGATCCATTGCATATCTGGAAAGAATCAGTTGCATTCAGTGATGTGGGTTTTCTGGAAACTTTTGACGTGGAAAACTGAGGATACTAGCCCATAGCTGGGATCCAGACCCCCATGCATTCCTTGGCTTTCAATTGCAATCTGCAGAACGGGAAAGCTGAATTTTGGGTTTCCGCTGTGGGCAGTGAGGAAGATCTGGTTGCAGACGTTGTTCCTCTTTGTTCAAAAGCAGACAGTATATCTGTCTGCAACAGAAAGACATGCATCAAGAGTCTGAAGCTCTGAAGTTCATGGAACTGCTTTAACAACATACCAAGTTTCATCTCCTGCACTGTTGAGCCTCAAAGCATGATTCCAGGAGAAAGTGGCTATACAGTGGTACCTTGGTTTTTGAACATCTTGGAAGTCGAACGTTTTAGTTTTCGTACACCAAAAACCCAGAAGTAACCCGGAACTTGAACAGTCTTCCAGAACAGATTACATTCGAAAACCGAGGTAGCTACCACTTTAAACACCAGAGCAAGAATCACTGAGACCATGCTGTCTCTTGTCCAGATAGGACTGCAGCTGACAAGTCAGCCTACCTAAACTGGTAAAAGGTGTTCCATTCAACAGGAGAAATCTGTGCCTCCAAGTGACAGAGATGGTTCAGGGAGCACCCTCTCAAACCGCCAAGCACACTGGAGGGAGTGCAGTCCTATACAAAAGCATAATAAATGGCATTCATCACTTCCATCTCAGCCCATGATCAAGCACTATTTTAGTAGTTCCACTGCCAGGGCTGTCTTAAGCATATGCGGTGCTGGGGTACAAAGATCCGTTGCCCCCCCCAGGTTGCCCAGTCCCAGGTGCGCAGGAGGGCGGAGCTCACTGGCCACCTCAGCATCTCACTGACTCAGTTGTCCCCGAACTTGCGATGCAGAGCCGCCCAAAGCAGAAGAGCCCGCTGCAGTGCTCTGGCTGACGGTCGGGCTCTTCCCTGAACTCAACTCTCGGGCCCCAGACTCTTGGCCTGGCACCCCTGAGAGCCCGGCGCCCGGGTGCCCCTTACCCCTAGCACCTACGTGTAAAGATGGCCCTGCCCACTGCGTCACCCAAACCAGTTGAAAAAGAGAAATAAAGCTGTTACGTTATCTGCATATTGAT
This sequence comes from Podarcis liolepis, assembly GCF_965112155.1. Taxonomy (NCBI): domain Eukaryota; kingdom Metazoa; phylum Chordata; class Lepidosauria; order Squamata; family Lacertidae; genus Podarcis; species Podarcis liolepis. Next base: position 116,659,627 of record NC_139554.1, on the reverse strand, counting down.
AACACTTTACCCCAAAATCTCCACATGTGACTTCAGTTATTTTGTCTAGCTGTTAAGAATAAAAGATGTACATGTCAAGGACTTTTAAAAAAATCCTGACTAGATGACTCTCACAGTCCCTTCTAACCCTACAATTCTAGTTTTCATGTTATAGCATAATGCTACCATCTTCTGGAATTGGTCATCCAGGAAGGAATGGAACCACCTTAAAATGGCGCCTCCAATTCCCTGTTGAGAAGAAACAACAGGGCCACACTCTCTTGTCTCCGGTCTAAGATATCCATCAGGGCATTAAAATCTAGATCTAATGCTCCACTGAAATAAATCCAGAAAACCAGCCTCATCCAAAAAAATGCTTGGAATTGCCACAATACCCCTGAGCCCAGGAAGGGGACAGTAGCAACGGGCGGATGTTTAAATCTCCCACCTTTTGTTCATTCTAATAGTATCCCATTTTATTTTATTTTTAACTGAGAGGCAAAAATCACTTTTTACTCAGTCCCTAAGAGTAAAAAAAAAAAAGGAAGAAAAAATAATAATCCTGGAAACACTGCGTTACTGTATTAGAGGATACTGTCTGCTGCTAGGTCCTGGCAATGAAAGGAGATGAAAAGACAAAACAAAATAATTCACTCCGCTGAAAGGGAAAAGGACCAGATAATTCTCTGCGAGTCAAATAACTTTTCATATAATTTTTAATGCCATTTAAAAAGCTAACAAAACAAGTTAAGATAAAAATCGAAGGGTTTAACCTGCAGGGGTACCTAGAAGGGATAATGAGTTTTGCTATGAAAAAATAAAATGAGGAGGAAAAAAAGAAATATTTTAACAAAATGTAACTGGAGAAAATTATAACTCTAAATTGTTAACATAGCTTCTTAGTAAGGTCAACTGCATAATATACGGTACCTTAACCTCTTCCAGCAATTTTTTAAACACCATGCAGCTTAAATAGCCTTCTTCTGAATTCAGAGGTATTTCTTCTGGGAGACCTGAATGCAAATCAAGAGGTAATAGTGGAAGGAAATTAAAAGATGTGCTATTCTCATTTCGGGTTTTTTCCCCCCTACTCGTAATAAGAAAAGCAGCACAGAGTGCGCTATGGCATAGTGAACCTCTGCCTTCTTGAATAGCTTTTCTTTCGCTGTTAATCTGAAATGCATTACAGCCTGCCTTTTCAAATAACCATAGTGTTCTTTACTCTGATCAGCATTAAAGTTCAGCAGGAACAAGCAGCAGGTGTCACGAAGGGTCAACGTATTAGCAATCAAAGGAAATAATAGCCAGATTAAAAAGTTTTCCTTTAATAAAAAAATTAAAAGTCCCCAGAAACTTCTGCAACACCCAGGACCTTACTTTGAGCATAAACATTCCCTGTACAGACTTCAACATTTGGGAGTCGAGATAAATTGTTAAGTAACACGGAGATCCGAATCTACGAGAATCCAGTTCGATGTGCCATTTTTTAAAAAATAATAATTAATAGCTTGCCATCTGCAACTAAATTGGACTCAACACACACTTCTGGCTTGCCACAGAAGGATGATGGTAAGAGAGAGAGAAGAAAAATAAGAGACAAAATTGTGCCAAGCAGGGATGGGGTAACTGAATGTGGCTTCTAGCTCTCTCTATCTGGTCCTCCAGTCAGGACTCCTCCCAGGCCAGACTTATCACTAGCTTTTTCTTGGGTGATGCTGTCTTGCTTGAGCTCTGATAAAGCTCCTTGCTGGACTGGGTAAGTCTGCCGTTCCCTCACACATTTTCAGTGCCGGAGGAGCTCTGTTTGACTCCTCGCTCATGTGGAACCCTAATCTGAGGAAAGATGCGACATCCTCATCGTTTCCTCTTCTCAATTAGGTGGAAATATTGCTAGTCTTGGACAGCATCCATGGAAAAATAAAGATGGCTAGGTTAACGACCTCTAGCACCATACAGCACACCGAGACCCTCCCAGAGGAGCCATACCATCTAGGCCTCAGCCCAGTATACCTGAAGGAGCGTCTCCAGCCCGGACACTGAGATCCACCTCTGAGGGTCTTCTGGCAGTTCCCTCACTGTGAGAAGTAAAGCTACAGGGAGGCAGGCAGAGGGCCTTCTCGGTAGTGGCACCCTCACTGTGGAACGCCCTCCCATCAGACGTCAAGGAGATAAACAACTAACTGACTTTTAGAAAAAGGCAGCCCTGTACTGAGAAGTTTTTAATTTTTGACATTTTATTATCTTTTTATATGTGCTGGAAGCCACCCAGAGTGGCAGGGGAAATCCAGTCAGATGGGTGGGGTATTATTATTATTATTATTATTATTATTATTATTATTATTATTATTTAATTTCGCCACAAAGTTGGCTACACCTACCCAAGGCCTGGTCCCAGAAAAATTCTGTTGCTCCACCCCTTTTCTGTTGCTTCATGGATATGCCAGTTGTATTATGATTTGTATTATGTATATTTCTACAGTGGTACCTCGGGTTACAGGCGCTTCAGGTTACAGACGCTTCAGCTTACAGACTCCGCTAACCCAGAAATATTACCTTGGGTTAAGAACTTTGCTTCAGGATGAGAATGGAAATTGCGCAGTGGCAGCGCGGGGGCAGCGGGAGGCCCCATTAGCTAAAGTGGTGCTTCAGGTTAAGAACAGTTTCAGGTTAAGAACAGACCTCCAGAACAAATTACGTTCTTAACCCGAGGTACCACTGTATTATGATTTGTTTTCTTTTTCTTTTCCCTTTTTTATACCTGTACCTCAGCCCACATGTATTTCTAGGGAGGCTATATATCAAATATGTGTTGGATAACAATTTAATATTGATTAATTTATTTTAAAAAGACGCACACATGCTAAATGGAAAGAAGTAGCATTCTGGCATCTTTTCACGTTACGCAGATCACACAAAAATGTTTTGGCAAGAACGTACTATTAGATTAGATTAGACAACGCAAATGGATGAAACAATGAGGCGCTCAAGAGTAGATTCATAAAACAAGGCGAACGATGTTAAAACCCACATTGCACCACAGAGGAAAGCCGCTCTGAAATTAGAACAGCAATTTAACACTATTGGATCTCAAAGTTTAATATAAGAACTAGCATGAGGGCTATATATAAGATTAGAAATATGTTTGGAAATATTTACAATGTAGGAGTAACTGCCAGCTGAGTAAAGCCATCAACTACAAACTGTGATACTAGTGGAAATATTAAAGGATAAAATGGTTTTAACTTCTGCATGGCTTAAAAGGGGGTGGGGTGGTATTAGAAACCAAATCGGTTGCCTATTAATCTTGTTCTCATGCTCCAGGCTTCTTCTGAAAACAGAACAATATAGAAGTGCATCTTTCTACAGGAGATACATCTTACTGGGGTGCAAACCAACTATCAGGAAGGATGATTTAATCTAATTGTAGATCATGTCCTAATTTACAAAGACTCACAACCTCGCCCGCTATGGTGAGGTGCGCATTTTTAGTTAGATCATAAAAATAATTTCAGACTCTGCAACAATACACACGTGTGTGTGTGTGTGTGTGTGTGTGTATTTTATTCATATACTGCCCTTTCAAAGATCTTGGGGCAGTTCACAGAATAAAATACAAGATAAAACATAGTAAATAATTAAACTAAAACAACAAACACCCCCTTTCCACAGATGTAATTAAGATGCTGTAGGTTATTAATAGCCATGGTTGAAGAGGAACGTTTTCGCCTGGCACCTAAAATTATATAATAAAGGCGCCTGGCAAACGTCCCTGGGGAGAGCATTCCACAAGCAGGGAGCCACTACAAAAAAGGCCCTTTATCATGCTACCACCATCCGGACTTCACGTGAATTATCATATGCAAATGCTATGCAAATCTGCGTCCTGTTGTGTTATTTTTTTTAGTGACATATTTCCTCTTTTTGGGGGGGTAATAATAATAATAATAATAATAATAATAATAATAATAATAATATTTATTCATACATACCCCACCCTCCCTGGCCAGAGCCGGGCTCAGGGCAGCTAACACCAGTAAAATTACAATAAAAACATAATGGGGGGGGGGACCATCAATTTAAAATACAATTTAAAATGCAGCCTCACTTCAAAAGTGGCCCATAGATGAAAACCATAAGGAGAGGGAAACATAGGGGTCAGACTGAGTCCAAGCCAAAGGCCAGGTGGAACAGCTCTGTCTTGCAGGCCCTGCGGAAAGATGTCAAATCCCGTAGGGCCCTAGTCTCTTGTGACAGAGCGTTCCACCAAGTCGGGCCAGTACTGAAAAGTCCCTGGCCCTAGTTGAGACCAATCTAACCACCTTACGACTTGGGACCTCCAAAGTGTTGTCATTTGTGGACCTTAAGGTCCTCCACGGGGCATACCAGGAGAGGCGGTCCAGTAGGTACATGGGTCCTAGGCCGCATAGGGCTTTAAAAGTCAAAACCAGCACCTTAAACCTGACCCTGTACTCCACCGGGAGCCAGTGCAGTTGGGAAAGCACTGGATGAATGTGATCCCGCGGCAAGGACCCCGTGAGGAGCCTCGCTGCGGCATTCTGCACCCGCTAGAGTTTCTGGGTCAGCTTCAAGGGCAGCCCCACGTACAGCAAGTTACAATAATCAAGCCTGGAGGTGACTGTTATGCGGCCACCCTAATCTTTAGGGGAACGTCTTTCCCTGCATCTATATGTAGCGTTCAGTTATTGTGACATTTGCCATAGCCAATCAGAAGCAACGTTAAAACAGGGCAAGCCACATTTGGAAGAGTGAAGTACGAGCCCAGAACCTCCAAGGTCTGCATTCAGCTGGTGACATGTTTGTGAAGATGGGAGATAGCACATCCATTACATTAACCACTGGTGTTGGTGTTAATTGTGTTTTTTCTTTTTGTTATGTACTGAAGTTCTCACCCTGGGCCAGCAGGGGGATACTGTAGATAGTTATGCAAATAAGGGATTGAAAGTGACTTTCAGTGATTGGATAGTTTTAGAAAATTGTTACAGTTACGTTGTACTGGAGCTCTATATAAGCAGGCTGACTGAACCCTTCAGTTCAGTTCAGGTCTGTCCTGGCCTGTGAATAAACAAGAGCTGTTTGAAGAATCGCTGTGTCGTCTGATATGTTCACCCACAACTTAACACTTTTGTTTCTTATGTTGTATTTTATTGCACTGCAGTTTGAATGACTGGTCTCAAGCTATTCAAGATCCAGACCGGGAAATAGCTTGATGTTTGGCATAGCTGATAAAATTCATAAAACCACCTAGCTTGTGTTTTAAAACTGGTCTTGGCGCCCTTAACATTATTTATGAGTCCTCCCCTGAGGCATCCTGCCCTATGGACTAAGATGCAGACATCGATTTAATTATGAAGTGAGGCTGAGGCAACTGCCTGTGTGCGTCAGAGTTCTCTATGTCAATATATTAGCAAGTTGCTTGAATAAATTCACAGTTGCCTCAGACTAAAAGGTGTGGGGAGGTGGTAGAGAGAGGCGAGTGGAATAGTCACAGTATCTGAGGCAACAGTCATGCAATATTTTTTCTGAGATATGAATACCCAGAGATCTATATTGGTGAGTCAAAAAGGCCACAGCTGCTCCTGTAGTTAGCAGCAGCCAGTAATAAACATCAGTGGGGTGATACGAGGGGCAGAGAAGGGAACTTCCAGTCTAGGGGCTTCCCATTTAGCCAGACCCCACACCTGTTCTCTGGGACCCACCACTCCTAGGTGATTAGCCTCTAAACCAACCAAGGAGTGTGGGGAGACAGAAGAGAGAGGTTGCAGGGAGAGGAAGTTTCGAAATTCCTGCTGCTTGCATCACCTACCACAGAGGTAGAATGAGCTGTGCTTTGTGTGTATGTGAAAGAGAGAGTGTTGGATGCTAAATATGGGAAGCTACCAAGATGCCACTGATAAATAAAGCTACTTCCCTCAGAGGCTAATAAAAAAATATAATAATAATAATAATAATAATAATAATAATAATAATAATAATTATCATTATTATTTATACCCTGCCCATCTGGCTGGGTTTCCCCGGCCACTCTGGGTGGCTCCCAACAGAACAACAACAACAACAATGTGATAAAACATCAAACATTAAAAGCTTCCCTAAACAGGACTGCCTTCAGATGTCTTCTAAAAGTCAGATACTTGCTTATTTCCTTGACATCTGATGGGAGGGTGTTCCACAGGGTGGGTGCCACTACCAAGAAGGCCCTTATCTCACTTGGCAGGGGGCCCTTGAAGAAGGGCCTCAGATGAAGATGCCAGTGTCTGAGGGGAGAGGTGACCCTTCAAGTACTGAGGTCAAGATCCATGGGTGTAGCCAGGATTTTTCGGGGGGGCAGGCTTTTGTTGGGGGGTAGAACCTCATATTTGCATTGATTTGTATTGATTTGGGGGGGAGTTGTCCCCTACCCCCCACTTGGCTACGCCCATGTCAAAACCCAGGGCTTTTCTCCAGCCAGAACTCACATGAACTCACTTCCGGCACCTCTCAGGATGGCATCATTGCCATTCTAAGAGGCCATTCTAAGCATTAATGGTGACCTCCAGCACCTCTTTTTCTAGAAAAACAGCACTGTCAAAATCAGTTCTTTGAACCGGGCCACCAAAACAGAAACCACCAAAAATGGCACAGTACAGTACTGGCATAATATACAGTTAAGTACTCAGGTTAAGTACTTAATTCGTTCCGGAGGTCCATTCTTAAGCTGAAACTGTTCTTAACCTGAAGCACCACTTTAGCTAATGGGGCCTCCTGCTGCTGCTGCTGCCGCGCTGCCGGAGCCCAATTTCTGTTCTCATCCTGAAGCAAAGTTCTTAACCTGAGGCACTATTTCAGGGTTAGCGGAGTCTGTAACCTGAAGCATATGTAACCTGAGGTACCACTGTATGTGCAATGTACCATGTCAGTTAGCAAGCATATTTTGTACCAACTGAAGTTTTCACAGTTAGCCACAGGTAACAACACATTTCAGTTACTGGCTCAATAATGAGCTCTTGCTTGCGTTTATAGAGATCAGGGGGAAATTCCATTTGGTTGTTTAAAGACAGGCCTACTTAAGCTGCATTTTCCGGGACAACATGTGGGTCAAAACACAGGCCATCTTAATTAGCACTTCTATTAATTTTGCATTTCTCTAGCCAAGTGATGTGCACAAAAATACACGCACTATCGGTGAAAATAACATACAAAGATGCATTCTGTTGGAAAGTGTTCTGCAAAAATGTGCATATTAGGCAAAATTGCATACAAACATCTGTATCAGAAGATAAATTAGCACAAAAATACTGATAATTTTTTTCAGGAGGATTTAAAACAAAACGCTTTTGCTACTTGCAGTCAAGCCATCTCCCAGACTGCTTCGTTGCACTGGGGTGGGGGGGGGCATATGCAAGAGAGTTCTGCTCATTGGGAGAGATGGCGCTTGGAAGCAATTGTGTCAGCTCTGCATTCTACAAAGCCACCAGAATTTCAACAGCCACACCAGCAGGAAAATTTCCCCAGGGCCTGTGGAATACCTCATAATCCATTGATCTCAGATAGTGGATTAGACTAATTGTTTCCCTCTGCAAATGTGGTGCTGGGGGACAGGACCTGTCACTGAAAGTTTAATCCCCAGCAGGAAGTGGGCAGGTGTTAAATAAACAACAACCACCCACCCACTTTTAGAACACCACCCTCGCATCCAACTTCACTCTGGTTACCGTGCATTGGAGACCCTTGCAAATTGTGGTGCATTATTCCCAGCAATGCAGAGTGGGGTTGCTTTCATTACCTGGCTTCCTAATGCAGAGGTGGCTGCTGGTAACCAAGACAAGGTCAAAGTGATGTTGCTGCAGCAGCTGAGCCATTCTGATGCACCTGCTGCTGCTGCTGCACCCACACCAACAGCACTGCGGCCTCTCCCATCTTGGGTATTGCGCTGGGAAGCCGGATAAGCAAGGCTGCCCCACTAACTGCTACTGATAATTGCGTTTACTTAGCTTCTTGGGAGAAAAGCAATGACAAACCTAGATAGCATCTTAAAAAGCAGAGACATCACCTTGCCGACAAAGGTCCGTATAGTAAAAGCTATGGTTTTCCCGGTAGTGATGTATGGAAGTGAGAGCTGGACCATAAAGAAGGCTGATCGCCGAAGAATTGATGCTTTTGAATTATGGTGCTGGAGGAGACTCTTGAGAGTCCCATGGATTGCAAGAAGATCAAACCTATCCATTCTTAAGGAAATCAGCCCTGAGTGCTCACTGGAAGGACAGATCCTGAAGCTGAGGCTCCGATACTTTGGCCACCTCATGAGAAGAGAAGACTCCCTGGAAAAGACCCTGATGTTGGGAAAGATGGAGGGCACAACGAGAAGGGGACGACAGAGGACGAGATGGTTGGACAGTGTTCTCGAAGCAACAAACATGAGTTTGACCAAACCGCGGGAAGCAGTGGAAGACTCTGGTCCATGGGGTCACGAAGAGTTGGACACAACTAAATGACTAAACAACAACAAGAAGAAGCTTCTCCATACATGACTGGTACTCAAAGCTGTGGAGCAGACCTAGTGACCTCAAGGCCAAGCACAAAGTTCCAAGAAGTGACAGGTGATCCAGGGATACGGTCACTGTTATTCTTCTCTTACAATTGTTGGCTTTGTTCAGCACCTCAGTCCACAAATCCTTGCATGCAGCAGCAGCAGGCAGTTTAGGGCTACCACATTCACTTGGTCAGGCAACACAGGCCGGTAGGAGTCTGGGTCCAAAGTCAACGATGGCCAGGGGCAGAACGAAAAGACTGTCTTTTATCTGTCTTTGCACCATCCCTTTCTCTGACTCTCTGCTGTTCAATCAATCAGTCTTTTATTGCGGTCAAAGACCAGGCAGCAGAATTAACAACAGCAACATATACTACATCAGCACCAAGGGGCGGGCGCAGTAGATGAAATTAAGAATTCCCTATAAAACTTATTTGCATTAAAAATAGCACTCCTTCAGCTGAAATCTCTCTGCTGTTGCCTTTCCCCTCCTTGCCACTTGCATTAATTTAAGAGTCGCATGACCTTATGTTGTGAACCGCTCTGAGATCTGCGGGTATAGGGCTGTATACAAAGTTAATAAATAATAATAATGATAATAATTAGGCCAAGAACCACAGGTTGCCCACCTTTGCTGCCTGCACACAAATGAGTGGATCTCTTCTAGACATGCCCCCCCACCCCCACATTGAAAACACCTGAGAAACACTGACAAACCAAATCAAAGCCAACAATTTCTGTCTGCTTCTGGGTAGGCATGTCATGTGGTGATTCAAGTTCTGTGAGTTACACCCCAACCTTAATTATTACATTAAGAGTAGGAGGGAAAAAATGATGCTACTTTGGTGGTGGTTTTTATGTTGTAGCTCCGTATTACACAGTTGTATTTTAAGACGGCATATTTGGGGGCAAATAACAGCTTGTGTGTGTTGTTTCTCAGTAGACCTGAACTGAGAGCACATTCAGACTGAAGGTTGCATGGGTGCTTTTTCTTTCAAAAGAAGAGTGACCAGTTATTTTGTGTCGTCTTTAGGAGACCAAATAGTGCAACCAGAAGTTTGGCCCTTAGATTAAAGTATGTAACAGAAATATGTTCATGTCTCCCTTCTAACTTTTGTCGAATCCAAAAGCACAAGTTCTAAAAAGGCACGCGATTGGAGCAACCGGGGAGTTTATAGCCACACCGTGGCAATGTGCAAGTCTCCTTATATCAAATATAGGTTCTCTCGCAGATATTTTTGTGTGTGTGTGTAACTGTTGATGTTTGAATAAGAAGCAAAGCTGGTGCCATTTGCCAGGAAATCTTGGGAAAGCGTTTTTTCTAAACACAAATGACCTCGCCTCAGCAATACTTATAAAACAGTAAGTTAGGCTTGAATTGATTTGCAAACGAGGCCGGAACAGGACATTTAAACATTTCTGAGGAGAAATGCAGTTTATTCTATTCTGTTGGGCTCTTGCCTTCGAATTTGACAGGGGCTTAGTTAGGCTAAATATAAAGTTGGCTCTCTCGAGTATCTTTTATCCACCCCCCACCCCCACCCCCGGTCGGTGTGCTGGGGACGGGAAAGAGCGCGAGGGATTAACGTCGCCCTCGACTCCCCAGTGATGTGGGGAAACTCCGCAGCTGCCTGGGAGCCAGCCGCCAAGTGGGCGGGCCGTGCTTTGCCCCTCGGCTCCTAGCCTGGCCGGGCGCGGGGTGGTGCTGTTCTTGCAAGCTCGTAAGGTACTTGGGAAGGCTGGGTTGTGGTGTGACTCCTTGTGACATTAACCGGAAGCGTGGGAGAGCCGGGGCACGCACACTCGCACTCACACGCTCACGCGCGCGCCCACGGGAGCAAGCCGAGGTCCCGCGGGGTGAAAGCGGAGTTGCTCGGGACAAGTTGGCCGCTTCCCTCTTCGGCGGGTCCCTCCGGGAAGGTAAGGGGAAGCGCGCTCTGCTGCAAAGCCTGGCGGGCTCGGCGTTGTGGTGGGTGGAGATTTCGCCGGAGGAGAAAGAAGCCCGGGTGTTTCTCCTGACTGGGTGGGAAAGGAGGTGGGGGGTGGCGGCGCGTGAACGCGCGTCCCCCCAAGAATGTCTGGAGCTGACATGGCGGGCGCGAGCGAGCGAGCGAGCGCGCTCCTCGCTTGGTTTGCCTCGGGGGTTAGGAGGCGGCGCGCACTTGGCACAGTTGAGCGCCAAAAGGCGAGCGACCCCGCCGAGGCTTTGCGCTTTTGGAACGGGAGAAGAAACCACTTTGCGCAATATGGGGTCTGGGCGGCCGGGGGGGGGAGAAAAGAGAGTCCTCTTCCCCCCCCCCTCAGGCGCTTGGAGGGATCACTGCAGTCTCGCTTGCGCAGCCCCCTTTGCCTGCCAAGAGGATTTATGTAAGTTTCTCAGCAAGTTGAAAGGATCATTTCCTGCTCTTGGCAGCGCCTCTCTGCGTTTAGCTCGGACACGCGCGCACACCCTCTCCTGTTCCCGCTTTGGTGGCACACACGCCTTTCCTCTCTTTAAAAAAAAAGTAGCTTGCAACTTGCTGGGAAGTTTGGAGAAGGGCAGCTTCCGCAGGCCCTTCCGCCGCTGCCGCCCGGGTTTCAGGATTGCGCATACCTGTGCAGCGCCGCCCTGGGAATGGGCGCAGGGATGATTCAAGCCACCTGTCATCTTCTGGGTTTCGGGCATTCCTCATCCTGGCGGGTAATCTCGCAGGAAATCGTTAGACTCGTTTTGGGTTTCTAGTCCCGTAGGGATGTCGAAAGTTTGCAGCAGCAGCAGCAGCAGCAGCAGCAGCAGCTCGAGTGGCACCAGTCGAGAAACAAAAAAGGCAAGCGAGCAAGGAAAAACTTGGGTATTTAGCTCTGGTTTGGGGACTCCCCCTTGCCCTGTGTACTCCCCAAAGTTTGCTAAGCAATATTTCCCACCACCGCTACTTTTGACAGTGTGTGTAAAGAATGCATTCTGGCCTTTTAAGCAACAGAATGCCCCCAAAATTAACAAAGTGTGCAGTACTGTTTTTCTAGAAAAAGAGGTGCCGGAACTCACCTGTTCTCTTAGAATGGCAATGGCCCACCTGAGAGATGCCAGAACTGAGTTCCTGCAAGTTCCATCTGGGGGGAAAAGCCCTGATAATAGATCCTGAAATTTTGACAGCCTGATACTTGACAGGTTTATTTGGAAGTAAAGCCTACCGGGTTTTAGGTGATGGTACCCTCATGGACTTGGTCCTAGGTGGGATCACTACGTAAACAAAACACGAAAGAGCTGTTAACATGGAAATGCAAGTGGTCTATGTAAGAGGGCATTGGTTATAGCCACAAAGGGAGCCATGGCATGTCAGGGCACTAGTGGGAAATTAAAATGGCTGCTTTCTACTGCTGCTGCCACCTCCAGGCTTCAGGGCTTGCATCAGTACCAGTGGGCCTGGTTACTGGGGTTCAGGCCCTTTGCAGCTGCCTGAGAGTGCTGATGGCTGGGCCTAGGTAAAGGGTAAAGGGACCCCTGACCATTAGGTCCAGTCGTGGCCGACTCTGGGGTTGTGGCGCTCATCTCGCTTTATTGGCCGAGGGAGCCGGCGTACAGCTTCCGGGTCATGTGGCCAGCATGACGAAGCCGCTTCTGGCGAACCAGAGCAGCGCACGGAAACGCCGTTTACCTTCCCGCTGGAGCGGTACCTATTTATCTACTTGCACTTTGAGGTGCTTTTGAACTGCTAGGTTGGCAGGAGCAGGGACCGAGCAACGGGAGCTCACCCCGTCGCGGGGATTTGAACCGCCGACCTTCTGATCGGCAAGTCCTAGGCTCTGTGGTTTAACCCACAGCGCCTCCCGCGTCCCTTGATGACTGGGCCTAGTGGTGGGCTAAAACCTTTTTAAATACATACACACAGTTTCTCTGTCTCTTCCTTAAGGCTCCTGAGAATTTCATTGGGTGCGCTTGACCTATGGTAATTATTGTGAGGCGCCTGTTGCTGGTGTGTTTCTCTTCACAAAGCGTTTCTCTGCAGCCTCCCCCCACCTGCTTGCACTACTGACCAGAAAAAAGCCACATGCATGGACCAGATCTTAAACCTCCAAGATTTGTCCCTTTAGGTCCATGTCTGCTGACTTTAGGGATACTTCTCTGAAGGTGGTCAACCACCGTTTTTTTTTACCCTGGTCCGGCTAGCTCATATTGTAAGATCTGGTTCCCTCTTGTGCCTGCAGGGTTGTAAAGTACGACTAGGAACATACTGCCATATGTGATGGGGATGTAACTATGTACACAAGTTCTGGAAGCCACTTGGAGCGGAAATTGGCATTATCGCTGGCAAACAGGTCTCCTTGGCCAGTGTGTCATGACTCTTATCTATTTTTGATAGCACCAATGCTAATCTTACTTGTCAACAATTAATTCTGTGTCTGCTGGTTGTTGCTTGTCTAATGATCTCTCTGGGGTGAAAGGACACAACTTGTTTTAAAAAGTCATGTTCATTGCCATTTCTGACAAAATGACTGGGGGTGTTGCGGACCCCTTCAATTGTGCTTCTGCTTTGGGGCTGTTTCTAATTTATATAACCAAACAAGCTCAAGACTTGGCGCATTCCCACCAAATATGTGTTAATTTGGCAACATTCATGACAGTTACACAGCGCTATGTTGGATAGAAACCCGGGATTGGTGTACTTGTTGATTTTGTGTTTAAGGGAAGCCCTTCCTGTTAGCTTTCTTTTTAAAGAACTATTTCCACCTTGTTGATTTAAAAGTAGTTTTAAAAACTTCTTTTTTTGAGGCACAACTGCCAGGTACATAGTAGGCAGTCACCCCACCTTGTTTGCAAGAAAGTTTAGCTGAGGATGTCATGGTTTTGTTTTTTAAGAAGAAACACAGGCACCCAAAGAGGCTGCAGATGGCAGACCACTGGAAAAATGACTTCTAGAATATAAGGACGCTCACATCAGGATTTCACCCAAATTTACTGTGCCCTTTGGTCATTTTTGGATACAATTTCCGTTCTCCTAAACTGCTGAACAATGGTTGGAAGAAACGCAGAATAGTTTTTTGGCCTAGCACCTACCTGTGCCTCCCTCAGATCTGTGGACTACTGGCCAGAGATTATAGTATTTTCCAAGAATAAGGAAGCTACTCATACTTGCTTTAAGCTAAAACTTGGAACAGCTAAAATAATTTTGAATCATTCATACCTCACACATTTATTGGACTTATCTATATTCTTTGAGACATGTACATATGGACTGCATACTTTTAATATTCATGTAGTGTTTTTCCCCAAGGGCTTAAATGTTTCAGATAATTCGGTAACTCTTATGCTCAGAATAAACATGAATAGATATGGTTCTGAGTATTTATAGCCTGCTTTTCAATTTGATTAATTTAAATTTAAAACAAAATTCCTAAGAGCAGAAATATGAAAATAATAAACAAACCTCAAACATTTTAAAGTTGCCTACTCAAAAACTGTAAAATTGCAGTAGCAGCACGCAGCACGGCTAAAATGGCATTTTAAAATTGCATTCATTTTTTTTTAAAAAACACTATTCATTATAAAAATCGTATATAGTCCCTGTTCTTGTTAAAATGTCTGGGCCTTCATGTGATTCCTAAAGCTTCATGAGAGTGTCAGTGAAACTCTTTGAATTGCAAAGATCCATTCCCCCTATTATAGGCGAGGGACTGAGACAGTGTGGAAGGGTACAGCATTTGCAGGTCATAGGGGCTGCTGCAGGCAACCCATTTTTTGAGCATTCTGATTTGCGGGCAGAAAGTGTGTGCTGCAGAGGTTAGATGTTATCCTATGCTTATTGAGCGTTTGTTCTGATTCGTTTACGGGGTGGTTATACGATAACAAGCGTTCATCCCAAGTTGCTTGTAGAGTGTTTTCACAGCTTCCTGTTAAACGTTTGTTCACTTCACACTTTACATTGGGTTTCCCTGTTGCTTTCCAAACTGCTGAAAGTCCATTTAAAAAAAAACCCCAAAACACCTGGATTTGTTACGTTAGGGCAAATCCTAAAGTTCTGGTAGGCACTTGACTCCCTCCCCGTGTTAGAAACTCGGATATATAAGCTAGGTGTCAAATGGCTCCTTAACCAGGGGTCAGCAACCTTTTTCAGCCGTGGGCCGGTCCACCGTCCCTCAGACCATGTGGTGGGCTGGACTATATTTTGAAAAAAGAAAGAATGAATTCCTATGCCCCACAAATAACCCAGAGATGCATTTTAAATAAAAGCACACATTCTACTCATGTAAAAACACCAGGCAGGCCCCACAAATAACCCAGAGATGCATTTTAAATAAAAGCACACATTCTACTCATGTAAAAACATGCTGAATCCTGGACCGTCCGCGAAGGCGATTGGCCTGCATCCGACCCATGGGCCTTAGGTTACCTACCCTGCCTTAAACCAAGGTTAAAGTTGCCATTTTTCAAATGATGGACTGTGGTTGATTATCAGTTAAACATCTGGCTAGTTCAGACGACAACCTTGAACTAGGTTAAGAGCTTTGAGAACTTAAAGAAGAAAAGTCACTTGATCCAGGGGCAGTCCACATATATATTGGCCTATTCCGACCTCTTAATGGTGACTGCTCTGGCTCTGGCTGCACAGAAATTCATTCCAATTGTGCAGGTAAAATATGACTGGTAGAATTCAACAAGATGGGGTATTAGTGTGTGAAGGCACCCAGACATCTTCACTTGGTCACAAGTGGTCAAAAGCCAGGTGCAAAATGCGCCTGGCCCCTGGTTAATTTCGAACAGTGCTCCCTCCTGCAAAATACTGACGTCTGGAGGCACCCATACCATGCTCTCTTAACCACCATAACTGCTGTTGGTATCAGCGCATCCCTTCTGCTTAAAACTTGGCAACGAAAGAGTAACCCCCTCTTGCATCACAGCTGTCAACGTTTCCCTTTTTTAAAGGGAAATTCCCTTATTCCAAATAGGATTCCTTGCAAGAAAAGGGAAAAGTTGACAGCTATGCCTTGAATCCTTGCACACCCAAACGAAACATTATCAGTCCTCATTTCATGTGTTACTGTACACTCCTATACACCCCTACTCAGAACTGATTACTACTGATTTTAAGGAGGCTTGCTCCCAGATTGCAGCATTAGTGTTGCTTCTGTCATTCTTAGCTGATCAGCATCATTTTGGGGTTTTTTTGGTAACTGAAGCTTTCGGGAAAACCGGAGAGAAAATTTGTAATACGTTGTTTTCTTTTTTTCTTTCTGGTAAGGCGCTTGTGCCTGCAGCAGGTTGCTTTACAACATGAGAATTGGCTGGTTAAACTTTTGTTTTTTTGCTTGTAGAGTCATTAGCAGCAAGAGATTCACTTACCTATCTCTGCTCTTGAGCAGCTGCCGAAGGTAGCAGGATCCATGCCTGGGGTTGAGGGTGGGGAAATGAGCAGGAGAGGAAGGAAAAGATGGCCAGTCCTAATATGTGTTCTTAGATTTGCTTCGGCTGAAACAGAGCTGTGTTAGCTAAGAAAGCCAGGCTTTATTGTGCCTTTTGTAGCATATTAGCACCATTATACTGCATAGATTCCTTTCCACCACTTAGAGGAATAGTGAGTTCATTTTGTTTCAGGGTGCTTGGAATGGGGCCGCATTTGAAATCCCAAGAGATGAATTGCAGTATAGGGATACGAAATCGTGAATCTAAAAATGGATGGCCAAAGTCCTCGAAAGCCATGGAACTGTGTGTTTTCTTTCCCAAATAAGGAAACTTGGCACGTTCTGCTGTATGTTTTAAGCTAGCACAAATGTAGTTACTACTTTATTGGCAATACATTGGCACAATGCCTTTCCAAAGGAATCACTTAAGCTGCGTTAAGTGTTTTGGCTTAATCACTTTTTATTTTAAAGATCTAAGCTAGAAATAGGAGAATTTAATTATTGGATACCTGGAGAATTGGGTGACTAAATGGTCCAATTCCAAATGAGTTAATATTATTATGATAGTCAGTTGTGTGTGCATGTAATGTCATGGATGTGGCACTCTGTTAAAATACATGATTTTTACAGTTTGCAGACACACAGTGATATATTGGGATATGATGTCTTACATTTAGCAAGCTTGTCATTTACAGTCACCAAATTGACTGTGAAATGGTAAATTAAAGATGCCACACTGCAACTTATTTACTAGAGAGTAAGTCCCACTGAACTTAGAGGGGCTTACTTCTGAGTAAGCTTGCTTAGGCTTGCACTGCCTACAACTTGGCTTGGATTTAGTTAAAAGTAAGGGGTGCTAAGCCAAAAAGTGCAACTCTAAAGTGAGGAAGAAAATGAAATTGGAAATACAATATCTTGTGTCTGTTTACAAAAGTCAGAGCTTCAATATGTTTCAAGGCATGGGTGTAAAAAACCAATGTCAGTTTATGGCAAAATGAGTTTGAACTGAAATTGGGATGAGCAGTGATCATCATGTGATAGCTTACTGTAGTTACCGAATTCGAAGTATGGCTGACACTTATTTTGGGGGGACATAGCAGCCTCAGCCTCCTCCCTGCGTTCATTTCAGAACAGCGCCTTAAAGAACACTGACAATTGCACCCACCTTGAAACCACCTCAAAAGGCAGCTAGCCAAATGTTCAGTTTCCCCCTTACTCCTGAACTGGCAACAACAACAGGCTTCGGTGGGCCTTTATGGGAAACAATTTCTACAGCACTATTTTTCTAGAAAAAGAGGTGGCAGAGTTCACCAGGAACACCTCCCTTGTTCTCTTATAATGGCAATGGCACCCACCAGAGAGGTGCCAGAACTGAGTTCTGGTGAGTTCCAGCTGAAGAAGACCTTTCTCCTTTGGAATAACTGCTGGGGGCGGGGACGACGACGACTGGTTGAAGCTGTGCTCCTTTACTCAATACCGGATGGCTCCAAGCCATGTAGGGTTTCATAGGCCTGAAAGCTTTGGCAAAGAAGGAAACTGGATTTTTCCATACCAGCTGTGGCTGCTGTATTTTTTTAAAAACAATTTTTACCCATTTGCCCATCTTAGTTATGCTTAAGGTAAAATACAGTGATAATAAAGCCCAGTTAAAAAAAGTAAATAAATTGTTAATCAAAAAATGTCAGGAACATAAGAAAGTAAGCAACCTGAAAACAGCGGTGGAGCAAGCTGATTGGGCACGTGTGTCTTGCGCCGTGGGGTGGAGCCAACTGGGGCAGGCCGCTCCATGGGGCCTCCGAGGAGTCTGCCTGCCTCCTCCCACTCAGTTACCCTACAGCTGAGGGGGAGGCAGCAGGCGGACCGTTTGGTGAAGCGCAGAGCCTGTGGGCGCCCAACCACTGTGTCTCTCCCACGGGCACACTGCAGGCCCCGCGGTGAGTGCTGCCTGCCATTTTGTCACCCCCTCAGTGGTGACACCTGGGGCGGCCTGCCCCCACCGCACCCCCTTCCTCCGCCCCTGCGCAAAAGGACAATCCAATACACGCCTGCTCAAAAATGACCCCATTGAGCTCAGTGGGACTTACTCCCTGCTCAGAATTTCAGCCTAAAAGCCTTAACCTGTGATCCAAACTGCAATTTGTGACTAGATCTAGTCAGAAAATCAGCAGAGGACTGAGCAGAAGAGGGAGGTTCT
The DNA here is from genome assembly GCF_965112155.1 of Podarcis liolepis. NCBI lineage: Eukaryota > Metazoa > Chordata > Lepidosauria > Squamata > Lacertidae > Podarcis > Podarcis liolepis. Next base: position 116,641,550 of record NC_139554.1, on the reverse strand, counting down.
GCTGATTTTCTGACTGGGGCTATGCACAATCTCCTTCATTAACTTGACCATTTGCTGGGTTAGGCATTTATGTGCACAGTTCGTCATCCCTCTAAATAGAAGATGGATCAGGATAGTAGCATAGACCATGATCAATGTTCATAATGCCCTTCTGAATGTAGATTCACTATTGCCAGGGAAAACAGCACCTTCTGCTCACATTCACCATAAGTATTAAGGGTGCAGAAAGAGGCTTCTGTGAGCCGTAGTGGCAAGCATAATATATTCAACTGCAATAATCTGTGACAATACAGTTATAACATAATTGTGTTATGAAATCATAAGCATGCATAAAATGTGAATTCTTGTTCCATTGGATTTTTGGCTGCCGTTGCAATTTTCCCTTCCATTTCAGATAAACCTCTTAAGGAAGCACTGGGATCCTTTTATTGCAGGGATGGGGGAACTTTGGCCTTCCAGAAGTAGCCTAACAACAGCTCCCATCATCCCTGCCCCTTGGCCATGCTGGCTTGGGATGATGGGAGCTGGAGTCCCAATAGAGTGGCAACCACAGCATACAGGATTTCCTGACACTGAACAATAGATTTCATTGGAAGGGGGAAAATGGCACACATCTCCAGAGTTCAAGTTCAGCTTTGCAAAGAAGCCCACAAAATTTACCACCTGGCAATAGTTTTTTTTTTAATGAACAAACATCAGTTGTGACACATAGATACGGTAGGTCTTATGCAGAGAGAAAATGTGTTTTTTTAAGTAATAAAAACTTGCCTCCTTTATTACCTAGAGGCAGTCATTACTTTTTAAAGGCAATCAGCTTTTTCCCAAGCCCAGCCAGCCCATAGAATGTAGCAAAGCGAATCCCTTTTGTGTGCTAGATTGAAAAAAAGAACAGAATTAATAAAGCTTCACTGCATAATTACCAGGTGACAATTTTTATTAACCATATACCAACAACTAAATGAGTCACTCTCTACAAACCTGGAGTGTGGCTCCTATCTCTGTTGAAGGTTAAGATCTTAAAACAGTATTTCTCCCCCTGCAAATAATATTTTAAGGAAGCCAGGAGCCAAACTTTAGCTTTCCAAAGGGAGAAAAGGAACTCTTTAGCCTGCCGCTATACTATAATGTGCAAAGGGTTTCCTCTTTCCTATGCTGGCTTATTCTTACTTTAGAGCAAGTGAAACCTATAGTTAGAGTAGGTATAAAGGCAAGCTATCAGATAACAGGAACCCACTGAGTATCTATTTAACTATATTGAACTGGACGTGCTGTTGTTAAAAGAGTTGGATATACAAAGCGCACATGACAATAGACTGCTGGGCATTAAAATTGAAATACAAAATGCAACAAAAGGTCTCGGATTCTTTTCTCCATGGTGCGGAAGACAATATTTTCTAAGCTATAAAAATAATAATTGTCAGGAAGTGAAAAACTCACCTATCACTCTCAACAAATCCACAGAACATAAGCTCACATCTTGCAGTGTTTGGGGGTATTTTTAAATAAAAAGTCTCGGGCCACATTAACTTATTTAGATCAAAATTGAAGTTCAATCCATCCTATAGAGACATTTATAAAGCAGCTGTCACCTTGCCAAAACAAAGCACGTCCTTTTCATAAGGTGATGGATACTTTAGAAATGTCTTTATATGATGGATAATGACAGAACCATTCCTTCAAATGCACATCATGTGTTACTAATCTGCTGCAGACAACAAAGCCAATCTCCATAACCTTCCCCATGGTTCTCAGACAATAGTAGCTAGGAGTTCCCAATTGTATTTCGGCAAATGACAGGACCATGGAACACTGGAGAGGTTCAGGATGTTGTCTCCTTCTTCCTCGTGAAAATTGCCACAGAAGATGTAGCTTAGAGAGATGTAAGGTGGAAGTAACTAGCTCTTGGAATAGATAAGTGAAATACTTGCATTTGAAGAGATGGAAGTGTTTATTCTAAACACTTTAATCTTGGAAGCAGCCTTCCTTGATTCCAGCGAAACATTAATTCCAAATGAGCTTAGAAATGGAGATGGGAGTTTGGCCCCACCTATAATGTCTGCATTTTCAGATTTGTCACTGAACAATAAATCACAGGATCATAAAGTTTGAAGGCCCCCTGTGGGTCATCTGGTTCTGACCCCCTTGCAAATGCATAGTTGAGGGTTTTCAGCCCATAATTAATTAGACCAGTTTTGGTGCTGATCCAGGATGACGAGGGAGTTCAAATGTGGAGAAAGAGACTGCAGTGAAGCTTCGTGAATTCTTTGCATCAGCAGAAAACAGGGCAGATCTCAGTGCATGACCTAGGTTTTGTAGGATGGGAGTGACTGAGGAAGTGATGGCTACCAACTTGGATGAGTTTAAACAAGAATCAGACAAAAATGTATGGAAGATAATGCTATCAACAGCTAGTAGCCATGATGGCTTTGTTCAGCCTCTACTATCAGAGAGAGTCTTACCTGCAGATTCTGGGACCTGAGCCTCAGATATTCTGCATGCAAAGCAAATGTTCTATCACTGAGCTGTGGCTCTTCCCTTGTTGCCACTGTGAGACTTAGTAGGTAATATTGTGGCATTCCTATTTTAGTGATTGCATTACTTCCTGGCTGGGTCCATTTTATCCTTACCCTTATTCTAGTCTATATATGGAGCCATGGGAGCTTGCACAATCACGTGTTTTGCATATGCCATCAATATGCTGGTTACATTTTGCTCCATTTCCTCTTTTCATCTGATCTATGAGCTTATTGCTAGGGTTGGGATTGGGTTCAACTGAAGATGAGTCAACTGAAATTGAACGTCGTGCGCACTTACGCAACCGTAGTGTGAGTGTACATACGTAAGGGAAATTCAATTGTCTCTAATATCCATTGTCTTTGATACTTGTATAGTTAAACTTAGACATGTGCCTAAGTATTTGCAATGAGGTTTCACAGATCCTTACATAGGATAGGGTAGCATTTTATTTGCTAATACAAAACACCAAACATGGTAAGTACTCAATTGCATTGCAAGTCACTAGTTGGAAACTTCACTTGAGTCGCAAACTCCTATCTGCAGCTCTTGCAAGTCTCTGTGACTTGGACTCTGGTCCCCTTACCCATTTTGTAATAGGGAAATAATGGTACTAGTCCACTTTGTTGGCGAGCAGCAGGCATGGAACCTCAAAAGGATTTTGAATCTAGAACTAGTAGCTTCTCAATCGGACTTCTTCCCCCCCCCCCCAGAGAACTAAGCTCTGAATTAAAAATACAATGCTTATGCACATATATATCTTCGCCAAGAAACAGGCCGAGGCAGGACTGTATCACTTAATTCTCCAAACTGTTACCTTTATTTATTTTAAGCAGCACCGCACAGGTTAATGTTAAGTGGTGTGTGAACAGGTGTGGAATTGGTGGAGATTTCCTGGTGTCTAGAAAATGATCACACATAGCGTCCCTCTCAACTAGTGAGGCCAGTTCAGACTGAAAGGTTAGTTGTGCATTCGCAAGAGCATCTTATTCTGTGCAAAATCATGCAAGAATTTCTACAGGAGCCCATGTGGCTGTGCTACTTTTGTACTAATTTTTGCACTGTTTTGTACTATAAAAAATCTCTTAAGTTGGATGTACAGAGAAATGTAGTCGCTGTGAGCTTGTGCCAGCTTTTTAAGTTACACTGGGTTTCCCCTGAAAGCTTACTTTTAGACTTTGCTTTCAACATGAACCTGACATATATGGATTTTTGAGCTTGATAACTTCTTTTGGTCAGGGGTCAGTCTTCTTAAGTGATCCAGCAATAGGCTGGATAATAATATTAAAGATTATTTGAAGAGACCCCATGACTTAGAACAAGAATGTTCTGTTCCGCTGGCAAGAAATATGATATCTCTTCTTCTTTTTTTAAAAGAATAAGAAAGAAGAAGTGTGCTTTCACGTACTCATAGGGTTTTTGTGTATTGCAAGCAAGATAAATTATTCTGCACTTGCTAAGCCACTTCTGGAACAGACTTGTGTTTTGGCCAACTTTTCCCTCTGCCGCATATAACAAATGCTTCTACCTTAGTGAACATTTGCAGACAGAGCTCTTGGTCTGGAGAGGTCTAAAGTTGTTGTTGTGCCAGAATATTCAGGAGCTTAGGTTATGTATATTTCTCGAGAAGTGATCACGACATGGATACATGGCATACCCCAGATTCCAGAACTCCTAGGCAAGCTAACAGTTGCAAGTGAGCTTTCCTTTTGACAGTGTACGTCACTATAAGGGAACTGAGCACACATACGCAGAGCCTTTTCCAGTGGTCCTAGCATCTGAAAATAGCAGAGAATGCGCTGGATTTTTTAGCCGTTTATCCACAGATAATAGCTTCAAGGGTCTGGACGGAATATACAGTGTGAGTGCCACCGCTTTTTATACCATTCGTATCTTGTTTGCATTATCGTATTAAAGGGAAAGTTCAGAATAGGTGAACCATGGCAACGAAAGCATAACTGGAGATTATTTTTTTGTCCCCCTCCCTTTTTTTTCTTGCAGGTTTTGCCGTGGTTATTTTGTCATTATGAGATGTTGTCTCTCGGTGCTTCATTTGTGCAAATTAAATTTGATGACTTGCAGTTCTTTGAAAACTGCGGCGGAGGGAGTTTCGGGAGTGTGTATCGAGCCCGATGGGTATCACAGGACAAGGAGGTGGCTGTGAAGAAGTTGCTTAAAATAGAGAAAGAGGTAAGCATGCAACCTATCCAGTTCTTATCAGAAAAATTGCTGAGATTTAAGTTAAATTGGCAGAAGATTTATTCCATCTTTTTCAAAGAAAAAAACCTCTGTGTGCAAGCATTTAATACTGCCAAGCTGCACTACTTTCAAACAAATCAGTAGGCTGTTTCCTATCGCTTCCTTTTGATGGAATAGCTTCAATTTAGCAAACTTTCTGCATAGTGAGAATATACTTAAAACTTAAAAAAAATGAGAACGTCACTGGATGCATTAGAATCAAAATCAAGTTGATTTCCTCATTTTGAAACAGGCATATAACAAGAGCCAAATAGGTGGTCTCTCCCTTGCTAAAAATATTGCCAGCCCAATGGTTTTTGCACCCAAATGTTATAAGTGCATGTCATGCTGTTTTTCCTGGGAACTGCGTGCTCACAGTTCAGGGCAGGATTGCAGCCTAGATGTGCAACATCATATTTCAATCCGATCTGTATTTACGGAAACATGTTGTCATACTAGTAGGCATTCTCAGTATGAACATGGCCCTCCATTATAAGGCAGCACAACTCCTCAAAGCCACATGGTTTATACACAGGTAGCAAGGTACCACAATGACATTGGTAACGTTTCATTTATACGGATATGTTGAGAATACTTGGAGCTCATTCCTGTGCAGATTCACTAAGAAGTAAGTCCTACTGAGACCTGTAGCACTTGCTCGTAAATAAGGATGCATACAATCGAGCGTTTGCTTTGTAGTCTTTGGTCTGCATGCTGAGTTTATGAGTATGAAAACCATAAGAGCACACCTGATGTGAGTTTTTACGAACAGGTGAAAGCCACAATCCTATGTATGCTTTCTAAGGAAGGTTTAATCTGTTGGAAGCAGCCTAGAGTGGATGCACCATCCCAGCTGGATGGGCAGGGTAATAATAATAATAATAATAATAATAATAATAATAATAATAATAATAATAATAATAATAATAATATTATTAAAGGTCTTAAATGATCTACATTGACTCCCAGTATGTTTCCAAGTACAGTTTAAAGTGTTGGTGCTGACCTTTAGAGCCCTAAACGGCCTCGGCCCAGTATACCTGAAGGAGTATCTCCACCCCCATCGTTCAGCCCAGACACTGAGGTCCAGCTCCGAGGACCGTCTGGTAGTTCCCTCTCTGAGAAGTGAGGTTACAGGGAACCAGGCAGAGGGCCTTTTTGGGAGTTGCGCCCGCCCTGTGGAACGCCCTCCCATCAGATGTCTAGGAAATAAACAACTATTTGACTTTTAGAAGACACCTGAAGGCAGCCCTATTTAGGGAAGTTTTTAATGTTTATCATGTTTTTAATATTCTGTTGGGAGCTGCCCAGAGTGGCTAGGGAATCCCAGTCAGATGGGCGACATACAAATAATACTGTGGTTTACTTTGACTAAACAGGTAATGGCCTGTGCTGCATATCTGCTATTAAATAAAATTATATATTTTTGTCCTGAGGCTAGCCTCATTGATAGTCTGTGTGTTTCACAACAGCATTAGAAAGAAGAAATATATTAAAAACAGTAAACATGATCACACATGTAATATCTCTCTCTCTCTATATATATATATATAAAGTCATGTTCACAATAACCTTCAAATCAGACACATTATTTCATAATATAGAACATTTGAATTATTCAGATCTGCCTAGCTTTAGCCATTAAAAGCCAGCACAGTCGCAGTCTTGATTGACAGAAATAACGTTTATCGAATCAGTGTTTGAAATATGAAATGTGTTTAAAAGAAATTCCATTAGACATCTATGTTGCCTAGTCTGTACTGAAGGAAGGTTTTTTTTTATGTTGATTGTTTTTATTAGTCAGGAACAAATGACCTGCCAATCTGATGTTCTGTTTGTTGTCAAAATAGGTTAGCAGCACAGTTCTGCTTATGTCTACTCTGAAGTGCCCCATGCATGTTTGCTTTAAAATAATTTTAAATGTAATCAGTGTGATCTTCAGAGTACCTAAGACTAGGACAGCCATTCAGAAACCTCTCGTTTTCTCAATTCATTTAATGCACATAAAAGGTAAAGGTACCCCTGACCATTAGGTCCAGTCACGGACGACTCTGGGGTTGAGCACTCATCTCACTCTATAGGCAGAGGGAGCTGGCGTTTGTCCGCAGACAGCTTCCGGGTCATGTGGCCAGCATGACTAAGCCCCTTCTGGCGAACCAGAGCAGCGCACGGAAACGCCGTTTACCTTCCCGCCAGAGCGGTACCTATTTATCTACTTGCACTTTGACGTGCTTTTGAACTGCCAGGTTGGCAGGAGCAGGGACCGAGCAACGGGAGCTCACCCCATCACAGGGATTCGAACCACCAACCTTCTGATCGGCAAGCCCTAGGCTCTGTGGTTTAGACCACAGTGCCGCTTTCTCCAAATAATCCAAGGAACTGTAGTTGGTTAAGGGTACTGGGAATTGTAGCTCTGTGAGAGATAAGCTACAGTTCCCAGGATTCTCTGGGGGAAGCTACATGGTTTAAATGTATGATATGTATGCAGCTTCCTTATATGATCTGGTTCCTTTTTTATTGGCTGTAACTTATGGTTGCTATAAAGCTTGCTTTAAGAAAAAGTAACAGCATGCATTATCAGATATGTTCTTTAAAAAAAAAAAATAAGATCACTGAGATGCCTCAACAGTTCATTTCCATAAATATATTTTTGGCAGACAATTGGGAATACCGAGCAGTTTCAGTCTTGGAGATATGTAATTAAAATCCTTTGTTTGCTGTTGTTTGAACCAGTAAATAAAATACCTATTCTAGTCATGGGGATTTGACTTCTTCAGCTACTAACATTAATCACATTTATTTAGCACATTTGCACCAATAACATATTTGCATGCAAATTTAACAACTCTGGAGATCTGAGGGAGAGGGCGAGAAGCAAGATTCGCCTTTTGGGTTACTATGGAATCTTGTAATAAATGCGTTTCTGGGTCTTGTACTTAGTTTATAGCAGATGTTCGCATTACTTCTTGATAGCACAAGTATCCACACTTCCTTGCACTAAGAAAGCACAGCTCTCGTAATGGGTTCAGTTAAGTGCTTGATGCATATTATTTTTCACATTTGTTCCCCACCTTTCCCTCAGGGAGCTCAGGCCAATATCCCTGAGGCTACCTCAGGTTAGGCGTGTGGTTATTGAATTGTTCTTATAGGTGGCAGAATGGAGAATTGGGTGTGGTAGGAAAAGATATAATAATATGAGCTGGTGAGTTTTGGAAGCTTGTGCAGCAAAGAAAAAAACACGTTCTCCAAGAAATGGGAATTTTTATTTGAGCGTTATTTGCTCTTTCTTTGAGGACCTGTTTTTCTTCTGCCTGCACCATTCACCTTACCCTGAGATGACCTGCTGCCCTCAGGTGTCGTTGTGGACAACGCAGGGGCGGAGGTAGGGGTGTGTGGTGGGGGTGGGCTGCCCCAGGTGTCACCACTGAGGGGGTGACAAAATGGCGGGCGGCACTCACTGCGGGGCCTGGGAGAGACACGGTGGCTTGGGTGCACGCAGGCTCCCCGCTGCCCCAAACGGTCCACCCGCCTCCTGCCCCAGGCGCCCGATTGGCTTGCTCCGCCGCTGGGACAGCGTATTCTCGTCCGTGTTGAACTAAGATCTCACCACCCGTCCAGTTGGCTTCTGTTTGTGGAATATAGTTTGTGTTTAATTTTGTCTTTTGCTTCAGTTAGTAGAACATCTAGGCCAGCCCTGAGCCAGTGTGTCCTCAAGGGAGTAGTGTACAACAACTCTCGTCCCCTGGCTGCCGGAAGCCATTGGAAAAGGAAGAAGGGGCTGTCTAAAATCTTGAAAGTGCCCCATTTGTTTCCTAAATTCCTGAACGCCCCCTGAGAAGACTGTATGGTTCTAGTTAAAAATCACTGGGTTAGGCTATCTAATAAGCTTTGTGGTCAAGAGCAGAGTGGAACTGGGATTCTCCCACATCCAAACTCAACATACCAGTTCCTTTGTACTATATTGGTTAGTTGCTTGTGTAAATACCCTGAAGGGTTAATTTTAATCCTGCAAACGGAACCTGTAAAAATGGTGAAGCAACCAATTAAGTTACCTAAAAAAAAAGTATAGAATATAATTCAATAGTACTGCTTGTTTTTTATTTCCACGTGTTTATTATTAAGAGATTTGGGTTTGTGTCAGACATGATTTTAGCCTTGGGTCTCATGGGTTGTGCCTGCAATTCAGCAACAAGTACAGTATTTGCTATCTTCATTTCTTCCTTCCTTTATTTCATTTCATTTCATTTCAACAATTTATGTACTGCTTAACACCGCAGTCTTTCCTGCACATTTAGTATCCACACAATATTGTTCAAAATATGAACCTGTTTTGTATTTTGGAGGAGGTGTTGTCATTTGTAACTGTGCACCATATTTACTGTATTGCATCTGCAGAGTTGCCTGTGAAGACCTATTGTAGGTGGTGAAAACAGGGATGGGACTCTGGGATTGGTACAGTATTGGACTTCAATATTGGTACAATATAAACTTCAATATTATCTTAGCAAATGATTCAAAGCCCCAGAGGTGTTTCACTGTTTCCTTTAAGAACCGGAATGCTTCTTGCACAAATTCTTCTGACCTGCTTATATAAATGCATTCCTTCCTCCGCACACAACTGTGTTTTATGTATTCATATGCTAGTCTATACCGATAGCAAGATAAAAATTTACAGAATTAAACAAACGGATAATGAAACTTTGCTTTCACAGAATAAAACACTGATTATTTATATTAACAAAACTGTCAGGCCACCCTTTTATTGCCAAAGAATCATAGAATAGTTTCCCCCAAGTATAAAGCAGGTTATACAAAAACACGAAAGATAAAATACAGCTAAAACTATAAATCAGTTATGGAAACCATTGCAAGCAATAGCAGCCATTTAGGAGCTGCTTCCTCATGTGGGAGCTGTGCCTAGGATGGGGTTTAGCAGGCTCTAGGGAAAAAGCCTTCAGTCCCTTGGAAAGTTGCTGGAATACAACTTTCATATTCCAGGTTTTTTTGTTTTTTTGTTTACCTTTGGCACTGCCTTTCTGAAAACCTGACTTCCCTGTGTGTATGACCATGCTCTGTTGACTGGACTCTGCATCTCTCATTGACCCCTGTGTGCCCTTTGACCTTGGATTGTGATTTCAACTTGCTCTCTGGACCACCCTTTAAGGGGACTCTGACCTCTGTCATCCCTGTGCCCTGAAGGACAGCCATCCTGATTCAAAACAGTGTCCAATTACATGCAAATATAGACGAAAACCTGCTCCTTGATCTGAGCAATTTTGTTACGATAGCTTAAGAGGTGTTCAAATTAATAATAATAATACAGTGGTGCCTTGCAAGACGAAAAGAATCCGTTCTGTGATTCTCTTCGTCTAGCGATTTTTGTCTTGCGAAGCAAGCCCATTGACGGATTAGCGGATTAGCACTATTAGCGCTATTAGCGGCTTTTAGCGGCTTTTAGTGGCTTATCTGCTGATCGGATCAGCTGATAAGCGGCTTAGCGGCTTAGGGAAAGGGGGGGGAGGGGAAAAAACCCGCAGGAACTCGCAAGGCATTGTCGTCTTGCGAAGCAAGCCCATAGGAAATTCGTTTTGCGAAGCACCTCCAAAACGGAAAACTCTTTCGTCTAGTGAGTTTTCCGTCTTGCGAGGCATTCGTCTTGCGGGGCACCACTGTAATTCTATACCACCCTTCATCCGAGAATCGCAGGGTGGTTTACAGTTTTGTTAAAAAAGTAAGATGGTAAGAAACAAAATATAGTAAGAAGCAGAAACAGCCAAAGATAGTTTAACTAGCCAAAGGCCACGGAGAAGAAGAAGGTTTTTGCCTGGCACCTAAAGATAGGTAATGAAGCCTCCACAAACAGGGAGCCACCACAGAAAAGACCCATTTGCGTGTTGCCACGAGGACATAGCAAACAGGCAAGCTTTCCAAAATTTGGAGCAGGCTCTGTTTATAAGGAGCTCTTTACCATGATGTGCCATCCTTTGGAATGGCTTGTGGCATAAAGGAAGAAGTGATGTGACAAGTTGTTTTAATAGCGTGTTGTACATGTTCTTTCCTCCTGTGGTTGCGTTCTTTGGCCAAATAGGGCTGCAAATCCTGAGTTACTCTCACCTGGGAGTACCTTCCATTGAAAATAATGGGATTGTCACTGCCCTGTCAAGTCAGCAGTATATACATTTTCGTTCCAGTTTTGCTTTACATTTAGAACATTTTCCTTGACCTAAATAGGCTGCATTCTCAGGACACAATTCAAACACAAATTTAAGTCAGGCGTGGGGAAGCGCAACATTCCTTCATGGTGTGAAGTGGGTGGTGATAAGGAGAGATAGAAGTGAAGCTTAGCAGCACTGGTCAGTGGATTTTGTTTCCGGCTTCTTAACTTGCACACTTAAATACAAGGAACAACCATTGGCTTAGTCTTTTCCTGTACATACAACAATGTGGTGCAGTTTATTAATTATACTGTTCCCTGTTTATTATTTGCATTGCTTATTTTAACTGTACTGTATTTTTACCTTGAAAACCACCTTGAGCAGACTTTTGCCATTAAAAGTGACACAAAAGACTAATAATAATAATAATAATAATAATAATAATAATAATAATATATTTCTATTATTTATACCCCACCCATCTGGCTTCTTTCCCCAGCCACTCTGTATCACTATTATTACAAAAACAAAAACCCAACATTTCTGTATATATAAAAGTTTAGCATTGTTAGAGAGAAGACAATTTGTGGAGCCCGCCTGGTGTTTTTACATGAGTAGAATGTGTGCTTTTATTTAAAATACATATCTGGGTTATTTGTGGGGCATAGGAATTCGTTCATTCCCCCCCCCCCCCAATATAGTCCGGCCCCCCACAAGGTCTGAGGTACAGTGGACGGGCCCCTCCTGAAAAAGTTTGCTGACCCCTGTCCTAGATGCTCTCCAATGCAATTTCACTCTTTCCCCCCTTTTTAAAAAATATAGTGTTTGACAGTTGCTACACTTCGCAGTGCAGTCTTATGTTCCAGTTACCTTCCCTCCCTTTCATTTAGAAGGTGGCTTTTTTACTGGGGGGACGGGACACACCCAAAACCAAAATATTTGTGCATCGAGCAATATGGACAGAAAATAAATAAATATAAATCGAATCCTAGTGCAGTGCAGCTGCAGACTATCATAAAGTTCCTCTCTGCTTACTCGCCCTGCCATTTAAGATGTGCATGAAGAAAGTTTCCTTTTTAAGAGGGCAAGTATAAACAGTTATAAGGAAACATTGAGCACCTGTTTATCTTAGCTGGGCACTGCACAGAAACAGAAAAGGCTCCCACTTGGTTCGCTTACATAAACGCACGGACAGGCTGATCACAGGAACTGTTGTCCCATAATATAAGAATAAGAATAAGAAAATCCCTGCTGGATCAAACCAGAGATCCCTGCTAGATCAGATTCATACAGTGGCCCACTCTTGGGAAGCCCACAAACAGGTTTATGAGTGAAGCATCACTCTCTGATTTGTATTCTTCAGTGACTGGTATACAGGGCCATTGTTGCTTCTGTTTCTGGAGATAATATACAGTGGTACCTCTGGTTACAAACTTAATTTGTTCTGGAGGTTTGTTCTTAACCTGAGGTACGACTTTAGCTAATGGGGCCTTCCTATGTTCTCATCCTGAGGTAAAAGTTCTTAACCCAAGGTACTATTTCTGGGTTACCGGAGTCTGTAACCCGAAGTGTTTGTTACCTGAGGTACCACTGTACAGCCATCTGACTGGTACTGATAGCTTTATCCTCAGTAAATTTGTCCAATCTCCCCCTTTAAAGCCCCCCCCCCCCCAAGTTAGGAGCCATCCTGTGATAGCATTTCCCACAGTTTATTCATTTTTATTTAAGAGTACAGCCAGTGGCCATTTCAGGCACATCCAAATGATGTGCGATCGCTGACATGTGGCTCCTTTTGAACCTGGAAGAGAGAAAAATGGGTGGGTGGGGGGAACAGGGATGGGGCACATGGGGGCTGTGAACTGAACCCCCATGCAAAATGGTCATGGCCTGTATTTATACCCTGCCTACTAATCAAAGTTCTTGATACAAAATAAAATAGACAGTGATACAATCAGGGCTTTTTCCCCCCAGCCAGAACTCGCCAGAACGTCTCATTCTGGTATCTCTCAGGTGGGCGCCATGGCTATTCTAATAGAATGAGGGAGGTGTTTGTGGTGAGTTCTGGCACCTCTTTTTCTAGGTAAATAGCACTGGATATAATAGTCACTACAGGTGTCTATAAATTCCCTTCTCCCCTTCCAACAAATGCCATTCCACAACTGAATCTCCTGGCTGCCGAAGCAGCTAGATGTTAGTCCCACATCCTGTAGGCAAGGATGTCCTCAATGGACGGCTGCTTCTGATGTCTCTCACAGCCCTGGTGTGCTGGGTGGAGCAAACATGTTTAGATGCCTTCCTCCCAGTTATCAAACATTCAAACTTTTACCACATGCAGACAAACATGCTTCTTTAATGCTTGCCGGTTAGAGAACACAACGGAAACTGAAAAGCGGAACCAACTTTGTGGTGTGTGAAGCAATACCTTTGTGTGTTGTGATTTTTCCACCGACTGCAGTGGATGACCCCTAGTTATAGTACTATGAGAGGAAGAAATGCCTCCCCACTCTTTCTCTATACTATGCCTGCTTTTATACTCCTCTACTATAGTTCGTATAGTTAAAGCTATGGTTTTCCCAGTAGTGATGTATGGAAGTGAGAGCTGGACCATAAAGAAGGCTGATCGCCGAAGAATTGATGCTTTTGAATTATGGTGCTGGAGGAGACTCTTGAGAGTCCCATGGACTGCAAGAAGATCAAACCTATCCGTTCTAAAGAAAATCAGCCCTGAGTGCTCACTGGAAGGACAGATCCTGAAGCTGAGGCTCTAATACTTTGGCCACCTCATGAGAAGAGAAGAGTCCCTGGAAAAGACCCCTGATGTTGGAGGGCACAAGGAGAAGGGGACGACAGAGGACGAGATGGTTGGACAGTGTTCTCGAAGCTACTAACATGACTTTGACCAAACTGTGGGAGGCAGTCGAGGACAGGAGTGCCTGGCTTGCTCTGGTCCATGGGGTCACAAAGAGTCGGACATGACTAAACGACTAGACAACAACAACTATAGTTCAGCCTTACCTTTTTATTTTTATTTTTTTAAAGCATTTTGATTGAATTCTATCCATATAATCCCATGTAACAAAATAGATCTTCATGAGACAAGCACATAGAAACTAAACCGAACCAAACCAAGGCTGGCATGGGAAGTTACATTCGCCAGGAGAACTGATAAAGCTGGTTATCTGCAGTAAGATACCCCCTTATATTTTTTTCTAAACAAACAAACAAAAAAAGCCCCAATGCTGTAACTTTTCTTGATAGAGGAGTTGCTCCAGCCCCTTGGTCATTTTGGTTTTCCTTTTCCACCTCTACACTACCCTTTTTCTGCAGTGTATACAGTATTCTAAGTGTGGCTGCAGCTTATGATATTGGTAGCTTTTATTTTTTATTCCTTTCCCAACAATCTCAACATGGAGTTATCCCCCCTCCCCCAGCAGCTGCACACTTCATATACATTTTCACTGAGCTATCCTCCACAAACCTATGGTCAGCTTAGACCCACTCAGCATTTATGTAAAGTTGAGATTTTGTAACCACCACCTCACACGTGTTTAGATTCCCCCAGTTTGGAGAAAGCCCTTTGGAACTCTTTGCTATCCCTTTTTGTTTTTATCACCTTAAATAATTAGGTATCATCAATCGAGTCACCTCCTCACCGCTTGCTCCTAACTTGAGATAATTAATGAACAAGTTAAAAAGCAGCGAGTGGCTTAAGATGTCAAATTAGGGTACTCATTCCTGGACGGGAAAGAGTAGAGGCCTAATAGGCCTTGGAAGCTGCCTGGCGGTTTGTGGGGAGGGCAGAGGGGGAGGAGTGTGGTGATCAAGTATTTCGACTAAACCATAAAAATACTCAAGAACCAGTGTTGACTATTTAAGGTCAAGTCAGTGTTTGCAAGGAGCTCTCCTGTTCTTGCCACAAAACTGGTCAGGCACAGCAATTGTGTTAAGGGCAAAAGGTAGCCAACCAGATATGTTTTTTGTGAGTCTTGGCATCTCCCTTATCCCGCAAGGTTTATATGGCTTTTGGAGTGCCCCTTACAGAAGCATTCATGTTTATCAAGAGAAGGTACATTTCACTTTTCCCTCCAATGCAACTGTTCGGTTGCGTTACTTAAGGGCTGTTGCAATTCTACTTAGGATGATATCGGAAAGAGACCTTGAATTTACTGCACACAAACGTACCCTTGTTCTGCATTTCTCCCCCCAAAAGAAGTTAATGGCAGCTAAGAGAACCTGCCTCTATATCACATACAAATAAAAGGTCTCCTAGTATAGTTATTATTTTCTTTTTGTGTGAGGAGAGGCATAGCGAGTGGAGCGCATGAACTAAAGGCCTGGACCAGTTTTATCCCATGGCACAAGTAGCAGTTGAATAGGACCAGTATTTTGAGACCATCCCAACTCCTAGGTCTTTCCTGTTTAGATGACACCAATCCAGTACTGTGTTTGATTTCAGGTACCAGTGCTATGTATTGGCCAGGTGACTGGGAAACTAGAAATATGATGCACAGAAGATGGTCTTACAAAAGAGATCATATCATATAATGTAAACTGTAACCTTCCTGCCTGACTCTTCAATCTCATCTACTGGCTCTAGTTCAGTATTTCCCAAACTTGGGTCTCCAGCTGCTTTTGGACTACAAATCCCATCATCCCCACCACTGTTCCTGCTAGCTAGGGATGGTGGGAGTTGTAGTCCACAAATGGCTGGAGACCCAAGTTTGGGAAACCCTTTTCTGGTTGATTCCTAAGAATTCCTGCTTCCATTTAAAAAAAGAGTGAAGCTTCATATCTTTAAAATTGTAGAAATAATTCTGAACGTATGATAATGAAAGCACCTGGTATTTCCAAGGCTAAACAAGTATCCCACCAAGGAAATAAATAATTCTCAGAAATAATTCCTTATCTGTACCTTAAGGCCCTGGCACAATAAGGAGTGGCTTGCACTGAAGTCCATTGAAGTCAATCAGTTTAAACATGCTTAAGTTTGCCTTGGATTGTGGCCTTAGTCGACAGATTCCCAGTAGCTTAAATAGCTTAATTAATTTATTTAATAAAATGTATACACTCCCTGTTTGTTAAAAAAAAAAACAACATTCAAAGTGGTTTACAAAAGATAAAACAGTAAAATCAAGAAAAATTATTATTATTATTATTATTATTATTAAATTAAATTTGTATACCATTCTGTGCTTGAAGGTCTCAGTATGGTTGGCAACACAAAATTACAATATACACAGCAGAAAGTACGTACTAAAAATATTCAAAACAATCAACAATAGTAATTTATACACATTAGTAAACAATACGCTCCCCAACAAACCTAAGGTCAGCCTCCATACCTGAGGACTATAAAACCTACTTTAAAACATACAAAAGTGATTTTACGAAACACATGGATACTCCATGCAGTCATTTTTAAAATTATTTTTATTGCAATAGAGAGAGTGGGAAGAGCATTTGTTCTGCACACAAAGAATGGTGGTTTGGCAGGAGAAAGCCTTTTGGACACTTAACACTATCACAGCTTTGATAATTGATTTTTAAGCACTAGTAACCCTCCCCCCACTTTAAACAGGATAGCTGGTTTCTTTTTGACTTGTATGTTTTTTTTTAAAGAGGCATACTTACGGATAGCTGTTCTGAAAGGCAAGGTTTTCTTTACGCTTTTCATATATTTTTTTATTCTTCTTCTTCTGGCTCAGCCAGTGTTTAGAACTGCCAAAGGAAATGAAGATGGAGAGACTAAGACCTTGCCAGTTTCTGCCCCTTCCAATTACACATTCATCCCAAACCGTACAAAGCAAAATAAAAAAAATATAAAAAATTGCTTTCTTTATGAACCATATAAACCAGTTTTCTCTGAGTCTTAAATTGGCATTTTGGACTGCGTTCACTAACACTACTGAAGGACCTCAACAGAAAAAGAAGGAAACAGAAGGAGGGGAAGAAAGATCGCTCCCAAATGACAACCTTTTGAATAGTCCAAGTTCAATCCTTAAAACAAAAAGTGAATTTTTCCCCCAATAATGTGCTCCACAGCCTCTCACCTCCCATCCTGAGAAACATGAAAGAGGAAGTGAAAGAGATGACCCAAATCATAGAGTTCCTTTGATAGCAGAAATTCAGCTGTTTTGAACACTTACAATCAAAGGAAGTGGTTTCCCTAATTATATGAACTATGTGAAAGCTCTCAGAATAGCTTTTCCACCCCAGGATTCCTTGCACTTTAGAAGTTTGCATAAAAGCTCACATGGAGAATCAGATGCAAAGTGTTTGATTCAAATTTTATTAGGCAGAAGTGTGCGTGCGTTCTTATTGCTCCGCTTAACAGCTGGTTGGATTTGGACCACAATTGGATTTTGACAGGTATATTTCTGCCCGATGCTTTTTTAAAATCCCTGTGTTCAGGTTCTATTGCCAGATGCTCCTTTTAAAAGAGAATTGTGGCAATAGATAAATTGAGAAGCGATGGAGAGGTCTCTTTGATTGTGAGCTTTGAGTGAAGATTCTGTCCTTCGGCTTGGTTGGAATATAGAGGAGAAAAACCAGTACTTTCCACTGTGCTTAAAAGAAGAAATAAGGATGAAATCTTAATTTTAATGTAAAAAAGTGGGGGGGGGACTATGTTCTCAAGAAAATGTTCTTTTCTGAAGAAGTGAGATCTGAAAAATGGAAACTTCAGTGTGATTCTGACTGTGGTAAAGTTTGAATTCAGTCAAATCTCTGAAGCAAAATGGATTCTTTTCAGCAAACCAATCTACTTATTAATATACAGTGGAACCTCGGGTTACAAACACCTCAGGTTACAAACACTGTGGGTTACAGACTCCGCTAACCCGGAAGTAGTATCTCGGGTTAAGAACTTTACCTCAGGATGCACAAAGTCCGTAGAATTTCTCTCAATTTCAGGAGTGAGAAGTTTTTAAAGGTTTTGCCGAAGAAAGGAAGGTACTTCCTTTCATTCTTTCTTTCTTTCTCACTTTGTTCACAAGTTGCCCAAGCGCTAGATTTCAAGTTAGGCAATAGCACAACTATGGCAAAGCCACAGCGACTCAATACTAAGCTATAAATTAAGGTATTGTGCAGCTTTATGTTAAAATGGGTGTCTTTGATTTTTTTGTGTTTTTCCTCTTTCAATCAAATTGAACATCCACAGAGGCTAAATAAAGTCTCAAGATGCTTATTAAAGGACCCCTGACCATTAGGTCCAGTCGTGGCCGGCTCTGGGGTTGTGGCGCTCATCTCGCTTTATTGGCCGAGGGAGACGGCGTATAGCTTCCGGGTCATGTGGCCAGCATGACTAAGCGACTTCTGGCGAACCAGAGCAGCGCACGGAAATGGCGTTTACCTTCCTGCTGGAGCGGTACCTATTTATCTACTTGCACTTTGACGTGCTTTTGAACTGCTAGGTTGGGAGGAGCAGCAACCGAGCAATGGGAGCTCACCCTGTCACGGGGATTCGAACCGCCGACCTTCTGATTGGCAAGTCCTAGGCTCTGTGGTTTAACCCACAGCACCACCCACGTCCCTGATGCTTATTAGTGGTGCCTTAAAAGTGATGTGCCCAAGATAGTCATACTTATGTATCCAGAAATGTATTGTTTATTGGAACGCATTGCAAGAAGGGTTCCCGTGGTTTATGGAAGCGAAATGTATATTCACTTGGGTTGCATTAAAAATCAGAACTTAACTGAGACTATGATGCGCTTAGGGTGAGGCGTAGGGGATCTCATTGCCACTGATTACAACATCTGGAGGGCAGTCCATTGATGAACGCTGTAGGGGAGCATTCTCAATTTCTCAAGAGATGTTGCTGTTCATGAAGTAGAGAAAGAGAATCTTTGTTAGACAATGGATTATTCTGTCCAAGATGCCTAGCTTCCCAACACTGCACACTTTGGCCCCAGTGCTGAGAAAATTAGCCAGCACTTGTCAGACCAATAGGACATTTTAGTGGAACATAATTTGATATAATATAACTTTTCAGGTATGAAAATCTGCACAGGTCTCGTGCATTTGCCCTAAGGGCATTGTTAGATAGAAATCCTGGTCTCCCCCAACGGCTTTGTGTGCAGTGTAGAAATCATATGCCGCCGTTACAATTAGCAGAAAAAGCAACACATGAGTGAAATTGTCCACAATTCTGCACATGCCAAGTAGCTCTATTCTCTGGTGTTTAGTGTTGCCATATGTTCGGAATTTCCCAGACCTAACTGGGATTCGGCTGTTGTAAACAGTGTCCAGGTGGATATCGCTGACATGTCTGGGAAAATCTGGACGTATGGCAACCCATGTTGAAAGTGTAGATTTTGGCGAATTTCCTTAAAAATAGCTCAAAACATAATCTGGCACCCCAAAAGTCAAAAACTCAACAACTCCCACAGAAAATGCAGGATGATACTTGTACACATGTCACACAACTGAAAATATTGAGAATCCATTCTGGATCTTTTACAAAAGTTGGATTTTTGTGGTATAAGTAAAAGCTGGGTTTCTTAGTGGACCATGAAAAGCGCTATTTGCATAATGCTTTTTATAGGGTAGGGTAGGCAGCACTGGGGATGAATTTAAGGAATAAAGGGGGCAGTGTCCCCAAAATTTAGGAAACTACTGCCCTGTGGGGGAGCTGATTTGGACAGGGACCACGGCACTACAAGAGCGTTCTTGTGTTTCTTGCTTCAAACTCTGTCTCCTGTGTGCTGTTTTCCCCCTGTGTTCTTTAAACTCCGGCAGTGGCATCTGGAATACGTGGGCAGTTACGAGTTCCAAGCAGGGTCCACTGTGGCTCAGTATGGATTATAGGGAACATATTCCATTAATTTTATTTATGTATTTTGGAACTTCTGGTGCCTAGCTCACTTTTCAGCAAACGTAACCAACTGGCTTTTGTTTAAATGTTTTATTTCCTGAAAAGAAAGAAAGAAAAAAGATTCCGAGAAGAAATGAGCCTATCTAAGTAAACATGCTGTCTGGGTTTTTAAATGGCAGTTTCATTTTGCAGTTGGAGAGAAAGAGCAGTGGCCTCAATGAAACAGATGGCAGACCAGATTTTGTGGGTATAAAATAGCCACAAACTGTGCATCGTGCAGTTTCCCCTCTGCTTTGCCTAGTATGAGAAGAAGATATGTCTATATAGTGGATGTATGAATAATATTTTAAATTGGACAGCAATTGGAAAAACTTGCTCCCCAAGATTTGAGGCAATTGAATAGTAAAGACCATTTATGAAGAGGAGAGAAACCCTCTGGTGGACTAAGGAGTTGAGCTTTCCCCATGGCAAATAACCACTGTGTGGAGTGAGGTGCAAGCGCTGCAGCTTTGGCACAATGTCCCAGTTTACCACACTGCTGGTAACTTGTGGCAAAACAACCACATGTGTGCTGGCGGCAGCTACCATTGCAAAGTAGCATATGCTTGCACGGAGAGCGGCCTGGGGCTTGTGAACAGTGGTGGGTGAGCCTTTTAACTGCAACAGAATTAGCTGCATCAGTGCAACTGACGTATCTCATATATCCTAAGAATCACGATAGCTGTTGGTTAAGATAATAATGCTAAGACAACCCTTTCACTAATGCCTTTCATAAGATGAGATTGATGGCACATACTGTGGTTTGTGCTGTCATAGGTGTGAACAGAGACATCACCTTGCCAACAAAGGTCCGTATGGTTAAAGCTATGGTTTTCCCAGTAGTGATGTATGGAAGTGAGAGCTGGACCATAAAGAAGGCTGATCGCCGAAGAATTGATGCTTTTGAATTAAGGTGCTGGAGGAGACTCTTGAGAGTCCCATGGACTGCAAGAAGATCAAACCTATCCATTCTGAAGGAAATCAGCCCTGAGTGCTCACTGGAAGGACAGATCCTGAAGCTGAGGCTCCAATACTTTGGCCACCTCATGAGAAGAGAAGAGTCCCTGGAAAAGACCCTGATGTTGGGAAAGATGGAGGGCACAAGGAGAAGGGGATGACAGAGGACGAGATGGTTGGACAGTGTTCTCGAAGCTACAAACATGGGTCTGACCAAACTGCGGGAGGCAGTGGAAGACAGGAGTGCCTGGCGTGCTCTGGTCCATGGGGTCACGAAGAGTTGGACACGACTAAACGACTAAACAACAACAAGGTCTGAACATCTGTGGGATTAGGGTGAAAGTATATAATCCCCCAAACCACTTACTTTTGAGCAAGACAGGCATAGCTTCATCATCCCTATGTGGTTGGAATAAGACTTAAGAAGAAAGGAAGCTGCCTTTTATGATTGGTCCATCCAGCTCAGTATATTGTCTATCCAGGCAAGGTTTCCCAAACTTGGTTTTGCTGCCGTTTTTAGACTACAGTTCCCATCATCCCTGTCCACTAGTCCAGCTTGCTAGGAATGATGTGAGTTGTAGTCCAAAACAGCTGTCAACCCAAGTTTGGGAAACCCTCTTCTATAGTGACTCACCAGGTCTCCAAGGCCTCGGTCATGAGTCTTTCCCAGCCTTACCTGGAGATGCTGAGATTGAACCCTGGGCATTCTGCATGTGATGAAAGGTATGTCCTTCTGCTCAGCTAAAGCCTCTCCACATTGGGGTTTGTGGGCTAAGGGCTTGCTCACATATTACATTGTGGTAGACAGGAAGCCTTGCGATCTCGGTTGTTTGAGTGTTAACTCTCTGATGAAGATCAGATCCTTTACATCTATGTGGGGTTCATGGTCAATCTCTTACTTTTACTCTATATCAGTGCTTAAGATAAGTGGCTAGAAACAGTTTGGTATTGAAAGGGCCAGCTATGTTTGGGATTCCACAGGGTTTGAGAAGAGTCTTGGAATTTGTGGTGGCAGGTGTTCGTTTCTCTTCTCCTAATCATGGAGGCTTCTGTCTGATACGTGTCGTTCTGTGACCTCTTTCTGGGTCTGAATTAGCGCATTGTGTTGAATGAGAGGTGGGCTGGGTTCTGTGATGTATAATCATGGTGGCCCTGCCATCGTCATGTGTTGATTGGTGTGCTACTGCCGTGGGTACTGTGGTGTTGTCATTGGGGCGCAGTGCAGCCAGAGCTTTTGCAGAAGTGGCTGGTGATGGTCTGCCAATCTCTTGTTTCTCCTGTTCTGTTGTTGTTTGTTTTTGCTTTTGCTTTTGGTTATGCAACTAGGAAGTTCTAGCATTGTGACAACTTCACAAGGGTGTTTATATGCTGGCATTATCCTGCTGTAACCCCTGACACCATCAGGATTGAGCAGCAGATGGTAGAGAAGAATTAACTTCCATAAAACATTGTGAGGGACAGTTAACAGATAAAACTTTGCCAGGTTTAAATTGTTACTGATCCTTAAAATTCTGGAGAACGTTTGGGTTCCATTTCTTTCCTTACCTGCTTTCAATCCTTTCTAAATCATTTTAGCGTTCTTCACATGAATGTGGCAAATATTTTCGAACCATATAACTAATCAACTCTCACGTGAAACAGTGATAAATATTAGTAAGCACTTAGTGATGTTCTGCTAATCAGAGTGCTAGCATAGTTAAACACGTCTAACCCTGTAATTTTGTGGCATGAGAGAGTGCTTCACGCTGTGAAATTTAGCTGATATATTAAACACAATGTTGGTTGGTTGATCTGGTAGCCGAGTGGAGTTTATTTTCAAAATGGAGCTTTCACAAATACGTTCAGCCAGAAGGAAAATGTAAATTTATGTATGTTGTGGCAATTTTCATGGTTCTTGCCATTCAACTTGTAGAGCATTTTTTCACCTTTTCTGGGTGAAACATAATGTTCCTGATTTTTGGTGGATGCTGCTGGCATGTGTACAGCCTTTTACAGAAAATTAATCTGTAAAAGGTAAAATCAGTCTATAAGTATATTGACCTCCAGTCCCAGCCCACCGATGAGGCAAGGTGAGTTGCCTGCCTCGAGTCGCAGAAGCCCAAGAGGCAGTGCCTGCCTCACCACCACTGGCATTGGCACTGGTTTCTGGCAAGATCTCACCGGTAAGAGAGGTGTGGTTCTACCAGAGGGGAGGCAGTGAGAGGGCGGCAGTGAAATGGGATGTGCCACCCCTGTTTACTGTTGACTTCTGTCTCTACAGTATTTTGGTAAGAAATAAGCCCCCTTGTCTCTTATTGTGTAGCCAATGAAGGGTGTTGCATCTGTGTATTTATCGAGACAGGAAAAGGTCTCTAGAGTGACAGCTCAACCACCTGAAGATAGAACTTGCAATATAATGGCTTTCATACTTCCAAATTATGAAACTGTTGGTTGATGATACTTACAAAGCCTTACTCAAGGATGTGAAGGTGGTTGATTCTCAGAAGTGTTACTGAGTGTCCACCGTTTAACCCGGCGTGCATTCTTTGCATATTCAAATCTTGTTTGTGAAAGAGATGGATTCAGAGATAGTTTGATTTAAACGTTTACTATAGGTGCGTTCTGGATCCGTACGCAGTTTTACATTGACAACTTAACATTTTCTGTATCTTGAACAGGCAGAAATCCTCAGCGTGCTCAGCCACAAAAACATCATTCAGTTTTATGGAGCTGTTCTCGAACCCCCCAACTATGGCATAGTTACGGGTAAGTTACAAGCCTTCCTTTTGTGGTTTATGCAGTGCCGGATTTACGTATAAGCTAAACAAGCTGTAGCTTAGGGCCCCACTCTCTTGAGGGCTCCCCAAAAATATACTTCTTCTTAATTGTATTTCACTATTAATATACTTCTTCTTAACTACTTTTCAGTTCAACAATTACTTTGATAAAACAATTACTTTTGTTATGTGCAAATGGCTTTAGATACCTATTAGGTCCATAAATTACCATATAGCATATATTCAACACAAAAAAACAGTGACAATTTGTTGTTGACAAAGGACAGCTGGACATATAAAGGGCCCCATTACCTTCAGTAGCTTAGGGCCTCATCAAACCTAAATCTGGCCCTGGGTGTATGTGTTTTACATTTAAGAAGCTCTTATTGTTTCTGAAATGCTGTACAGTGGTATCTTGTGCTAAGAACTTAATTTGTTCTGGAGGTCCGTTCTTAACCTGAAACTGTTCTTAACCTGAGGTACCACTTTAGCTAATGGGGCCTCCTGCTGCTGCCGCACCACCGCAGCGCAATTTCTGTTCTCATCCTGAAGCAAAGTTCTTAACCCGAGGTACTATGTCTGGGTTAGCGGAGTCTGTAACCTGAAGCGTCTGTAACCCGAGGTACCACTGTATCTGTATTTGCAGTGACCAGTGTATTACTACTTTTGTGTAGCTTTAATGGCCAGAAAGTTTTAACTCCTTTCTCTGTTTAGCACTGCTCACAACACCAGCGTGCTTCTGTCTAAAAATAGTTCTTTCTGCAGTTATATTTTATACTTTGTGCCCTGCCCTGGGATCTGTGCTACAATGGCTACGGAATACTCCCAGGAGTTTACAGGCCAGTCTTCAGATTGAGCCCTAGGGTTTAGTGCCCTTTGCCATCCTTCCAATCTCTGAAAACACACATTGCACAGAGTGAGATCCAACGACTGTTCCTGCACTTGGACTGCTGATTGCTGTATCTCCCACTTAAAAAGGATTCTTAGGAAGGAGATTGAAAATAAGACTGTCAATATGATAATGCCTTTGAAATACTGAGTGTACACCTCAGAAAGAATGCCCCACCACCAATAAAGAAAGGTTGTAACCGGTGCTATTTTTTCTAGAAAAAAACCCGTGAACTTCTCCCTTGTTCTCTTAGAACATTGGGGCTTTTTAGGATAGAAAAAACGGTGAATAAGTGGAGTGAGCGAGAACTTAATAGCGATGTATACAATTATGCATGGTATGGGAAACTGCATAGAGAGTGCATGTGTTTCTCTCATCCTCGTAAAACTAGGACCACACAGTGGAGCTGAGTGTTGGAAGATTCAGAGCAGCAGAGCAAAATTAGTTCTTCATGCATAGTTAAACTATGGCGTGAACTCTCACAAGATGTAATAACGGCTACCAACTTGGAGGACTTTTTAAAAGTATGTTAGACATATTCATGGAGGGCATGCTAACTGTTTTTAATAAATCAAAGTTATTCCTTTTTTACAACACATAAACTAGATGGATAGTTCCATTGGTTAGAGCGTGGTGCTAATATTGCTGTGGTTGCAGGTTTGATTTTTGTGTGGGACAGCTGCATATTCCTGCATCAAAGGGGGTTGGATGAGATGACCCTCGAGGTCCCTTTCAACTCTACAAATCTATGATTATATTTTAAATTAAATACAAATTTGCTTGACATGTGTAGGTCCTCCTCAAAGACGGCAATGCAAATATCCTTACTTTTATGTGAGTTGTTTACACCTCTTTATCTCTCTTCATTGGCCAAACTGTTGTATGAACAGTTTACACAAGTCCTTGGTTGAAGGGTATGTAATTTGAAGCATGTGATGTATACGAAACAAAGCACATGGATGTGCTTGGAAGAGCAAAGCAATGGAACTGCAAAAACAGGACGAACAGCTTATAAAGCAGCAATAACTGAAACGAAGAAGCATTATGTGTTAGAGAGTCTTTGCTGATTTGTATATTTTTAAAAGTATTTTGTCAGAACATGAACCCAGGGAACAGTTCACAGTGCTGCGTGCAAAAACAATTCTGGGAAATAAGAAGTGGTAGATCTTAAGAATTTTCAGAGATGGCACTTGGTTTATTTGAAATTTTATGAACCTAAATGTCCTGCGAGGAACGCAGGTGGCGCTGTGGGTTAAACCACAGAGCCTAGGACTTGCCGATCAGAAGATTGGCGGTTCGAATCCCTGCGACGGGGTGAGCTCCCGTTGCTCGGTCTCTGCTCCTGCCAACCTAGCAGTTCGAAAGCACCTCAAAGTGCAAGTAGATAAATAAGTACCGCTCCGGTGGGAACGTAAACGGTGTTTCTGTGCACTGCTCTGGTTCGCCAGAAGCGGCTTAGTCATGCTGGCCACATGACCCAGAAGCTGTACGCCGGCTCTCTCGGCCAATAAAGCGAGATGAGCGCCGCAACCCCAGAGTTGGCCACGACTGGACCTAATTGTCAGGGGTCCCTTTACCTTTACCTTTAAAGGTCCTGCATGAACTGGAAATGTACTTCAGAACACACCACAGAATCCAAAATTTGTCTTTTATGTCAGGACCAGAAGGCTGAACGGAGTCTGATAAGGCCCTCCTGCCAGAATTGGTGGATTATTGCTGAAAATTTTCAGAGAGCACACCCTTAAAGGCCCTGTGTGACTCTCCAGTACAGTCAACTCCCCATTTGCATGCATTCAAAGCGTGCTCCTCATGTAAATGCTTTTCATTAGGAAAGCCAAACATCACCGTTCACCTGTCCAGCATTAGACAAAGCCTTTTTTAATATGTGTGCTATTTCTTCACAGAATATGCTTCTGCTGGATCACTGTATGACTACATAAATAGCAACAGAAGCGAAGAGATGGATATGGATCATATAATGACCTGGGCAACTGATATAGCTAAAGGTAAGTGAGATTCATTGGTAACAAAGGGAAATTTATTGCAATAATTGGAAAAAAGGAGCAACAATATCTTTAATCCTTAGTCTGAATTGTTCACATTCTCCAGTGCTATCAACTTGGTTATCTTCCATGAAAGCTTCCAGTGTGGTGCCAGTGTGGTGTAGTGGTTAAGGGCGGTAGTCTCATAATCTGGGGAACCGGGTTTGCGTCTCCGCTCCTCCACATGCAGCTGCTGGGTGACCTTGGGCTAGTCACACTTCTTTGAAGTCTCTCAGCCCCACTCACCTCACAGGGTGTTTGTTGTGGGGGAGGAAGGGAAAGGAGAATGTTAGCCGCTTTGAGACTCCTTAGGGCAGTGATAAAGTGGGATATCAAATCCAAACTCTTCTTCCAAGACCTACTAGTGAATCTTGATTTACCAGATGCTTGGCACAGGATGTAGTTTAAGGAGATCGTTTTTTTCACCCGGGTCAAAGACCCAGTTTGATACCTCCCATGTGCATTTGCATGCGTAAACACACAGAGACTGGGAGCCTCAATGGCGTCCCTGTGGAGGCTTTACCTGGGGCAAAAACCCCGGCTAGCCCCCCCCCCATAGCTACGGCTCTGGAAATACCTACAGAATTTATTTATTTCTGCTGTTCTTCTTCTGAGCTTGTGTTCATAAGTAATATTCCCATTTTCCTTATATGGCATCTTTGTAGGGCAAAAGGCTTCATGAGAATGACTTCCCTGTAGGGAGAAAAGGGGTCATTATCAATATTTGAGCTGGGCAGAAAAAAGCTTTTTAAAGATTGATCGAGCATCATATAATGCAAATATATTACTAATGTAATATAGACTCTGACAGAACCAGCAAAGGCCTGACAGAACCATTGGACCAACTGCATCCCACCTTCTTTAGTGGCTGCTTAAGACTCTAGCCCAGGACTGGGAAATTGTGTCAACAGTTGGCCTAGGCCAGGCAAACTTGGCCCTCCAGCTGTTTTGGGACTACAACTCCCATGATCCCTAGCTAACAGAACCAGTGGTCAGGGATGATGGGAATTGTAGTCTCAAAACAGCTGGAGTGCCAAGTTTGGTCATGCCTGGCCTAGGATGACTCTATTTCGAAGAAGAAGAAGAAGAAGAAGAAGAAGAAGAAGAAGAAGAAGAAGAAAGAAGAAGAAGAAGAAGAAGAAGAAGAAAGAAGAAGAAGAAGAAGAAGAAGAAGAAGAAGAAGAAGAAGAAGAAGAAGAAGAAAGAAGAAGAAGAAGAAGAAGAAGAAAGAAGAAGAAGAAGAAGAAGAAAGAAGAAGAAGAAGAAGAAGAAGAAGAAGAAGAAGAAGAAGAAGAAGAAAGAAGAAGAAGAAGAAGAAGAAGAAGAAGAAGAAAGAAGAAGAAGAAGAAGAAGAAGAAGAAGAAGAAGAAGAAGAAGAAGAATTTTATTATTTATATCCCACCCATCCGGCTGGGTTTCCCCAGCCACTCTGGGTGGCTTACAACATATAGTTAACCATTCATATGTTTTAGGATTTTAAAATTGTATACTACCTAGGATGCCTTGACAGAAATGTGGCATACCGTACTTTTCCATGTATAAGACAAGGGTTTTTTCTTTTAAAAAATAGTTTAAAATTTTGGGCTTCTCTTATACATGGGTAGTGCAATGGTACTACGGGCGATTGGCCCAATCACCGTGATTAGGAGATTGTCAGCGGCAATTGGTTGGGCGATTTCCACTTGCTGGCGGTGAGCAGGCATACGATTGGGGGCGTCTTATACACAGGGGCATGTTATACACGGAAAAATACGGTATAAAGGCTATACATAAATAATTGAAGGCCTGCTCACTTGCTACTTTGGGGAGGGGGAGAGACTTGTGCTATGTAGCCGTTCGTGAAAAATGCACATACCCTTTCCTTCCCTGAGTATTTTTTTTTTATTTGAATGTGTGTCTTCCTCACCACAGAATTGAAATACATGAATTGCTCCAAGATTTGCATTTGGCTTGTGAAGTGCTGATAAGAAGTGATCATGTTATAACATAGATTTTCTTCCTTTCTTTTTAAAAACCATTTCCTTTTAGGAATGCACTATTTGCATATGGAGGCTCCAGTCAAAGTAATTCACCGAGATCTGAAGTCCCGAAATGGTAAAACAGCATGAATTTACATGTTCTTGTTTCTCTTGCAAATCATGGTTTTTCAGTGCTAGTTACTGAACGCAGGAAAGCGATTCTACCTTCAGTTAAAATGCTTACTAAGCATTGCTGGGAAACACTTCAAAACATGTTTCGATTCGCCTCTAATCCTGTTTGTCTTCAACAAAGTGTATTTAGCTTGTTCTCTTTTTAGCTTCCTTGAACTTTACCATTCTGTACAATTATTCTAAGAGGCATTTAGGTAAGCAGAGTTTTCGTGCACCTCTGGACAGTGGCAAAATCAGAACACATTAGGTTAGATTCCAGGATAAGTTAATTGTCCCATGTATTTTAGAGGGCACTAAGTTAGTCATGATTAACTTTCTATAGGGCTTTTCAGTGGAACATCTGCAAGTAACCTAGGGCCTCCCCATACCTACCATTTATAGTGGAATAGTTGCTGGGGTTTGGGGGATTTTGAGGCATGTTGCCACACAATGTCAGCGTCCTTCAGCTAATTTTCCCAGATATTGTACTCAAAACCCTGCTTTTTCATTCAGAGATTTTCCACCCGGGTGTTGGTTACAATGGCCGAATCCCAGCTATGTCCACGAAATTCCGGGTGTATGGGAGCCCTAGATTTGGCAGACAATTTTTTATGCCCCTTCCCTCAAGCCAGTGGAAGATGTTAAGTTTATGAGCTCAGTTCAAAGGAGATACATGACAGGTAGAAATGATGGCCTTGGCAGCAGTCATGAGCTGCATACGAAATTTCATCACAATAACCAGAGTCACCATTGTTCAGGCAAACATGTAGTTCCTTTTCTAATCTCCTCTACCCCCACAAGATCAGTACAGTGGTACCTCAGGTTACATACGCTTCAGGTTACAAACTCTGCTAACCCAGAAATAGTGCTTCAGGTTAAGAACTTTGCTTCAGGATGAGAACAGAAATCAGGCTCTGGTAGCGCAGCGGCAGCAGGAGGTCCCATTAGCTAAAGTGGTGCTTCAGGTTAAGAACAGTTTCAGGTTAAGAATGGACCTCCAGAACGAATTAAGTACTTAAACTGAGGTACCACTGTATTCTTGAACAGTAGGCATAATTTTAAAAATAAATAAATCACAAAAGTGCTATCCCCATGTGCAGGCTCATAGCACCAACAATAATTGCCTGGAAGGATGTTAAGGCTACATTAGGAGAGTGACTACAGCCATGGAACTTTTCTCAGTTTGGGCAGAACCCTCCATTAGCGTGGAAAGGAAAACTCCACACTCACTCTCTAATAATGACTGTGGCCAAAGATGCAGACAATTAGTTACATACAGTCATACCTTGGATCCCGAACTCAGTACTTGGGCTTGGTACTCGGTACTTGGCCTTGGTACTCGGACATTTCGGCTCCTGAATGCCACAAACCTGGAAGTGAGTGTTCCGGTTTGCGAACTTTCTTTGGAACCTGAACATCCGACAGGGCTTCTGCGGCTTCCGATTGGCTGCAGGAGTTTCCTGCAGCCAATCAGAAGCCGCTCTTTGGTTTCTGGACGTTTTGGATTCCGTTCGACTTCCAAGGTACGACTGTATTCACTTTTAAAAACGTTGGATCGACCAGCAACTGTTCTGTAAATGGTAAGTGTGGAGAGGCCCTTAGTCTGGATTGCGCCCACTGCCTTGTGGAATGTGCATCTCTATTGGCCATACTGGGTGGGGCTGATGGGAATTGGAGTGAACTGGAGGGTCACATGGTCCTAATCTGTTGCTCTAGTTGCACAATGAGTTAAAATATGTTAAAGAGTTCTCCAGCCATGAAAAAACATGCTATGAGTTGCAAGCCATGTCCTTGTCAAGAAAATGGCTTAAGCTATTGTTAATGCTCCAGGTGAGAGGCTGTTGAACCAAGTTCAACACAAAATATCTGTAGTTTTTCATCCATTGATCTCTTCGTGCTTGGTAGTAACTGCAGTTCATGAATCTCTATGGCTGTTATGCAAGATAGAATTGCTTTGTGCCAAATGGGATTAGTACTGTGGGATACACCCAAAACTAACGTGCAAAGGGGGGGGGGAGGATGAAAGGGGCCTTATTTCACAGTAATGTTGCTATTAGTTGTTGCTTTTATCCTGAAAGGATTTTTCTCTTACAATCACATTAAAACGGGCTGTGCCTCATTTTCTTTTCTTGATTTTTGACCAGAGAAATCCAATGTTACCTCTACGTAAAATATATTTTATAACTGGTACTTAGATACTGAAAACCAAACATTCACAATTCTGTGTAAAGTTTTGTCTGCAAACACAGATAACTTCGGGAAACTGCTTCGGAAAACGTTTTGTTTGAAATGTGGTCGATCAATCTTGTAATTTATTTAATGTTGTGCCTTTTTAGTATTTATTGCTGGGTATTCTAATACTTTGACCAATTATTTGATGGCCCTTCTGACAGAGTAGGAGAACTCCATGTTGGATTAGACAAACATCCAGCCCCAATGTTTTGGGAAAGGTTTTTTTTTTAAAAAAAAAAAATAGAACTTTCATTTTTAAACATTTTATTCCCGCCCCCACCCCGTAAAAGTTGTTTTGAAATCCGTTACTACAAAATAAAGTTAGGCATTGGCAAAATAGTCAGGACTATATAACACCTGTGACTTTGAACACTGACACGAAACGGGGACCAGCAACACCAATCTTAAAATCTTTACATTTTAAGTGAATTATAAAACAAAGAATGATGAACACACTAATGAACAAGGTCAAAACAGGGCATGGTGCATGGTGAGAGAGAAACCTGTGTACTACTCCAAATATTGTTGGGCACCAGTTCCCATCACTACAGCCTGCATGGCCAATGATTGGGGATGATGTCAGTTGCAGTCCTGGGCCACAGGTTGCCCACCCCAGCATGAAGGCAACACCCTTTCCCTGTTATTGGCCAGCAGCACCTGCTACATAGGGGTATTCTTGTTCTGAATAGAAGAGGTTCTGTTTTGCTAATTGTCTGTTATAAACCGTTAAAAGGGAAGGTAAAGGACCCATGGATGGTTAAGTCCAGTCAAAGGCGACTATGGGGTTGCGGCGCTCATCTCACTTTTCCGGCCAAGGGACCTGGTGTTCGCCCACAGACAGCTTTCTGGGTCATGTGGCCGGCATGACTAAATCACTACTGCTGCACGGAAGACTGTGACGAGTGCCAGAGGGCACGGAAACGCCATTTACCTTCCCGCCGCAGCGGTACCTATTTATCTACTTGCACTGGTATGTTTTCGAACCGCTAGGCTGCCCAAAGCTGGGGCAAAGCAACAGGAGCTCACCCGGTTGTGCAAATTTGAAATGCCGACCTTCTGTTCGAATTCACTTGACAGGGTGAGCTCCCGTTGCTCTGTCCCAGCTTCTGCCAACCTAGCAGTTCAAAAGCATACTAGCGCGAATAGATAAATAGGAGCAGCAGGAAAGTAAATGGCGTCTCTTATGTGCTCTGATTTCCGTCACGGTGTTCCATTGCGCCAGAAGTGGTTTAGTCATGGTGGCTACATGACCCAGAAAGCTGTCTATGGACAAACGCCGGCTCCCTCAGCCTGAAAGCAAGATGAGCGCTGCAACCCCATAGGCGCCTTTGACTGGACTTAACCGTCCAGGGGTCCTATACCTTTTTACGTTTTACCTATAAACGGTTAATGTCTTCTAATCTACTTTAAAGCTATGTGGTTGTGTGTATACTATGTTAATTATGCTATGTGTAAAGATTTATTCTTTATATGTAAATTGATCCCAAATCCTAATATTCCGAGTTATATTAGATAGATAGATAGATAGATAGATAGATAGATAGATGATAGATAGATAGATAGATGATAGATAGATGATTGATAGATAGATCCCTCTGTTCACTCTCTTCAACAGTTTACATAATTTTATAAACCCACGTCATTTTCTCACTCAGTCGTCTTCTTTTCTCCCTAAACTATAGTACTGTGAATATTTTAGATTTTTTGTTGAGAGTAGGTGCTCCAATTGCTAGATTATATTGGCTGTTCCTTATCTGACACCTCCTGCTCTGTGGTACTCTGAATATGCCAGGTGTCATGCCTACAGTATAGATTTATATGACATGGCATTATAATATCCGACAGTTTTATCTTCAGTCTCGCTCCTCAATAATTTTTGACACTGAGTATTTTCTTCTCCACTGTCATAACGCGCTGAGTTTACTCTCAGTAAGCTATCAACCCTAATATCAATATTTCTTTGGTGGCCATGGACAATTCAGTATGAGATATTTCAGTGTCAGTTAGATTTATTGCCAGACGATTCGGCTAGAGAAATGATATGAACTGTGCTTTCCAGTATGTACAAGCCCATCATCATTAAATAATTTGCATGACAACTATTTACATTATTTCTTTCTTTTTAAATTTTCAGTGGTCATAGCTGGTGATGGAGTATTAAAGGTAGGAAAATATAAAGCACCTATAAAGTTTATTTGCTGTTGCACCCTATTTTGCATCATAGTTGTCCCCCCGGCTCAAAAAAATGTGGACGCTCATTTTTGTTTATATACTGCTTTTTCTAGATATGCGATTTTGGTGCTTCAAGATTCCACTCCCATACAACACACATGTCTCTGGTTGGTACCTTTCCTTGGATGGCTCCAGAAGTTATCCAGAGTCTGCCAGTATCTGAAACATGTGACACTTATTCGTATGGTGTGGTGAGTAGCCTGTTTCTTTGTACACTACCATACACGTTCAAAAAAATTATCTTTGGAGAGGCCAGATTCAGCTCAAGGCCCCTCAAGTCTCATCTAACACAAAGCCAGGAAAAGATAGTGCTGGTTGTAATATTTTTAAAAACATTTTTATTCTTAGAATTGGTAGTCACGTGTCACACAGAGACCTTCGAGTGGCTTGCAGTGTACAGACGTACCTTGGATTCCGATCGCCTTGGTACTTGGACGTTTTGGCTCCTGAACGCCGCAAACCTGGAAGTGAGTGTTCCGGTTTGCGAACGTTCTTTGGAACCTGAATGTCTGACGGGGCTTCTGTGGCTTCCGATTGGCTGTGCTTTGGTTTTTGAATGTTTTGGAAGTCGAACGGACTTCTGGAACGGATTCCGTTCCACTTCCAAGGTACGACTGTATTTAAAAACCTTAAACATAAATACATTGTGATATCAACATGTTAATACAAAAACACATGCAATTCGTAACAATCTATAAAATACCCTCTCCTCAAAAAGACAGATGCAGGAAGCTCTATCAGCACACTGACAGACATACAAGGCACACAAATCTGTTGAATGTGTACTTGTGTGCTCATTCCTTTACAGCTGCCTCAGTATTTCTTGCACACAGACACACTTTGTTGACATCTTTTCTTCAACATGATTCTTGTGGTGCGTGTTTTGCCTATGTTTCTCTGTCATCCTGTTCAGATATTACTCTCCAATCCTGATAGGACAAACACCAAGGACCCAGGAACAAACCATAGCACTCATAACCAGTAACAAACCATAGCACTAACAATAACAGTAATAATTATTAGTGTTAGAACTGAGACTAACAACAATAAATACTTATTGTGGGTGGTTGTCTTTGCAACCCATGGCAGAGATCTTTAGAAAATTACTCCCCACTCTTCTTAAGACTAAACTAATGGGTTCCGTGTCCTGGGTTAGGAAAGACTCTCCTAGGGCAGACATTCCCCTCAATATAAAGTAAGGAGATTGGGGAAGGGATGAGGAAGAAATATTGGGTCCCAAAGCCCAATACCACTTACAACATGTCAGGGTGAGGAGTACTCTTCACCCAATCCTGTTGATCCACGCTCCATTGATCCATTGAACCGCAAAGCTCAAAGCCACCAATGCCGGTCAGTTTTTCATTCTCACTCAGAAAATCATAAGATCTGAAGACATAGGGTTGAATTCATATAGTTCATATAGCATATGGGTGCCTTTGAAATCAGTGTGAAAAGTTAGACGCCATGACTAACTTGGATTACATTAGTAGATAGGTGCTACTGGAAGGAATTTTTTTATTTTGGATTACATTGATTTCTTACTGAACAGTTAACTTAATCTGTAATTTAGGCATTGTTTTCAGAGGAAATCCATCTCAATGGAGGGATGAAGTTCAGGTATAGGAATAAGTGCCTTAATCTTTATCCCATCTTTAGACTGGTTTAAATAGGATAAGTTGTTATATCACAATGGCAGATATGTGCAAGTTCAGTTCAGAGAGTCTCTCTTTTCAG
The DNA here is from genome assembly GCF_965112155.1 of Podarcis liolepis. Lineage (NCBI taxonomy): Eukaryota > Metazoa > Chordata > Lepidosauria > Squamata > Lacertidae > Podarcis > Podarcis liolepis. The sequence goes on along the minus strand of NC_139554.1, from coordinate 116,606,821 downwards.
CTTGGATTTCCCCCACAATGAAAATAACTTGAAAAATTACCTGAAAGTATAACATTGAAAGAGCACACAAAGGAACTTCATGTTGGCTCACTACTTGTGCATTTGACTACACTGTTAACCCTCTGCATGAAAAATTTGCACGTTGGCGCTTAGTTAAATATTTATAGATTACACAAGGATAAGCTTGGGTGCATTTAATTTCTGATCTAGATAGAACTTTTGCCGTTCAGTCCTAACCATGTCTCTTCAGAAGTAAAGTCTGTTTAATTCCATAGAAATTATTTCCAAGTAAGTGGGGTTGGGATTAGACTGCAATTCTTAACCCATTTACGTACGCGTAAACCCCATTAAACTCAGTGGAACTGTGTCTACAAGTGCGTAGATTTGCACCATTAGTAGTGCACTGGCTTACATTCTCCAGCCATCGGTTCAGCCAAGCTTTCCTCTTCATAGGTCTTCAACTTCTCCAAGCCACAACCCTTTACGCCAACAATGTGTTTTGAAGATAAAGAATTAATCCATGAAAATCGTGTCTATTTTTCTTTTTAAACAATCTCATCCATAAATACAAGTTTTGAACAGCCTGGTATCACAATTTAGAGCACTTACAAGTGGCTTTTGTGCTAGACAGACATCTGCTTTTCATCCGTTGAAGTGCAGCTGAAATTCTGATAACAAAGAGTAGAATCCTTTTCAAATGTAAAAGAGTGAAGATGTCGAGAAATGGCATTCTGCTGGCAGAATCCATGGCCTTTCTTTTATTTATTTTTTCCCTGGGTTTTCCCCTGCCAGAATGGGTTGTATTCATTGAACTATTATATTGTTTTCTATCTTCTATTTACAATGTTAAAGTGGGGGGGGGGGCATTTTCCCACCATAGCACAATATAATGCTGTCAATCCATAGGTCCATGGTTTTTTCCTTGGTCAACTTGAAGTTGCCTCTTCTGAATAAATCACAAGAACATTAGGAAGGATTGCATATATTAGTTAGTTTTTCCTATAATTCACATAACTTTTTGAGATTTGGCAAACAATTTCATGAGACCGGGGCACTTTAGGATAAAAATCCCTTGAAGCCTTACTTGGTTGTAAGTTCTGTGGGAAACAATGGGGCTTGTATCTGTGAGATAACAGGTCCTAGGATTGTACTGCAACTTGTCTACAAGGGGCTTCCACTTAAATGAATGAAATATACTTGTAAGTAAATGAGTTTGCAGTCAGACTGTTTAACACATAGTTGGCCTACCTATCCAAATGCCATATCAAGTCTTAGGATTCCTGTGGTCTGTCCAATAGTTCCTTAGCCATTAGAAATGCCTGTGCTCCCATGAGTAGACATATCCTCCTGCGTGAGGCAGAAAATAATATGCAGTCTTTCTACCTGATAGGGGGAATGCTTATGGGATAATGATGATAACTCTGAAATTGTCACAGCATATTCAATTTAAATATCAGTTCAACAGGATTCCTTTTACCAGTGAATTTGTATATATATTTAATTGCAGGGGTTTCGTGTAATAAATTTCCCTTTAGAAATGTAGATCCAGTAAGATTCGTCTTTATTACACTGAGCATGTGTTGCCTTGGATATGAAAACCTATTTATAGAGTGAGTGAGAGAGACACTTCTTTTAACCCAGCTTTTTAAGATAGTTCAGCCATGCAAAACACCCAGACTTCTTTCCTAACTAGAATTGGTAGCTAGCGATCCACTGGGCTTGTAATGTTTCTCCAGCACAATGTATGGAGAACAGGTAGTCCTGTTTTCTTGGGAAGCCTCAGCTGCCATTGCCAGTAACATTTTGGGAGCCATGCATATGCTCCTGAGTTAAAGACTAAAGCTCCTGTGAGCTTTGTTCATCAAACTTCTAGAGTGGTAGCATTAAAGAAAAAAAAGAAAAAGCAGGGTTTGCATACATAGCAGCTTACTGTGGCTCACTACTTGTGTTTTTTTCTGGTTGCCTTGAATATCTATTCACTGTTGTTTTTTCCTTATGGTTTGATTTTTATTTACTGCTTCTGAATCAGAAGTCATTTCATGCAAAGTGAACTATCCCATGCCCAAGAGGGTAGGTTTTCCCCAAACTTCATTTGTATGACTTCCTCAGCCTTTCTTCATGGAAGTTCTTCTTCGTCTCCATTTGCATAGCTGTCTTTTTCAGAGACGATGCATCAGGACTGGATAAACCAGATCGAGATTTGTATAATGTGTTTGGCTGCACAAAAGAAGACAGCAACTAACGAAATAACCGTGTCCATGTACACAGACATCAGTTTGGACATTTTAGTGGAAGAATAAATGGACGGAGGCAGAAGCGAGTCTCAACCACCAGACTTGAGCAACTGAGGAGCAAAGAAAGATTTCAGCCTTGTGTATTTTACAACCAAAATATAACCCCACACTTCTCTTTATCATAAAAAACTGAGAGATATTCAAATTTAATTTAGTGTGGGGATCTTGCACACAAATATATGTCCATGTTCTTGCAAATGGACTCTGGTTGCCTGGTAATTGGATACAGATAGTGCTGTATCAAGGCTTAATAATGTATTTAAAATACAAAGTACAGAAATAAAAATTCTTTCCTTTTTTTCTATTCCAGGTTCTCTGGGAGATGCTAACAAGGGAGGTCCCCTTTAAAGGCTTGGAAGGATTACAAGTAGCTTGGCTTGTAGTGGAAAAAAACGAGGTAAGACTACGTTTCTACATTCAGGTACATAGATCAGAAAACAGTATTGGGTTTTGCAAAAGACTTTTTCATCTTCAAATTGAAAGTAAGTTCACGCGTATGGAAAGATTAGCAGTAGGAGCTAACACAAAGGGTCAAAGTGATGTTATTCCTCATGAATGGACCCTTTACATCTAATTGTTGCAGCTTCACATCGTGATGCTGTAGATCAAAAATTGTACAAGTACTGTACTAGTTTCTCAGTCTCAATTGTAAAACCTAGGGGTTTGTTCTTAGTGATGAAAGAAGCCATTGCGTCCAAGGTAGGGGAACAGTTTAACTCCATCTCCTGCGTTTAGGACATCTTTATACTGGCCGGGAGTTGATATATCTGTAAGAGACCTTCAGCTACTTCAACTTAACTCTCCCAGCAGGAGTCACTATAGTACAAGAAACTGCCACTTAGATGAGGATTTCAAAAATAAAAGAAGAAAAAATAGTTTAAAAAAGAGGGAAATTACAGTTTTGCCACCTACGTTCTCGGCTACATTGAAGATGAGATCCTCACTGGTACTGGTAAGGCTCTGCCATAGTTGCAAGCTTCCTCATGCGGTGTCTTTCCATTTCAAAAGAACTTCAGTGGCGTAAACACCCTTTGTACAGGGTCCCCAGCGTTGCTTTTCTTCTTCCTACAAATTGAGGCTTTCAGGTAGTTGAACATGTGAGCGTTTATTTGAACGCATGGCTCCTTGATGTCAAAGACACGAAGTACGGGTTTTTCTTTCTTTCCCCCCACTAAAGGGGAAAAAAATTAAAGTTGTGGCTGTGTCACACACCAAGTATGGAAATCCTCTATCTAGGCAGACTGGAAGGTTGTGGGTACGTTACTTAATAAAAAGCTACTTGGCTAAAAAGCGACAGCTCGGCTTCTTGAATTCTTTTATATATATAGCTGGATTCCCCAATGGTTTTAGACGCTTTAAAGTGTTATTAGGGGAAAAAATATTCCTAGAAATACAGGTGGGAGTGAATTAATGTTTAAACCACCTCCTGCCTTTTAAAAGTTCTTATTGAATGTTAGGTTGGCTGTCCTGTCTGGGAAACCATATGGAACACCCAACTTAGTTGGGAATATTTCCTTAATTCAGAACAACCTTATGCTTGTAACTTCCTACAGTATAAGTTTAGAATAATAAGGTGTAATCTGTATGTGTTCCATTTCTAAGCGTGAAGAAAAGCTTATTAGTTCAGCACAATATTTCTTCCCTTGGGGACGAGGCGATCGAGACACAAATTTCCCCCATATACACCAGTGCTTTGGTTTCATAGTTGGATATGGGAATCTGGTGTATAAGATGTATAGTGTATACCATGTTGACCACTTAGATCGCTGCTCTGCTTAGTATGGACATGATCCAGCCAAAATTAGGCACTTTAAAAACCTCATTGGTTCCAGTGCTCAACGTTCTCTCTGTTGAAATAAATGGAACATAGAACTATTGAACTTTATCTAGATTGACTATTCTGCCTGAAGTTTGCGTAGAAGAGGGAATGTGAGGGAATAATGTTAAATATATGAGTGCTGACTTTGATTTTAATGGAAAGCAAGGGCCTGCCAATTTCTTCAGTGGACTGGAAATGATGAATAAAAACCTCTAATGGTCATTGAGGTGTTATATAATTTTTAGTGTCCGGACAATAGAGCAAAAGTTATGGTGCCCATGTTTTTGAATAGAACACTACAGTGATGTTTGGAAACTGATGTCACTGGGTAAGATTACCATACTGATTCTGTTTTTGTTTTTTGTTTGTTTTTTTAAAAATATGGTGTCAAATTGTTGCCTGCTTATTAAAGCTGTGAAATATTTTTGTTTCTTTCTAACGTTTTAAAAATCTTAATAAATTGGTTAAGTGCTGTATGGTGTTTCTATGCAGACAGAATCACTTGACAGTAGAAACTTCTGCCAACATAAAGTGGGAGAGAGGAGGAGGAGGAGAGAGGTGGTTTTTGCCAATTTCCACCCTCACTCTATGCCTTCTGGATCTGCTCCAGAGGGTTGGGGGACCCTCAGAACAGCATAGAAGGTAGTGGGGGGCTGCATAGGAGAGGCAAACGTTTGCTGATAGAAGTCCCTGCTGGACAGAATTGGATCAACTCTGTATGTCTCGAAGGTCCCATCTGTACTATACATAAATCAGTATCGTACCCTAAAGAATCCTGGGCACTGTTAGTTTGTTAAGGATGCTGTGAATTATTAGGGGACCCCTGTCCCTCTCCGAGAACTACACTTCCCAGAATGGTTACCAGTTAATCTCTCTTACCAGGAAACTCTGGGAATTGTAGCTCTGTGAAGGGAATAGGGGTCCCCTAACAACTCACGGAAGTCTTAACAACTAACATTTCCCAGGATTCCTTGGGGGAAAGGCACGACTGTTTATAAAGTGGTATGGTACTGCTGTAAATACATAATTTAGATGGGGTCTGAGTTCCAAGTTCCCTCTCAGCCGTCAGTCTGCAGACTATGTTTGTTGCCCTTTTAAAGCACATGTAACACAATTTAAAAGTTCATTACATCCTCCAGAGAACTGTAGTTAAAGGGTGCTGGGAATTGTAGCTCTCTGAGGAGTTAACCTACAGTTCCCAATGTTCTTTGTGGAAAGCACATTGCTTTGGATTTGCTTTGTGACCTAAAGTTTTCGCTACGGTGAGAGAACTACTAAACCTCACTTTTGTCCCAGGCAGAATTTCTCTCTTGTTATAGTTAGAGCAGATTACAACCCTTAGAATGGTTGATTGTGGAAGTACACTGTTTATTAACTGTCAGGGGTCCTTTACCTTTAATGAGTAATAATTAAGACTTTCAGACTCATCTATCCTGTAGGTTACGAAAAGAATGCTGAAGAATTTGCATCCTTCCTCAATTTAGAATGTGTTTAGACCAGCACACATTTTATCCTCACAACCCTGTGACATAGATTAGGCTGAGAAATGGCAATTTGCCCAGTTCCACCACGTGAGATTCCTAGCTGGGGATCTGAACCCATATTTCCATAATCCAGGTCCAGTACTCTGCTCATTAAACCATACCGACTCTTAAGTGAAATATCAGTTCTTTAAATGACTTCTTCCTCATTCCACTAGAGTTTTTCTTGGTACTTACGTGTTTTAAACTCCAAAACACAATCCTAATATAAAAGTTCATATTAGAGATGTCATTATCTAACATCAAATTACTACTTAGAAATGTCACTTTTATTAGAGTATGACACTCTTTGGGACCTGCTACCTATATATTACCTGACAAATAACATTCTACTCAAGTAAGATGGATGCAAGTGATGATTACATGTCTTTTAGTAACTCATTTTCCAACTCCTGGAACAGTGAGGGTTACAGACAAATGCCATTGCTAGACTATCAGTTGTATTTTTAGGCAAATGACTTGACTGAGTATCAAGTGTCATTGCTACTTTGTTTATGCCAAGTAGACTTCTTGAACATACTTTTGGTATAAAAGTTTTTCACATTTGTGGTACTCATTATTTAATGATTGCATATTTGATTAGCACTTGCTATGTATATTTTATGGGGGTTTTTATCCCCCCCCCCAATAGCATTCTTTCCTGAGTTTGCATTTCATTCTTGCTTTTAACACACAGCCGTTCATAAATTCTTGAAGGTCCCATTACACTTATATAGATATCTGTTTTGTTTAGCTTATGTGACAAAGTGGCGTGCAGGTCATGGCAACCTTAGGGAGCCACGTGAGTGGACAGAAGTTCAGATTTGATTGCTTTGTATAATTGGGTCAATTGTGTTAATCAATAGAATCTTTCTCAATGAAAAGGTTGTTTTTTTAGATAGCTAATTGCATTACTGAAAGTGTGTAGACGCATTCTTATATGTTGATCACAGCATGAAGATATCAGGTTTTTGTGCTTGTACACAAATCTGCTTTTGGCACTGTGTCTGCCTTCTGTCGCTAGGTTACTAATTGTTCACGTTGGCAGTAAGTATTTCAATCTTATGTCAATATTTGCAATATGAGAGTTTTCTTCCCACTCTTGAATAATGTTGTTATTTAAGGTATTTGAGTATTTACATGTTAGTTATTCTTGCAACACTTAATTAGGCTTCTTGTATGGCTTCATCAGTTCGTCAATAAATGTATGATGAAGGGTGACTTTAGCATTCTTACCCTACTAAATCTAAGGCCATGTACAGTTGTTTCTCTGAAGCATCAAAAATGACTTAACCCTTCCTTCTGCCATGGCATTAACCCTGCAGTAGTTTAACCACTCAAAAGTTCCATTTACTAGAAAAAATTGAGTATATATACACACAGGAAAATTGTGCTTAAGTATATTTGCTTCAGATTTCTAAAAAGCAACTGTAACATCTTCCTTTAGTCCAATGATGAACTAATGATGAGGTTGACTAGATGTGGGTTCAGGCCTTCTTCAATTTCACTTTTAAGAGATTCTTAGCACTTATTTTGGCCAGAGACCATAGTAGGATACCTTGTTAAGGAAAGTGTGTTACCATGACAGCTCTACAATATCTACATGGTACCTCTGCAAAGCCCAACAATACTAATAACTCAATAAACAGGTTCTAAAACCTCTGTGTTTGATTCATCTTGCTTTTCTTGATCATGGTAGTTTTCATCTACTAGAATGTTTGTTCAGAAGTCAGATTCTTATGCAACTCGGATTATTCATGGTTAACTGGGAGTGATAGTGGATTGTTCCAGTTAAGTAGGAACTTTATTAGAAGACTGCTTAGCACAATCTAGCGCTTAATTCAAAATAGCTAATGGACGCCAGTAAATATTAGTACACATACAAAATAGCTGATGAGAACTAATGTGAGATACTTGAACATGCGCTGCCCAAGGAAGGATTAATTGGAATAAGAACAATAAATAATATCTACTGCATTTGATGTTTATGGTTTGTAGTTCAAATAAACTGATCTTGTACGTGGGAAGAATACTATCTCAAATATATGCAGGGATGCAGAATTGGGGAAACATTGGGAAATACATATACAGAGCTATTTACAGTCATAATAAGAACCTGTGGACTTGTTCTTGAAATTAAAAATATTAGAGGAATAAAATTATGGGACAGTATCCCTAGTACAGTTTTGAAGAGCCTGGTTTCCAGGCAGGAGGATAGTATATTAATGAAGACTATAGACTGAGGAATGGAATTATTGTAAGATCTTAGGGCTTTTCTCCTTTTCCAGAGGTAGTATGCTGGATAAGGTTTGCTTCATACTCACTCAGAATAGAGAAGAGATTCAGAAATTTCATATCTATTTATAAAACAACATATTCTTGCTGTGTGAGTGTAAGAAACTCTCTAAGTTACATTAAGAGTGTGGTTGCTTCCAAGGAGGAAACCTCTAGAATGGTTAGAATTGGTCTGGGTGGCACATAATAGATGACCTATCTCAAACCATGAATTGTAAAATTCAGTGGTAAAGGATCCATCATTCTTGGTGCTAGAAGATCATCTCTCTTTGAAATGGCACAGAGACAGCTTGATTTGTCTCCAAACAAAAACAATCTGTTCTACAGGGCTTTTGCCTATTCCAGTGCTTGCTAATTCCTGTACTTTGTGGTATAGTTTCTTTCTTTCTTTCTTTTACTGAGAACATTGGAAGATCTGCTTTCATATGGGAGCTGGGGTTTATCTTCTGCTGTTCATTTCTAGTCCCTTGGTTGTCCAACTGTTGTCTTGCTTCTATTACAGAGACTGACCATTCCCAGCAGCTGCCCTGGAAGCTTTGCAGAATTGATGCTCCAGTGTTGGGAAGCAGATCCAAAGGTATTTATTTACTGTTATCCACTGTGTGTTTTAACTGTACTGTGTTTTAAAAAACAAAAACAAACCCCAAACCCTCCTGTTGCAGATGGGACACTAAATGTGAGATAAGAATTTTCCATTTGTATTATTTCATTTCATTTCATTTCAAAGCTGGTAAAATGCGGTCTTGACTATGCTACCACTCAGTGGATTTGTAACTGGCTGACTGACCGAACCCAAAGGGTGCTCATCAATGGTTCCTCTTCATCCTGGAGAAGAGGGACTAGTGGGGTGCCACAGGGTTCTGTCTTGGGCCCGGTCTTATTCAACATCTTTATCAACGACTTGGATGATGGACTCAAGGGCATCCTGATCAAATTTGCAGATGACACCAAACTGGGAGGGGTGGCTAACACCCCAGAGGACAGGATCACACTTCAAAACGACCTTGACAGATTAGAGAACTGGGCCAAAACAAACAAGATGAACTTTAACAGGGAGAAATGTAAAGTATTGCACTTGGGGGAAAAAATGAGAGGCACAAATACAAGATGGGTGACACCTGGCTTGAGAGCAGTACATGTGAAAAGGATCTAGGAGTCTTGGTTGACCACAAACTTGACATGAGCCAACAGTGTGACACGGCAGCTAAAAAAGCCAATGCAGTTCTGGGCTGCATCAATAGGAGTATAGCATCTAGATCAAGGGAAGTAATAGTGCCACTGTATTCTGCTCTGGTTAGACCTCACCTGGAGTACTGTGTCCAGTTCTGGGCACCACAGTTCAAGAAGGACACTGACAAACTGGAACGTGTCCAGAGGAGGGCAACCAAAATGGTCAAAGGCCTGGAAACGATGCCTTATGAGGAACGGCTAAGGGAGCTGGGCATGTTTAGCCTGGAGAAGAGGAGGTTAAGGGGTGATATGATAGCCATGTTCAAATATATAAAAGCATGTCATATAGAGGAGGGAGAAAGGTTGTTTTCTGCTGCTTCAGAGAAGCGGACACGGAGCAATGGATCCAAACTACAAGAAAGAAGATTCCACCTAAACATTAGGAAGAACTTCCTGACAGTAAGAGCTGTTTGACAGTGGAATTTGCTGCCAAGGAGTGTGGTGGAGTCTCCTACTTTGGAGGTCTTTAAGCAGAGGCTTGACAACCATATGTCAGGAGTGCTCTGATGGTGTTTCCTGCTTGGCAGGGGGTTGGACTCGATGGCCCTTGTGGTCTCTTCCAACTCTATGATTCTATGATTCTATGATTCATTTCCACGTACCACCCACCCGCTCTGCTGACACTGGATAAGTTTGAGGGAGCCAGGGTTTCAGGTACAGAGCCTGCAATCCTATATGCACTTACCTGGGAGTAAGTCCCACTGAACTCATGTAATGGATTGCCCTGTGAATTATCTGGGTAAGCATATATTATCATCGGATTTAAGCAATGAACAAAACTTCATAAATACAATAATAATTATAAAACTATAACAAATTCCTTTTTTGTATCAATCATATATTTATTATAAATTTTGTTAGCAGATGTTCTATTTTCTTTTACCTTATAAACTGTTGAATTCAGGCACTGCAGAGACCAGGATCCCTGCCAGTTCTTTAAATTTCACCCTTGAAAAGTCTTGATAAATGTTACCTCAAAAATCTTCCCCTATATTGAATAGCCTGTGCCCCTTAAACATGCCCACATTTCATTGGGTGTCAGGATTGAACTCCCACGCTCCCTCCCTTCCATTCTGAATAGAGGAAAGAGTTTATTTTTACGAGCGACCACAGTGTTGCCTGATGTAGATGTCTTTTTCACGTTGTTGAAGATGCCTAATGGGGAAGGAGCGTGGCCACACAATTTGGGTTCCTGTCCCTTTTTCTGCTCATTTAGGTGTGGTGGCCAATTTGTGTTCAGCAGTCATTTTCCGTTACACCACATCCTACAGAGAGCCATTCTGTATTATGTTGCACACCCCGTGGCAGCCATTTTGTGACTGGTGCCCATTGAACTTCCTCAAAATTCCAAATGTTCCCACTGGCCCAAAAAGATTGGCAGGCCCTGAAGCAGACTGACCTTCTTCATTTGGCCCAAAGCATTTCTCAGCAATACCATAACAACAGTGAGCACAGTGATCTACTTTACATCTCCCCTCACCACGACCACAACCACCAACTCCTTTTCCAGTTATCAGGGTCCCAGAATTTATTTACCTTATATTGCTAATAGTAATTTGATACAATATTTCCCTACTAGATGAGTAATTTCAAATCTTGCTTAAATGCTTAACTTTACACTTAATTCATATATATTTTTGGTGATCACTAAAGAGATATCCACTTGATTTCTGGCTTATCGCGTGATAATTATTTTTACCCTTGAGGATTTACCATTCAGGGTGGAGACATTCGACCCACATTTTAAAGCGAGCCAACCTAATTCAACCGTCCTAGACACAACTCAGCTATCCATTAGATCACACGCTTCTCCAAGTTTTGCAAAAGCAGTTTCCTTTCCAAAAATATGTCTACAGTGTTATAGAACAAAAATGCATTTTTGGGTGGGGCAAGGGAAATGCATACAATTTTACATGCCAATTTTTGCGTTGCTTAAAAAAAAGAATGCATAAAACATTGAATGCATCATTGAATGCATGTGACACTAACGCAGAACAGAAATAGTCCGTCCTGATGTACATTGTTCCAAATCTAAACTGGGATTGACTGATGTACTTTGAACCAGCCGATGCCATGGTTGGTGCAAAGGAATCGAGTCTTTCCTCCATGCCCTCATTCACATTTATTGCTGTGAGGCTGTAGCCACTCATTACCCATGTGGGAACCACAGGGAGGCATGAACTACTGAAGCAAGCCATTAGGACTCTACATTAGGAATCAATTATGGAATTATATCAACAGGTGGAAATCATATACTGCCAAGAATGCACCTGCTGCCATTGCTATCCTTCTGCTCCAAGCTGATTAACTGTAAACTATACAGTAGGGTCCTAAAAATGCGGGTTTTACAGGAGTAGTTGAGGGAAATAGCTGTGTGTGAACATGCAGAATAGACATGGGATGAGGTGAGGGGAACGGCAACCGCTGAGCTCTAAGCAGTTGTCTTACAATTGTGTGCAAGATGGACCAGAAATGACAGACAAAGAGATCCCTTCACCTAAATGTTGAATAGGCAGCTCTTGCATAGAAGAGCACTTGTCTCTTTTTGTTATACATTTGACATTTTTTTAATGTTGTTTGACATTTGAAATAAAGAAATTGTCTCTCTTTTATAATGCGAAAATCACTTGGATCTGCCTGGGAGAGACACCTCAGCATTGTTCCTAATTGTTTTTGTGCACTCGAATTAAAATGCACGTTTTAATTGCTGCATCTGTAATTTTAGCAGAAATGGTATAATTACAGGCGTGATGCAGAGAGAATGTGTATCATCCGTTTATTATGTATCCACATTTTGGTTTCAACCTTTTGTCTCAACCTTGTCTGGGGTCTGTCAGACAGACTAACGGAGGCGATGCTCTCTCTCTCGAGAAACATTTTAACTCTGACTTTTTCAGTTTTCAACAATTACCCCACTTTTTTTCAGCATAACAAAAGAAGCAATGAAGGCAGAAGAAAATGCAAAGAACTTATGACTGCTTTGCCTGAGACAGTATTTTTTTTTTTTAACTTGAAATAATCAGGTCATCCTTGGTTATGTGGAGCACATTTCCCCCTGCTCTGTTTCTGGACTGCATTCTGACCCAATCTTCCTTGTAACCACAGTGCTAGAATTGGCACAGGGAGGCAAGGATGTTAAAAAGTTCTATAAATTTGCACACTCAACCAAAAAAACATCTTACATACTACTATTTTATGATTTTCAAGGACCTGATTTGAAGATGTGGACAACAAATATTCTGTTTACCTATGCAAAACTGAAATATTATAAATAACTCCACGTCCTTTTTGGTAACTTCTGTGTAAAGTGAATCCTATGTGCTTTTACAGAACAAAGGCTTCACACCACAAGAAAGAAAAACACAACTGTATTCTGCATTTGTGTGGCTAACTTTCACAATGAAATGTCACTGTCATGCCTCATGAGGGCACACAAAACTTTTACAAGTTTTGTCTGCTACTTTATTGTGCTGGGCCTCAGTGTTCTCACACGCTAGGAAGGTATTCTTTATTTCTTGTAGATTAGTTTGTTCTTGTAATTGTATTGTGAAAACTTCAATTAAAATAAAAAAAACCATTACTATTTTAAATGTCACTTCAACAGACAAGCAGTCTCTTGATGAGTTAAACAATTTGGTACTTATTTTCAATGCTTTCCCTCAGTTTTCATCCATATTCTTGTTCTCGGCCCTGAAATAAAGACGTAATTACAAGTAGCGTGCTACTTTGGTACTTATTTTTGATACTTTCCCTCAGTTTTTCATCCATATTCTTGTTCTAGGCCCTGAAATAAAGACGTAATCACAAGTAGCGTGCTACTTTGGTATTTATTTTTGATAATTTCCCTCAGTTTCCATCCATATTCTTGTTCTAGGCCCTGAAATAAAGACGTAATTACATGTAGTGTGCTTTCTTTTGATTAATCAGAATGGCCTCATGCTGAAGCAAATGTATGAGCTTTGTAAAACATGATTTTTTTATTTTAGGCCACAAATATAATCGATATTTATGTCCCACTTTTTGACTGAACATGTCCAGAGTATATTCATAAAAACCATACAACAGCGTCATAAACATATAAGTGCAACTTACTAAAAGCAGTAACAGCAAACTCAAAATAACACTTTAAAGAAAACAAAAGCAAGGGTAAAAGATCATACACATAAAACTGGCAGTAATAAAACTAGGAGTTACATGCAAAAAGCCTGTTGAAATAAGTGTTTTCAAATACGTATGGCAAAAAGAGAATTGACAGAGAGAGATATTGATTGGTTTTAAATAGAAGAACATTTCAGAGTTGCTACCCTGTCTTTCTAAAGGCTCTCTCATGCCCAATCACTGAATATCCCAAGTTGGACCAAAAGTGCGTCTCTGGGTAGGCCTATATGGGAAGAAGCAGTCCCTAAACCATTTAGGGCTTTAAAGGTTAGAACCAGCACTATTGAACTGAGCCTTGAAGGGAATAGGAAGCCAGTGTTTGCATACAATGCTTGTGAGGCATACAAGGTTAGTGTTTGTAAAACTGATATTTAAAATCTTCTTTTTTCTAAAAAAAAATCTGGACTTATTTTCCTTACTTTATCTCAAGAACATGGGTTCCTGCCATACAAGTGTATAATCTGTAGTATGAAGCCTTCCTATAGGGCTGCAGTTTCATTTTACATACATTTATTGCCACATGGCCATTATGGGAAGGTGTTTCAAATGCAGCATAAGGCAAATATCTTTCTTTCTTTCTTTCTTTCTTTCTTTCTTTCTTTCTTTCTTTCTTATACACCACTCTACACCTGGAAGTCTCAGGTACAACATATAAAATCAAACCAAAAGGAACAACCCACAGGAACACTTTTGAAGACTGGGAAATGGCAAATTCTGACGTCCTTCCGACATTTATTTGCACTTATGTGCTATATCCATGGTTAGGATTTCAAACCTTCAAGAAGCGGAAGAGACCTTAAAATCTGCAAATTCTTCTCCTCACCAAAGCCGGACTCCCTTTGAACCAGCCTTTTCATATGAATTAATAGAATTAGAATTAAACATGGTGTGCTGTAAGCAGAAATTTCGATCTTGTCAGAGGTGCCACTGAGGGAAGGGAAGGAACATTGGTCTCCATATTAGTTTCATTGGAGAAGTCGTCATCCTATTATCTGTGCTTGAGAAAAAATTCAGAAATAGGTTTAGGAGTCATTAGTTACCATAGCATTGCACATGAATAATAAAATTATATCTAAAAATAGAAGGTACATTCAGGACCTTTGCTCTGCTACAATTTTGAGACACTTCTTTTTGCCTGTGTAAAAACAAACAAACACCACCAGTTACATTTTATAGATTTTTTTTCCCCTCCTTGAATTGCATATACATAATAATTATCTAGTCACCAATATGTGTTGCACTTGCAGCTTTCCTGGCAGAATTCCGTTGTTAATGTGGTCCTAGAATGTATTTTCATAATGTCTAAAATATATGTACTTTTCAGAAAAGACCGTCTTTCAAGCAGATCATTTCAATCTTGGACTCTATGTCAAATGATAGCAACCTCCCAGACCAATGCAACTCATTCCTGCATAACAAGGCAGAGTGGCGGTGAGTCTAATGAATGTGAGATTGTGACAGGGGGTGGGATTAAAATGTTTTATGGAAGGCTAGAGATCCCAGTTGTCTGAATTCAAATATATAAAAATGTTCAAATATATAAAAGGATGTCATATAGAGGAGGGAGAAAGGTTGTTTTCTGCTGCTCCAGAGAAGCGGACACGGAGCAATGGATCCAAACTACAAGAAAGAAGATTCCACGCAACATTAGGAAGAACTTCCTGACAGTAAGAGCTGTTCAACAGTGGAATTTGCTGCCAAGGAGTGTGGTGGAGTCTCCTACTTTGGAGGTCTTTAAGCAGAGGCTTGACAACCATATGTCAGGAGTGCTCTGATGGTGTTTCCTGCTTGGCAGGGGGTTGGACTCGATGGCCCTGGTGGTCTATTCCAACTCTATGATTCTATGAATTCATGGCTTTTCTGACCTGAGTTCATTGCTTCTTGGCTGAATATGAAAGGAATTTGACTCCACAAACGTTCACTCCTGAACAATTGCCTCCTGAGGCAAGGACTTAATTTTGCAAACCCATCACAAATGGGTTCCAGGCAACAGTTTGTTTTTCCAAAGTAATTTTCCTTAGAAAACAGTAAAACCAGATTAAATGGATGGATTGGCTTTTTGATCTCCACAGCATTCACACAATGCTGTGAACATGCATGCATGCATGAAGAGCACAGATCCCACAATAAACACTTGTCTGAAAGCCCCTGAGTACAAACTTCATATGTGGTGCGTTTAAATGACAAAAAGTTCTTCCAGTTGCTTGAGTTCAAGTTGAGAAACCTTGTTTGATTTGCATTCATCAGAAGTTGTTGTTTCTATTTATTTTTAACAATAAGTTGTTTCTAACTGGGGGCTGTTTTCACAGTGGCACTGTTAGTCTACTAAACCTAAGAGTTGAGTCAGAATTTTGTACAGAGATGGGCACGCTAATGAACTCTTGCGTTGGACGTGGCCTTGGCGCATCCAATATAAAACACTCAACGAGACCAACTACAACTAAGGACGCGTCTCCACTTCTGCTCGTCCCATGCCATAAAAGCTGGGGTTTGAGTTGTTTTCTGCTTGTTCCACCGCTTTCTCACAGAGAGCTTGCTCTTTAGTGCTAAATTGAAACAAACGGCACTCCGTAGAAAACCCAATTGTCGTTTGTTCCGATTCAGTGCTAAAGATCGGGGAAAGTGGGGCGGCCTAACAGAGGTTTGTGATGCCAGCACACCATCACAAATGCAATGCAGTTCAACAGTATGGCAAGCACTCTTGCTGGCAACATAAATGTTTAGAATGGGGAAGTCAGTAGACCTACATGCTACCACTAAACTGTTGCATCGTTGATATTAGATTTGGTCTTGCTCTTGTCTTTATTGTCGTGATACTACTTGGTCTGCCCCCCAAAAAAGTGTTTTTGACATTCTAAGGTCCTTACCCTTAAACACAACTTATTTAAATTTATTATTTTATTTATTTAAACAATTCATATAGCGCTTAACTTCAGTCATCTCTAAGCAGTGTACAAGACTTAAGTGATCCCTGTTCTTTTCTGCGCAATACAGATTGTGACATCACCACCTAATAATTACAAAATAATCAGGGTTGGAGTATGGGCTGATTATATTCAGAAGAGTAAGCAAGATGTTAATGTGCATCAGGTTCACAGTTCAGCACTTTTTAAGGTCCATTGTACTTATTAATGAGGGCTGTACTTTTTTTGGTGAGGCAGGAGATGGTGTGTAAAATTAAACATTAAAATGTATGTCCATATGAGAAAAGCCTCCATCTCCATAAAGAGGGCTAGGAATAGCAAACGGCAGAGTCCTAAACTTCTGATGCAATGGAATTGAAACTAAATTCTAAAGTTCAGAAGCAGAATTTTATTGCAACATTTTTTTATCTCGGATTTGGACATTTTTCATGCACTCTCTCTTCCAGCACTCTTTCATTTTTCACTGTTCTTCTTGAAAGGTCACCACTGAGAATAAGCAGACAAATTTGTTGGTTTATCAAGCACCTGATGTTTGACTTGACTTGACATTCAGTAAACCCAGCATACTTCTTGTTTCTGTGGTGGTTCCATGGATCTCGGTGCAAGTGACGACTAAGCTCAAACTCATTGACACTTTCCACTTTGGGTCCAGCATTAATGGCATTCATAGGTGCTAAAAGTCTCCCTCGCTGTGTGATTCCCAGAAGCCCTGCTGTGTTTGGTGGTATTTTTATGGGAGTGAGTGTGCACAAGGCAGCCTCTGTGTACCTTTTGAGAACGTCGTTATATCCGTCTTACAGATAAAACATTAAAGCAGGCCTGCTTAGTGTGCTTTGAAGGCCTTTTGAACGGAGAGCTGTGCAAGCAGAAGGATTGTAACCCAGGGATCTTTGCAGGAGTCTAAATTAAGAACCTTTGGCCGTTCTCCAGATTAATGCGGAGCACAATTTAATAACGTACTAAATTGTTATGGGCCCGCCTCTCTCTAAAAGAGAGAGAGAAAGAGAGCAGAGAAAAATACACGGGAATTGTATAGAGTGGTTTAAAGATGTAAAGGTTTTTTTTTAAAAAAAATAAAAGATTTATAGAAACAGGGTGTCTCAAAACAAAACATCCTAAACTCAAGAGAACTTTAGAAGTGGACTGATAACAAGAGAATTTTATTGCATGGGTGGAAAAAGTGAGCACAAGATCGGAAGTTTGAGCCAAGTCACATGGTCAGAATATAAATAGCCTCTTTCAGAACAGACATTATTCTCCCACTGAATCAGCAGAGCACGGCAGTAACCAGCATTTGGGGAGAGTTAGAATGCTTTGCGCCATCTTCTGTTGAAAAACGGAAACTGCATCACAGAACTTTGGATAACACTCAAAGCTTCCTATGAAATATACTTTTCAGCCTAATCCCAAACATGCTCACTTGGAAGTACCAATTCCCGCTGATTTCAGCGGCACTTACTACTTAAGAAATGCGCTTTGGATTTGCAGCCTTTTGAGTTCCATTCATATTTAGCTTTTCAAGATGAAGCAATGCATCTTGCGCTCCTCTTTCCTGTTGCATAAACAGGGAAATATTTGCAAGTAGCCAGAAGTGCATTATCAGCACACATCTGACTGCAAAAGCATGCAAATAACACGTATAGGTTTTAAAAACTTAGCAAATGCTGTTAAAGCAGCAGAACTGATTTGAAGCATTGGAAGATGTTGACAGTACGTAGTTTTCACTGCATGCCAGACTTCTGGAATATGCAGAAATGACTAGTTGAGATGAAAAAAATAAAATTAAAAAATTGCATCTTAGGTTTTGGTAGGTGAGGCAAGCTAGTCTCGTTTTGCTACATGTTTTTCTGCTGCCAGATGTGCAGGATCAAGCCAATGTACCAGGTTCCATAGTTGTCCTTCTGATGTATCTGATGTATAAGTGTCCTTATGATGTATCTGAATTGCATGTAGATGCTGCTGCTCTACTTAGGCCCAGCTCACATATAATACTAAACCCAAACTAGCTTGGCGACAGCATAGCATGCTGCTTCATTTCCTCCCTTGATTCTGCTGCTGTTTCACTATGGTTTGGCATAGTAAAAGGTAAAAAGGTAAAGGACATCTGGACGATTAAGTCCAGTCAAAGGCGACCATGGGGTTGTGGCGCTCATCTCGCTTTCAGGCCGAGGAAGCCTGTGTTTGTCCACAGACAGCTTTCCGGGTCATGTGGTCAGCAGGACTAAACCGCTTCTGGCTCAACAGAACATCGTGATGGAAACCAGAGCACACGGACACGCCGTTTACCTTACCACTGCAGTGGTACCGATTTATCTACTTGCACTGGCGTGCTTTCGAACTGGTAGGTTGGCAGGAGCTGGGACAGAGCAACGGGAGCTCACCCCGTCACGGGGATTCGAACCACGACCTTCCAGTCGGCAAGCCCAAGAGGCTCATTGGTTTAGACGACAGCGCCACCTGCATCCTTTACCTTTACCTTCAATCATATACTCATGGTGGTTTACAAAAAGAATAAAACAATTAATAAAACAAACTAATTCATTTGCCATTTTACAACAACAACAACCATGGTTGTTTAGACCACAGCAACACCTTTACTTTTACCTTTGGCATAGTGATACATGCCAAACCATAGCGCAGCAAACCTCTTGTGGCTTGTTTGTCAGAGACAAACCTTGTGCCTGGGTTTGCACATAGCCAAGCCATGCCTTCACTTGCTATAAGTGTAGCGGCAGGAAGACTGGAAGGCAAGTGAAGCAGTCGTGCGTTGTTTTTTTCTGTGGGTTCTTGTTTCTTCTGCCTAAGACATGGTTTCACTTAATCTCCCATGCAAACAAGGCTCAAGTCTTCTGTGACAATTAATGCTGTCACAGAGACAGCCGCTTATGCCACAGTGACAACACAATATTCTAGATATGTAAAAAAGGAGCTGTTCTTATGAAATGGAAGTTTGTGGTTTCTAACCATTGGGTCTCAGGGATATTGAAAGGCAATATGATCTTTATAAGCATACTGTATAAATGTCAGGAATCAGAACCAACTTGCAAAGTTTTCCCCTTGTTATTGTTGATGGGGGGGGGTGGGGAACAAATGCTATCAAAATGGCATTGTGTAAAAGAATATTCTTGTGGTTTTTCACTTTTATTTCAATTTTTATCCAAATTCTCACTAAGAAATGTGGGGCAGCTTCCAGATACATGGACATATTTAATATTTATAAGTTTGCTTTGAGCCATTTTTTAAATAGATAAAGCAGCTAAATAATAATAATAATATGCAAAAGGTTAATAGCAACAAAAACAGTCCATGGATTTTAAAAATATACAAAAGCACAGTTCCCAATTATAAGTATATAAAAGCATAGTGTCCCTGGTTATCAGATGCCTGTTAAAGTAGAAAGAAAGCTCATAATATTTTTAAGGATTTTTGCTTTTATTTGAGATATTGCTGATACGTTTGCCAGAGCACAGTATAAAAGTACAGTATCAAGTAAACAGATTTCCACCTTTAGCCTACATAAAAATGCAATAGTGGAGTGATCTGAGTTGTGGAGAAACAAGCCACATCAATCTGCAAGAACCACTGAAATAAACAGAATACACATTCTCAGTAATGTTAGATGCAGATCGCTAAGCTTGTGGAGTAACAGACTCATTAACTGGGCAATGTACAGGAGCCTTCCATTTAATTACACTGTTCTATTATTATGCTTTTTCTTTCTTTTTTAGAATGCAGCTGTTTCCCCCCCCGAGTCTGACCTTTTATTATACAGAAGTTTTTGCCTAATGAAGAGAGATAATTATAGTACATACACAGTAAGATTTTGACATATGGAAAGCGGTTGTTTCCAAGACTTTCCTAGGGCAGTGATTTACTTAAAACTGGATAGCATCTTCATTAAGTTTTAAAATGGATAGATGCATGCATTTAAGCGATACAAATAAAGATAACTTGTGTTTTTATTTTGTACTCTCCAACTGATAATGGGGTTTATATTGTTTATTTTACAGGGTTGTTGTTGTTGTTGTAAAATGGCAAAGGAATTAGTTTGTTTTATTAATTGTTTTCTTCTTTTTGTAAACCACCATGAGTATATGACTGAAGGTAAAGGTAAAGGACGCAGGTGGCACTGTGGTCTAAACCAATGAGCCTCTTGGGCTTGCCAATTGGAAGGTCGGCACTTCGAATCCCTGCGACAGGGTGAGCTCCCGTTGCTCTGTCCCAGCTCCTGCCAACCTAGCAGTTCGAAAGCACGCCAGTTCAAGTAGATAAATCAGTACCACTGCGGTGGGAAGGTAAATGGCGTTTCCATGTGCTCTGGTTTCCGTCACAGTGTTCTGTTGTGCCTGAAGTGGTTTAGTCCTGCTGGCCACATGACCCAGAAAGCTGACTGTGGACAAACGCCGACTCCCTCAGATGAGCGCCGCAACCCCATAGTCGCCTTTGACTGGAGTTAACCTATATGACTGAGTGCTAATGTGTGTGTACATGTATATATATATTGCACAGTATATTCCTGAAGAGAATGAAGTGTCTTCATTAATTCAAGATGCATTTACACTTCTTCAGGTTATATTCTGGTACACAATGACCTGCCCCAAGTTTCCATAAAGTTTGACCCTTCCATCTATATTCTGTTGCCTTGCAGTGCAGCACCTGCCAATTTAGGACTTAATTAGGTGTTGTGCTTCTTGGCCTCCTCTTCTGCATAATATCTTGCACCGATTAAGACGTGTAGGATGACATCAATACGCTACCTATCTCCCCATCTCAACCTTATGGCGTAGGCTGCATGGATGGGAAGCGTGTACGGTGTCAACAACACGTCACACTTCTATTTCCCAGATGATACTACAAAGATGGGACAAAGAAATGCAGAGGGACAGCAGTCCTGTGTCTCTCACAATGCCACGTTAAGTTCTTAGAATTACATTTGGATCAGGGACGTATAACAGATTACTAAACGGATTGATGTATTTTACTTGGCGACACTGGGGTTGCATGTCATGCACTTTTGCCTTTTCTTGCCAAGGCTATTCCTGTTGACAGTTATGGGTCGTTTCGGTGCCGGGCTTATAATTCAGGCACAACACGAGCTTGGCAGTGAATGGGCGTCATGGCTGGTTAGGAAAGATATCTGAAAAACAAGTAGGGGAAGGCGCAGGGGAAAATTTTGAAGGCGTTATGTGAAGCTGCTTAACAAACAAAAACTCTCTTTCAAGAAAGTTAAAGTTTCTTTTTGAGCTATTTGATTCCCCCCCCCCCCATAAAATTATTTTGCAGCACAATTTTATGCATGTTTACTTGCAAGTAAGTACAGCAGGACTTATTCTTATGTCAATATGCATAGAAACTCAGCCACAAAGTCCCTTCACCTAGTCATCTTTAAGCTGCCATTCCTTTTGATTCCTATACCTTTGTTTTCGGTCTCAACACCTGATTAACAATTAATCATTGGTTTTTATTTTTCATTTATTTCAAATGTATACTCTGCCATTTGGGGCTGACTATGGCTGTCGAAGCAGCTCACCATGTGTGCTTTAAATAGATGGCACCAGATGGAACTTTCCATATCAGTTCAGTTTAAATAGGGAAAGTGTTTGGCTCCAGATACCTGCAGCACCCTGGCTCAGCGAGGGTGATGTCATACATTGGAACAGCCTTCTGTGCCCAGATCCCTTTACAGATTAGATCCCTATGTGCAAAAAGGGCACAGGGCAGGTTGTTGCCCTAGGTGCAGTGGGATTATGGAGAAAGTGCCAGGCATACAAATTAGTACAGTATTGTCACCTTCACCTGTTTGGTGTAATGGGAGACCTTCTTTCATGTGAAGAGGTAGGGAGATCACTGCATGAAAGATACCTGGATTGTGGCTACAGCACACAGCACACCAGCGTGTTTATGTTCAGTAAACACTGATATGGGCTTAAATATTGAATATTCAGTGTCCCCAATCCATCTGAAATCTGTATGGGTTTTGTCCAACTACCATAGTTTCAGCAGGACTTTACCCCAGCACATGGACCCAGAAGTGAGCGTCACTTCATTAATAATAATAATAATAATAATAATAATAATAATAATAATAATAATAATTTTATTATTTATACCCCGCCCATCTGGCTAGGTTTCCCCAGCCACTCTGGGCGGCTTCCAACAAAATATTAAAATACAGTAGTCCATCAAACATTAAAAGCTTCCCTAAACAGGCCTTCAGAGGTCTTCTAAAAGTCAGGTAGTTGTTTATTTCCTTGACATCTGATGGCAGGGCATTCAACAGGGCAGGCGCCACAACTGAAAAGGCTCTCTGCCTGGTTCCCTGTAACTTGGCTTCTCGCAGTGAGGGACGCGCCAGAAGGCCCTCGGCACTGGACCTTAGTGTCCGGGTAGGATGATGGGGGTGGAGACGCTCCTTCAGGTATACCGGACCGAGGCCGTTTAGGGCTTTAAAGGTCAGCACCAACACTTTGAATTGTGCTCATAAACGTACTGGGAGCCAATGTAGGTCTTTCAAGATAGGGTCTCAGCCTGCATACCACATGGAAAAACTCAAAATATAAAACTGGAAAAAAACAGGGACGCAACCAAGCCTATCTATGATGTGATATTATTTTACTTGGAAATGTGTGGGGGGGTTTTTTAAAGCTCTTTTCCTTTTAAAGTGGAGAAGTGTTTGCAATGTAGGTATTTGCAATGCGGTGGAGGGAAATGGCTGGGGGCCAGGAAATTGAAACAGTATGCATGCAAATCTTTCTCCTTGATATGCTAGCTTTCTGTTTGCATATCGTTTTCCCCAACATGAAACTACTCATCCACAGTCTGAAATGGTGCATCTCAAATCCAAGGAGTTCTGTGGCATTTGAAGGCACAACTTTATTTCATTCAGCTGAAGTAAAATGTAGTTTACAAACAACATCATCAAAACCCAGGGGTTTTAAACACCTTTCCTTTTTTTTATAAAAAAAAAAGCCTGATACCTTCTGGGCTTTATTGTCTAGTGCGGACGTTTTCTGTTGTGTTTATGGTTCAGAAAACTCTCTCTTGGTGGTAATTAAATGTCCTGCTTGAGTTAGTACTGCACTTTTCACCCTTTCACGTTTAATTAATATTCACGTGGAAAACTTTTCATGAACAATTTGTACTTGTCAGGAGAAAGACGCAACCTAACAAATTGTCTCCTTGCAGATGTGAAATAGAGGCAACGTTAGAGAGGCTAAAGAAACTGGAACGTGACCTGAGCTTTAAGGAGCAGGAGTTAAAAGAACGGGAGAGGCGGCTGAAGATGTGGGAGCAAAAACTAACCGAACAGTCCAACACACCTGTAAGTACATACAAGGCTTTGAATCTTTTATCGTACATCGCAGTAGAATTTGGATACTCCCAACAAAAGCTGGACCCAAAGACCTCAACGGGCTGCGCTCACCAAAGTGGGATTGTGGGGGTCTCCTCCTTCTCCCGCCCTCCACTTTGAACAGCAGCAGGGGTGACCGGCAGGTGGGTTGGGTGCTGCACATCTGGCTTTCCGACAGCTGCACTGATGTGTTTATCAGGATGGAAAGATGGCAGGAAGGTTGGTGCAGCAGCTGGGTTGCACCTGCCCCTGCCCCTGAGCACCAGACTGCCATGTTCTGTTGCCTTTTGAAACCTCCCTTGCTTTCAAATGTGGTTTGTCCTACAGCAAGGGTTGTTGCCGTTTGAGAATCAAAGCTCCCTTGGAACCAGCTCTAGTTGTAGTTCTTTGAACTCCAGCAAAAGTGTGTCTTAACTTTCTGCTGAAGAGTGGGGCATCAGATATTTTAAACAAGTGTGGCTATAGCCCGTTGCCTCCAATAATAAGAATAAGAATAAGAATAAGAATAAATTTTATTTATACCCCATCCTTCCTGGCCAGAGCCGGGCTCCAGGCGGCTAACACCAGTAAAATTACAATAAAAACATAAGGGGGGGGGAACCAATTTAAAATACAGGTTAGAATGCAATTTAAAATGCACCCTCATTTTAAAAATTGCCCATAGATCAAAACTATAATGGGAAGGAAAACAGACTGAGTCCAAACCAAAGGCCAGGAGGAACAGCTCTGTCTTGCAGGCCCTGTGGAAAGATGCCAAGTCCCACAGGGCCCTAGTCTCTTGTGACAGAGTGTTTCACCAAGTTTGGGCCAGTACTGAAAAGGCCCTGGCCCTAGTTGAGACCAATCTAACCACCTTGCGACTTGGGACCTCCAAAGTGTTGTCATTTGTGGACCTTAAGGTCCTCCGTGGGGCATACCAGGAGAGGCGGTCCTATAGGTACGTGGGTCCTAGATCGCATAGTTAAGTGCATCCTGAAACATTCCTTCTAGTGCGTTACAAAAATGAAGCCCATAAATGAGGTTGTTATAGCTAACTCTTGGCTAATAATGGAGGGGGGAGGAACCCACAGCTGCATGTAGATCACGCTACCAGTGTGTGGGAAGCCCTGGTACAGAGGGCCCTTAAACAGCGTTCAGTTTCAGACCACTATTGCTATTTTTGTTTCAATTTGCACTGCCACTGATATATATGCTTACGAATTCAATAATAATAATAATAATAATAATAATAATAATAATAATAATAATAGTAATATATTATTTATACCCCGCCCATCTGGCTGGGTTTCCCCAGCCACTCTGGGCGGCTTCCAACAGAATATTAAAATACAATGGTCTATTAAACATTAAAAGCTTCCCTAAACAGGGCTGCCTTCAGATGTCTTCTAAAAGTCAGGTAGTTGTTTTTCTCTTTGACTTCTGGCGGGAGGGCGTTCCACAGGGGGGGTGCCACTACCGAGAAGGCCCTCTGCCTGGTTCCCTGTAACTTGGCTTCTCTCAGTGAGGGAACTGCCAGAAGGCCCTCGGCACTGGACCTCAATGTCCGGGCAGAATGATGGGGGTGGAGACGCTTCTTCAGGTATACTGGACCCAGGCCATTTAGGAACGTAAGGTTCCAAGTCCCTGTGTGTGCTTTAATATGCTCTTGCACAGATATTCTCCCAGTGGGAGGAAGGAGAATACCCAGGCATGCAACGAAATGCATGGTCAGATCAACTTCCGCCATTGAAGTGAATGCTGATGCCGCTCCATGAAGTGTAGCCCTGTGTGGGCATCAGGGCTCATTCACCTGCTAGCGAAATTTTGGAATAATTGCAATTTTAAATGGGCAACCATAGCAATATTTAGGATTACCAATACTCTCTATTATACTTACATTCCACTTTTCCTCCCAAGAGGCGCAGAGCATCTGACTGGGAGTCTTTCTGGAATGTCCACGTAAGACGCTGACCAGGCTGCGATCTGCTTGGCTTTAGTAGTGTGCTAGCATAGCTGCCTTCAGACTGTTTTTATGGGTCACATATTCTTAGAATACGAATAAATGAATAATGAACAGCCTGCAAAATTGCATATATACAATTTTTTTTATTAAAAAAAAGGTGATTGGATTCCATTTGCAAAATCAGAAATTACGTTACTATAAGATTTGCTGCATATAGTAGAGCCGGGCCCTAAAAATAGTCTGGTGCAGGAAGGAGGTCGAGGAATCTCTATGCCAGTGGTGGAGGCACAGTCCAAAACAAGGCTTGCATATGGGCAATGGATCTTTGCTGCTGGACATATTAGACATTCCATAAAAGTCGATATATAAATAAAGTGCAAAGCACAAGTAACATTTTCTGCGTCATCTTGATTAGGGAGTGAAATCAAATGCCCAAGGAAAGAATGCAAGACTGACAACTGACCATAGAAATGTGTATATATATATATATACTGTATATGATTGAACAGTATTACCGTAGCATTTTGCGGCATTTGTAAATAAGCTGCTGGCCTTCCTATTTGCATTATGCCATTGTGTTGCATTTTCTCCCCCCCCCCAAAGAAAACCCCCCAGTGGGCGCTAATTGACTTTCTTCCCCCACCACCAAAGGGGGAAAAACCCCACCCAACATCCATTTGATCCAACGTTGATACATTCTGCATCTTTTGCCATGTGTTGCCCTTCTACGATTGCCTGTAGCTCACAGGTTGTAATCACTCTTTAATTTTAGTACCTATTTTGGCCTGTTCACTGTTTTTGCACCTTCTTTCTGAGGCACAGCTTAATGACATCTATATGAATCACGCTGCATGTGTATTCCAGCTGTGAACATGTAGTAGCATATAATGATGAAGCACAGATTTTTCCCCAGAAGCAAGGTTCTCTGTGTTCTCAGTAGGCAGCCGGTAGGCTCCCTTTAATGTCTTCGAAGATCCAGTAGCTAAGATATGGGCCATCACCTACATGGTGCACAGCATGAAACATAGCCCTAATGAGCCAGTCTTCCCGCAAGCAAGGCTAGCAAGGATTTTTATGCTGCACTTGCTTATTGCTTCTACTGTTCACTGGCTGGCTTTGCTGAGTGAAGGTGTTGTGGCGAGGCCCCATTGTGCTTAGCATAAACCTCCTTTTTGTAGGACATTAATACAACTCTCCTTTTTTTACAAGTAGGGACAATTCTGTCGGCAGAGAAGACTTAAGATAATGCAGAAAGTAGAGTGCCTTTCAAACTTCTTAAATGGATTGTCATGCAGCTGAAAGAGCATCTGTCAGATTTTTTGAATAATGAAAACTCTTGCTGTTTCCTTGACTTGCCTCCGTCTCCACCCCCATTTTGCTTTATTTCTTAAGAATTTTAACTTCAGAACTCTTCTATACACAAAAACAAATCCTAGATACGTTGACATTAGAAAGGACACAAATGTCCTCTGCTGTCCTGTGGAAATGGCTGCTGTTGTTGACAAGAGGTCTATATTCTTTCTTCATGGCAGTAGAACAGGCATAGGCAAACTCAGCCCTCCAGATGTTTTGGGACTACAACTCCCATCATCCCTAGCTAACAGGACCAGTGGTCAGGGATGATGGGAGCTGTAGTCACAAAAACTGGAGGGCCGAGTTTGCCTATGCCTGCAGTAGAAGTATTAGGATAGTAAAACTGCAATGAGGGAGAAATAAACCTATGAAATGATTTGCAGGGTGTTCCTTTTCTTCATTTACTGAAAGTCCTTCCCTGGCACCTCTATATGGATGAAGGGCTAGGCCATTGTCTGGAGCAGTAAAGAGTGACTGGAAGTGAGGACCATAGAGTCTTCAAAAGGATAGGGCACCTTTGAAAAGGAACATGTCCAGTCCTACAAATGGCGCACTGGAAACCCATCGCCATAGAGAGGCTTGGAGGGGCAAGGAAATTAGATTCACTAATTTCTAGCCCAGTGGCTCTGTTCTCACCTCACCATGAAGCACATGGTTTGCCTTGAACACACAAATGGATCTGACTTCGCTCCTCCCCTGAGTGTGAGCAGGGACAACAAACCACTATGTGAAACAAGGCTATGAGATTGTGTCTCTCTCTGGTGGCCCCAACAATGCATAATCCACTCTACAATTCATGGAAAGCTCCCATCACCATATGAAATGCAAATAGCAGGTTCTGAGGGGCAGTTTTTGTTGGTACCATGGCAGGGAGACAAATAGTTAAACTTCTCTTTCCCACCTCCCAGCCTCAAGGGTGTGCAGCTTGATTGCATTCACAATTAATGCCACATCTAATTTGGCCCCAAAACATGGGCTTTAATTGGGACCCTCTAGGATAGAACCTAATTTTGAAAACTGGCACCACCAGTTATCTCACCACAAGAGTAACCACAACTACTGGTGTGAATTCTTCTTAAGTCTTTCAGACATGGGCTGCCAGGGCAAAGGGAGTGGCATTGGATATATTGTCCAGGGTGCTGAACAATTAGAATTTAACAGAGCGCGATAAAACTCAAAAGTGCTAGGATTGCGAAGGGTGACCCATAGCATTACAATCTGGGCACTGGTTACTTACTTCTTGATTACTGTAATACAGGGGGCTGCCTTGGAAGGCTGTTCATAAACTACAGTGGGTTCGGGCTCCTGAAGCTAGGCTTCTTGTGGGTGCGATGTGGGGACTCACGGTACTCCCCTTTTGTAACAGCTGCACTGGCTCCCTGCTTCCAGATGTTGCTCATTTAGTCCCATAAAGCCCTAAAAACAGCTTGAGATCAGGTTATCTGAAGGACCACCTTTTTCCATATAGTCCTGACTGAGAACTAATGCCTTCCAGAGGCCCTTCTCACTTTCCCTTTAGGAATTCTTACCGTGACACCGCATAAAAAGGCCTTTTGTGTGGTGGCCCCTCCATCTCCAGAGATCTCTATGATTCCTTTACCGTATGCATTTCAGAGAGCAGTTGAACCTTTCTCCTCAAACATTTTAGCTCTTCAACCTAATTTGGCTGCTGTGAATTTGCTCATATCTTATTGTTTTTTTAGGGTTCCCCGTTCTGATCTCCTTGGGAAAGAGCAGGATATAAGCTTATCCAGTGCTGTTTTTCTAGAAAAAGAGGTGCCAGAACTCGCCACGAACACCTCCCTCGTTCTCTTAGAATGGCAACGGCGCCCACCTGAGAGGTGCCGGAATTGAGCTCTGGCTGGAAAACTCCCTGAGTTTTTCTTAAAGAAAGAAATGCTTGGCTTTTCATTGCAGAAGCATGGACAACCCTATGTGGGAAAATACTGAAGTCAAATAAGTAGATTCGCTTCAACAGGAACATACTTTGTTTCAAATGTAGTTCAGCAATTTTAGCTCCGGAACTCAGTTCTGTGTCAGTTTGGGCAAGAAACTATCTGAAGAGGGTGGGGGTGGGGGAGTGGGGGGAAAAAAGGATACTTAATTAATATGCAAGAATTAGTGCATAGAACTTATGTCAGGAATTGGAAGCAGATGGAGACACATGCTAAGCAGAGACTTGTCAAGTTTAAGGGGGCTAAGCTGCAGCTGCACAGCACCTGCTGTATCATTGTCAAGCATTGTGGCAACATCGGCATGGAATTGAAAGGAGGACAAATTGAACAGTTTTATGGTTATATTATGGAAACTCTTCCCTCTTAGGCCTGATTCACACATGCAAATAGTGGCTACTTATAATGCAACTACAGAATGCTCAGTGCACCAAGTCATTCATGTAAAGTAGTGTGTGTGTGTGTGTGTGTGTGTGTGTGTGTGTGTGTGTGTGTGTGTTTTCCTTGCTACTCCCCGCCCCCCAAGCCACTGGAAATACACACACTTCCTTTTATTTTCCATTTTGCAGCCACAAATTGATTGCCGCATGGAGCAGACTGTGCTTGGTTGCATTGCATACCAAAGCCAAGATGCTGTTTGTAAGCGTGAATCAGGCTTCGGGTTGTAATAATAATAATAATAATAATAATAATAATAATAATAATAATAATAATAATAATACCCCACCCATCCGACTGGGTTTCCCTAGCCACTCTGGGCGACTCATAATATTCAAAACACGATAAAACATCAAACATTAAAAACTTCCCTAAACAGGGTTGCCTTCAGATGTCTTCTAAAAGTCAGACAGTTGTTTATTTCCTTGACATCTGATGAGAGGGTGTTCCATAGGGTGGGTGTTACTACTGAGAAGGCCCTCTGCCCGGTTCCCCATGGTCCGAAAACCTCTTACACAAGAACATTTGCAGTGAAGTTGTCAGGACTATTCTAGAATCAGTGTACAAGGAACATATTCTCTGTTCCTCCCCTTGCTATGCTTCCTTTCAGCATTGTAAGTCTAGGTAAAGAACCACGGTTCCAACAACTGCATGAGCAAAGTTCAAATCCCTGTCTGTTTCAGATCCCAACCTTAACCATTCTGAGACGTGGGACCAGCTTGGTGTTTACTCTTTGAGAAAGCACAGTGATGCCTAGCTCTGATAGGAGAATAGAAACATGACCAGCTGACCAGCCCACGTTAGTTCCTTGCTCCTAAATTCTGTAACGTTTCAAGCCTACTCACAGCGAACCAAAGGAGTTGATCAAGGGCATTGGTATGGGGGGGCGGGGCGGGGAGCACTGTAAAATAAATACAAACATTTCAAGGCTAATAACTGCTAGAAGTGCAGGATGAATATCTGGCCTATTAAGCCTTCAGATTAAAGACCAAGGAGTTGTTCCCAGACTTCTGGACATTAGATATACACATCTAATGTAATTCCTTGTCCCCATTTAGGGCATTTCTTTAGAATCTCTTAGTTTGCTCAACACAAAAGTCAAGATAAAAAAGAAGCTTAAATTAAAAAATCTACTGGAAAATACAGTAGATTCCTTATTTAACCTTTTGACTTTGGTGTTGTTTGTTTCTGGTGTACAGTCGATTATATTTTCCCTGCATCTATCGCCCCCCCCCCCACTCTCCAGGTAATATCCAGAGTTTAATTCAATTCCCCCTTTACTTATTTATCATATTTTTATCCCATCCCTCCCAAGTTGTCCAGAATAGTGTGTGTTGTGTCTTCTGCCAGTTTAAATCCACAAGATTGTGAGATCAGGTAGATTGAGAGTTGGTGATTGACTCAAGGCCATTGTGGCTGAGTGAAGATTTGAATTCAGGACTCTCTGGTCCTATTCCTGACCCCACTATATCACACTGGCCCTCAGAACCACAACATGTTTTTTTAAGCACTTGTCAAAATGAAACCAGATACAGTGGTACCTTGGTTTAAGAACATCTTAGTTTATGAACAACTTGGATTAAGAACGCTGCAAACCCGGAAGTAGATGTTTTGGTTTGTGAACTTTGCCTTGGAATAATAACATGTTCCACTTCCTGTTGAGTGTGTTCTATTTGTAAATTGAGTTCCCGGCTGCTATGGGAAAGCATGCCTTGGTTTAAGAATGCTTTGGTTTAAGAACAGACTTCTGGAATGGATTAAGTTCGTAAACCAAGGTACCACTGTACTAGGTAGCATGTCCTCTGAACATACATTCTTTGCTTGCATTGTCAGGCTGAGACATAGGAGGCTGGCTGGCTGTATTAAGAAGCAGGTCAGCCCATTCACTGGGAATTAGTTACGTTCTTGCCAACTATGGTTTTTGGGATGTCAGGTACGTTATGGGGAACCTAACACATCCACGGAATGTGACTTGAGAATGTCCTTATTACCTAAAACCTGCATTATGTCAGAGTTTCTTTCTTTCATCCAAAGATCTCTTGCCAAGTGTATTTTTGCACACACACATACGCATAAAGAAAGGTTAAAATAAATTCCGGTGGAGTGGAAGTAATGAAATCTTACATAGTTTAGTGTGAAACTCAAGATTTGTGTTGGCTTGAGCACAGCATGCAAACATCCTTTTATGCGTGGTGCAGCTATAGTGAGCGCATGCAGCGTATTTTTCCTCTGCACATATGATAACATGCTCGCAAGCTACCAGGAAGCTAGGATTTATTGATGTCCTCCTGCCACATGTCCATGGATAACATTAGAATTCAGCCCTTTGTCTCCACGGCAAATTTCTTGTGAGCTTTTCCCACTCACTTCCCAATGTGAGATCTTGTCTGGCCACTCCAAATAGCTCACTCTGGTGAGTGGTCCATGCTTCAGAGAGATGTCACATACAGAGTTGTTAGCCATGTGTATCACTCCCATTGTGTAGAAACAGTCTGCAAGCCACTTTCAGGTACTCCTAGCGGCTGCTGATAGGGACATGGAAACTGTCAGTTCAAACCACATTATAGATACATGGCATGGACCACTTACCTTGCAGAGGCTGTTTGCCCTGGCCGCCAGAGGGCCATTGTAATGTGGAGCAGAGTCATAACTATGGCACATGGGGAAACTGGGAAATGTGCACTCTCAGGAACTCTTTGTGTACATTGCCCCATGGATATGCCAACATAGCAAGGCTCCGATGTACATTTATCGATTTCCATTTTCCAGCAAAAACCTAACCATTACAGAAGCAGTTTGTTAGCAGTGAAGGGTAAGAGTATTTTGATAGCGGTACCTTTTTTTTATTCTAGCGTGAATATAGACACAAAAGGAACTGTAATCTACAGGCACCTTTACATTGGGAACTTCAGGAATATTTATTCCAGCATCAGCCTTTGGAATAGTAAACAAACATTTTAAATCAATTTGCTATTTGTTTTTCAAAACGGAACAAAAACTGAAGTTTGTTTGGGTTTTTCCTTTGGCTTTGATAAAACTGTTTTCAGGATAGACACTTCTACAAAATATTTTACCTCATGCCATGCAAAGTTTTAATTTTCAACGTGAAAGCTCAATCTGCCTATGGTGCCTTGCATACTCATTGGTGGTGGTTATTTTATCTTCATGGTCTAAAAATAAATAGCCAAGTATTTTCAGAAAGAAATTCTTAATTGGCTGTTTATATTTAGACTCACTAATAATTTTACTTTCTGTTTATTGCTCACTAATCTGGTGGTGTCTTTTGCCTGGTTTTTAAATTGGTCCTAACTTTCCTTTTTTTCTCCTCTATCCTTCCTTTCCTTTTTTTTCTACTAGTTTTGCTTCCCTTTTGCTGCAAGAATGTCAGAGGAGTCTTACTTTGAATCTAAAACAGAGGAATCAAACAGTGCAGAGATGTCATGTCAGATCACAGCAACAAGTAACGGGGAGGTAGCTGGTGTGAACCCAAGTCTGAAGGCCTTGATGATGAAGGGCTTTGGGGATATCTTCCCTATGAAGGAAGCAGGACCCGTCCTGCATTCTGGGATGCAGATAAATATGCAAGCCAAAAAGAATTCTTCCAAAACCACCTCTATGAAAAAAGGGAAGAAAGTCAACATGTCATTGGGGTTCCATGAATTCGACTTATCTGATGATGATGCTTCTGATGATATTGATTTTGATGATGGAAGTGATAGTAGCAGTGAATGAAAGAAATAAAAAACTGTCATGTGGCATCTGAAACAAAGGGGGAGGGAAAAGATTTTTTTTTTCCTGAAAAAGAAGCTACAAGTGTGAATTAAAACAACTTTGAAACCCAGCACCACTCAGTTTCGTAGGCCCATTTTATTTCTTGTATGTGAGAAGTTATGTTTATACCCATATTTGGCTTTAAAATTTGCTTTAAAACACCTTATGTGTGTTTTTTTAAAAAGGGGGGAATATTCTATTATGCTACAATATTTGGTTGCTTATTTACTTCTCAACACCATAAGGAAACTGCAGACTGCTAGGAGTGTTTTTAATTCACATAATTGTTGGTAAATTATGAATATGTTGCTATTACTCTTGCCGGGTTTTTGAACAAGTTAACATCTGGATTTTTCATGTAAATTTGACAACCTCCTTTAAAATAGCCTTGTGTACAGGAGGAGCAGGCTTTGCACTAGGATCTGCTCCTCTTTCCCTCCACTGAATATTATTGTCTCTGACAATGCCGATCATCTGTTTGGAGTAGAAGCAGCACCAAGCTTTCTGGCTTCAGTGACCTCTCCTCACACAGGTTGTCAGTTCTAATATAGATCTCCCTTCCATTCAACTGATACCTGATACAGGTTTCCCCTCCTCAGCATCTTTTTGCACAACGAAGGACCTAATCCAGAAGGGCTATGCACACGTGTTAGGTTGTCCTTACAGGATGTGCAATTTAACCTGCACTTAAGCTGCAATCCTGCAACCACATACTTGGGAGTAAGCCTCACTGAACATCAACGGGCCTGAACTCTGCTTGTTGCCATTCCTGTATATTTTTTGGGCAAGTACCAATTCATAACTAGAAATGAGAAACCGAATACAGTCGTACCTTGGAAGTCAAACAGAATCCGTTCTGGAAGTCCGTTCGGCTTCCAGAATGTTCGGAAACCAAAGCGCAGCTTCTGATTGGCTGCAGGAAGCTCCTGCAGCCAATCAGAAGCCGTGGAAGCCCATGTCGGGTGTTCAGGTTCCAAAGAACGTTTGCAAACCAGAACACTCCCTTCCGGGTTTCAGGAGCCAAAACGGTCCAAGTACCAAGGCATTTGAAATCTAAGGTACGACTGTATAACATAATGGAATATAAGCACAGCTTCTAGAAGAGAATGTGGACATGAGAATTCATCGAGGTATCCCTTTTTCTCCAGTGTATTTACACCACAAGCTCAACTGCATAAAAGTAACCAAAGACATAGCTGTGGACTTGTGGTTGTATCCAATATAGTGCTGAGTAAGAATCACATCAGTGCAAGGTTTTACACGGTTAAACTTTTCCACCATGTCCTCAAACATGCTCTCTAAACCTGTTCTGGAGATTCCAGCAACATGTCATCCAGAGCAGATCTGAGGAGAGCGCAAGTTGCACACAATGGGGGAGGAGAGAGTTGAGAAAATCTGGTTGCACATGTTAAATCCTTGAACTGGTAAGAATGCATTCGTTGGCTGCCACCCATGATAATTAGTAGGGCTTTAACATTTAGTGGATTAATTGGGTTAATTGAAACAATTAAAATTCCAACTCGGGCAGACTGAAACAACTCTTTTATATATATATTTAAGAACATATATTTTTAAGAGCTTATGAAAACTGTGAGTGGCAGACAGGAACTTACAAACTATCCCCTCTTCTACAATGGGAAGGAAAGGGGGCGGAGATATTTTGTCAGTGTCTAAATCCCCTACCACGCTACCCTGGTTTGGAAACTACATAGCTTTGGGTCGTACAGACCCAACCGCTCTCTGGACCGGTTGTGGCAAGCATGACCCTATTTTGCCTTGCCAAATTTGGAAATCTGTTGCCAGTTTGGCCAGGGCCTCAGAAGAGGCGTTGCTGGAGGAGAGAGCTCCTCCAACATGGAATTGCCTTCTCTGAAATCATAGCTCTATCTCTGATATTTGAGGGATAGATCTTATCGATCCTGTGTTTCCTGAAACACCCTGCTAGGGATTCTAACTGTCTTTTATTACACTATACTAGTACTTCAGCATGCTTTTGCACAATAAAAAAAATTGTTTGTCCCCTGGAGTGAGATAGGCATAGCGAAGAGATTTGGTCTGTGTGCATTGACAGTTGCATTGGTAATACTTAGGTAAGCATGTTATTCAGGAAAAAGAAATCGTAGAATCTGTTATCTTCTTAGAATTGGAAGGGACCCAAGGGTCATCCAGTCCAACCCTTCAGTGCAGGAACCTCAGCTATAGCAGATGGCTATCCAACCTCTGCTTAAAAACTTCCAAGGAAGGAGAGCCCACCACCTCTCATGGGAATCTGTTCCGCTGCCAAACAGCGCTTACTGTCAGAAAGTTTTTTCCGAACGTTTGGTCGCAATCTCCTTTCTTGTATCTTGAAGCCATTGCCTCGAGTCCTACCCTCCAGAGCAGGAGAAAACAAGCATGCTCTCTCTTTCAAGTGACTGCCCTTGAGATATTTGAAGATGGCTATCGCATCTCCACTTGGTCTTCTCTTTTCCAGGCTTAAACATACCCAGCTCCTTCAAGCGCTCCTTGTAAGGCTGAGTTTCCACATCGTTCAGCATCTTGGTTGCCCTTCTCTGCACACGTTCCAGTCGATATGACTTTCTCATATGCAATGAAACATACTTTGTGTAGAAAACACAGCATTTTATTTCCAGTATAATGTGGAGGCATCAAGAATGGCAGCCTGTGCACAGAAATTGTTCACTAATCTGGTAGTGCGCACATAACACTCATATATTTTACAGATAGTCAGCTAGGACAGCAATTCTTATGGATCTTTAAATAAGGGTGCGTGAGTAAATCTGGTATTAGTCTTGTAACCAAAACAGCATACACACACACAGACACACGTCTGTGTGTCTGTGCACACGTCTGTGTGTCTGTGTGTAAGTAATGTGGGCCAGGCTGATATTTGCCAAATACAGACCATTTCAGAATCTGCAATCTTCACGCAGCCCAAACCTGTGTTCAGTGGGACTTAACTTCCAGGTATTACATACACAGGATTGCAGCCTTGATTATAAAACCAAATATCTGTGATTCCTTCCCTCCAGTAATCTCAAAACACAGTGCTTTAGTATACTTGACTGATAGTTGGATCTGTGCTACAAACACACAAAGACTTTGCACTGTCAAAAAACAACCCCGGGTCTGTTTTGGAACTGAAATAGCTTTCGACACACGTTCACTACCTATTTATTTACTATTTGATTTTTTTTTTAACTGAACATTTGAGTAAAATATTTATATACTACTAAAAGCACAATGTTGAGGGGGCTCACTTCAGATACTGCAATGCAATGTATAACTGCTACTGCATTCTGCAGTCAGGGAGCACCAAAGATTTCTTAGGCTTGGGTATACAGGCAATGGTTTTTGAAAGACTTTAGGTCAGTAGTCATCACTGTATGTAAGATTATTATTCTTTTTGTGTTTGTGCGTTCCCTGTTGAAGTGGTCAAGCTACAAAGTTCTGTCGCACTACAAGAAACACGTTTGATGCCATAGAAATGTAGCAAGCAAAACAAACATAATGAGTATGTATTCTGCTGGGAACTATAGGCTTGTTCATAAATTTTGTTTGTTCATTCTCAACTTGGTATTAGACTTGGGTGTACAGTATAGGTATCTGCAGGTAAAGAGAATTCTCCCTGGCCACCAGATCAACTCCTCTCCCCCAAGAGAAAATAAGGAATGTTTAAAATACCAAGAAAAGTCAGTTTGAGGTGCCCCATATAAAATAATGAAGAAGAGTTTGGATTTGATATCCCGCCTTTCACTCCCTTTAAGAAGTCTCAAAGCGGCTAACATTCTCCTTTCCCTTCCTCCCCCACAACAAACACTCTGTGAGGTGAGTGAGGCTGAGAGACTTCAGAGAAGTGTGACTAGCCCAAGGTCACCCAGCAGCTGCATGTGGAGGAGCGGAGACGCGAACCCGGTTACCCAGATTACGTGACTACCGCTCTTAACCACTACACCACACTGAGTGAATAGACTCATTTTGAAATAAACTCTTCCCAAACCCTGCAGTTGTAGGGTTCACCCCCCCCCAATAGCTTATAGTGATTCTATCTGATAAGCCATTCCCAAACCCATATGTGAGCAGAAATGTAGCTGTCTTTTGAAATTTGCACTCCTCCGAAATACTAAAGTTCAAAAGTGGGTATATTAAGGAAAAGTATACACAGTAATGTGTATTAGTGAAAAGAATGCAAAAAACATGCAATATAACTAGCAGAGCTGTTGATATTAGGTGAAATTTCATACAAAATGTGTATAGCTGAAGAAATACTCATAGATATCTGTATAAAATTTTGTGCAGATGTTTTTAGAACAACCCACGAGTGCAGAAATGGAGTTAGCTGAATTTAAGGTTGGAAAAATGAGATGCAGAGAAACAAACTGACAGATTAATCCAACCTTAAGTACGGCCTTAGTACATCAAAGGACTATATCAAGTACTGTACCCTCTTCCAACTTTTCCTTCAAGAAAACAGCTGAGTTGGATATGATACAAGTAGCTTCCAGACCTTAAAACCTACTGTATTCCTGGAAATTGAAGAAACCATCTTCACTTCCTCTAAATTAGAAGACTCTAATTTAACACTTGCTAAGCCAGCTAGAGGTTTCTTGATGATAGGAATAATTTCAGCAACATCATTCAGGCAATAAACATGTTATGGTGTCTATAAGAATCTGCAGTGCCTCTCTTTTGAAGTCTGATATATAGCACACTATATTTATATATATATTTGCTTTTGCACTGTTGAAATGTTTTATATTGACTAATAAGGAAATGATATCATTTGTAATCCAGGCACGTATGAAAATGTAAATGGAAAGTATTTTCAGTACTTAGGAAAGCTCAACCTTGGGCTTTTTTGTTGTTGTTGTTTTGTTTTCTCCTAAAAACTGCTGTGCTGTGTGAACTCTGTGCCAAAAGTACTGCAGTGTGTAAACAGAATATCTAATTTTTATGGAATGTGAAATGTTATACTCTTGCATGGTGAGGCCTTTAGTAATGAGTCTCTCCCACCCCCACAAGGCACTACTATATGATGGCTTGCTCCAGTCACATAATGGATTTGCTTGTCTAGTTATTAACAATACATTTTGGGGGAAGGGGCAATTTGGTGTCATAAATCTTATTTTGTTGTGAATTGTTTTCTTTTCCTTCTCTTTGTCTTCATTCTGACTTTGCAATAAACATTTTGACAGGAAGAAAACCTGTGGTCCCGTATAAAAATATTAGGGGTTAGATGAGGGATATGATGTGTATACGCCAGCTACCGTATATTTTGCTCTATAAGACGCACCAGACCACAAGACGCATCTAGTTTTTGTAGGAGGAAAACAAGAAAAAAAATATTCTGAATCTCAGAAGCCAGAACAGCAAGAGGGATCGCTGCGCAGTGAAAGCAGCAACCCCTCTTGCTGTTCTGGCTTCTGGGATAGCTGTGCAGGCTGTATTCGCTCCATAAGACACACACACATTTCCCTTTACTTTTTAGGAGGGAAAAGTGAGTCTTATAGAGCAAAAAATACGGTATTTCACACATGGCTTCTCCATTTTGGCTTCGTTTCTGTTAAATAACTCACAGCACAGTGTAATATGTCATGCGTTGTTGTTCATCTGAGGTTGTATTTACCTAATTTTAAGACCTGCTAAAGAACAGGTGATTGCTATTATGTCCTGGTATGTAAAACCAGTTTCAAAGAGGGCGTACTTGGTTTTCCCCACGACTGCACATACATATATACATCATTTTATTTGCGTGCCACCTTTCTGTAGTGCAAACCATGCTCAAGGTGGCTTACAACATGGAAAAAAACGACAAAAGTAGCCATAAAGATAAATAAAACTTCAAAAAGTACACAGCTAACTTGAACAATGTTCACATAAAGAAGATCTAAATGAAAAAGATCTAAGATAAAGATACAAAAAAATTAATATCAATAGCGGCAGCAACCCCCCTCCTCCACACCAAACCCCCTTAAACAACACCCCAGACCAAATCTGTTCAGCAGCCTTAGCTTTTGTAGCTGGAGTCAAGTTACAAGACCAAGTAGAAAAAGGCATGCAAGTCAGAGAACAGGTCTTCCAGGACTCACAACCAACATGGCCCATGCAATGTTGCTTCCACACTTAGGAACTAAGTCCCAAGGAGAGTGCAAAACATAGAAGACTGGGATGCAGTGCGTCGATTGGTGGTGAATTCATGTGGAAGAAACTTTCTATGGGGTGAAAAAATTGTGGTTTTGCCCTTGGGTATGGCACCATTGCTCTACAATCTCACACCCAATAAGGTCTCTTTAATGTAAATCTTTGGGATAGTGTTTGATTAGTTGCATTGGGATTATCGCCTGGACCGAATGAAACCGCAACTAGTAGAACATGGCAAGTAGGAGCTCCACAAACTGTTGCAACGTATCCCTCTGTTCAGGATTTCAGGCGTGTCTTCCTCCAATATAATATAAGCTGCTAGGAGCTCAAGCAGGTGATCCCGTTCTCCTCCTCCTGTTTCTTTTTCTTCTAGTGAAACTCAAGAATCCATAACTTGCTGAGCATATTTAGCGCCCAGTGAACTGGGTTGGGGGGAAAGGGGTTCCTCTCTATTTACAAACTTGTATATTTTGGGCTACATGGGAGTTCACCGATTATCTAGAAATAACTTCCTCCTTTTATCAATGGGGTTGTGCTTCCAAACTGATTTAATTTAATTTATTAAATTTTATGCCACCCTCCATCTGAGGACCGCAGGGCGGTTTACGATATGAAAACACAAAAATATACAACACAGTAACAAACGAAAGCAATACCCCCCCCCCAGTTTAAAGAACCATAAAGGTAAAGGGACCCCTGACCATTAGGTCCAGTCGTGACCGACTCTGGGGTTGCGGCGCTCATCTCACTTTATTGGCCGAGGGAGCCGGCGTACAGCTTCCGGGTCATGTGGCCACCATGACTAGGCCACTTCTGGCAAACCAGAGCAGCGCACGGAAATGCCGTTTACCTTCCTGCCGGAGCGGTACCTATTTATCTACTTGCACTTTGACATACTTTTGAACTGCTAGGTTGGCAGGAGCAGGGACCAAGCAACGGGAGCTCACCCCGTCACAGGGATTCGAACCGCCAACCTGATGGGCAAGTCCTATGCTCTGTGATTTAACCCACAGCGCCAGGCCAAATATTGTTATGAATGTCTTCCTATGAAGCATATGATTTCATAATACAGTAAAGAGCATACATAAAGCAGATGCATACATGATGTCAATTAAAAACAAATGCAAATGTTTTTATAACTTCAATGCAGATACTGGCTGTGATAGAAGGTTGGTTGAAAAATGAAAGGATAAGCACTCAGCCATTCAGCATTTGCTATTACGGGGCTCAGCAAACTTTTTCAGCAGGGGTCCGGTCCATTGTCTCTCAGACCTTGTGGGGGGCCGGACTATATTTTGAAAAAAATAATAATGAACGAATTCGTATGCCCCACAAATAACCCAGAGATGCATTTTAAATAAAAGGACACATTCTACTCATGTAAAAACACGCTGATTCCCGGACCGTCCGTGGGCCGGATTTAGAAGGCAATGGGGCCGGATCCGGCCCCCAGGCCTTAGTTTGCGTACCTGTGACATATATAGAAGGTGGGAACTGCCACACAACCCTTTTCCTGTTCAGAGTTAGAGCCAACCATCCTTTGTGATCCATTCCATTCTCTGATTTTCAATTGTTTTTCCACACATACCCTACAACTGTCAATCAACCGTTTGTGTCTAGGGAACATGCTCAGTGCTCTTTGGCTATTCCAGGTCCCTCCACCAAGCATTTTCAGTACCTATTTAATACCGTTTTTCTCACTTTTGCAAAATTTAAGAGTTCCGCCAAGCCTGCGGTTTTTTGCATCTTGTGTGGGGGCGATTTCATTGTGGCTGCAAAAGGCCCCACCCTTAGAGAACAAGTTTTGTGTTTGATATATAGGAGAAACAAACACTTGGATAATGGGTGGTGCTGGCAACTTTCGTTTGTTTAGCATGACTTAGTTTATTGCCAGGGAATTTAAGAAGAAGTTCATATCAGATAAGAAAGCTGAGATCCAGTTAGATTTCCTACGACTTCACCTTCCGAGCAGCAAACTACACTAGGACATCCTGGTCTCATCCATTCAATTGCTAAAGTAGATACCGTACTTTTCCGTGTATAAGACAATGTTTTTTCTTTAAAAATCATGCTAAAAAGTGGGGGTCGTTTTATACATGGGTAGTGCATAGGGTGGACATTTGATTGGTTGCTGCTGCGTCTGTCAGCGGCTATTGTGCATGCTATTGTGCTCGTTTAATCTCACTGCAAACAAGTGGTACAGTGACAATAAAGTATTTCTATGTGTTAATGGGCGATGTTGATTGGCTGACGCTCCAGCAGTTGGGCAGGCAATTGGCAGCTTCCGCCATTGAAGTGACAGACGGGAGGCGGATTTTGCGATGTGTGTGGGTTAGCGATTTTCAGCAGTCCCCCCTAAAAAAGGTCAACAATTCTGTGCCATCTCCCCCCATTTTCTTAAATTTGAGTCCTCCCCCTAATAGGGGGCATCTTATACATGGGGGCACCTTATAGACGGAAAAGTGCGGTAATGCTTTTCAAATCTGGGAATCAAATTTGGATGTTTGCTGATTTTGAAATGGTATTCTTCCATCACTGTGGTTTGTCTCAATTGGCAATCAATTAAACATTCGTTACAATTTTTTGCAACTCCCAAATATTGAAATATGAATCTCGAACAGCCTAGTCGACGCTAAGCTTACAAACCTAAAAGCAAGTTCAAATTATAAAACATTTAATTAATTCGAAGTTGGTTTAGCTCTAGTTTTATTTCCTCGTGCACCGGGAGCAGCAAGGGCTGAAATTCTGACTTAAAATAAAATAAAAACACTTCCCTGCTACCATAAACCAGCAGGAACGAGCAAAAACTGAGGTGAAATGGAAATGACTTGGCTGAATGGAGAATAGTTTAGCTTCAAATCGAAATCTATTTTTATCAGTCATATGCAAGTAAGGCAGATTGTCCGTATTAATTTTCTCCTTGGAGAAAAAAAAAAGGGATCTGAATGCTAAATAAATAATCAACTTCTAAATGAAAATGGATGTCAAGAGTCACAAAAAAGAAAAAGTGCACCATTAAATTCATATTTCTTACGCAGTTGCTGCCTTCCTTTGATATCTGTGCGTGGACTGAAGAAGATGTGGTAAGCAGCCTTTTATTAATTAAAACATCCTTTCTTTTGTTTGTCTAAGAATTCTTACTTTAAGTAGACCATTCAGGGCTAAGCAATAAACCTGCAGCTGTGTGAAATAGCAACCAATGGCTGCTTCTCCGTTGTAGTTTAAGAGGAGAATACAGTGGTACCTTGGTTCTCAAAGTTAATCCGTTCCGGACGTCCGTTCCAAAACCAAAGCGTTCCAAAACCAAGGTGCACTTTCCCATAGAAAGTAATGCAAAATAAATTAATCTGTTCCAGACTTTTAAAAACAACCCCTAAAACAGCAATTTAACATGAATTTTACTATAATGAGACCATTGATCCATAAAATGAATTGCAATAATCAATGTACTGCACTATAAAATAAATGAGAAAGAATTGTAGATGATACAAATTAAAGTTATTATTTTTTCTTACCTGCACTGATGATAGTCATTGTTTGGATGGGGGCTTTTATCCAGTTCTGCACTCACACAATCAATCTGTAGCTGAACATAGCCACAAAAACAAATTAACCGGAAAAGCCTCAAAAACAAAAACGCAAAATGAATTGCAAAAACAAAAGCGCCAAACTTAATTCGTTCTGGAAGTCCAATTGACTTCCGAAATGTTCGAAAATCAATGCGTAGCTTCTGGTTGGTGC
Source organism: Podarcis liolepis (assembly GCF_965112155.1). NCBI lineage: Eukaryota > Metazoa > Chordata > Lepidosauria > Squamata > Lacertidae > Podarcis > Podarcis liolepis. The sequence goes on along the minus strand of NC_139554.1, from coordinate 116,563,892 downwards.
AGGCACCCCGGAAACAATAGCCGATAGCCCCATTGGACATTCAGCTTCCGAAAAATGTTCAAAAACTGCAACACTTACTTGCAGAACCAAGGTACCACTGTATTGTAGTGGAGAACCGACCAGGCAAAGTGGGGCTTAAGCTGGGCACTTTCCCTTGGAAATTTCCTCCCCATGCTCAAGTAAGGTGTGGTTCCAAGCTCATGTTCCTAGGTAAACACAGGTTCAATGGGGAGGAAGGGGGAGGAAGTCCCGTTGTGCAAATGGACCTCATTCCGGTTGTGCAACTATTTCATTGACTACGGCTCAAAATAATAAAATCTCTGTTATTTCTTCACAGTACTTTTGGATGCAGCAGCTTGTTACGAAAGGTAAGTCTCCTGTATTTGGTTGACCTGTTTTTTTTTTTTGTCTCTATTGATCTGTTTTCTAAACAGTTTCCTCTTTTCTTAAGGTGACACTTCAGGTGAGATGAGTATTTATGCTACTTTATTTAAGGAGCATCATATCACTGGGAAACGACTGCTACTTCTGGATGAAGAGGACATGAAGGACATGGGGATTGTTTCTAAAGGCCACATGATTCATTTGAAGGTACTTTAAAATGCCTTGGATGAAAATGGGACTGTTGAGGAAGGAGTCCATTCTTGTGTGGGGTGGTGGTGGAGATCTTTTTTACAATCCTTTTGTGGGGATGAACCATGTAGGAGACCTGCATTTTACTGTGTTGTTTGAATGGATATTTTGTTACATATCGTACTTTCTGCATTTTATTATTTTGTAAAATTGCTTTGGGACTTTCTGGTTGTGGGAAATGATCAACATATTTGTTATGTACTGAAGTTCTCACCCTGGGCCAGCAGAGGGATACTGTAGATATTTCAGGTCCACATATGCAAATAAGGGATCAGAAGTGACATTCAGTGATTCGATAGTTATAGAAAGTTGTTACAGCTACGTTGTACTGGAGCTCTATATAAGCAGGCTGGCTGAACCCTTCAGTTCAGTTCTGTTCTGACCTGTGAATAAACAAGAGCTGTTTGGAGAATCGCTGTGTTGTCTGATATGTTCACCCTATTTAACAGACTCATTGCCTATTTTATGTATTGAAAAAATAAAGGCCCTACAATTCAGGGCGAAGGGAGCTCTGCCCCTAGAAACAAGAATGAAAGCAAACCAGAATAATTTTTCATGGAATGCTGCTCCACCTGATTCAACGTCTCTTAATGAAAAAATTGAATCCATAGGTCTTTATATTGTGCAGTTTTGTGTGTCGTAGACTCTGGTTTATTCTTATTTCCCCCTCTTTTTTTACTCTTAGACTGCTATTGAGAAATTGAGTCAGGACCACATCAATATGTTCCATTTTCCACCTCTGATTAAGGTAACCACGATTGTATTTAGAAAGTAAAATATAATGAGTTGACACCTGGGAAAGAAATCTTGGTGCTATTGACCTCCATAATCTCGCATTATATATATTTGGTTCAGATATAGTTCTCTTGAGGTGCTAAGCCCATGTTGGGCCTACTTCAGGCTCTGTAAGCAGAGCTAACATTCCTTGTATAGGGAAGTTTTTTAAGGTGTAATGTTTTATTATGCTTTTATATATGCTGGAAGCTGCCCAGAGTGGCTGGGGCAACCCAGTCAGATACATCATCATCATTATTATTATTATTATTATTATTATTATTATTATTATTATTAACTAGATGCCTTAAAGAACGATCCTAGACAAGTTAATTTCCTGTGTTCATGGTCTGTGTTTCAGGATGAAGTACAGCCCAAGATAAAGGTTTACCATTTTATTGAGAACTAGGCCTTAGAAATGAGACAATAAATATTCCGGAGCCAGATCTTTGCTTAGTTTCAGAAAGTGGTAGGTTCATTGATACTCACAGTACTGAGGCATAAAAGAAGGCAGGCTTAATGTACTTCTAATAGTTCTGTAGAAGAGGAAATTTCAGTAGAATACAATGCTTCTAGCACTGCCGTCTTAAAAATTGTCTTCATCTGTAGTTATTGGAGAACTCACTCAGTATTTGTACGTAGCTACCAAAGGTTTCAGAGGTCAGACATCTAAGGATAACCCAGCAAAACTTTGTAGAACTAAAAGGCAGTTAAACCCTTAAGACAAAGTTAAAATCTTTCACTGGCAGAGAAGGTGATACTATCACATGTTCCCTTGTCTATTTTTGTTTGTTTGCTGTGCTGTTTTTTTTTACCGGTAAGTTATATTTACTGGTATATTTGGGCATTTAGGACCACATGGCTATAGTCTGAAGAGGCACTCTGAACCAGTTTACCACAATCTACTTATTCACAGTACTAATCACTGCTAGTCTGCATAGACTAGCCCTGCCAGTGCAAATAGTACAACTGCTTCATGCTGAAATAGTCACAGGTACCTTAAATTCCTCCTGTAGGAAATACCTCTTATTTGAGGAATTCCTTTTGCACATCCTGTTCTGCACTATCATCTCTGCTTGAGTGATGACTGGAAACTTGCCCGTAGTTTACAAGTCGAAGGAAACTGTTTCCCAAAATTGTACAATGCAAAATTACACTTGTTGTTTTTTACACTGGTCAGAACTGTTTACAAAGATGTTTAAAATGTTACGTTATTTAACCCAAACCGTCAAATACCCTGAATTTAAACAAACTGAGATCTGAAGCAAAAAATGACTCATCCTTTCTTTCTGTGGTAGGATTCTGCAAGTGAAAATGAGACAAGTGAGGAGAAAGTTGTGAACCTTGAACTCGTTTTTGGGTACCATTTAAAGCCTGGAAGTGGCCCTAAGGTAAATGAATAATTTGTAGCTGCTATTATTTGTTTTCTTCGCACGAAAATGTCCCTGCATATATTCACCCAAGGTGAAGCCTCCAGATGGTTAGTATTTGGTATGATGGATTTAATCTCATAACAGGAAACGTAAGTTTGCACAGTTGAAGTAGATTAAAGTGCTCTTTCCCCCTCGCACAACAAATCCACCTTGAAAAAAGAAAATGGCTTTTGCTGTTAGGAAAGGGAGAGGAAATGCATTAAAAAGTGTGGGATGAATGCATGATTAACAGGAAGACGTAAAAACGCCCCACAAGCAGATCAGGATGAATGTTCATTCTCATATAATATTTGGAGCTTTTCCATTTAGAGAAATGGTGAGTAAGGAGGGCATGGTATTGGCGTACAATATTCTTGTTGGCGTGGAGAAAGTGGATAGGGAAAAGATTTTCTCCCTCATAATTTTAGAACTTGTGGACATTGAAGGTTGGAAGGTTGATGACAGACAAAAGGAAGCACATGACACACAGGGAAACTACGGGGTTCGTTCTCACAAGAGGTGGGTGATGGCCACCAGCTTGGATGGCTTTAAAAGAGGATTAGACAAATTCACGGAGGATAAGGCTATTTTCCAGCTCCACTGCTGGAGGCAGGTAGCCTCTGCATACCAGTTGCTCAGAGAGTGCTATTGTACATCTGTTCTGCTTTTGGGATTCCCTTTGGGATCTGGCTGGGCAGAAGGCAGAAGCAGATGAGCCTTTGGCCTGAACTGGCAGGCTCTTCTTATTTTCTCATGTTCGCTTATCTGCAAACAGATCGGAATGAATTCTCAACGCAGACCAGATATGGTCCAACCTCAGTGTAAGCTTCGTGCCAGCAAATCAAGATGTATGCTCAATAGACAGGTTATCTGGCAGTTCCCTCCAGGGCCGTCTTTAGCATATGCGCCGCTGGGGTGCAAAGATCCGCCCAGCACCCCCAATTGGGGGAGGGGCAGGAGGTCAACGTTGTTGAGCTTTTTTTTTTAGGGGCACAAGTCTAAGTTGTTTAGCTTTTAAGGAGGGGAGCAGTGAAAACCGCTAACATGAAAAATTAAAAAGCGGCAGCAATAGCTCCATCTTCCGTTTTTGCAAAAATGAAAGACACCAGTAGGGGGTGGCACCAGATACATTGATTCTGCCCCACACCCCCGGGTACAGACAGCCCTGGTTCCCTCACCGCGAGAAGCGAGGTTATAGGGAACTAGGCAGAGGGCCTTCTCGGTAGTGGCACCCTCTCTGTGGAACGCCCTCTCATCAGACGTCAAGGAAAGAAGCAACTATACAACCTTTAGAAGGCAGCACTGTGTAGGGAAGCTTTTAATGTTTAATTATTATTATTTTGTATATGCTGGAAGACGCCCAATAAAATCAGCAGCAGCAGCATCTGGAGGAACCCAAAATCGGCAGAAGTGTGCCGAGTGTGACTCATCCTGCTTTTCAGTAGTGTGGCAGGGATGTTTTGTTCTGCATGCCAGAATGCTAAGAACCAAACAATTCACTAAGAATGAGCACAGGGCTCAGCATTCCTAGGGCTGCCATACTTCAGAATGAAAGAGTGGGTCACATTATTGAGCACTTTCCCATACCCCAATAAGTTGCTGTTTCTGGAAAACTAGGGCGTCAAGTTAGGAAGGTTCCAGACCAACCTTCTCCGTGGTGGGCTGGTTTCCTGTAAGATGGTCTTCTCTTCTAATACCTGGTTTAGATTGAAGCTGAAATCCAAAGTGACTAAAAAACAAAACTGAGAAGCTGTGGGCTATATCTCCCAATTCAGACGCTCAGTTCCCTGCTTGTTAAATCAGAGTTTAGCAGCCAAGAATGAACAATGAGATCCCTCTCCCCTCTCTCAGGCCCTACATACTGGTTTAATTAAACCATGGATAGGCAAACTAAGGCTGGGGGCCCGATCCGGCCCAATCGCCTTCTAAATTCGGCCTGAGGACGGTCCAGGAACCAGCGTGTTTTTACATGAGTAGAATGTGTCCTTTTATTTAAAATGCATCTCTGGGTTATTTGTGGGGCATAAGAATTCGTTCATTTCCCCCCCCCCCAAAATATAGTCCGGCCCCCCACAAGGTATGAGGGACAGTGGACCGGTCCCCCACTGAAAAAGTTTGCTGACCCCTGAATTAAACCATAGTTAGTCATTCTGTCCAAAATTGGGGTACTAGGGTTTCATGTTAGTTTCCTAACTAGGCTCTTAAGCCAACTTCAAACTGTTCTAGTAAATTGACACGGTCAGAGTCAGCTAAGTAATGCTCAGAGTTCAATGTGAGGTGACTGTGTACTTTCTTTCTGAGATGGAAGGTCAACTGAGGCTTAACATGGACCACTCCGATCTACTGAAAACTTGTGTATCCGTTCCCTCAGTGCAAATAATCTCGTATCATGAATTACGTTTGCGAAAAGTGTTTTGACTGGCTTGCAAATGTCACTGTGTATGCCGAGTTGCAAGCAACATGAATACTGTCTTTAGGCAGCGAAATGTTGTCGTCTATTGGACTATATACCATCCGGTGAGAAGATGAAATTACCAATAGTCATAATGAAGTTGCCTGAGAGAGATGTAAGTGGCAGGTTGACACTTAACCCACCACAAACAGAACATCCATTTAGTAATGTAGGCAAATATAGAAGTTCTTGTGTGTTTCAATCTTTTTTTTTTTTTGTATTCCGTTAAATATATTTAATTGTGCTGCATCTGCTTTGCATTTAGAAGACCCTTGGGTTGTACCCCAAGGTTAAGTATCGGGAATAATATATCCTAACTGTAAGAGCAGCTCAGTAAGAGAATTATCTACCTTTCGAAAGATTATGAAATCAACTTCCTTGGAGGTTTGAAAAGGAAAAAAGAGGAGCTGTTGTGAGGGGGCCTTTGTTGTGGGTGTTCTAAGTATATACAGTGATACCTTGGTTCTTGAACTTATTCCATTCCGGGAGTCCGTTCGACTCCCAAAACCATTCGAAAACCAAGGTGCGGCTTCCAATTGGCTGCAGGAGCTTCCTGCACTCAAGCGGAAGCCGTGTCGGATGTTCGGCTTCCGAAAAACACTCGCAAACTGGAACACTTACTTCCGGGTTTGCGGCGTTCAGGAGCCGATTTGTTTGACAACTAAGCCTTTCGAGAAACAAGGTACCACTGTATGTTCCTATTGTTGGCAAAGGGGTGGACTCTTCTCATTCTTCCAGCTATACAATTCTAGGAGGGCTGAAGATAATACTAAGATTTCATTTAAATTTAGCCTTTATAAAGGAAGTAATTGAGGGCTCACCAGACCACACTATTTGACACACCTCTTGGTATAAAAACAGAGGTGTCTGTAGAGTTGTTTAATTGCATGGCGGCAAAAGCTTGGATTCTCGAAAAAGCACATCTAAAGATTTAAAACTACATATCGAATTACAAGAAAAATCCACTGGTATTCTTTGAAAAAAGATGGGTATTGTATTGGCATTCTTGCGTTTATGATACTGCTTATGACAGGCAGCCTGACTCGAAACATAGAGTCCAGCGTATCTGAACATTTGTACCCAGCAACAACTTCCTACCAACCTTTAAAAAGGGGGGGGGGGGTGGACTAGATCAGGCTTCCTCAAACACGGCCCTCCAGATGTTTTGAGACTACAATTCCCATCATCCCTGTCCACTGGTCCTACTAGCTAGGGATGATGGGTGTTGTAGGCCAAAAACTTCTGGAGGAAGCCTGGGATAGATTGCCTTCATGGTCCCGTCCAACTCTAAAATTCTATGGTTCTACAATACTGGCTTCCTAGCTTTTCCATTGGCGCCACACACACTTGAAGCTCTTCTGGGTTGGTGTGCAGCAAATCTGAGCTTAAGCCCAAGAGGCTTTCAAAATACCGCTCTGGCAATCACTTCGGCAGTGGACAAGCTTGAAGCCACAGCAGCTCCTTTCGAAATATAATTTCCCGTCTTAGAATTCCATCCGTCTAAGCCACTGAAACCTGCTGTTTGCAAAGTGCTGGAGACAAACATCTATTTCTAGTACCTCAGCAATTCATTATTATGCATAAATTCTACCTCACAATACTTGAAAACAAAGAGAACAGCAAGCAAAGCATAATTCCTTTCTTTCTTAATAAAAAACCAAACCAAAAAAACCCCACCCTACAATAAAACGCTGCCTGTTTTAATTACATTTGAGGGGTTGATTCTGTACTCCTTGGCCAAAATAGCAACCGATTTGGGATGGTTTCCTAAACCTTGCTGGAGCCTTTGTAGTAGTGAAAAGCCGTAAGTTACGTACACTGATGTTTCGCTCCATTTGTTTACCGTTTTTAATAAACACCTCTTCCCTAAAACCAGGGTTTTAAAAAACCCAAACACTTCCCCCCCCAAAAAAAAAACCCCAATGAAAAACAACAACACCCTGCTGTGTTAGCAACCCCTCTCTTCCCTGGTTTCCACTTGGCAGTGACTCCCTTGACCCAAGGCTGGGGCCATTGTTAAGGCTATAACACATTTACATATTTTGCAATAAAACATCAGTTATTTGCATTACTGTGTCAAGTTTTATTTGATTCTTTCACCTAAAAATGACTCATTTTCCTTTCTTGTATTTTTTTTCCAAAAAAAAAAAGACCAAACTACTCTAAGCTTGTTTGAGAATAATCAAAAATTGCCCATTTAGCTAGAAGTCATTTTCTTTTCAAAAGGCAAATGTTATTTAATCTTTCAGCTGTTCATTGTGCCATCATAAATACTTTCTTTTCAGCACAGTTGTGGGGACTGAAATGAGCCCACTAATTGCCTCCCATTTCGACTGACATGTGGTGGTTTAGTGGAAAGGGAACACAGCGGGGAGAAGGAAATAGGAGGCTGAGAAAATGAGAGCTAATTATTTTCACTGCCTCATGTCAGGCTCTGTGTCAGCCTTGTTTTTACAAACTGGAAGGTTTAGCACTAAATAAAACAAACTGGCGTCATGTTTTTATATACTGGCAGTGTCATGGAAGCAGCTGCAGATCTCAAAGACAATATAATGCCTGCGTTCGCATGGACACCATCTGACAGCCACCGTGAGCCACTACTAATGAGGATATCACAGTGGTGCCAAGTGAAAGGTGCTGAATTATGTATGATTCTTCATCAGTACAGCAATAGTCCTGTACATCATTATGAGACATTGTTTTGCTGAAAGAGATTAAAACATTCTTAGTTCCAGACCCTGCAACCCTAAACACGCTACAAGAGGTTATTGATGGAATTTTGAGGGAGAATTTCTTGCAGATTTCTTTTTTTTTAAGGGTTTTTATTGTTTATTTATTTATTATTATTATTATTAAATCTCTCTATCTATTTCCCTTTTCTTCTCTCTCTCTCTTTCTCTCTCTCTCTCTCTCTCTCCTGGGACAAAGCAGTGGTGGGTCATGACACTATATATAAAGAAGAGAAGCAAATTAACCATACTTGTGTTATCTCCCTTTAAATCGGGCATAATAAAATGTAGTGTAGCAGAGTTAGCCTTAATGATAAATAACCCAGGTGCTCACACTATAGAAGTTCCAACTCTTATTGCCTTTAAAACAGCAGGTTTCAGCAGCTGAGATAGATAATAGCAGAGAATGTAAAGGAGCTACTGGGAGCTTAAATTATCAACATGCTACGACTTTTAATACCAGCATGATCAGGCTTTTCCTTTCCCCCATGTTTGTTTTATCTTACATACATCCTATATTTTTCAATACCCAGTTGCCTGCTATGATGGCACTTCCATTTTTTCCTCTCATTTATCTTCCTTTTCTGTTTCTCCTTTAGTTTGCTGTAATTCTTGAATTAAATAATAATAATAATACGTTCTAATTATAAAATTCATATTTTGAATATAGGCCTCCTTCAAAACTGATTATCCCTTCCCCCCCCCACACCTCAAAAAAAAGTTATGAATCTTTTGCAACGTAAAATATTACAGTGGTACCTCAGGATACATACGCTTCAGGTTACATACGCTTCAGGTTACATACGCTTCAGGTTAGAGACTCCACTAACCCAGAAATATTACCTCGGGTTAAGAACTTTGCTTCAGGATGAGAACAGAAATCGTGCTCCATAAGCTAAAGTGGTGCTTCAGGTTAAGAACAGTTTCAGGTTAAGAACGGACCTCTGGAACGAATTAAGTACTTAACCCGAGGTACCACTGTACTTATTTTACCAAATTCTATGACTTCACACTGGGGTTCAGATAATGTATGTGAGGGAAAGTCACTGTGTTCAGGAAGCACCTTGAGTTTTTAAAAGCCTCACCACCAGTACAGATTTGATCATTTGTGGAGGGGATAATGTTTCATAATAGCTTTCTCCTTCCACAGCCACTTTCAAAATCTCCAGAATTTTCAGTTGGTTTTAGTGTTTGTCTTATTATTATTGCTTTGCACAATTGCTTCCTCAGATTTTAAAGAATGTCATGATGTATAATTTGCTTCTACAAGCTTCTGTCTTGAGGCCTTTGGCAATTAGGATGGGATTTCATAGATGACATAATTTCCTAGCTTCTTTCAATATTAAATAATGATATAATACAAATGTCTATATTAAATAATGAAATAATACTGCTTTGCAGAGTATTCTGCTTCCTACCTTAGTAACACATACAATAATGTGAGGGAGGCTAATAATCGTTCACACAGCATGGTAAACCACGGTTTACCACTGCATGGTTGAGGTTGAGGAAAGCAACATTTCCTCATGGGCTTCTCTTGTAGGTTGTTTGGCTCCGAAGTGTTATGTACTGAAGTTCTCACCCTGGGCCAGCAGGGGAATACTGTAGATAGTTATGCAAATAAGGGATCGAAAGTGACGTTCAGTGATTGGATAGTTTTAGAAAATTGTTACAGTTACGTTGTACTGGAGCTCTATATAAGCAGGCTGACTGAACCCTTCAGTTCAGTTCTGTTCTGGCCTCTGAATAAACAAGAGCTGTTTGAAGAATTGCTGTGTCGTCTGATATGTTCACCCACAACTTAACACAAAGTACGAGGATTTTGGCTTTCATATTACATTAGAACCAGAGATAAAACAACTCTGCCTAATTAAACATGCACGCTTCATGACTCATGATTTGAAGTTGGCTTGTGTTGAAAATGGCCAGAGTTTGTTTTAAACCATGATCTCTGCTTTGAACAGAACGCTAAGCTGGGATTCTTTTTTTAAAAAAAGCCTTCTTCTTCTTTTCCAGCTGAGCTAATTCTGGCTCAGCCACATAACCCTAAACCATGGCTTAGCGTCGCGAATAAATGCAACCAATCTCTGTTGCTGCACCTCTTCTGTCTCATAGCTCATGAAGGGTGAAATCATTATGCACAATAGCTCTTTGGCACAGGAGAGCAGGGGTCAAAGGGGGTCAGCGACCCACAGCTCCTTCTTCTGGATCTAAAGAACTAATGGACAGCGCTGCTTCTGGTCCATTTTTAATAGAATGAGGCTATCAGATCTGTTTAAACTGTCAGAGTAAGAGATGCCATGGTTTTTACATCATGGCTTTACATATAGTTTTTGCTAAGTAGCAACTGTAGTTTTTTAGTCTGAATTGTGAGAAATGATGGGGAAACTTTGCGAACCTATAAAACAAACAAAACATTACAGTGGTACCTCAGGTTACATATGCTTCAGGTTTCATATGCTTCAGGTTACAGACTCCGCTAACCCAGAAATAGTACCTTGGGTTAAGAACTTTGCTTCAGGATGAGAACAGGAATTGTGCTCCGGCGGTGCGGCGGCAGCGGGAGACCCCATTAGATAAAGTGGTGCTTCAGGTTAAGAACAGTTTCAGGTTAAGAACGGACCTCCGGAACGAATTAAGTACTTAACCCGAGGTACCACTGTATAACTTCCATTCTTCCATGTGAAATTCTCCATGGGGATCTTCAATTAGCAAGCCCTTTTCAATGTGATTTTGTTGTTTGTGGGTGTTGTTTCTTAGACCAAGGCTGCAGTCCTAATGTAGGAGGTAGGCCCTTTGAAGACGACTGAATAGCCTTACACAAAGTCCTTCTGGGTTTTTGCTGGCAGTGCAGAGAAATGCTCTTTCTCTCCTCCATCCTTTTTCATGATTTTATTTTTTAAAATAACTTGTTTCCCTCCCAATAGAAACAATGGGGAGAGAAATCAGGAGAGATTTATGGTAGCTTCTGAGCCTCTTTCTAAACCTCTCTCTAGCTCAGAGGTGGGGTAGGTATCAGGTGATCAGGAAGGTCTGGGGTCCAAGCCCTTCCCCTTTCCTCCCCGGACGTGCCCCAATCTCTCCCCCCCCCCCGCCCCCTTTGGCTCTACCAGCATTGTCCATAGAGCCTGTGGGATGTAAGAATCAGATGCAGTCAAACACAAGATTGCTAGACATGAAGGTTGTCTCAGTCCTCCAACCAGAACTTCCTGCTTTCCAGGACTGAGACGAAACTTCCTATGTGTAACTTGAGATGGAGTAGAAAGAACCATAACCACAGGCTGGCGACCATCTTGTCTCCTCTTGTCTCTATCGATGCCATCTTAACAACAGCACTACTAAGATGCACCCTTGGCTCCAGGCCAAGAGAAGAAAAGCGGGGCTTTCTCCCATAAGGAGATAGTCACCACATTTAAACTATGTTATAACTTTTTAAGTCTGCCTTCTGGGAACCTTTGTGTGAACAGATGATTACTTGTGAGTAAACGTTTTATACAGAAGACTGTGTAGGGTCTTATTTTAGGAGGGATTAAACAGGGAAAATACCAGGAAATATTTACAGAGACTCCTAACGAGTCTGAGCAGGCTATCTGCTGTGCGTGTGTTTAAAAAAAGGGGACTGAGGTAGGTGGAGACCTCCAGGTATCCCACCTGAGGGAAGGCAAAGCCAAGCCTATGCTGTTGGAGCCGCTCCAGATCTAGGGGCTGCACGCGTCCACACAAAGGGCGCCCCCCATTTTAAGCGGGGAGCGGTCATTGCGATAGGATATCTTAGACAATATATCCCCCCTCACATCCCTAAAGATTCCCACAGAGCCAGGGTGTAGTAAGCTTGCGCAACAGTGGGAAGGCAGGATCTCCTTCTCTCTTGTTGGAGCTTTTTCTCCAATGGAGAGGGAGTCCTGCTGTATCCTGAGGCCTCTGGGACACCTTCCCAGGAACCACAGGATGGCAGATTTAATTTCTGATAAGCTGTATGATGCTTTCGTGGAAGGTGTGTCTGTGTTAACATACAACGGAGAAGCTGTGGTCCTCCAGTCGTTGCTGGACTCCAGTCATGCCCAGCCAGTAAGACCAATGGTCAAATATGAGGAGAGTTGCAATGTAGCATCTCAAGGGCCACAGGTGGCCCATCTTTATCCACACATAGGGGTAAGTTCCTATTGTAACCAGGGTGTCTTCTCAGTAAACATGGTTAAGATTGCACTGTGCTCGGGGGCATAGCGTGGGCAGTGCTGGGGGGACCGTGGCTCCTGGGTGCACAATTCTTGAGGGGGTGCAAACCATGCGCCCCCAGTGCTCCTCTTTGCCCACCAAGGGCTGTATTGGCCGGCCAGGCTCCCCCCTGCACGGGGGGCAGGTGGCTCAGCATGGTCCCACTTTGCTCTGGTGGTGGTGGGGTTGCTCCGTCAGCAGCAAGGACTGGGCTGGAGTTCCCCGCCCAGTGCATGCATGCCCGCCCCGGGCACTGGCAACTGAGGCTACACCACTGAGGCTACATATTTCAGGTTGTACCTGGGGCTATAACTGCAACTTAACAGAGGACCTCTAATTATTTCAGGTCTTAGATTTTGTTTTGTTTTTAATCTTACCACATATTCAGTGACTCTGCTGAGCACTTGTTTTCCATTTTCCAAATTCTCAACAACATCTTTGCAAAACATTTACATTCTTTCTGCTCCAAGCTCTTTGTAGCGATAACGCCATTTCCCAGCACAGTAAAATTAACTATGGTCGCTGTACCATTGCCTGTTATTCATCTCCTGCGGAGCAAGGTCAAGTTACAGTATTTTATATGTATCTGAATTTCTGTATTTTTGCCACTGTAAAGTAGACCATCCTGCGACATGAAACCATTGAGGGTCAAGTAGCCATAGCCTGCTGCTTTTCGTTTCAAGATGTATTGAAGCTTGTGGGTTGATGTAGAGATACCGTACAGGGGGAAAATATATATATTTGAGCTCACATGCGGGGTTTCAGGGCGCGCAAGATAAAAATGGAAAGCAAGGGGACTAAAAAGTGAACACATATAACCAAGTCTAAATTGAATATAGTTAATTATGTAATCTTATATTAAACTTCCAAAATGGTACTGCTCTGTCATATGCTGGCAGCAATGTAGCTTAATTATAGATTCCCCTAAATATTTGTCCTTAGGCTGACTCCTTAAGAAGTAACGGGTCAATGCTAACCAGAGTCGAAAGCCTTTCTTGACGGCAGATACAGCAGCAAGGCCCCTGGAGAGTCATGAAGTAGCCGGGGTCATTTTCTGGCAGCTATGCCTAATTATCATGACTACAGTGATACAAGTTAATATGGGTTATTCCCATACAGAAAGAAGACTGGTCCATCTGCTTAAAGTTTTGCTGAAACTGATTTTTTTAAAAAACCAAAAACATATGAAAAAACAATAATGAATAAGAGCCCAAATATTTTATATTTATGTCAACTGCATGGACTTAGGAATAAGAACATTTTACAGTGGTACCTCGGGTTACATACGCTTCAGGTTACATTCGCTTCAGGTTACAGACTCCGCTAACCCAGAAATAGTACCTTGGGTTAAGAACTTTGCTTCAGGATGAGAACAGAAATTGTGCTCCGGCGGCGCAGCAGCAGTGGGAGGCTCCCTTAGCTAAAGTGGTGCTTCGGGTTAAGAACAGTTTCAGGTAAACGAATTAAGTACTTAACCCGAGGTACCACTGTACAGGGATTCAATACAAAACATGGCCTTCACTGTTAAAGTGGTGCTTCGGGTTAAGAACAGTTTCCGGAACGAATTAAGTACTTAACCCGAGGTACCACTGTACAGGGATTCAATACAAAACATGGCCTTCACTGTTAAATCACGTGGAATGTCTTTTCATTTCCATTTTAGCATTTGTTAAGGATATATATATCCCTAAGGAAGTCAGACTATCCTCCACCAGGGCCAGGGCCTTTTCAGTGTTGGCTCCAACCTGGTGGAATGCTCTGTCCCATGAGACTAGGGCCCTTCAGGATTTTACCTTCTTCCGTCAGGCCTGTAAGACAGAGCTATTCCGCCTGGCCTTTAATTTGAATTCAGCCTGATCTTTTATTTCCCTTCTCTTCCCTTCCCTCCCCCTCCCCTTTTATGAAGATTACCCACTCTGAGACCCCACAGCTAATTCTCCCCTGGCCTCCTCGCTGGCCCAAGTAGGACTAATTCCACCAGCTAGCCCTGGTGACTATCTAATGATTATTAGATGGATTTCCCCCAAATTGTTTTTTGAACTTTGAATTTTATTGTTATTCATGTTTTTATACTGTATTTTGTGCTGCTTCTACAATTAAGTGTTTTAAATTTGTTGTTAGCCGCCCTGAGCCCGGTTTTCTGAACCGGGAAGGGCGGGGTATAAATAAAAAAATATTATAATTATATAGTAAAAATTTATTCTCAATGTCCTGTTTTTCTTTGCTGTACCGTGCACAAAAAGAGCAGGTTTGGTGTGCTGGTTGTAGGACTTGGACTAAGGACATTTAGGTTTGAATCCATGCTAGAAGATCGCTTGGATCCCTTCCAGTCGGGATTCAGGCCTCATCATGGGACTGAAACTGCCTTGGTCGCACTGGTTGATGATCTCCGGCGGGCTAGGGACAAAGGTGAGAGCTGTTTCCTAGTTCTGCTGGATCTCTCAGCGGCGTTCGATACCATCGACCATAGCATCCTTCTGGACCGTCTTGAGGGGCTGGGAGCTGGGGGCACTGTTATACAGTGGTTCCGCTCCTTCCTCCTGGGCCGTGTTCAGAAAGTGGTGGTGGGGGATGAGTGTTCAGACCCCTGGGCTCTCACTTGTGGGGTGCCTCAGGGTTCTGTCCTCTCCCCCATGCTTTTCAACATCTACATGCGGCCGCTGGGAGAGATCATCAGGAGGTTTGGGCTGGGTGTTCATCAGTATGCGGATGATACCCAGCTCTACCTCTCTTTTAAATCAGAACCAGTGAAGGCGGTGAAGGTCCTGTGTGAGTGTCTGGAGGCGGTTGGAGGATGGATGGCGGCTAACAGATTGAGGTTGAATCCTGACAAGACAGAAGTACTGTTCTTGGGGGACAGAAGGCGGGCAGGTGTGGAGGATTCCCTGGTCCTGAACGGGGTAACTGTGCCCCTGAAGGACCAGGTGCGCAGCCTGGGAGTCATTTTGGACTCACAGCTGTCCATGGAGGCACAGGTCAAATCTGTGTCCAGGGCAGCTGTTTACCAGCTCCATCTGGTACGTAGGCTGAGACCCTATCTGCCTGCGGACTGTCTCGCCAGAGTGGTGCATGCTCTGGTTATCTCCCGCTTGGACTACTGCAATGCACTCTACGTGGGGCTACCTTTGAAGGTGACTCGGAAACTACAACTAATCCAGAATGCGGCAGCTAGACTGGTGACTGGGAGCGGCCGCCGAGACCATATAACACCGGTCTTGAAAGACCTGCATTGGCTCCCAGTACGTTTCCGAGCACAATTCAAAGTGTTGGTGCTGACCTTTAAAGCCCTAAACGGCCTCGGTCCAGTATACCTGAAGGAGCGTCTCCACCCCCATCATTCTGCCCGGACGCTGAGGTCCAGCGCCGAGGGCCTCCTGGCGGTTCCCTCATTGCGAGAAGCAAAGCTACAGGGAACCAGGCAGAGGGCCTTCTCGGTAGTGGCGCCCGCCCTGTGGAACACCCTTCCAGCAGATGTCAAGGCGATAAACAACTACCTGACATTCAGGAGACATCTTAAGGCAGCCCTGTTCAGGGAAGTTTTTAACGTGTGATATTTTATTGTATTTTTGGTTTTTATGGAAGCCGCCCAGAGTGGCTGGGGAGGCCCAGCCAGATGGGCGGGGTATAAATAATAAATTATTATTATTATTATTATAAAGTTGTTTTCACACACAGAACTCTTTAGTGATGCTAAGGGGTTGCTTTTCTATAATTAGCTGGACGCAGGTTTAAAACATTGGTTACCCACAGCTTTTAATACAGCGCTATATCAATGCTCTTCCCAGTGGCCAAGGCCCCTCTGTAATGTTTTCTCACAAGTCCTTCCTAATGTTAATTAAAAGGTTCCTCTTTCCTTCTTCTTTTCATTTCATTGCTTCCTGTTGATCACAGCTGAAGGAGTAATGCTGAAGAAACTAATTGCCCCAATCTCAGTCCTAACTGAGTCGTCATTAATACCTACTTCCACCATCAGCAGAAAACAGGCAATAAAATGTAATTAAAGGCACAAAAGCCCCCCAAAGCCTGAATGATGCACAATGTAATTAAAGGCACAAAAGCCTTGGCCACATTAGATTGCTGGTGTGGCAACTTTCTGGTTTCCCCCCTTCTTTTTCTTCTTTATTAATCGTTCTTTAGAAACAAGAGGTATCAACGTAGAAAACAGTGGACTACAATTATTTGTCACCAGCATTGTCTGACTTCTCTGTAAAATGTGAGGGAAGACAGGGTGGGCTATTGGTGAAACACCTTGGGTGGCTGAGCCATTCACCACATCCTTGTGTGATAGGGATAAAATGTGGAACGACCAGTGATGTTGCCCTGAACAGCCGAGAGGAAGGAAGGGAAGGTTTTTTTTTATTATCTTTGCTGGATTTGAAATTCTTTTAATTGTTGATGTTGTTGTTGTTGTTGTTGTTGTTAATCGCTCTGTGATGCCTTCCTGGGAAATGGAATCATGAATTAAATAAAGACTTAATGAGAAATGGAAAATAATTTGAAATGCCTTGTTTTAAGGCCATTTGCTGTTAATCTATGAATTTCCCTAGACCGCTTATTAAAACAGTCCTCAGCACTTGCTCTCAAAATAACAGACCACCTGTTGAATGTGCGTAGTTCAAATGGCTTCTCTGATCCTTTTAGGAAAACATGCTCCAGGTGCAGATGTAAATAATATTATAACTCGGGTGACATTTGCAGATAACAGACTTCCTCAACCTGGTTCCTTTCAGCTACTCTTGGACTAAAACTACCATCAGCTCCAACTGGCATCCCTGTTGTGGCAGAGCCTGATGGGAGCTGTAGTAACAGTTGGAGGGCCACCAGGCTGAGAAAGGCTGTCATGTATGTGGAACAGAAGTCCTTAAGTTTTGATCTCTTGAGACTTGCTTGTTTCCTGCATGCCATCCACATTTTCCTGCTTGCTGATGCAGAATACTTGAAAGGCTTCCAAATTTGTGCTTTGTGGCTGTGAGCCAGCTAAAGCTATATGTACATATAGAGACGAAGTGTATTCGGAAAGATGAAGTTTATTAAAAAGATTTCACTGTGGCCCTTTGCAACGCTGCGGGAAAGGCAACCTGTTTAAGTTTTAAATTACTGAAAAGCGGGTTGTCTTTTTATCCTGTGGTAGGAATTTCAGGGGGACGCGGGTGGCGCTGTGGTCTAAACCACTGAGCCTCTTGGGCTTGCCAATCAGAAGGTTGGTGGTTCGAATCCCCCGCGACAGGGTCAGCTCCCGTTGCGTGGCGGTTTGTTCCATTGCACTAGAAGTGGCTTAGTCATGCTGGCCACATCACCCGGAAAAACTGTCTGCGGACACACTGCAACCCCAGAGTCGCCTGCGATTGGACTTAACTGTCAGGGGTTCTTTACCTTTACCTTTTTTTTTAGGAATTTCAGATTAAACCCCTGACCTTTCGGTGTTGTTTGGGGATAAGGAGCGTCCCCAAACCCATTTAAGAACCCCTCTTGCTGACAAGTAAGGATTATTTCACATTAAAATGGAGTTTGGATGCTTCAGTTCCTAAGATAATATAACATCGATCAATTTATTGGGGTTTCTATTTTTATTTTTTTTGCTTGGAGACAACAAAAAGTCACAATTGCTCCAGTGTCCAGTTTTGATATTCTGTATTTTCTTTTCCGTGCCAGGACTGTAAATGGAAGATGTACATGGAAATGGATGGGGATGAGATTGCAATAACTTACATAAAAGACGTGACATTTAACACTAACTTACCTGACACAGAGATTTTAAAGATGACAAAGGTAAGGTTCTGTTTACGGGCTTGAAGCTTTCATGATTGCCTAGATCTCGAACAAAGGTATTAAAATACCACAGCGGCAGACTTTTGTGCCTATAGAAACTCATTCTGCTGGCAGCTTTTAAAGACCCCCCCCCACCCCTTCCCACATTTGTATCACAATAGATTTTTTTCCCTGTTAACATTACCTTTTCAGTCATGGTAATAAGAAAGCGATGGCACGCTTAAGATATTACAATTAAAGTGTGTGATTTCTTGGTTCCGTAACAAGGTAAATCGTACATCAGACAATGTACAGACAAGTTCTAAATGAGAAGAGTGTTCATCAAGGTGCGCTGGGAAAATAAAGTGTTGGCCTTTGGCAGCAATTTATGTTATTAAAATGGGGAAATAAAACAGGTATATTTAGTGGGAAGGTATCTTGAACCAGGCCTATAATCACCAGGATTTATGAGGTTTGGCCAGGTTCCTTCCATTTTATGAAGGGAAAAACCCACAGCAGATTCATGGTAGAAATGTGCTATTCTATGAAAACTGCTTCTGGACTAATAATAATGGCTTTTCCACTGATTTTCCACACAATTCGAAAAATTGCACTGTTTTTCCTGTATGTTCATTTCATATTATCAGCCTGTTTGTTATTTAAACTCAGTCTTTCAACTAATGCTAAAATGCTTCTTCAGGGGAACAAATGATTAGGAAAGGGCGTTATTGTCAGGGAACCATCCCTGACAGTTATCTTTAAATTTTATTTGTTTAGTTCAAAGACAGAAGAACTGCAGGAAAACACAGGGTGACAATAGAGTGGTTTATGGAATTCTATAGGTGTCCCATAAAAACGGGGAGCGATTGAAGAATGGCAATTCCACCCTAAGGGCCTGGTGTGGAAGTAGCCCTAGACTCAACCTGCTATTTGAATGTGTCCTCTTCCAGCCTTCCTCAACCTTGTGCCTTCTTGATATTTTTGACCACAACTCCCATCATCCCTGACTGTTGGCTGTGCTAGCTGGGGCTGATGTGAGCTGCAATCCAAAACCTCTGGAAGGCGCCAGGTTGAGAAAGATTGTTGCGTTCATTGTTTGAAATCCTGTTGGGTCTTCTGAAAAGTGTGTAAGATGTAGCCTGTCAGGGGAAGGGGTCTGCAGTAAGGAGGAGGGGTGGGGAAAAGCCCAACTGCACAAGTAGCCTTCTGCTTGGGCAAGTCTGGACCCCAAGCCTTAGTATTAGAGCTCATTCATAATAGTAATACTAATAATAATACTTATTATTAGTATTATTATTATTATTATTATTCCTACCCTGCCCATCTGGCTCGGTTTCCCCAGCCACTCTGGGTTGCTCCCAACAGAATATTAAAAACATGATAAAACATCAAACATTAAAAGCTTCCCTAAACAGGGCTACCTTCAGATGTCTTCTAAAAGTCTGGTAGTTGTTGTTCTCTTTGACATCTGGTGGGAGGGCGTTCCACAGGGAGGGCGCCACTACCGAGAAGGCCCTCTGCCTGGTTCCCTGTAACTTGGCTTCTCGCAGTGAGGGAACCGCCAGAAGGCCCTCGGTGCTGGACCTCAGAGTCCGGGTAGAACGATGGAGGTGGAGACGCTCTTTCAGGTATACTGGGCCGAGGCCGTTTAGGGCTTTAAAGGTCAGCACCAACACTTTGAATTGTGCTCGGAAACGTACTGGGAGCCAATGTAGGTCTTTCAGGACTGGTGTTATATGGTCTCGGCGGCCACTCCAAGTCACCAGTCTAGCTGCCGCATTCTGGATTAATTTTAGTTTCTGTGTTACCTTCAAAGGTAGCCCCACGTAGAGTGCATTGCAGTAGTCCAAGCAGGTTTTCTGCAGCCTGGTACAGTCGTACCTTGTTTTGCAACTGGGATCTGTTCCAGAGCCCCAGCTGCTAGCTGAAAAGGACACAGGGCAAAGTGCTGCGTCTGCGCACACGCGAGCGGCAAACCCAGAAGTAACCCATTCCGGTACTTCCAGGTTTGCTACGGACGTTCGCCTGAATGGACACTGGATGCGGCGGACATTCGCGGATATATTACTGTAAACTTATTTTTAAGGGCATATGCCTATGACTAAACTTCTAACCAGCAATGAGTATACAGTATGAAATGAATTGGTCAGTTGGTTGCATAGAAAACAATAAAAGCATGACAAAAAATGAAATGCCTAAAGATGAAAATAAACCATGGCAGACATGCAGGCCAAACAAGACATCGTGTGCTAAGATTTGTACTTTTGTATTTATTTAGTCATTTGACACAGTTTCTGTGTTTGCTTGTTTTCACTCTTTCTGAAGGACAGAGGATAGATGCATAGAAATTGATTCGCACAATGAGGCAGAAAACAAAAATGTTTCTTTCATTTATTTTTATTTTGCAGCCACCATTTGTAATGGAGAAATGGATTGTGGGAATAGAAGACGATCAGACTGTGGAATGTTTAGTTACTTATGAGGTAAGTGTTGTGGGTGGGTGGGGAGCCATCCCGCTCCTTTTGCCTATAGGGTTTCAGAACAAGGAGCTGACATGCCTTAACTTTCTTGCCCACTGTAGTCAACGCCAAATACTGTAATTAATTTTAAACTGCCAACTTCTCATGCGAATTTGAATGCCATCTTCAGAAATCACACCCAGACTATATATATATATATATGCACACACATACCTTTCTTTTCTCTTCCTTTTGAGTAATGGTCGGTGTAGGTGGTGTTTGTTGAACAGACAATCTTTCTTACCTTTTTGGCAAAACGCTAATTAGCAGAGCAGAGGAACAACAGGAGAAGGGAAAGGGCAAGAGGGAAAACATAAAATAAAACCTAGAAGCAATTTAGCTATGTATAATAGGATGGAAATTAGCCTTTGTATGAGTAGATTTTTGGATACTTACAAAAAAAAAAGTGTTTAAAGACCAATGGGATATTTCACACTGAGGCTAATAATTGAAATTTCAGCTCTGTCCTGTGGCATGCATTCAAGCAGTGAGAGAGCGATATAGGAAAATTCTGGACCTCGCCTGCCTCAGAAGTGAAGAACAGTAGCTTTCTATTAACAGGAAGAATAACCCTAGGTTCCTTTCAGACTGGAGCTCCTCACAGGTCTCAGAGCCTGACAGCAGGATTAAAGAGCTAGCCACTATAGGCAAGCTACCATAAGGGAACCTCAGCAACAATACCTCCTTAGTGCCTACCTCTTCTGGCAGAAAAGATTATTTACTTGAAGCACTACATGATCTCATAATTACTAAACGGTTCTGTTAAAAGGCAGCCATTAAAATCTTGCCCTTGTTCAGTACACTATTTTGCGCATGGGGGGAGGGGGGAAGAAAGCATAATTTGCCGCCAGATTGGTTGCACAACTGAAAAAAATTCTTTGCGGCCAAACTAAAAGAGGATATTAAACAAACTCAGCATGAGAATTTATGGTACCATCAATGTCACAATCCTAAGTTCAGTGTCTGGACAAACACTGCATGACTGCGATGAGGGTCTTTATTTTTTTGCTTCTGAATATCTTGTTGAACAGAGCATTGTCAGAACTCCAAAATCCACCAGACATATCCAGCCAGTGGAATGGAGTAAAGTGAAGCTTCAAGATGAAGTGAAGTCAATACAGCTTAAAATACAGACATCGCTCCCAAACTCAGAAGGCAACCCTCGGAGCAGATCCAATTCTAGTAAGTTTAAATTCCAGTAAGTTTAATGATGCAGAGTGTTGAAGGAAGGACATAAGTAAACAAAACAAAACAAGACATTAATATCTGTTTCAGAAAACACACTCCCATTAGCTCATCCCATTCACTCAACAAGAAACGAAGGCATCTCTCTAAAATGCCCTTTTCTCAGAGAAATGTGTCCATATTCACACTTACTAAGAACTTTGGAGTTGTTTTCCAGCATCCATTGGATCAGAGCTTTCCTGACATATCAACTTTGTAGCTTATTTCAATGGACAAAAACTTAACTGCAGATAGTAAATGTAAAGGGACCCCTGACCATTAGGTCAAGTTGTGACCGACTCTGGGGTTGCGGTACTCATCTTGCTTTATTGGCCGATGTGGCCAGCATGACAAACTGCTTCTGGCGAACCAGAGCAGCAGCGGAAACGCCGTTTACCTTCCCGCCGGAGCGGTATCTATTTATCTACTTGCACTTTGACATGCTGTTGAACTGCTAGGGTGGCAGGAGCAGGGACCGAGCAACAGGAGCTCACCCCGTCTCAGGGATTCGAACCGCTGACCTTCCGATCGGCAAGTCCTAGGCTCTGTGGTTTAACCCACAGCGCCACCTGCGTCCCTTAACTGCAGATAGTACAAACAGCTAGAAGTCTGTCAAGTCAATGAATAAAGGCAGAAGAGCTTTAAAAATAAGTGTGTGCTGTTTAGTCGTGTATTTTAGTGTACAGTTGTATCTACTAATTTGTATATAGGATCTGCCTAATTCGAAGGGTGCGTAAACGGGCATTGCACAGTTATAAACACTTAGAATTGTTTGAGCAATGGAGGCCATGTCGTTGAATGCTAAATCCTGCCGAAAGAACCAACTTTCCTAAGAGTATTCTCAACACATGCGTCGACATTATTCAGTGACTGCAGTCTCCTTGGAAGTAAAAGGGCTAACAACACAGCTCCCCAAGCACATTGGCAGCCCGCTATAAGAAAAGGGCTGATTGATGGCCTGTCAGGGACTAGCTGGATGAGGAAGAGTGGTGGAATCTGCCCAACCAAGAGCCCCACAGGGAAGATGCAGAGGAAGAGGATTTCGAACCTGGCGATTGATGGTGGGACACCAGTCACACAGGCGAGGACAAGCTGGGAAGTGCTGGAAGCAGGGGGCTTGAGGGACAGCGAAGAGATGGGAGCAGACAGGTGCCCCAGCACAGGACAGGGGGATGAGGTTCCTAGTTTGGATGGAGGCACAGGCAGCGATGATAGAGAGGAGAAAGACTCTGCCGTCTGACAGCTTCTCTACTGACAGCCTGCCTTCACCTTCCACTCCTAGAACGAGGTGGCTGTAACTGCTTGTTGCCGAACAGCAAGCCAGGCAGACACAGAGGGAGTCCCATGTAGGTTGCTGTAACAAGCAATCACAGAGAGAGAGAAGGCTGATACCGAGTGCTAGGGAGTGCTAATGAGGGGCTGCAAGCCAGTCCAAACAACGTCTTTGTTTAGACAGTTTTACCCATTAGTAAAGGTAAAGGGACCCCTGACCATTAGGTCCAGTTGTGGCCGACTCTAGGGTTACGGCGCTCATCTTGCTTTATTAGCCGAGGGAGCCAGCGTACAGCTTCTGGGTCATGTGGCCAGCATGACTAAGCTGCTTCTGGCGAACCAGAGCAGCAGACAGAAATGCCATTTACCTTCCCGCCAGAGCAGTACCTATTTATCTACTTGCACATTGACGTGCTTTCGAACTGCTAGGTTGGCAGGCGCAGGGACTGAGCTCACCCCGTTGCAGGGATTCGAACCGCCAACCTTCTCATCGGCAAGTCCTAGGCTCTGTGGTTTAACCCTCAGCGCCACCCGCTTCCCTTACCCATTAGAAATCTCTGTAAATTCTTTGTTTTGCTTCCCTTCATAAAGAAACTAACTGCAAGTGAGCTAAGCCTCTTTCTCTTTCTCTCTCCAACCTGCGAACCAACTGCCTTGCCTGTCAGACTGTGACATGGCCAGACAGCCCACAGATAACAAGACACCAGCACCTATGCAAAGTCATGGACAGCCCTTACTTTAGGTGCTTCCTCAGAAGGAAATCCATCACCTAGAATTCAAAATTGATGCCCTCTGTTTTTCTTTCAGGTATTGATGCCCAATGGATGAATGCACTGAAACTGCGCCGAGTGACCAGCAGCCCTTCTCTCCAACGTTCCCGCCCTCACAGCCCTAACGGTTTTTTGCCGTACCTTCAGGACCAAGGCACCTACGCTGCTGCCGTGAGACGGACCCAGGTTCCTGTAACCTATCAGATCACTTCTCTGAGTCAGTCGAGAGGATCGTCTCCCACACCATATTTGTCATCGCTACATTTGAACTCAAAGGGAAGCAGCACCTCCAGCGCAGCTTCGGATAGCCCTTCGGAAAGAGACAGGTCCAAAACTAAAAACCGGCACAGCTACCACAGTGGTGACTCTCGTAGTGTGTCAGGAAGCGGAAGGCGCTTTTCAAGGGGTTCGGGGGGTGCTCAGGCAGCTGCTAGGAACCCAGAGAAATTCCGCAGGCATTCCCAGCCAACGTACAGTCAACACTCATCGAGGTCACATGACAGGAAGTCTCCTCATTACCCCCAGCAGCCCAGGTTGATCCCAGGGATGCCTTTGAAAACTGAAAGCAAACCCAAAATAGAAGAGGAAGAGGGAAGCAAAGTTGGTGAAGGCGGATGGACCAAAGTTGATTATTCGAAAAAGTCTCATCGGCATATCGTTGGCAAACAAAGAGAAGAGAAGTCAAAAGGAACTGGAACCAGCCAGAAGAAAGTCCATTGATGTTTTTTTGAGAAATAGGTTTTATTTTATTCTTTTGGACATTTAGTTTCTACAGAGAAAGGGGGGGGGGCGTTTTTAAAGATTCGCCTGACAATGAACGTGAGACTAGCGCTATTGAACATGAATACACTACCTCTCATGGAGATCAAACCCACAAGTCCACGACAGGCGTGGGTTGTTGGGGTTTCTACTCACTGCAGCCAGGTGAATAGGATGCTATTGTTTGCATTGTGGATAGTCACATGCTGCAAGTTCTCTTTGCTTCCAGTTGGGTGCTCATGATTTTAACTTAATACTTCCACAAGTGTTAAATTAAGAAATCGCCTTAGTTTCAGTCTGATCCCGTAGGGATAGGACCACAAAACACAACTGCCTCCCCCCCCCCCCCCGCAACACAATGGCTGAAAAAAATGTGACTGGAAAGGTTATCCTTTCCTTACTTATGCAGCTCTCATTACAATATCCTGTCCTGTTGAGTTACAGATAGGTAGCCGTGTTGGTCTGCCATAGTCAAAACAAAAAAATTCCTTCCAGTAGCACCTTAAAGACCAACTAAGTTAGTTCTTGGTATGAGCTTTCGTGTGCAAGCACACTTCTTCAGATAACCTGTTGAGTTTGTTTCTCCCGATCTGCTCACTGCCCCCTATTCAGGCCCCTCTGGGCTCCTCTCTGGTGATGGGGGAACCCCAGCCCTCCATTTAAAGATGCAGTCCCCACATATTTCCTTTGGACTAATTCTTACGATCATGAAATTATTTAATACTGTATATTCTGCAGAGAAGAGCAAACAAAATAGAAAAAAAATAGCCTTGATCGCTCTCGTTTTATTTTTTTATTTTTTTCGTATGACTATTTATTAACATATGGCAAATGTTTTTTATTAATTGCATTTTAATTGTACCCAGCCTTATAAACTACTGTTAATACATGCTATAATTCTACTGAGGTACCTTTGGGGAGGAATTTTGTCTTCTAAGACTGTGGTCCTGAACATGAAAGTAAATCCCACTGCATTAAATGTTACTTTTGTCTGAGTATACATGCTTTGGATTGGACAGTGTTCCCTGTTGGCTTTGGCAATGAAATTTTTAACTCTGTATAAACAGAAAACAAAGCTTAGCATATTCAACCGCATCAGTCCGTTATGAAAAGGAAATGGTTTGAGGGTTTGTTTTCAAATCTTTTGATTTTGAAGTGGTATGTATATGTGGAACAATTAATCCATATTTCCCAAATGTGTTCTCCCCCTGCTTGCAATACACTGGAAGATTTTTAAAAGAAAATAAAACCTTCCTAACTCTCAGTAAGATGGTGTGCCCTTCTGCCATAAATCCAACCCAGAAACAGAAAGGGGAGAAAGCACAGAGACCAAGTTTTGAGAAATGACTTGCTTCCATTTATTCAAAAATTCTCAATCACACAGCACGGATTCACACGTGTATAACTATTTTAAGTATTTATTTTGTATGATTCTTAACATCCTTTAGTCTGCAGAGGTCTCTGAAGGGACTCGCAGCAAAGGATTCATAACATGAAACTATACCACATCAAACAGCAGTACATAAAGGTTGCATAGACGATGTAATTTTACATTAAGTGTCATCAGATTACTTAAACAGAGCTCCATCCTTCCAAAGTTTTGTCTCTAGGGTTATGTCTTCTTGGCTGGAATGGAAACGGCCTCTATTTCTGGGTCACCTCAGCTCCACAGCAGTTCTCTCAGATTGGCAATAAGGAACTAAAAACTTGCAGCCCTTTATAAGATAGAAAACGTCAGCAGAACAAGGAATTTGCAGCTCTGTGGAAATCCGTAAGTTGCTTTAAAACTTTTAAGGGAAACCTCAGTCCTGACCTTGTCCTTAAGGGTTTAGGGCTTTACAAATAGGAGACAACAGGCAGCATCCAAACTGTTCTGAGCTAATGAGCTAGGTGCCTGCAGTGGGCCTGCTCCCTGCTTCTCCCACTGAGCATGTACAGCCTTGTTAAGGCAATGTTCGGCAGTGGGTTACGCATACTCGGCAGGGGTCGCCAGAGGTAGCTGCTTTCTGTAACAGATGGCTGCTACTTAGAGGGCAAGGAGAAAAGCAAAGGTTAAGCCAACACTTCAAGCCACGAAGCCTACCTTTTGGGATTGTTACAGGAGAGGGGAGAACTTTGGGATTCTGCATGGTCAGCTTCCCATGAAAGCAGCTTCATCACGCGGCTAAACTTTTATTTGAAACTTAGGGAAATGGAGGCCTAGGCTGCATACACACGGCGTTTTGTTCTACCCTCAGCGGAGGCCGAGTACAGTGGTACCTCGGGTTACATACACTTCAGGTTACATACGCTTCAGGTTACAGACTCCGCTAACCCAGAAATAGTACCTCGGGTTAAGAACTTTGCTTCAGGATGAGAACAGAAATCATGCTCTGGCAGCGTGGCAGCAGCAGGGGGCCCCATTAGCTAAAGTGGTGCTTCAGGTTAAGAACAGTTTCAGGTTAAGAACGGACCTCCAGAACGAATTAAGTACTTAACCAGAGGTACCGCTGTACAGTGGCACCTTGTTCTTGAACTTAATCCGTTCCGGGAGTCTGTTCAACTCCTGAAACGGCTCGAAAACCAAGGCGCGGCTTCCGGTCGACTGCAGGAGCTGCGGGACATTCAGATTCTGAGAAACGTTCACAAACCAGAACGCTTCCGGGTTTGTGGTGTTCAGGAGCCGATTTGTTCGGGAGACAAGCCGTTTGAGTACCAAGGTAGCACTGTACTTGTTTTTCCAGTGTAGCCCCCACGCTCTAGACTAGACATTGCTTCTTTTTTTGCCCCTGAAAAATGCTTCTTGAGGAACTGGTTTTTCCAAAAATATAAGCTCGTTGCTGATGGATTCTGTGTTAGCTCACAGTGTGTCAGTTTGAATGCCAACGGAGTTGGCTGTACCTGCATCTGCCCAATGACAATGCAGATGGGTTTTTATACCAGGATCATAATTCACCTGGGGCAGGTGAGGGGAGGAAAAGGTGTGGATTACCTAACCAAGGGGAGAGTTTTCAAATGTGTACTAAAGTAACCATACCCACACTTGTGGGTGATGGGATCTAAAACCAATCTAGATTGGAAGCAGTGTGTTGGGAATGAGCACGAATGCTTCTGGATTGAGGAAAGCTACCTTTCTGTGTTCTACAAATCAGCTAGTGTGTACCCAGCCTTAGCCTGTACAGTGGTACCTCGGGTTAAGTACGTAATTCGTTCTGAAGGTCCGTACTTAACCTGAAACTGTTCTTAACCTGAAGCACCACTTTAGCTAATGGGGCCTCCTGCTGCTGCTGCGCCGCCGGAGCACGATTTCTGTTCTCATCCTGAAGCAAAGTTCTTAACCTGAAGCACTATTTCTGGGTTAGCGGAGTCTGTAACCTGAAGCATATGTAATCTGAAGCGTATGTAATCTGAAGCGTATGTAACCCAAGGTACCACTGTACGTGAAGCAAAATAAGAGAAGAATCCCAAATTGGTAGAGTGAACTATGCCATTTCAAATTATTTTTTTCCCAAATTATTACAAATCAAACAAAATTAATTTAATACAATTTCTTAAAATCAGGTTTCCTGCTCCGGTTCCAAGCATACAGTCGTCATCATCATTTCCTCGCATATCCGCAACATTTATTTAGAGTCCACTTGGCATCCTTCACTTGTCGTTAGACCATTCTTCCAGCTAGCCACTTTTTTCCACCTTACAAATAGCTGAACTATGCCATTTCAAACCACCTAAGGGGATACAAGTTTTGAATGTTTTCCCCACATTTAAAATAAAAATTTGTAAGGCCTATTGCGGGGGACGTTGACCCAAAAAGTTCTAGCTCAGCTCTTTTGCTTCAAATTTTTCAGATTATTTATGCCGTTTATGTATTCTGAAGTGCTACAGACAAATCTGCCTACTGTCACAGTTGGAAATTCATTTCCCACTGTTAAAACATTCTTGAAAGCAGGGTTGTTCTCTCTGGACTTGCTGGGGCAGGGCTGGTGGAAGGAACAGCTGTATATCAGAGGTGTCCATGTCCTTCATCACCCCATTAGAAGAGGCCAGGCTAATACAGTGGTGCCTCGCAAGACGAAAAGAATCCGTTCTGTGATTCTCTTCGTCTAGCGGTTTCTTCGTCTTGCGAAGCAAGCCCATTGACGGATTAGCGCTATTAGCGGCTTTTAGCGGCTTATCTGCTGATCGGATCAGCTGATAAGCGGCTTAGCAGCTTAGAAAAGGGGGGGAGGGGAAAAAACCAGCAGGAACTCGCAATACATTGTCGTCTTGCGAAGCAAGCCCATAGGAAATTCGTTTTGCGAAGCACCTCCAAAACGGAAAACTCTTTCGTCTAGCGAGTTTTCCGTCTTGCAAGGCATTCGTCTTGCGGGGCACCACTGTACACTTAATTCTGCTGGGTTCGCTGCTGTTCCTCTCAGGCCTTTCTCACCTTGGAACCTGCCAAGCCAAGTTAGCAGGTGCCATGAAAAATAGGTTCCTAGGGGTTCCATATAAATTTGCATCAAAACATGTATGATTATGAATGTTTTGCATATTTTAATATTGAATGTGTGAGGGTTGGGTTTGCTTGGTTTGGGTTTTTTTAGCAGCGGTCCTGAGGCTTCACCAGCTTGCTGCAGTTGGTTATTAAGAATGTCCAAATGGATTCCTTTGCTGTTTGTAAGCAATTTAATTCCGTGCCTAATTTTAATCTACACTCTACTGTGTGTCCACATCTGCTCTCTTAAAGCATTCATTAGCATTTAAAGGCGAAAGCTGATGGTATTGATCACACTTATTAAAACTGAACAATCGTACAGCAGTGATTGGCTGGAAATCACCATCCTCTGTTGGAATCACTGTTAAAACAAGAAGAAAACTGAGCAAAACGGAGAAAAATAAATAGTGAGGGCTGAGGGGGAAAATGCTTTAAAAGAACTCCAGCATAGGAAAAGGAGAGATAATAAAGTGGGAAGTGATCATATTTTCATGAGACAATACATTTTTTTGAAAAATGTTTTTAGTAAAACCCCGGTTAAGAACTTGTTTTAATTTGTGGATTCACATTAAGTAGCTTGAAAGCCCTTGAGGCCATGAAAACGTATGAAGTAAATACGTTATTACAGTACATTTATAATACATTTAGCAAGGCTTAAATGTAGGATGGCCAGAAACAAAGAAAGATGGGGTATTGTGACTCTAATAATTATGCAGAAGAGGAAATTCAGAAGCTGCCATTTGCCATGATTACAAGATGAGAAATCTGTGACTCTCCAGATGTTTTTGGACAAGAACAACAACAATAATCTGCCATCATCCCCACTTAGCATGGCCAATGCTCAGTGTTGATAGGAGCTGTCATTCAATAACATCTGGAATACTGAAGGCTCCCCATTCGTTGTAAAGGTCAGAAATGTTGCATGCAGTAAATCCCCTTATCTGTATTTAAGGCACAGTAGCTCAGTTCTCCTTCGCTTTTGGTCACCCCCAGCTGTGTGTAGGTGTGATCTAGTTCCCATTAGTGTGGGAAACCTGTGTCACAGGTCACATGCGCTCCCTACATTTAAGTCATATTTAAAGGACATGACTCTACTCCAAGAATCATGGGAAATGTAGTTTGTTAAGGGTGCTAGAAAGTGTAGCTCTGTATGGTTAAACTACAGTCCCCATGATTTTTAGGGGGGGAGCCATACTTTAAATGCTTGGTGTGGGTGTGCCAGTGCTTTCTTGCCATGCGAATCTTCCAGTTTTACTGGGTGGGAGAATGTTTTGGGTTTTTGTTGGGTTGTTTTTATTTTGATTATATATTTTGTGGTTTTCGGTTTTGTTCTGTGGACCGCCCTGAGACCTCTGGGTATAGGGCGATATATAACTAATAATAATAATAATAATAATAATAATAATAATAATAATGTTTTGTAGTGTTCCTATGAACCGCCCTGAGACCTCTGGATATAGGGCGGTATATAACCACTAATAATGTTTTGTAGTGTTCCTAGTTAGTGAACATACACATACATAGGTAATATTCTGTTGCTTTCACTCAGTCAACAATTGAAATTTGAAAGAGATACCAGAGAGATCAGTTACCTGGTTTTGTTGCTAGTGTGATGCTCTTACAGCTGTACATTGGAACCTTGGTTTTCAAATGTAATCCGTTCCGGAAGACCGTTCGACTTCCAAAATGTTCAAAAACTGATAATAATAATAATAATAATTTATTATTTATACCCCGCCCATCTGGCTGGGTTTCCCCAGCCACTCTGGGCGGCTTCCAAAAGAATATTAAAATACTATGATACATCAAACATTAAAAGCTTCCCTAAACAGGGCTGCCTTCCGATGTCTGACTGAAAGCGGAAGCCTCAATTCAATAGGGAAACACAAAACGGAAGCTGCTTAGCATGTTTGGCTTCCAAAAATCATTCGAAAACCTAAGCAGTTACTTCCGGGTTTTCGGCGTTTGGGTTCCGAAACATTCGTCAACAGAGACGTTTGCGAGTCAAGGTTCCACTGTAGCACCATGTTGCCAAAATGGCTTGTTTTCAATAGGTCGGTGGAAATGGGAGGCAGAAGCAGAGCTTGATCCTAGAAGCTGAAATGCTGTTATAGGATTGGTGGGATAGTCTGGATCCCCACCAAGTATATGGATGTGTATCTTTAAGACAGAATTCTGAAGCAAGAGGAACTGCTGAAGTCATCCAGTCAGTCTCTTTATTAAGCTAATGGCCCTAGCCATTGTTTCTCTGTCTAGAAAGATGGCCAAGTACAGGTGTATAGGAACATACTAGTAGAAACTACTAGTGATGCTTGCAGAAGGAGGGAACAGGTCTTTCTCCTCACCTGCTTGAGCTGATGTCACCCTGAATGTAGGACAATAGGTCAGGGACCAGTCTTGTCTAGGTTCATGTGGTGTTGGCACGGGACACACAGAAACTTGCCTTTCTCTCTGTGCTGAATCTAAAGCTATGGATCCCTTCACCCCAAAATCTAACAGGGGAGCAACATCTGTTGGGGTGTTCGTGCTGTGAACGCTTCCATCTTATGTGTGGCCTGTGTGCATATGTGGGTAAATAAAACTGCAGGTCCCAAAGACCCCACTGTTTTCAGTCACCTAGATTCCAAGGAAACCAAACCCTGAAATCTCTTACTGCTCGGAGCGCACGCAATATAATAATATGACTGAACTCTGATGTGCTATTACAAATAACAGCAGTCTGTATAAAATTGCTATGAACTCCTGCATTTTAGTGCCAATGCACTGCCGTCTCTTGTTTTGGTGAAAGAATATTAGAATAACTAACGCCTGTAAACCTGGGGTTACCAAGAAGCAATAAAAACACAATTAAAAACCATACAGCATGCAGCACAGCGCATTACAATCACTGCAGCAGGCAAGGGAAAAAATCATTAAGTGGTCTGCCAAAGACCCTCAGCAATTTTCAAGTGGTCAGGGGGCAGAAATTTAGATACTACAGATATAAACCATTTTAGTTTCTAACAAACTAACCAGATATGCTGGTGCCCTTACATTTTCTAAAGAAAGCCACCATGCCCTTAATTTTAATGCTTTCCCTTTAGTCGAATGATACTAACATAAAATGTTCACTATTCTTTCTTTTTTTCTGTTTCCAAACTACTGCTTTTACTTATATGCAACTGTATGCAAATCAAGTCAATTAGTCTGCTCTTATAATTAATGAACATGGATTTCTTCAGCTGAGCAACAGCCCTGGTCACACTATAAAACTATTTATGACCTGAGTTTTTCTCACTATTCTCTCCCACTATTCTGTCTGGCTCTCTCTCTGTGATTCATAGTCGGCATATTATGTCCATCACTCCTTCCAGCCCACAGGAAAGTGTATTGCTTTAATTTTATCTCCTCGTGACCCATTCCTAGTGCCTCTCTCTAGTACAACTCACCATGTATGACAATCACTGGCAGCAGTGCTAGTAGGTACTCAATGTGGGCAGACATCAAAACCACCATCCACTGACCATTATCCAGCAACTTGCTGAGCTGATTTAATGAGGTGAAGTTGCTCAAACATACTTTGTTCTTCCCTTTCCTCCTGTGAGAAATCCCTCAAAACAATGACCTCTGTATGTTGCTTTGCTTAGAACAATTCCCCTTTCTAACTCCATTGATGCTTGGGAGAATGAAACCTCAGCCTTCGAACACCCTGCTTTCAAGAACATGGAGTTTGGGCTTCAAAAGACAGGCATTTTAATATCTTTTTAAAAGTCTACTTGTGATTATCTTTACCCTAATTGTTACACTTTTCCAGGTAAGTAAGCAACCTTTTCTTCTTTACCTGTGCCGGGGGGGGGGGGGAGCAGTGGTTTAAAAACCTCTTAAGTCTTTAGATATTTTTCACAAGTAAAACACAGCATAATGAAGATGTCTCCAGAAATCTAAAATAGTTTTGTAGGTTTAAGGTCTGCATCTTTCCTTTTTCTGAGTGGACGGCTCAAAACAATTTGTCAAGCCACCCCAGAGTGGTGCAGGACTTATTTATGGCAGGAAAACAAATAAAGAACAGTAAAGTAAAAAATATTTCAAAACTGACATACAACCTCTCTAATTCAAGGGGACTGGAATACATAACATATAGCTGGAGATTCCCATAACTAGGTGGGTTATTTGGCACAGCATTTCAAGAAATTACTTGTGGGCATGGACTAGTATATAACTGCAGGGAAGTGTGTGGCTGTGGTCTAAACCACTGAGCCTCTTGGGATTGCTGATCAGAAGGTCAGTGGTTCAAATCCTCATGACAGAGTGAGCTCCCGTTGCTCTGTCCCAGCTCCTGCCAACTTAGCAGTTTGAAAGCATACCAGTGCAAGTAGATAAATATGTACCACTGTGGCGTGAAGGTAAACAGCGTTTCCATGCGCTCTGGCTTCTGTCCCGGTGTTCTGTTGCTCCAGAAGCGGTTTAGTCATGCTGGCCACATGACCCGGAAAGCTGTCTGTGGACAAAGGCTGGCTCCCTCGGCCTGAAAAGCGAGATGAATGCTGCACCCCATAGTCGCCTTTGACTGGACTTAACCATTCAGAGGTCCTTTACCTTTACCTTAGTGTATAACTTGCATAACTAACCAGGGGATGACAACAACCCAGAATACCATATCCATAAAGGCACAGAATGGAATGGGTAAATGTCTTCTGCAGCCCAAGAGGTGCTGAACTGTAATGTGTTGTTCTCGTGCACCAAAAATGTTAGCCCACATCCTACTAAAATATATTTTAAATTGCTAATAATATATTTCACGACAATCATGTTCCACTAGTACATCAATGCAGCTTCATGTAAGAAAGTACAAAGTGATGCACATGGCGGGGACGGACCCTAATTTCACATATAATTTCACATGTGGTCTGACTTGATGGTGACCGGCCAGGAATGAGACATTGAATAGCTTTATCAAGATGCTGACTCGGTGCAAAAGGTAAACTCCATGCTTGGGATTATTAGGAAACAGATAGAAAGCAAAAGTGCCAATAACACAATGTTGTTTAGTCGTGTCTGACTCTTCATGACCCCATGGACCAGAGCACGCCAGGCACTCCTGTCTTCCACAGGTCAAACTCATGTTCGTAGCTTCGAGAACACTGTCCAACCATCTCGTTTTCTGTCGTCCCCTTCTCCTTGTGCCCTCCATCTTTCCCAACATCAGGGTCTTTTCCAGGGAGTCTTCTCTTCTCATGAGGTGGCCAAAGTCTTGGAGCCTCAGCTTCAGGATCTTTTCCTTCCAGTGAGCACTCAGGGCTGATTTCCTTCAGAATGGAGAGGTTTCATCTTCTTGCAGTCTCCTCCAGCACCATAATTCAAAAGCATCAATTCTTCGGCGATCAGCCTTCTTGATGGTCCAGCTCTCACTTCCATACATCACTACTGGGAAAACCATAGCTTTAACTATATGGACCTTTGTTGGCAAGGTGATGTCTCTGCTTTTTAAGATGCTGTCTAGGTTTGTAATTGCTTTCCTCCCAAGAAGCAGGCGTCTTTTAATTTCGTGACTGCTGTCACCATGCAATAACACAATGCAGTTATACAAATCTGTGGCAAAACTATACTGTGTATAGTTCTGATTGCCTCACCTCAAAAAGGATACTGTAGAGCTGGAAAAGCTTCACAAAAGGGCAACCAAAATGATCAAAGTGCTGGAGCAACTTCCCAATTTTAGAAAAGTTACAATATTTGGGGGGTTTAGAAAATAGTGAGTAAAGGGATAACGTGACAGAGGTGTATAAAATTAAGTTACACGTGGTGTGAAGAAAGTACAGTGGTACCTCAGGTTAAGTACTTAATTCGTGCCGGAGGTCTGTACTTAACCTGAAACTGTTCTTAACCTGAAGCACCACTTTAGCTAATGGGGCCTCCTGCTGCTGCTGCGCCACCAGAGCCCGATTTCTGTTCTCATCCTGAAGCAAAGTTCTTATCCTGAAGCACTATTTTTGGGTTAGCGGAGTCTGTAACCTGAAGCATATGTAACCTGAGGTACCACTGTAGATCCTGGGATAGCTCAGTTGGTAAGAGCATGAGACTCTTGATCTCGCAGTCGTGGGTTTGAGCCCCACTGGGCAAAAGTTTCCTGCACTGCAGGAGATTGGACTTAGGTGACCCCTGTGGTCCCTTCCAACTCTACAATTCTATGGTTCCCTTTCTTACAGGTATGAGAGAACTGGTGTCATCCAATGAAGCTGAAGACTGGAGCATTTGGGGCAGACAAAAGAAAGCGCTCCCACAACGTATAGTGATGGCAGCCATCTTAGAACCGTAGAAATGTTGAGTTGGAAGGGACCACGAGGGCCATTCAGTCCAACCCCCTGCAATGCAAGAATCTTGGATGGCATTAAGAGGATTAGAGAACTTCATGGGAATAAGGCTATCAGTGACTACTAGCTATGAAGGCTGTGTTCTACCTCTGTGGTCAGAGGTTGCATGTCTCTGAATACTAGTTGTAAGAGAATACAGTGGTGCCTTGGTTCTCAAATGCCTTGGTAGTCAGAGCCTTGGTTCCCAAACGCCGAAAACCCTGGAAGTAAGTCTTCCGGTTTTTGAATGTTTTTTCGGAAGCCGAACGTCCAATGCAACTATTGGCTATTGTTTCTGGGGCACCTGCACCAATCAGAAACTGCGCCTTGGTTTTTGAACATTTCGGAAGTCAAACAGACTTCCGGAACAGATTAAGTTTGGCGCTTTTGTTTTTGCTATTTATTTTGTGTTTTTTTGAGGCTTTTTCAGTTAATTTGTTTTTGTGACTGTGTGGAAACCAGTTCAGCTACTGATTGATTGTGTGAGTGCGGAAATGGATAAAAGCCCCCATCCAAACAATGACTATCATCAGTAAGAACAAATTTTATTTTTTATCATCTACAATACTTTCTTATTTATTTTATAGTACAATACATTGATCACTGCTTTCATTTTATGGATCAATGGTCTCGTTAGATAGTAAAATTCATGTTAAATCGCTGTTTTAGGGGATTTCTTGAAAGTCTGGAACGGATTTATCCATTTTGCATTACTTTCTATGGGAAAGTGTGCCTTGGTTTTGGAACACTTTGGTTTTGGAACGTACTTTTGGAACAGATTAAGTTTGAGAACCAAGGTACCACTGTAAAGGACAAAATAGGTCTCTGCCAGATCTGATAGGGCTCATCTTATGGCCTTATAAAAAACAAACACCTTATTGGTTTTTAAATCTGTACTTCGCAGGCTACCGCGGAGTAAATGCAATTAACTAGCCTTTGACGGTGTAGTTAGTATAACAGTGGCGGAGACAGGGCTGTAAAGTGCAACTTTGGAAGGAGAAATGGAGTGTTACAAACAACAAATGTCACTCTTTTCACTTGGGAAAAGCTGTAGGATATACAGGTGTGTTTGGGTGCCTTACCTTGCAACTGGGATGTGAGGGGAACAGCTCTAAAGAACCTATTGCAGCTGGTAAACATAAACACAGTACTAAAACAGGGCCTGAGCTGAAGATCTTCACAGGCATTAGAGTTTATGAACAAAATCCAGCCAGCACTTAAAATGTCAATCTTGCTTAACCTAAAATTTATTATCTTGGCTGCATGATTATCACAGTATTTCCAATAGCTGGTTGAAATACAATTCTTATCTGTCCCTTCCACTTTACAAGCATTTCTTTTTTTTTTAAGCTTTCCAAAAAGCGGAAACAATCACTTTTCTTCAGTATCTGAAAAGCATTTGTGAGCTAAAGTGGATTTGGAAGAATGAAGTGTGGTCTAGTCTCTAGAGAGCTCTTTTCAGTTCATTTGCTTTTGCCTGCACTTTGAGAAGCCAATGGTGCAGGTAAGTATGTAATTAAGGGCTTATTTAAAATGTTGATTCTTTTACATGTCAGCTTGCTGCAGCATGCCCACAAGGAATAATAACCCACAGAGAGTTTACATACTCCCGGTTTTCTATTGTGATTTGGGCTGTGTAAGATTTCTGTTTTCTGGATCACGCCTGGCTCGTGTTACAGATTATGTGGCTTGTGTGCGTGCCACACACATCGCCACACACGTGAAGCAAGGCCCGAGTTTGCTCAACTCCAAATCAGTGTGTGCCCTTAAGACCATGTTCTGGAAAAGCAAGGGTGAAAATAAAACACAGAACAGTGTACCTTTCTGCAGTCGTCCCTGAAGCCACTTACAGTATAATGAACTATTAGCTACATTTCTGAAGTGTGTAGACTTTCAACATTACACTTTTACCATTGCAAATGAAATGCATTGCTTTTTGCTGTTTGCTAGGTTAATCATCATATTTTTGTGCAAATCTACTCAGGAGTAAGCCTCACTTAAGTCAACAGGCCTCAGAATTGCAGCCTAAATGTATTCAAATGTTAATTGCATGCCTTAAAAAAATAAAAAATCACCTAGGTAGAGCAAGTCACACCACCACCGCTGGAGTCTGATTTTACGTTTGTATAAATTATGTGCAAAAGGTAAATTTGAAGGAACGCATATTGCGCATGCCTATGAAACAGCATTTTAGCCCTACTTTCGTTATGTTTTTGCACGGCTGTTTATTCTTGTTTTTTAAAGTGGGACTCCATTTTAGCTAGATAGTTTTAGACTGCATCACTATAAAATGAACTAGCAACGGTGCAGCAATCAGCTTTTCCTGGAACCAATTAAATTTTGAGGGATTGCCCGCAATCCTGCGACGGTGCAAACAACTTTTATACGCCAGAATAGCTGCAGCACCAGCCACTACAGCAAGCACACCTCAAGTTCTGACTCTTGGTTTCCGCTTGCCAACAGAACCTCCTCTAAACTTGCAGAGAGCAATTTCCTCCCGGGGCGAGCATGCGGCTCGGCCTCCCCCTCCCCTTTCCTTCTATGCAAATACTTCAAGGCTTATTTCGCGCCACTGAGCTAGGTCCTTGCAGCACCACAAAAACGCCAGAGGAAAAAGAAAATAAAGTGGGGAAAGGTAGGTTCCGCAGCCACGCGCAATTTATCCGCGTTTGAGCTCCGAGCTTTGCAGGGAGAATGAAGCGCCTGAGCTCCGTGGCAAAGAGCAGGATGCGGCAGGACCTCTTTATGGACCTTCCAGGACTCCAGCAGTTGGCGGGGAAAACTGCGCGTAATCCCCGCCCTCGAGCAGCTTTGGCGCGAGTCGGCGGAGCGTTTGGTCTTTGCTCCTGCGTCCCGCGGAAAGAGGCCGTGCTGCGCCTTTCGAGTGGCTATTCCGTCGTCGACAGCATGGACCCCTTCGGCCTGCAGGTAGGGGCGTCGGGGTGAGAATTAAGACTTGGGGGCCAGGAAGTTCGGCTGGAATCCCTGGAATTGGCTTGAGTAAAAATGCATAGGATGGGGGGCTGCGCGGATGAAGAGAACAGGCGCAGCCTCCTTTTCAGCCACAGCAATTTTTTATAGTTTGCTCTTTACCGGGCATTTTAAATCCCTAAGTTGGAAAAGGTCCCGCAAGCTGCTTTAAATGAGGGAATGAACTATGAAACGTGGGGTGTTCTGGATTTTTTAAAAATGCGAACATAGCTGGGGTTGTTCGTTTTGTTGTTTATTTGCTCTTATTTTTAAATCGCATGAAAGCGTGCTTTTGGATCGCGGCCATGCTAGCTGCGCGCGTTCCTCTGCAAGCTGCGCGCCAGCCGCTCTCTTTCCCAAGGGCTTGCATGCATCAGAATCGCGCCTGAAGAGCGAATAATAATAAATAAAAAATCATGCGCTAGAAATATACCCAGAGAGAGTCTGTTTTGCTTCTAGCAGCTAACAAGTTTGTGGAGCAATCCTGAGATTTCTGGCTCTGTCGAAATAGGTGGAGGAAGGCGGCTGGCTTTTAGGGCAAGCTGCGACTCGTTTCGGTTTAACCCCGAGGTCTTGTTCTCCGGGCCCCTACCAAGGAGAAGGGAGCATAATGTTTTTAAGCATTGCATCCCCCGGAATCCCCCTGCAGTTTTGAATGGGGGGAGAGCGCGCGCAGCCCCGGGGTCCTGCAAAAACTGCACGCGCTTACTCGGAAGGCAGCCCCGTGGAACTCACTGGGGTTTACTTTGGAGTAAGCCAAAAGCAACGCTGCGCCTTTTGGGTGCGCTTTTTAAATAGGTGGCCGTGCTTCCGCTAGCCTGACCAAACATTTCTCCATAGCAAAACGTCTCTCTCCCCCCCCCCCCGGGTGTTACTTCCCCTCTTGTTCCGGGATATTTTTCGAACTGCAAGCTTTCTTGGGGAGAAAAATGGGACCAGGGAAACCACTCCCAATTCAGGGGGCAATCTCGTGCATATAGTCCATTCCTCTCATGCAAAAGATGGAGGAGGGCCTCTTATCCCTCCCTTCCCCGCAAGGCAGCGGAGGGGGGCGAGCCCCTCTTTTCCCGCTCTTTAGCGCGCTCCCCCACAGCGCTTTTATCTGCTCTCCGCCCGCCCACCAGCCACGTGAGCCGCCTGGGACTTTCGGATTTACCCCTTTATGGATTCGGAGTTAGACTTGGCCCGCGTGGCCGCTGCCTGCCCGGGCTGTGGGGGCCCAGGAGGCAGCTATGGGGCTGGCGAAGGTGGATACAATTCTGTAAAGTTCCAGCTTTCCGCAAGTGTGTGGGGCTAAGTAGCTGCTTTGAGGGAGAACCCGCAGCGCAAGCAGCTGAAACGGCCATTGGAGCGAATGGGGAGTAGTAGAGAGATGCCTTGAGTCCTCATTTAT
The DNA here is from genome assembly GCF_965112155.1 of Podarcis liolepis. Taxonomy (NCBI): domain Eukaryota; kingdom Metazoa; phylum Chordata; class Lepidosauria; order Squamata; family Lacertidae; genus Podarcis; species Podarcis liolepis. Next base: position 116,524,240 of record NC_139554.1, on the reverse strand, counting down.
ACTTGGTCAACTTGTGAATAATCTTTGCCTTCTTGCAGCGTTTAACTCATGAACAGGCTCTGGCCTGCCTACGAGGCTTGTTTTCAGGCCTGAAAGCAGCTCCCCCCCCATAAATACCTTAATCCCAGATTTATGATTGTTACATGTGAAGTAATTATGGTTGCAGTAAATCATTGGAAAGGAAAGTCACTAGTCGTCCCAGGCAGGGTTTTGCTAATTTATTGGTGTGTCAGGATGGAGCCCAGGAATTGGAAGAACAGATTTCAAAGGAAATATGTGGTTCAGAACATGCCTTGTTTCCCAAACGTGGGTCTCCAGATTTATTTATTTTTTAACTACAACTCCCATCATCCCTAGCTAGCAGGACTAATGGTCAGGGATGATGGGAATTGTAGTCCAAAAACAGCTGGAAAGCCAAGTTTTGGGAAACATGGGTCTAGCTTGGAATTCCTTCAAGGCCTGACAGTGTTACTTGCATCTTTCTCTGAGCACCTAATACAGTGCAGATACTAGAATTCACTTCTTAATTACTTACTGGTTCACTTATGCTGACCACTTGGATTTTTTTTTTTTAACTGCCCTATCTCCAAGGTCATAGGGCCCTGTATATGGTGTTTCACTTCCACATGTTTAGCCTCACATTGACCCTGGGAGGTAGGTTGGACTGAGATATAAGTGATTGGCTTATATGAAAAGTTAACTCGTGAGTTTCATAGCTGGTCTCCTAGCCCTGTACTCTAACCACTATACCACACTTGCTTTCTAATAGTCCAGCTATCCCAAAAGTTGACACCTTCACCCTGTAGCACACCAGCTGTTTTCCTTATTTGCCACCTTACCCTGTCTCCTAATTTTAAACTTAGCTGCTCACAGTTAAGCTCCATTGAATTGAATGGGGAACACATCTGAGGAAAAGTCTTTAGAGTGTTAAATGTTATACTAAAGTCTATGCTTTGGATGTGTTCCTCTCAAGTTTTAGAATTCCTATACATTTTTTTAAAAGGTCTGCATGCTGTGGGAATTACTTTTGCACTTTGCAAACTATTATGATATTAGTAGGAGCATGAGAAAACTATTACTGGAGCTGCAATCTTTTGCCCATTTGCCCGCAACTGTTGTCTACTCAGAAATAAGCTTCATTGAGTTCATCTGGTGGACTATATAAGGATCCTGCGCTTCATATTTACAATTAATTTTATTGTCGCTTATCTATGTGGTTTTGTTTTGTGCTGGTGTGCTTGGTTTGGACAGTTTTCTGGCATAGTTGATGTTTAACATCCTGGATCATTTGCAGGAGCGTTGCAAAAAGTGCTTTGGCTCCATGCACTTTGAATACAAAATATCTGATGGTGTTTGTCTTAATTTCTTTCATTTAAAAAAAATTCAATTATTGTGAACAACCACATTTATGTAGGAGTGAGATGCACTGAATTTCCAGGGACTTGTGGTGTTAGCCAAGTGTGTATAGGACTGTAGCCCAAACCCTTTCTTCAGTTAGACTGCAGAGTGTCACCATGAATGGCTACATAAAATAGTTAAGTAATTGTGAAGAGCGTCTGATAAGGATGGAGTGATATTTGAGGAAATCTTGAAAGGCTTCAGTGCATAAGTGATAATGTACAGAGGTAAACTTAAAAGGGCAAAAAAGCGTTTCATATAATAGTTCCTCTTCGTTTCCAAAAATGTTCATGTCTTTAGAAAAATGTCAATATTTTTGAAGTTTGCATATCCAGGCATTATGTGTGGAACACACCTCTGAACTCTAAAGTTGGATTAGTAACTCACCCAATGGCTCATTTACCTGGTGGACAGAACTTGTAACCTGCAATAAGAGCCGCTTCACATATAACTCTTCAGCTGCACCAAGCTGCGCAGCCACAGACTGAATTTGCCACGCTACTGCCAAATCTGGGTTAATTAAAATTTGTGGCAGTGCAGCCACATGAATGGCTGACCATAAGCTGAAGTGGTTGGGAGTGTCAAAGAGTAGGTTGGATGAGAAAGCACAGCTGCCATTGGCTGAAACAGTCAAATGAATAAGGTTGGCAAACTTAGCAAGGAAAAGGCGCTTTTCCTGTTTTTTTGTCGTGCTATTGCTTCAATAACTGGAACCTGGTAGATACATTTTACATTTTAGAAATTTGAGACACAGCTGAAATCTTTGTTTTAGACTGGATTATTGAATTAAACCCCCCTCCCCCCCCAAAAAAACACACCTTACAATGCTTGTTGACAAGACACTTGAAGATTATGGGAGGAATTCAATTTAGCACTATGGCAATCATTCAGCCTACGCTAGTTTTTCATCTCGTCAGACTAAGCAATCCCCCCTCTTCTGATGCCCTTGTTTTTGGGGTTCTCCTGACCTCCCTTTTATGGTATGCTCAGGGGGAAGTCCTGATATGCTAGGCTTCTGATAGCAGGACTTGAATTCTGCCCAAAAATTTCCTATGTAAATATATATGGTGAAAATGCCCCCTGCCTAATAAATAATATGCCTAATTTTTACTCCTGGGTGTAGTGCAAAACATGGTGAAAATGTTAGCTTTGTGATGCAGTCTAATATGTAACAGCTCTTTGCTATCTAGTGTGATCAAGTTTAAGCATTGTGAGATTGCTCTAGAGAACTAATCTTATTATAGAAACCTAATTGAACTACCATCTTCATTTTGTAGGGAAGGAAGAAGCCCACAGCATTCCGCAATACAAAACTGATCCCCATGGAAACCTCTTCATCCTCTGATGACAGTTGTGACAGTTTTGGCTCTGATAATTTTGCAAACACGGTAAGTAAAAAGTGCGAGAATAAACAGAATTGAATGCGTGATGCTGAAAAATGCCCCATCCGTGATTAAAATGCTTTGCTTACATTTCTATACAGCAGTTATGAATATACAGTATGTACTGTAATTTCATTTCGCTTTTCCCCTTGTGCTTCTAGGTAGTAATTGTTGGAGGTAGATTAGCCACTTATTCTATCCTTTTGAAATGTCGCCTAACCTAACATGCCTGATGATTTGCTGTAACAGCTCTGAAACCATTTGTAAACCCCCTGAAACATTTTTCTTTGTTACAAAAGCTATTCTCTTGTAGTGCACTTGTAAAATGTGATTTGCTCTCTGAACAGTTTATGGAAAATAGGTTCTCTTGAAAAAAAGAGAGAGAGAGCAAGAAAGAAAAAAGAGAAACACCTAGTGTACTTTATTCTTTTTTAAAGAAACGGAGCTTCAAGCCAGAAGTTGCAGAGGAAATAGCAAAAATATTTTATGAGGATTCGGATGATGAATCATTCTGTGGTTTTTCAGAGAGTGAGATTCAGGATGTGCTGGTGAGTTGTACAGTTTAACTTGCTAATTGCATTCACACTGCATGTGCATGCTGACGCCAAAATAATACTCTGCAAGCTAATGCATGATGATTGACTAAAGCTACAATCCTAATCTCACTTACCTGGGAACAAACCCCATTGAATTCAGTAGGACTTAGTTCTGAGTAGACATGCTTAGGATTGTGCTGTAAGTCTGGGAATCGAGAGCCAGCAATTGATTGCACATGGAAGCAGTCTGCTCCCTTGTTCAGCTTAAATCAAATAATATTGGCATTTGTAGCAAACTGTGCTTTGGGCAGCCAATCCCAGTGAGACTAGCTGTCCTGCGCTGAACAGCTGATTGGTGCTCACAGAAAGCCTCACTTGGCCAAGAAGTAATCAGGTGTGCTCTTTGTGGCTCTCAGTTGTCCTTTTGCAGCCATGTCTTTTCCGGCCCACACCTGACTTCACATTTAATTATCGTTTATTGAATTTGTCAGTCGCTTTCTTCTTGCCCAGGGCAACCTAAAGCAGTTTACGACGAAACAGACAGACAGACAAAAACAACAACAATCCACATAGATAAATTAAAACCTAGAGGAAAAGAAATATATTAGAACACCCCCCAACCACTTTTCGAAGGCCACAGGCTTGGTTATAGAAGAAAGATTTTGCCTGGCGCTTAAATATATATAATGATGGCATCAGGAGAGCCTCACTGGGGAGAGCGTTCTACAAATGAAGCCACCGCAGAACAGGCCTGTTCTTGTGTTGCCCAACTCTCCAGGCTTCTCATGGAGGTGGTACACAAAGGACTTCAGGGTGAGCGTGAGGCTTGCCAGCTGGTAGAAAGAAGCTTTTTCGGCTGTGGCTCCGATCTGGTGGAACGCTCTGTCACAAGAGACTAGGGCCCTGCGGGACTTGACATCTTTCTGCAGGGCCTGCAAGACAGAGCTGTTCCACCAAGCCTTTGGCCAGGGCACAGCCTGACTCCCTCCCTCGGCAATCTTCGCAGAGCTCTGGCCCAATGGTTGCCCTTGGTTTGATTTGAATTAATTTTATAATGAATGATTTTAGAGTGTTGTGTTGTACTGTTGTACTGTTTCATTGTTGTTAGCCGCCCTGAGCCCGGCTTCGGCTAGGGCGGGCGGGATATAAATAAAATAATTAATTAATTAATTAATTAATTAATTAATTATCTGCCACATGCAGCCCTGTGTTGGATATGAGGCTGCTCTTTACTAAAGAAAAAAGGTTTTAGAAATAATGAAATCCCATGCAGGCTGGTAGGTGTTCTTGTGGAGACTTGCGAGCATAGGGTGGTATACCACTACTACTACTACTACTACTACTACTAATGATAATAATGTGATTTGATCGCTCTGTTGTGGTTATATGCGGCATTACAGTTTCCCTGTTTTTCTATTTTGGGTCTTCCAAAATAGAAGTTTTGGCTTCAGACCTTTTTTTAAAAAATAGCATAGTCACTCTGAAGGGAGAATGAGGCGGCTTCCTCAAAACCAGGTTTATGTACAGTGAGTCAACTTGTGCTTTCTGCAAGCTAACCTTGGTTGTTGATGTAGATGCACTTGAGTTTGGAATGGTTCAGAGAAGCCATAATTGAGATGGTGGCTCCTGTTGCAACCATAACTAACTATTGATTTCACAACTCCCATTTTTTTAAAACCCTGAATAGAAACTGGATACAGACTCGGAGGAAAATATGAGCGACGGAGATAAATTTTCATGCAAGAGGCCACGGAAGTGCTCTGTTCCCCTTAAAGTCGCTATGAAGTTTCCTCTTCGAAGATCTAAGAGGGGGAAGAGTGAAATAATTTTAGCCCCAGAACCTCCCTCCGAACTGGAATTGGACTCTGATTCCGATGAAGAAAGAGGCCCAAAATTCTTAGAGAAAAGGGCTTTAAATATAAAGGAGAATAAGGCCATGGTAGGTACAAAGGAAATGTTCTCGTGCGTGTTGAATTGTTGCTGTTTTTCTTGACCAAGTTGTAACATAATTCTCGTTTGAAATGAGATAGAGTTCCATTGCATTAATAAAAACATGTGCCTCTTCCTAATACTCCATTTGCACATGGTATTCTACATGCCACTCCATTCGAAATATTTTTACCAAGTTTTATTTGTTACTATTCTTAGAAAAGTTCTGAAATTGCAATCAAGTGACTTGATTTGAAATAGGATTTACCCAACCACATACCTAGTGCTGTCTATCTTCCTGGTTTAAAGAACCTCTTAAATAGCCCTTGTACACTTTCTGAATGATTAGTCTCAGGCTGGACTCCCCACCAGTTCCAAAAGGCTTCAGTGAAGAAGGGCTGGCTCTGCTCAAATGTATCTGAGTCACACATACACACAACATAATTGAACACGTCTCACTCCCCACCCCACTCAGAAAAGCCCTTCCACTGGTGAACTCAGAGTCTGCCACTTGTAAATACAGTGGTACCTCGGGTTGAGAACTTAATTCGTTCTGGAGGTCCGTTCTTAACCTGAAACTGTTCTTAACCTGAGGTACCACTTTCGCTAATGGGGCCTCCCGCTGCCGCCAGCGCGCGATGTCTATTCTCATCCTGAAGCAAAGTTCTTAATCCGAGGTACTATTTCTGGGTTAGCGGAGTCTGTAACCTGAAGCTTCTGTAACCCGAGGTACCACTGTAGATACAGGAGGGCCACCAATGTGGTGCCTGCTAGCACTGGCTTGGCCATCCTTGGTGAGATGTTTCTGAATTAACGTCCCGTCAAAATCCCATAGTAGCAGAAACTTCCTGACACGAAACCACTTACATTCTATGTTCCCTTTTACAGCTTGCAAAACTAATGGCAGAATTAAAAAACGTGCCTGGAATTTTTACAAGGAAAGGTCCCCTGGCAACTCCAACCTTGGTAAGTCGCAATCATTTACTTCTTGTTGTTTTTAAAAAGTCATTTACAGATTACAGCGGTACCTCTGGTTACAAACTTAATTTGTTCCGGAGGTCCGTTCTTAACCTGAAACTGTTCTTAATCTGAGGTACCACTTTAGGCTAATGGGGCCTCACACTGCCAGCGCACAATTTCTGTTCTCATCCTGAGGTAAAGTCCTTAACCCCAGGTACTAATTCCGGGTTAGCGAAGTCTGTAACCCAAAGTGTTTGTAACCTGAGGTACCACTGTAACTTGATAAGCCAAATGCAGCTAATTCCAGTTCCTTAGAACTTAACTGATAAAACATGCCGCCACACGCTATTACTAGTTGTTGTTTTTTTAATTGGTCACTCCCTAATACTTCAGTTCAGTTAAAAGCACCTGCAAGTCTTTATATCTAAAACAAACAAAGCAAAGTCCTGTTCGGTTGCATATTTTACCTACGCGCTTGCGTGAGCGCACCCCCAATAAAAATGAGTCTAAAGTTCAAATAATTGATCTCCTGAATTGTGCAAACAGTATTTGGATGATAGTCAACGGTCACTGAGGTCTGCTTTGTATGCTTAAGCCCATTGATTTTGATGGTGTGGTGGTTGGGGTTGTGCAATACACCAGTAAAGCCAGTGCAGTGTATTGTACCTATTCCACTGCCCTGACCTCGCCACTGCCTTTCCCCTCACTGTTCTGGTAAGTGGCAGCGATGCTGCTGTTGGGAAACTATTGCTTTTGCTCTGCCCCACTGAGAAAGCCGCTGGGAAGCTGGAAGTCTGCATTCCATTCTGAGGCCTCATGATAATACCTGTAGTGGAGGGACTTCTTTTCTGTGCATGAGTTTGTGAGGCAGAGAAGGAAATACATTGAAACTGTAAGGCCGATGTGGTTTTCTCACTTCTGCCAGTACTTGACCGTATGCCATTGTTTCTTGGTTTGCCCCTTGCTTACTCTGGCTTAGTTTGTCTTGTATTCCGCTGATCGTGAATTGAGCCCATTTAGTACAGCATGGGACGTGGGTGGCGCTATCATCTAAACCACTGAGCCTTGGGCTTGCCGATTGGAAGGTCAGTGGTTTGAATCCCCGTGACGGGGTGAGCTCCCGTTGCTCGGTCCCTGCTCCTGCAAACCTAGCAGTTCAAAAGCACATCAAAGTGCAAGTAGATAAATAGGTACCACTCTGGCGGGAAGGTAAACGGCGTTTCCGTGCGCTGCCCTGGTTTGCCAGAAGCGGCTTAGTTATGCTGGCCACATGACCTGGAAGCTGTACGCCAGCTCCCTCGGCCAGTAAAGCGAGATGAGCACCACAATCCCAGAGTCGTCCGTGACTGGACCTAATGGTCAGGGGTCCTTTTACCTTTTAGTACAGCATGGTAAACCATGGTTAAAGAAGCCTAGCCATGGTTCAGTGTGGTATCTAGTTAATGTCTTCAGAGGTTGCCCTGCTCCAGAGGGGAAGCTGCATCAGAGAAGCAGGAATGCTGAGTGGCTGGAAAGTGGAAGTGGATAAAGCACTCCAAACCATGGTTGCCAGTATTTTTATTTGGAAGCCAGTCCACGGTTTGGGTTCTGAAGTACAGCCAGCACAAACCATAGTGTCTGGGTCCTTACACTTTTAACTTGATCACTGAGATCTTCCAATGAGGGCACTTAACCCATGCTCCTAAGGTTTGGTCGGCCTTTCCAAGGAGCCAGCCCTTAGTGTGGAATGCCCTGCCAAGTAGGAGTTGGGAAGGAATCCTCCCTTGTTTCTTTTAGATGGGGGCGGCCCAACTTTTCATACCGACTTGGCTGCAAGAGTACTTCAACATGCAAGCCGTGGGCTGCACATGGGCTTGTTGCCCAGGGGTGGAAGGAGCAGGGCCAAAATTTGACACCCCCACCAAGCCCTTGTGCTGCCTTCCCAAAGCCGGCCAAGTGAGGTCTCGGGCTTTGTGAAGGGTGCACAGGGCTCTGGCAGGGTCCTAGAGCCCTCCCAGCTCCCTCCTAAAGTTGGGAAAGTGCTAACTCTCCTTTGGAAAGGTAGAGGGAGGACTCTAGGACCCTGTCAGAACGCTCTCACCTCATTCCTAAAGCCCAGTGCCTCACTTAAGGCTTTGGGAAGGCCGCACGAGGACTTGGGGGCGTGTCAAACGTTGCTGAGGGCCGCCAAGAAAGGCACTGAGGGCCATGTGTTGGACCAATTGTTTTAGATGTCTTTTAAAACCGGTCCCGTTTAGACAGGCCTTCAAAATGTGTTTCCCCCACCACCAACCAGTCATTATTATTATTTATTTTACTATACTAGTATGTTTTTATGTTAACTGCCTTGTTACGTGTTTTTTTCTTACACCTTTTCTTATGTTTTTATTCCAAACATGCATTTTTTAGATATTTAAGTAAATGATGCCTGAATTGAGGTTTAGGCTGCAGTGTTGTGCACACTTACCCGGGAGTAAACTTCATTGAACATGGTGCATTAAAATTGTGCCTAGAAATGCAGTTAGTTAAGAGCTGTAGCTAAGAGATGGAAAAACAATGGAAATTTTATTTCTGTATGATGTGCTTTGATGTTTTTTGGTCCTTTATTACAGAAACCGCAGCGATCTCCAAGGAAATCATTTCCCAGGCGTTCTTTAAGGAGGAATCCAGAAAGAAATGCCAGGCCTCACACAAGATCCAGGTCCCTGATCGAAGGTCCTCCAAGCCCTGTTTCGGAGAAGGAGGATGAAGAGGAGGATCCGTACTACTTAGTGAGAAGGAAAATGTCTGATGAATACTCTGAGGTCTGAGTTGTTGGTTTTATTCTAATTTAGAGCGCATGAAGTGCTAGAAACCTCTAAAATATAAACTTCACCTGGGTGGTTCAAATGCAAATTAAAGTTCAGTTTTAATTATAGTGGAACCTTTGTTCTCAAACGCCTTGGTACTCAAACATTTCGGCTCCCGAATGCTGAAAACCCAGAAGTGTGCGTTCCGGTTTTCGAACGTTTTTCATAAGCCGAATGTCCGATGCTGCTGTCTGCTATTGTTTCTGGGGCGCCTGCACAAATCAGAAGCCACACCTTGGTTTTTGAACGTTTCGGAAGTCAAACGGACTTACAGAATGGATTACGTTCAAGAACCAAGGTATCGCTATAGGCATTGAAGAATACATTACTAAGCAATGAATTACATTACTAAGCAAAGAATACATTACTAAGCAAAACAAAAGTCCTTGGAGGAAGCGCATAGAAATGATTCCTTCTGTTGTGTCATCCTGCTGTCATTAATGTGGTGCGCTTGACTTCTGCGGAGAGGGTGTGTTTGTGCAAGTTCCTCTGCTACTTCTCCATGCAGACAAGAGCAAGTTGAAGGATGGATGTATTGGAAACTCATTGAAACCACTGCATATGTGTTACTGACGAGGGTTTCTGTGTGTGTGTGGCTTAGCTTGAGAAATTTAATTTGATGTGCTTGGGATTTTCTACAGGATGAATCGGACGGTCCCAGAAGAAAAAGTTCTATGACTCTCCCCCATGTTATCCGCCCAGTGGAAGAAATCAGTGAGGAAGAGTTGAATGGTATCTGTGAGAGTGCGAGAGATAAAGTGTATAATCGTGTGACGGTAAGAACGCCGGCGTTGTGCCAGCATATTCATTTTGCTCTGCCCAGCTAAAATGAAGTTTAAATGTTGTAGGCAATAGCCCCTTACACTTAGAAGTTTTCCTGCTCCTTGTTCCAAAACTGAGAAGCTCTTTCTGGCAGGGCTGCGGAACTTGCTGCTAGGCTCCAAACCGTCAGCTCCAGCTACAATGAGCAGCTGTCTGGACTGATGGGAGTTGAGGCCCAACAGTGTCCAGAGGGCCACAGGTTTCCCACCACTGTCTTATGGGAGAGTCACCTTTGCAGATGATCAGTAAGATTAACGGGGCAACTTGGAGCTGTAGGAAGGGGAGAAGGAGGCATATAGCTCTGCTTTCTTTGCTTTATGTTGGACAAAGATAGGGAATGTCTGGCCCACCCAGCGGCCAGGTTTGGCCTGCCAAGCCACACCCCCTGCTCTACGCCTGATGATATTACATTGGGGGGGGGTCAATACAGTGGTACCTCGGGTTAAGAACTGAACTCGTTCCTGAGGTCCGTTCTTAACCTGAAATTGTTCTTAACCTGAGGTACCACCTTAGCTAATGGGGCCTCCTGCTGCCACCATGCCATTTCTGTTCTCATCCTGAGGTAAAGTTCTTAACGCAAGGTATTACTTCCGGGTTAGCGGAGTCTGTAACCTGAAGCGTTTGTGACCCGAGGTACCACTGTACAAGTTTGGCCAAAAAGGGTTTTTCAGGCATTGCCCATCATTAGTCCCTGTAACCACCCACAACACTGTTGTACAGCATTTGGGCAGCACCCCACTTTGAGAAGTATCCATTATCTGACGTTAGATAGTTGACCTAAGAGCATCTGTGAATATGTAGCACCTCTGGATTTGAGGCCAGTAGTGTCCTTAATGAATAGAACATGTTGTTCAGATATAATGCCATACCATGTTTTGGAAACACTGTGAATTATGAATCACCCCTGTTCTTCTGCACTCTCCAGTTATCAACTGAATTTCCATTTTAGTGGCTGAATTGTATGTAACCTGTGATTTGCTGCTGAGTCAGACAGTGAGGTAGGGAAATGGGGAAGAAGAAGAAGGAAGAGTCCAGTTTCATTTGCCCTCGTCATTCTTTTCGCAGGGTTCCACTTGCCATCAGTGTCGGCAGAAGACTATAGACACCAAGACAAACTGTCGCAACCCGGAATGTTTGGGAGTGCGTGGTCAGTTCTGTGGGCCTTGCCTACGCAACCGCTATGGAGAAGAAGTCAGGACTGCTTTGCTGGATCCGGTAAGATAAAACTTACCGTATTTTTCGCTCCATAAGACCCACTTTTTTCCTCCTAAAAAGTAAGGGGAAATGTCTGCGTCTTATGGAGCAAATGTGTGGTTGATTGCTGGCTCCCTTTCTGGCTCCGCCCCTTGCCCAGGCCTCCATTGTTCGTTTCCCCAGCGACATGTGATTGACTGATTAGATTATCTGTCTGGAAACTAGAAACGGCTCCCTTTCCTTTCCTAAAGAAGCTTCAGAACTGAGTTGAACCCCATAAAAACAGGATTTTTTCCCTTTGCAAAGTAAGCTCAACAACTCTGAGCAGATCCTCAAAAAACAGGGCTTTTCCCCTTTGCAAAAGAAGCTGCACAACTGTGAGCTGATTTCCCCCCCCCCAAAAAAAAACCCCCAGAGCTTTCCTCTTCTAAAAACTAGGTGCATCTTATGGTCAGGTGCGTCTTGTGGAGCAAAAAATGTACTTTTTATACTCGTTTTGACAGTGTGGCAGTGTCAGGGACTGGCTGAATGAGGAAGAGTGATGGGAGCTGCCCACCCAAGAACCCACCTCATGAAGGACACAGATGACGACAGACCCCAGATCCTGGTGGTGGGACACTTGAGGAGCAGTCTTGGGAAGAGATGAGCTGGGAGGTGCTAGAAGCAAGGGGGGGGCGGCCAGGAAAAGGAGGCCCTTGTAGGTCAGGGTTAGAGGCTGAGAGTCACAGTGTGAGGGCAGACTCCGACAGAGAGGAGGCAGAGGTTGCCTTTGCTATCCAGCAGCAACAGGATCGAGCAACAGGCCAGACAGGTGTACAGGAGAAGCCCACCTGCTTGACGCAGCCTTCTTCCACTTCGGGGAGGGATCCAGAGTAAGAAGCTAGAGAAGGGCGTGTGGCCAGTGGCCAGTTTCAGCAACATCTCCAGTTGGATTAAGACGAGCCAGGGTACTCTACTGTGATGCTATTTTCCATTAATAAAAATGGCATTCCGTGCCTCCTGTTCCCACTGGTGAATGACCTTGGGCTCGCTTGGCAGGGTAGGGTTCACAAAGAAATCATTCATGCTCCTGTGTTTTGTTTAATAGATGGGTGCTTTAATGTTACAATCTAAAGCAGCGAGTCTTTCCAGAATTACTATAAACACATTCCTTCCCCTCTCTTCTTTCTCCCTCTTTTAGGACTGGCATTGCCCACCTTGCCGTGGCATCTGCAACTGTAGCTTCTGCAGGCAGCGGGAAGGACGATGTGCTACAGGTGTGCTTGTTTACCTGGCCAAGTACCATGGCTATGACAACGTCCATGCTTACTTGAAAAGGTAACTTTGGGCTTCTCTCCTTTCCACCCAATTCTCCTGTCTTTTGTAGGAGTTTTCATTTATTTATCTACTAACAAAAGGTGTAACAATGTGTGTGCGTCTTATGGAGCGAATGCAGGCGGGAGGCTCTGCTCAGCGCTCCCTTTAAAGAGCCGTGTGGAGTATGTCAGTCCCTTCTCCCTCCTGGGGAAAAGCCCCCAAGAGCCGCAAACATGCTCCACGCAGCTCTTTAAAGGGAGCGCTAAGCAGAGCCTGTATGCATCCCAGGCTCTGCTCAGCGCTCCCTTTAAATAATTTTTTTTCTGGCATTCCCCCTCTAAAAACTAGGTGCGTCTTATGGAGCGAAAAATGCGGTTAGAAAATAAAACATATGGAGTAGAATAAAGAAGCCAGAGAATATATAGAGAATAAAGCCCAGAGTAAAATGCACAACAAAGAATAAAATCAGTACAAAATACCTTGAAAAGTTTTTAGGATGGTGAAGATGGGGAAAGGTTTTCACCTTTACCAGGCATACCTGTCTGAGGAAGGCCATTCTATTACTTGTGTAACCACTGAAAAGGTCCCTCCTTCCTCATAACCACCTTTTGCACTCGGGGCACCTAGAGAATGACCTCGGAGGGTTATCGTTAGGGCTGCGTGCATGTTCTGCTGGCTGTAAAATTCAGTCTATTAGTCTGGTTTCCTTTGCTTTCGTTATGCAAATGGCAGTCTGTTCGGAGGGCGCAAACAGATTGGTGAATGGTGTGGATGATTTGCAGAAGGCCCCAGTTTCAGCCCACCATCTACAAATGAGAGCCATGAAAAACAAGAGCTGGAAGGATGGGGTTTTCACTAAATGCTGGGTTAGATTATTGGTGATCTTTGTTTTTGTTTATAAATAATAATTCTGCCCTTTTTAAATCAAATTTACAGCCTGAAACAAGAACTTGAAATGCAAGAATGAAAATTGGACGTGGTTCTATGGTCATCGGCAAAACTGACATTAAGGTTAATTGTTTGTTTTGAAGGTGTTGGTTGCTGTTTTTTAACGAAGCATTCACCCCCCCCCCCAAGTTTTAAGAACAAAACCCTTTGTGGCATTTGACTGAAGTTCCACATTACAGGGTGTGGATTTCTAATTCCGTTAGGTAGCAGTTTTCCTTTCATGCTGGATGCAATTAGTTGTTGCGTGTGTTAAGCCACAGTGTGTCTTCACACAAGGGTTGAAACTTGCAGAAAGAGATGCCTATGGTTGAATTTTCCTGAATCTCCCTAAGCAAAGCAGCAGGTGGGGTGAATCTCCACACAACTTAAAAGGATTTACATGGTTAAATGTCTGGAGCTGCTGCCATCACAACATCAGTTCATCCTTTAGGGGTTTCTTTTTAGATTTAGCAACAAACCAGACAAATCTGTAATCTGACTGGAAATTCTGTTAGTCTTAATGGATGTTGCAGGAGAAGATAGCAGTGACAAAGGTGACATTTCCTAAACTGAAAGTTTTGGTGGGGGTTGAGCCGCTTTGCATCTAGAGCTATAAAGGTACAGTTTATCCTTCATGCTCAAGAAAGCAATTAGTTGTTTTTATCCATCATAAAGTATGGTATGAATAGATTTAATAAACGTTACACAGTGCTCCAAATAGTAGATTTAAAAAAGGAAGAACAAACTTAGCTGCTGATAACGTCTTAAAAATTCTTAAAGCTGCTGTGTTGCTGCGGGCTTGATCTGAAATATGTGATGGAAAACCATGTACATCTTAAATTTTGGGGTGATTCAGTCTTTTTAACCCATCTCATGCATAAGGCATAATGTCTAACATGGAGCCTATTGTGTGTGGGGTCTTGCACATTGCATGAACAGGGGATACAGTTATATACGCTTAAGCCTTGCATTGTACTTTATGCTGGTTGGGTGATAAGCCAGCAGCTTGCTTTCATGCTCATGGTATGTATATATAGCTCATCCACTCAAGGGACCAGGTTGCTGAGCGTAGACTGATCTAGAAGCTGATAGTCCTGTATGTTTCAAAGTGCATTTAGTTAATAGGCCACAGGACTTCCGCTTCAAACAGTTAATAATGGCTACAGAATTTCACACTGATACGGACTCTTGTACAACAGGCGGGAATTGTGTTCCTAAACTTTAATGTTGCTTGAGAATATAAAAGGTGTCCTTTTGGTAGGACAAAAGCAACTTAGCTCTTAGTTGTTGCTTGTAACACCGTACTCCCCGCAGTTGTCTACATGTGTGACACTGTATACTAAAAATGGTTGCTGAAAACCTTATTCCTTGTGTGGATAGGATGTGGGGGCAGGGTTGCTATCCAATCATACATTTTTGGAAGGTAAAAATCTGCTATTTTGCATCTACTTTTTTTGGCATGAATATAAAATTCTCACATGCGTTCTGTTTTTTCAACCTTTTGTAGAAGTTCCTCTACCATACATGAAAAACCTGTTCAAAGATACTGTTGTATATATGCTAGATCCCATGCAATTTCTGCTCTGGCTTTCTTCAAGCATTGCAAAAGACTACTGTTAGTTATGCATACTGTAAACGGATCCTGTGATCTACAGAGCTCTTATGTACAGAGTGTAGTTTTGATAATAAAAACCTTGCCTCGAAATAATTACCGTTCTCTTTTTTAAAAACGTTTCTGCACATGGTGATTTGTGTCACTAGCATTGCGCTGTATTGTCTAGTGTGTGTGTGTGTGTGTGTGTGTGTGTGTCAAGGTCTTAGTTCATTTCAGCAAAAGACACTAAATGTTCTGTGTGTTCACAAAAGCAATTCTAGGTACACAGATGTTTTGGGGGCTATAACCCCCCAGGCGTCAAGAGATTATGGGAGCTGTAGTTGAGCAGCATCTGTGGACCAAAGCTCAGGAAGGCTGACAAAAGGAATGTACAGCTCGGCTCCCCCAAGAGAGAAGCCTTGCAAATAGGGGAGCTCTTGTCTACATCTGCATAATCAAGGCGTTAAGGAGACTGTTAGCAGTGGTTGGAATTGGAACAGTTGTGCATTTATTTGGCTCTTCCAGTTCAGTTGTTTGCAGCACAGGCACCACTGTTTTAAATGTGTTGTGCAAGCGGGGAGGATTATTGTTCTTTCACTAATTATGTAATTTTTTTCTATTGTAATTTATGTTGTGAAGCGCCTGAGATCTACGGGAAGAGTAAACCAATTTTATAATAATAACAGCAGCAGCTTGGGTGTTAAACTGATTCTTAACAGGCAAGAAGAGAAAGCCCCACATTCTTAACACTACTTGAGAATGTACAGTTAGATGTAGCAACACAATGTTCGCAGCCTTAAAAACAACAACACAAAAATACACCCCCAAACCATGCTGTGTTGTGCATGCACACAGAGTCACTTCAGGGAGGGAGCAAGCAGGGGATGGAACAGAAATGCTGAAGAGTTTTGGGAAATTAAACTCAAGCAACATCACACACTTAAAAGCAAAGCAACACCAGCAAGAATCCATTTAGCTGGCCTTTCCCTTGATTTTAAATGGAAAGTGCACACGTAAGTGGAGCCCCTTAGTTTTGTCTTATACACTGGGCATTCGTAAATATTCCTTGTCTCTTGCCTGTCGTTGGGGATGGCTCTTACAAACACAACGGGCATAGCCGCTGTCGGTGCTTTCAGGCAAGCTTCAGCTATGTGACCCCCCTGGACATCCCAGCAAGCACCTGTCAATAATTAAAATTGAGAGAAAGGGGATTTAGCCATCAATATTTCTCTTCCCCAATGCAGTTTTATAAATAAAACCCCTTAATTCCTTTATTGGTCTCTTTCAGAGCACATTCATCTGTATTTAGTAATGTGTGCCCCTTTGCCACTCAACACCTGTTAACGGATAAGGTTGTATAATGCATTCAGACAGGACTCATTTGCACTGGAACGTAACCAGCACTCCTAGAATCATGGGTAGGCAAGCTAAGGCCGGGGGGCCGGATCCGACCCAATCGCCTCCTCAATACGGTCCGGGAATCTCTGTGTTTTCACATGAGTAGAATGTGTCCTTTTTTTCAAAATGCACCTCTGGGTTATTTGTGGAGCCTGCCTGGTGTTTTTACATGAATAGAATGCCCTTTTATTTAAAATGCACCTCTGGGTTACTTGTGGGGCATAGAAATTTGTTCATCCCCCCCCCCAAATATATATGGTCCGCCCCCCCCAAGGTCTGAGGGACAGTGGACTGGCCCCCTGCTGAAAAAGTTTGCTGACTCCTGCCTAGAATGAATGCCAGCCTTGTAGTGTGTCTTGTGGAAAATTCCTCCTATGAGCTGACCAAATAAAACAGCCCCCAGGGTATAGGAATGAAAGGTAAAATAATCTCTGGATAAACTCTTTGTAGAAGCAGAACACAAGGGGTAGGAGCCACCAACCCAAAGCCCTGCTGGGGTAGTTTTTTCATCTCCCCTTTCATTTTCCTGTTGGACCCCATCTCTGACCCCAGAAGAGGAGGGCTTTGTATTTCATGGACCCATGAAATGGGTGTGGGAAGCCACAGAAGTTTCCATCATATTTACATACCTATTGCATGTGAAAAATGGCTTCTAAGCGGTTTACAAGTAAAGAATTATACCCACACCACTAAAATAATAACACAATAAAACAATTCAGTCGAAACATTTTTACTACTATTCTCCATCCATCTGCAAAAATCTGTGGCCCTAGAATACTCTCAAGGACCATAGGATTGCACCCTAAAAAAGGCTGGGAACAAGTCCATAAAAGTTATTGCCATACCCAAAAAAGCTTATGAGCCTTCTGGCAGAAGGGCTGAAAGCTGTGTCCTGTGTTTTGATGCTAGGTGAAGTGCATGGGGGAACTGTTTGATGCAGAGGAGTCACTACCTGTGGCTAACAGGCTAGTGCTTCAACACAAAGTTGCATTATGAAAGGTGAGAAACGTGGCCATGAAAGGAAAAAGTGAAGGAGCAGCTGAGAACTCTTAACTCTGACTTGAAGGCAATAATAGGGAGGTGGCTCTGTTTTTAAAAATAATGCCTTAAAAAGCTTTTCAGATAAACGTCCCATAGCTTCTAATGCCGCCATTTTTAAGCAGTTGCAAATCCTTGCAAGTCACTTACCTTCCAAGTACAAGCCGTGTATGTATGCCCCTTCTCTAGCAGGCTGCGTAAACTCCTCTTTGTATTTTTTGGTGACGTCCACCGTTATGTGCATCTTATCCAAAGGCCATTCGTTTTTATGGGCGAGGCTCTGCATGACAGCTGAAATAAAAGCGCAGAGACACCAGATGAGCTGAGCAAGTAAAATGAGGAAGAACATGTGCTCCGCATGCAAGGTGTTGCCTAGGTTCATTCCTAGCATGTCAAGTTAAAAGTAAATCTTGTGGAGCCGGGGGAAGGACTGAAAATGGTACTGCGGCCTGAGAACCAGGACTCTAGTCATAGACACCACTGCAGTAGATTAGGGATGGGGGACCTGCAGCCTTCCAGATGTTGGGCCTCCCTGCTTCCTTCAGCCCCAGTCATTGCAGCCCAGGGGTGATGGGGATTCTAGCGTGTCAATATCTGGAGGCCTACAAGTTCCCCATCATTGCCCTAGGTCAGGGGTCTGCAACCCGCGGCTCTGGAGCCGCATGTGGCTCTTTTACCACCTACGGCTCCGGGGCGGATGCTAGCGAGGGGAGGAGGCGCATTGTGCGCCCCGACACTCCCCACTGTGCCGGGCGCTGTAGTGGCTGTGACGCCGCATGGGGGCGGTGCGTGCGTTAGTCACGCACCGTCCCGACGTCACCTTCCCGGTTTTGCGGCTCCCAGTTTTTTTCTTCGGAAACGGGTCCAAGTGGCTCTTTTTGTCTTAAAGGTTGCAGACCCCTGCCCTAGGTGGACCATAGACTTGACTTGATGCATAAAGTAGCTTCATAAGATCAATGGAAGCAGAAATCATTCCTTTTCGTCCGGTGTGGACAGGTTTAGACCAGCTTTCTTACAAAGTTCAGTGAAAAGAAAGGGACAGACCCGGAAAGCGCTTCAGAAGCACCCCAAAAAGGTTTCCTTGCTGTCATTTTCTTTTAAGCCTAATGTCAAACATACCAAAACTACGCAGAGAAATGGTATCAGGCAATGGTGGGGCAGTGACAGATTGGATGTTGCTCTTAGCATGGCGACAGCCAGTTGACAAAGATGGCCACACGGCATGTTTGAATTGTCCATCCCCCACAAGAAACTGCCACACTGAAAGCTCTGCTCTGATATGGCTTTCCATAGGCTGGTTCAGGACTAAAGTCCAGGGGCCAACCACATGTCAGTGGGGACAGAGTCAACCAGCACACTTGGGATTCCTTGCAACTGGTAGCCAGAGGCAAACAATGGCTGCTGAACAGAGCCATCTCTAATGTAAGGGAGCATTTGACAGTCTTGCATGCAGTGATGGGACAAGTTGGGCAAGGATTACTGTATTTTTCCATGTGTAAGACGACCCCTATTTTTTCTGAACCCATAACTAAGAAATCTGTATTTTAAACATCAAGCAGAACTACTTTGATATTATCTTAAAATATTCAACACGCTGGTATATTTATTACCATATATTTAAACATTAGTGGCAGTCAAGGAAGTTAGCCAAAGTTGTTGAGGTTTTTTGGGTGATCACAAGCTCTCTCCCACATCCACCACCACTGATCCTGGGCTGCCCATGCCAGAAGCTGGACCCGAGCCCAGGCCACCCACACCAGAGTCCGAGCCCAAACCCCTTGGCATTCGCCATCCGTGTATAAGACAACCTCCGATTTTTGACTAATTTTAAAAAGCAAAAAACCATTGTCTTACACACAGAAAAATACGGTATTATCATGCCGGGTTTCTGAACTTGATGCTTGGGTATCGGTGCTAAAAAAAAAACAGCTGACGTTTCCATTGCAAGGTAGGTCTTTTACCATGAAAACTGGGCTTACATTGCAATAAATTACGGATCAAACACTAAATGCAGATTTGTGGGTGCCAGGGATTGCACAGGAAATTAATCTCCAGCCGCCATAACTATCAGAATTAATGCTGATTTCAAAATAAAACATTGCTTTGTCCCACAGAGTCTTGAATTAAGCAGCTATGTCTTGAAGCTGGAATACAGCTAAATGGATTATTTGTACCCAAATGACAAAGACTTTAAACTTGCTTTGGGTAGCTGTCTCTTGAAAGCGGCACCCCCTCCCTTTAAAATAGGCTTACGCTATGTGACATGGAAGTGTGCTATTCAGAGGATGGAAAAAGGTTAAAATAATGAATTTTCTGGCCCAGCCTAAGACCATGTGCAAAGTAGCTTTTCAGATGCCAACCTATAAATACACAGACACACATATCGACACACCATTTTTCTCACCCCATATTTTACACACACACATCTCTATTATATTTACTAACAGTAATTTAGCTTCTTTGCCACTGCTATTTCCTTTATTTCTCTTTCAATGGCATGTCCTTTTGACAACTTCGCGTTCAGCCATTATTGAGTGCCCCCTGATACAAATACAGTAAACCCTTCGTGAAATAATAATAAAAAAAATCAATATAGTCACCGACATACTGTGTATTGAGGAAAATAATTGTTTATGGCACACAGCTTAAGCTGTGCTGGTAATCACGTTGAAAATACAATATTTATTCATTAGATCAAATTTAATGAAGCCTCCTGGCAGTAATTATAAAAATTACTGTAGCAGTAAATTACTAATGAGTTGTGTGATGTGCTTTCCTACCTGTGAGGAAGGACTGGGGGTTGAAAAAGCCTGATATCCAGACGACGCTGGGGAGGGTGAGATCCTGCGCCCAGGAATCGAGCTCTCGGCAGCGCAGAAGGAGATCGTTGTACCTTAGCAGCATCGAAAAAGAAACAAAGATGGAGGCATAGGAATTGGTGGCTTGCAATGGCAATTACAGAATAAGCGATGTACTGCCATAAACATGCTGGAGCCTATGGTAAATACATTTGAACCACACACTTGATACTCATAGCAGGGCTTCTTAGATGGAAGATCTGATGGTTCCTACTCCCAGTAGTGATGTATGGAAGTGAGAGCTGGACCATAACGAAGGCTGCTCGCTGAAGAATTCATGCTTTTGAATTCTGGTGCTGGAGGAGACTCTTGAGAGTCCCATGGACTGCAAGAAGAACAAACTTCTCCATTCTGAAGGAAATCAGCCCTGAGTGCTGACTGGAAGGAAAAGATCCTGAAGCTGAGGCTCCAAGACTTTGGCCACCTCATGAGAAGAGAAGACTCCCTGGAAAAGACCCTGACGTTGGGAAAGATGGAGGGCACAAGGAGAAGGGGACGACAGAGGACGAGATGGTTGGACAGTGCTCTCGAAGCTACCAGCATGAGTTTGACCTAACTGCGGGAGGCAGTGGAAGACAGGAGTGCCTGGCGTGCTCTGGTCCATGGGGTCACGAAGAATCGGACACGTCTAAACCAGTGTTTCCCAACCGGTGTTCCGCGGCACACTAGTGTGCCGTGAGACACCGGCTGGTGTGCCGTGGGAGGGAGGCGGGCGAGTCGGGCGCCTAGGAGAGAACAAAACCAAGTGAGCAGCGCGCGAGAGGGAAGCGACCCGAAAAAGAAGCGCATTCGGAGTCCGGAGGCACTTTTGGGGCTGCGTACGAAGGGAGGGGGGGGCACGGACGGCGGAAGGGGGCGGGGCGCGGTTGCAGAAACCCGCCAATGCTTCCACCTCATTGGGAAAGGGAAGGGGTTGGGCCACCTAAAACTCTCCGCCGGGGCCACATCCTGCCTCCCAGCCCCCTTTCCTCCACCCACGGAGGGAGGGATGTTTTTAACACCCCCCCCCCCGCTCACAACCCTTTGGTAGCGTTTCTCCAATCTGAGGCGAGCGCCCGCCGACGCCCCCTTCCCCTGCTCAGTCGCGCAAAAACCGAAGTCTCCTCCCTACCCCTTATTCCCTCAAACCCCGTTTCCATAAGGGGGGGGGAATAACCCCTTCC
This sequence comes from Podarcis liolepis, assembly GCF_965112155.1. Classification (NCBI taxonomy): domain Eukaryota; kingdom Metazoa; phylum Chordata; class Lepidosauria; order Squamata; family Lacertidae; genus Podarcis; species Podarcis liolepis. The sequence goes on along the minus strand of NC_139554.1, from coordinate 116,502,917 downwards.
GTCGCGCGCAAAGCCCAGCTCCCTCCGCCCTTCGCGGTCTCCTCAGCACTTCAGCCAGCCGTTTACACTCTCGGAGCCACTGGGCAAAACTCGCTCTCAGAAGCGCGCGCGCGCGGAGAGAAAGAGAGAGGGAAACAAAGTTAACTTGTGGGGAGAGAGAAAGAGCGAGCGGGAGCTAACTTGTGTCCAAAGGCAGATACAAAGTAGCCCCCCCCGCCCCGAAGGCGACCTCTCTTGCTCTGCTCCTCTGGGGTGGGGAAACCAACTCCACCACGCGGAGCAGCCCCGAGGCGGGGAATTTCGCCCCTTCGTAATGTATGCATGTAAATGAGGCGGGCGCAAGGGGTGGGCGCGGAGAGGAACTCGCGCCTCTGAGGCCGCCGCCTCCTTCTCCTCCTCCTCCGCCCCCCCCCTCAAACCCAGGCGGCGGCGGCGGCAGGAGGCAGCAGCGGCAATAACAGAAGCAGCTGCGCTGACAACAACACGTGTTCGCTCGGGCACCATGGAATTCGAGGAGCTGGGGATTCGGGAGGAGTGCGGCGTGTTCGGGTGCATCGCCTCCGGCCTGTGGCCCACGGAGCTGGACGTGCCCCATGTGATCACGCTGGGGCTAGTGGGGCTGCAGCACAGGTAGGGGACACGGCGGTGGGGGGGGAGACGGGGGGAGGGTGGGTTGCTTGCGAGACAGCGGAGGAGGAGGAGGCCGGCATGTCCGGGCAGCAGCAGCAACAGCAGCAGCAGCAACTCCCGGCGACGGCTCCTCCTCCGCCCGCTATCGCCGCCGCCTCAGCTGCCGCCGTCCCTCAGTCCCTCGCTCTGCTGCCTCCTCCCACCCCGGCAAGGGGAAGGGAAAAAACTTTCACTTTTGTGCGTCCCTCCCGGCGTGACGCTGCGCGCTGACGTCACGGGGCGGGGCTTTAATGGTGGTGTGCCGCGAGATTTTTATCCGGTAAACAGGTGTGCCGTTGCCCAAAAACGTTTGGGAAACACTGGTCTAAACGACTAAACCAACAACAACTCCCAGTTCTAAAGCCAGTAAAGGGAGAGTGGTTTGTATTAGCTCCATCTACCTGTGGAATGGCTTCCCAGGCAAAGGGAAGAGCAAAGGGAGGGTCAACTCCACACCAATGTTCCCTCCATGCCGTTGTAGCATATATTGTTTCATAAGCTAGAGGCAGATCCAGAAAAATGGCCTGCCTTGTGACAACTGATGCTGCAGATGGTAAAGATCAAAGCATCAGCCACTTGCACCCCAGCTTAACATACTCCCCAACCCCCAAAATCTGGTCATAATGCTTGACAATTATGGCACGCGATGGAGATGCTGTGCTGCGACAGGAACAGGCGTACCTTGGACTCCGCTTTTATTTGAAAAGCGCAGCATTTCGGCAATTGGGAAACTAAGTCTAGTCCAACAATGCACGATCAAAAAAACTACTACTTAGTCAAAAAAAGTCAAAGGTGCTCAGAAAATGCTCAACCACATTTTTTTTTAAAAAAAATATTAGATTTTCCACAATTATAACAAAAACCACATAGCAGAATGACACACAAAAACAGAAAAAAAGAGAAAAATACATCAATGAACGAAAAGAAAAAAGGAACAATAAACAGATAAACAATAACAACAAACTTAATTCTTTACAAATCCAACCTTTTAAACATCTTGGTTGACTTCCTCTAGTCCCTCCCTTCTGAGTTTCCTTGTAGTTAAAAGTAACAACTTTAAAATATAAATTACTTACAGATACCACATTTTTGCATAGCTCAAAACAACATCTCTGTAGCATTCTTGCAACTGTTGAGCTCTATAACACACGCACACCCAAATATATTTTTTGGTGGCTAGAAACATATTTTAGCCATAATTTAAGTTGCAGGAGTCCTAATTTATCCATACTTGAGTGCAAAGACTTTGATGCTGAGATTACTTGGGCATATTTTAAAAATAGACGGGCACATGTTTTCATCCTTAGAGGTATAATTTCCTAAAGGTGGTATTATTGCAAATAAACCAAATGTGCCCTTCATTTTATTAAAATTCAAAATATCATCCGTTCAGAGGTTCCTGTTTTCTGCAAAACGTGCCTAATAAGATTTGCCAATATATGTTTCTTTGGGGCGATGAGTAAAAAAAAACAACCAATCACCACCCATGTGTGAATTATAGAGCAAAACCACATCAAATACCAGAGAGTTTCCTCATTTATCCTGACTCTGAGACACATACAAGGGTTTTGCTGCATTCATTTGGCGTAGGTGGACCTGGTGTCTAATATATTCCTTGAACATATTTATAAAGGATTAACCTCTGCATGGTATTTCTGAAAACTGATTTACCTAAAACACACATTTTATGCCACTTTTCTCCACTTCAACTATCCTTCCTATTTAACTTCAATATTTGTCATTTTTGTTAACTGAGAGATAATGTGCCTTGCACATTATCAGTATTCTGTCTATGACCCGCGCTTTCCCCCCACAAGCCAATACTTTTCTGCAGATTACTTGCTCTGTCTGAGAATACCTGCCTACACTGAAAGCATTCGCAAATGGTTTGCGCGCCATTGCTAAGCAAATGCCTAGATAACCTATTTTACTCAGACAGAAGTGTCATTTTCAAAGTATAACGGAATGGTGTTTTGTGGGATCTTTCGTGGTGCACCGGAATCTTTGCGAGAAGGTTAGACAACATGTCATCGAGCAAATATTACCCTACATTGTCCAGTGCGTTGTCCCCATCACTTTCCTAACAGCAAGGAATCCAATTTTGGAGAAGGCTTTGGTGTGCAAGCTGAATTTGCTGGTATATGATTGAACCCTACCTGAAAATAAGCCCTCTACTCCTCCTTCTCACCCAGTTTTCTATTTTTTCTCTCCAACCATTGGTCAATATTGCATGGCCACTGAATATTCCTAGCTCTCATATTATTATTGTTATTTGTTCTCTCTGTATTTATTTGTATCTCGCCCTCTTTCCAGACCAGGACTCAAGGCCACTTACAGACAAAATAGAAAAAGCTACAGACTTAGAAAACATAGCCATTAAAAATTAAACATTAATAGAATTAAGATAATATAAAATATCTAAAAATACAGATAACAAGAAAATAAAAAACCAAAACAGTAGCACTATTAAGTATCTATTTTTCATTCTCTCATGTGTGTATTTTCACACACATCCTTGTTTTTGTCAGCTGCTAAGTAATGAATTGTTAACATTTGTAAGATGTCCTCTCAAGGGATCCTCACTACGTGCAGTTTTCTGGTATTCAAAATCTATGTACGTAAGTTCTGGGCTTGTTTTTCTCCACTGCCTCCAACTCATCACCATGGGCATGTATCAGCAGATTTACACTGCAGCATCTTCAGCCTCCTTTTCTGTGTAGCACTACTGGGGAGGTGAGGTAATGGTTCTGCTGTGGATGTCATCCTTCCACGTGGCTGAGATGGCACCCTACTAAAGAGCCACATCTTAGGTTGGGCTTCTAAGGTTGAAGGAGGGTACTTGGTCCAAGTCTGGTTTAAAAACAATGAGCCATGAGAAGGGAGGGTGGCAGGCGCCTGGATCGTGCCCATCAGGAGTCAGAACTTGGACTGCAAACCAAACAGGCACACAGAGGTCAACTGGCTACAGCCTTGCCCACTATTGGCGAAACAAATTTCAGCGATTATTTCTCAGTTTGCATCTACACATATAAATTAGCACATGCAATTCTCATGCAAAACCTCCTTTGGCCTCTTATTTGGTGATGCACAAAGTGGCCACTCCATTCACAGGCAGAAGGTTCTTCTTGTAGCTAAGTAGAATACAAATAAAAAAGTCAAGGAACCAGCCAACTGAGGAATTTTTGTTGTGTTGTGCACAGCCCACTCGTTTGACTGGGGCTAGCTCAAGAGATGTTCCCAATGGATTGTTCTCCCAGACCATCTTAGCCTACTGAAATTCCATCCTCGTAGGCTTGCCTCATTCCGTCCTCTATTTTAAAGAACATTTTTCTGGGTTCCTGCAGGTCCGCTGAATTCAGTCTCTGGTGCCTTCGCAGAATCAAGAATCAAATCCCTCCTGAATTTCTCCCCCTCGTGAAGCTTAATGCTACTTAAGTAAGTCGCTATCTTTTCGACAGGATGCTTCCCCAAGGGGGAATCATCTAAGTGGATGACCATTCAGTATCATAAGACTTCCCGGGGGGAAATGAATGCCATCTCTCGGAACAGACCACAGCTGGGTTAGTTAAAACAGAGACCACTGAGCAATGCTATAATGAGCTTCAGAGGCAAATCAGGTGTGGAAATCTTCAGGATTCTCTTGTATTGCTTCCTGGGATCCTGTTTTCCAATAAACACATGATAGAAAGGCATGACTTGTGGCTATATTCGCATTCCCCAAGGCCTGCTAGTCCTTCCGGCCATCTGCAGAACATGCATTTTGTGCAGCCTCTCATTAAACCCGAAAACATTGCTTTATGTCAGGGGATTGAGAGAGAACACACCACAGTTGGTTGCTGCAAATCTTGCTCCAGCTAACAATTCATCGTGCCGGATCGGTAGGTCAGTTGCTACTCAACGACTGCAATAATTCTTACAGCCTATCGTCGTGATGCATTTGCTGTCCTTATGAAGCTCAACATACGAATTTATCCAGAATTCTTGCTGGTCCAGCCCTCTCTGAAATATTGATTAAATGCCAGAGATTTCCTCTGTGGTGGGAAATATAATAAAGCAGATTGGACGGGGTGGGTGGGGATGGGGAGATAACAGATTGCCAGTGAAGCATAATGCTTTATGGCTGCGCATTAAATAGGCACCAGCAAGTAGCTATATGGAAGACATGTCTGTCTGCAACGGAGAATTCGGCCCCAAACTGAACTTCAGGAGACGCCTCCTTCCAAAGCAGGTAAAGTGTAGTACTGATGCCATATTCTGGATCACGCAGGCAGAGAACCCCCCTTTAGAGTTGGCGGCATTGCTGTTCTGCCGTGCAATTGTCTATGAATCACCAAAGGCCCAAACCCAGGAAAACTGGGTGGTAGGTTTAGTTGCAATAAATGAACACTCATGCTTGAAATACTGTGTGTGAGAGAGACAGGGAGGGGTGTTTGTGCGACAGTGGCGTAGCGTGGGGGGTGCAGGGGGGCCGGCCTCACCGGGCGCAACATCTGGGGGTTAGGGTTAGGGGGCACAAATCCACGGGTTAGGGGGCGCAAATTACTTGCCTTGCCCCGGGTGCTGACAACCCACGCTACGCCACTGTTGTGCGAGTCTGTTTTGAAGCATTTACAAGCTTCCTGATGACCAAATTTGTGTCTCCTCTCATACTACTAGAACAATACAGTAGGAGAAGCGTGATTTGACTAAAGTCTGAGGAGGTTTCCCCGACCTTTATTAATTTAATTAATTTGGGGGGGGGGAATTATAGATCACTTAATGAGAAAACTATGATATTTGATGCACACAGAATCATTGAGTGGTGTTCAATGCTATTCCTACTCAGCGCAGACTCATTGAAATCAACGGACATGACTACAGTAACTTAGGTTCATTAATTTCAGTGGGTTTACTCCTATTAGGACTTAGCTGAACGCAGCCCATTATTAATAAAACACAAAACAAATTGAACTTAAAAAACCACCACCTATAATTAAATTATATGACTAGACAGGCTTGCTGAAATAAAAAATTTTTCAGGGGTGTCTAAAACAATATACAGTGGTATCTCGGTTTTTGAGCGTCTCAGAAGCTGAACATTTTGGTTTTCAAATGCTGAAATAAGTAAGGAATATCTTTCCCTGCATAATTATTTGAGCCACGATGAGCACACCTGAGGCCTAAGGAAAACTTCTCTTTGTATTATGTGGGCCCTAGTCTCACTGTATCATTGGATTATATCAAAGGCTTGGATAAGGATGGAGTGTGGTGTACATGTTTGGAGTTGTAACGATAATCAGCTGCAGATCAGGTATTCTCATGGATCAGTCGGTTCCCCAAGATTTTTTCATCATTAATTTCAACTACTTGTATGCCACTTAATGATAATAGTCTCTAAGCAGTGTACAAGTAAGTTGATACTTTATAACTCTCACTCACCACTCTTCTGACACTACCATACCTAGTGTACCTCTCGAGATAAACTTGTACAGTGGTACCCCGCAAGACGAACGCCTCACGAGACGAAAAACTCGCAAAACGAAAGGTTTTTTCGTTTTCGAGTTGCCTCGCAAGATGAATTTCCCTATGGGCTTGCTTCGCAAAACGAAGCTTGCCCCGCAAGCTCCGGGGACAGCGGGTCTTCCCCGCTGTCCCCGGACCTCTCTTGAAGCAAGGGGCGGCGGGGAGATCGCTTCTCCCCACCGCCCTTGCTTCAAAAGAGGTCCGGGGACAGCGGGAAGCGCAGCGCTTCTTCCCCGCTGTCCCCGGACCTCTTTTGAAGCAAGGGGCGGCAGGGAGAAGCGATCTTCTCCCCGCAGCCCCAGGTCCGGGGACAGCGGGAAGCGCAGCGCGTCTTCCCCGCTGTCCCCAGACCTCTTTTGAAGCAAGGGGCGGCGGGGAGAAGCTGTCCAGGACCTCTTCTGAAGGCGGGCGGGGGGCAAAAGTCTTTGTCCCCCCTGCCTGCCTTCCCAGGGGCTTTTACATCGTCCCGGGCGATTTTAAAATGCCGCCCGCCAGCATTTTAAGATTGCCCCGGACAGCGGAGAAGTCCTCCACTGACCCGGGGTTTTTTAAAATGCTGGGGGTGGGAAGAAAAGCCCTTGTCCCCCCCCAGCCTTCAGAAGAGGTCGGGGGACAGATTGTCCCCGGACCTGGTCTGAAGGCGGTTTCCATAGGAACGCATTAATTGATTTTCAATGCATTCCTATGGGAAACCGTGCATCGCAAGATGAAAAACTCGCAAGAAGAAAAAACTTGCGGAACGAATTAATTTCGTCTTGCGAGGCACCACTGTATTTGGTGGCGCTGTGGTCTAAAACACTCTTGGGCTTGCCGATCGGAAGATCGGCAGTTCGAATCCCAGCGACAGGGTTTGCTCTTGTTGCTCTGTCCCAGCTCCTGCCAACCTAGCAGTTTGAAAACACACCAGTGCTAGTAGATAAATAGGTACCACTCTGGTGGGAAGGTAAATGGTGTTTCCGTGTGCCCTGGCTTCCGTGATGGTGTTCCATTGGGCCAGAAGTGGTTTAGTCCTGCTGGCCACATGACCCGGGAAGCTGTCTGTGAACAAACGCCAGCTCCCTTGGCCTGAAAGCGAGATGAGCATGACTAAACCGCTGGTGTGCTTTCGTTGCACAGATTTAAACCGCCAACCTGATCAGCAGGCCCAGGAGGCTCAGTGGTTTAGACCACAACACCACCCGTGTCCATATATATAATTGATGCTATATGTAAGGTAAGACTGTAGTCTTTTTTAAAGGATGGGTGCAACACTACTACGCATCACTACAGTATTTATAAGCAAAAATATTGCCGAGTTTCTCACCCCACCCCACTTTTAGCTGCCCGTGACAAAGAATCTACCCTGATCTGTTGGCATGAGACTCACCACTGAGCTAGGCTGTAGGTTGATGGATAAGCCAGTTTCATCCAAGTGTCAGGAAGATTATCAAAAAAGAGAGCTGTCTGTAGTTGCTCCATCTCAGCAGAGATTGCCAACTCACCCTAACAAAAGAAAACATTAGTGTGCTATTTGCGTCGCACAAAGAGACCGTGATAAGATGACATGATAAATGATAGAGGGCTTTCTTCCCCCCTACAGTAAAAACACATAAGGTAGCTGAATTGTCAAATGTAAAGAATATCTTGGCTCTTAAAATTGGGGTGAGTTATTTATTAAAAAGAGGTGAAACGATCATGCAAACACAAGCGGCGGTTCCTGTCTCCTCTTCGTTTCTTAAATATAATTGCGAATATCTGAAGAAAATTATGCACAACAAGCTATGGGTTGGAATCCAGAGTGCTCTCCGCAAATGGAAGAACACCTTCTGTTCACAGAAGCAGACTGAGATCCCATGGAAAACTCTCTTTGAGGAAGGAGGGCATTTTCACTTTTCTCCTTTTAAAAAGTATTAACATATCATCTTATATATATATATATATGGCAGCATCGGTGGTGTATAGTAATAAAACGCCATTAGAAACAGTACAAAACAATCATTAAAATGACTGGCCAGCTCTCATCTGCAGCCCCTGAAATGACGTCTACACTGCTCCAGAGTTCTCAACTCACCACAGCAGCTTTTTAGTAGACAGTGGGGGCTGTAGGAGGGAGGAGTCGTCTTCTCTTGGTCCTACCACCCTCACAGACATGCTTGCTAGGGCAGTGTTTCCCAACCGGTGTTCCGCGGCACACTAGTGTGCCGTGAGAGGTTGGCTGGTGTGCCGTGGGAGGGAGGCGGGCGAGGCGGGCGGTGAGAGGCGGCGGCGAGGATCCGCGTCGAGCCGGGGGCGGCTCCGCAGTGGTGGTGCCGAGGTTTCTCTCTCCATTCTCCCCTCACACACACACACAGGAAGATCAGCTGACAGGACCCAGCCAATGGGGCGGCGGCGGGGCAGCGCGTGCAAAAAGGAGGAGCGCGAGACAGCGGACGAGGAGGAGGCCGGCATGTCCGGGCAGCAGCAGCAACAACAGCAGCAGCAACTCCCGGCGACGGCTCCTCAAGCCCCTGGCAACCCTACTCCCTCACCGGCCTCGGCCGCCCTCCTGCTCCACCCGCCGCCGCCTCCCCCGCCGCCGCCGGCCACCTCGGCCCCGCCGCCGCCCCCTCCTCCGCCCGCTATCGCCGCCACCACGACAACAGCCGCCGCCGCCTCAGCTGCCGCCGTCCCTCAGTCCCTCAGTCCCTCGCTTTGCTGCGCTGCCTCCTCCCCCCCCACCCCCAAAGCTTGGAGGTTCCCCGGCAAGGGGGAGGGGAAAAAATTGAAAACTTTCACTTTCGTGCGTCCCTCCCGGCGTGACGCTGCGCGCTGACGTCACGGGGCTGTAATGGTGGTGTGCCGCGAGATTTTTTTCTTCAAACAAGTGTGCCTTTGCCCAAAAAAGGTTGGGAAACACTGTGCTAGGGACACGGGAGAGGGCCTTTTCGGTGGCTGCTGCCAGACTTTGGAACTCTCTCCCCAGAAAAGCCCGACTGGCTCCCTCCTCGCTGTCCTTCGACTTCCTTGTTCCAACAGGCTTTGGGGAACTTACTGTTTTTAATTAAAGGGCTGGTGCTGTTTTGTTTTTACTGTGATTATTTGCATGGTTTTAATAGATTTTATTCCTTCAGATGTGAAGGAAATAAGCAGCTATCCTATCTTCAAAAGACATCTGAAGGCAGCCCTGTTTAGGGAAGTTTTTAATATTTAATGCTGCATTGTTTTTAAAACTTGATTGGGAGCCGCCCAGAGTGGCTGGGGAAAGTCAGCCAGATGGGCGGAGTATATTATTATTATTATTATTATTATTATTATTATTATTATTATTATTATTATTATACCTGTACGCAGTTTTAATTCTATCAATGCTTAATTGTTTTGTAATGATTTTTCCTATGTTTTTAGCGGTTCTTGTTTTTATCAGCAAGCTGCCTTGAGCCCTGTCATGGGAAAAGGTGGGTGGTAATAATAATATTAATAATTATAAGTGTAATAATAGACAATTGCCACTGCTATCCTTTCTCCAGCAGGAGCATCATGCAAGCAGAGTTTCGCTCACTGGATATTTGGATCCAACCCATGTAGAATAAAATACTCAAAGGCCTGATCATGTAAAATGTAAGCCCTTAAATATAAATATAAAAAATGGATCAGAGGGGTGTGGGGGGAAGGCCGTATAGTTAAATTACCACATTGTTACTGTTATGTATTGAAGTTCTCACCCTGGCCACCAGGGGTATTGTGTATATAGTTTTCACTCAGGTCCACACCAGTTACTTTAGGCGGGAAACCCTGGGTTGTAGTTGCTACAATGTTGATAGCCAGCTGCCTATAAAAGCAGGCCGGCTGAGCTGTTTGCTGTTCAGTTCTGTTCTGGCCTGTGAATAAACAAGAGCTGTTTGAGGAATCGCTGTGTCGTCTGCTATGTCTCCCCACAACTTAACACTGGCGACGAGGATGGGATCGATGGACATCAGAGCACAGCCAGACACGGCCACCCTCTGAGATGAGCTGAATCACGGAGCTGAAACACTGAGCGAAATCACGGAGCAGAACCAATTCAGAGCTGACCGTTCTGGCTAGAGCACTGTGTTCCATCCATCGCCCTCCACGTCAACATCAGAACCATGGCGTCACCTGTGCCTCTACGCCGTTTGTGCCAGCCTCTGAATCATGGGACTCCTACCTCGCTTGGTTCGACTGCTACCTCCAAGCCAATGAGCTGACAGAAGTATCACAGGAGCGTAAGCGGGGCCTATTCCTCAGCCTCTGTGGGCCTGAGGTGTTTGAGATGGCGTGAGCATTGGTTGCGCCTGTAGCAGTCCAGGCAGCACCGTGGGACACGATTCAAGAGAAGCTCTGCAACCGCTACGCGCCAAAGCCGTCCAAGATTGCTGCCCGCCATGCATTCTACCACTTGAACCAGGCAGAGGGGGAGTCAATCTTTTTACCCAATGTGGGGCTCGAACCCTCAACCCTGAGATTAAGAGGCTCATGCCTATTGACCGAGCTATCACCACATCCTGGGTCATTATTGCAACATGAAGTCCAGGCTCCGGGTTCAAAGAGATCAGTGCACTAAGTAGCTATATGCCATATCCCCAATAGAACATGCAAATTCCTTCAGGTTTACCAGCTACCAAAAATACGGAACTTAATTCACTTTGCTGGGATTTTCTGTCTTCCAATGACTTTGAAAGAGACCTGAGGCCCCTACATCAGCCAAGCCTACGAGGAAATTGAATTTCAAATCCTCATTTGGATGGAAATCACCTTTGCTTTCTTTTGAAGGGAACCCAAAAATGATGGCAGCTGGTAACCTTTCTCTATAACGTTGGAATCTATCATAGCCATAATAATAAAATTGCTCCAATTGTCATAGCCATAATAATAAAATTGCTCCAATTGTGTCATGACGGAGACAAACTAAATGATGGAACGGATGCCACTAATCCCAGGAAGAGACAATTTGTTTTCAGTGTTTTCATCCACACATCCATTTTATTTATATCTAGAGCTCTAACAAAACAATAAAGCAAAGTACACACACCTTAAGACCGAGATCAAGTTCTTTAAGGGAACGTCTTATCTCGTGTAATAGTATATTCATCCGTTCACATTCTTGAAAGCAAACCAGGATATATGGAGAACGTTCAGCTGTTTTTGAGGTAATGTCAGACATGTTATATCCTTCCGGAAGCTTCTCTTGTATGTCATCTAATATGGCCTTTACCTGCAAGCAGGGATAGATGAATCTGTTAGTTTCATTTTCTCTCAGCTTCTCAGTCTTAAATTCAGTTCTCCACATTTCCACAGTAAACTGAAGTGCGATTTTTAAAAATCCTCATGAAAACTCATCAGTGTTTTAGTGTGAATTTCTCCTAATAAACATATTTTTGTATGCAGTCAATATACACATTTGCAATTTATAATATAATATAATATAATATAATATAATATAATATAATATAATATAATATAATATAATATAACATAACATAACATAACATAACATAACATAACATAACATAACATAACATAACATAATATAATATAATATAATATAATATAATATAATATAATATAATAGTATTTTTTTCACTAATACATGTATCACAAATACAATGGTTGGGGAATTGCAATGGCAGAATTCATAGAAATCTGTATTTTGAACGATAGCTGTGTTTTGCTTTTCATACTGATTTCTGTGTTCTCATTTAAAATGTACATAAAAATTGAATCCCAACCTGCAACAGATAGTAACATTCCTAGCAGAAGTTTCACTGGGATCCAGCTCTGTGGATATCAGCTTTAGAGGTGCTATTTCCTTGCTTCCAATGACCCTAGCATACTTCAGCTGCTATTTGACAAAGATTACGCACAAGTCTGTCTGCTTCAATAAACTCAATAGAACCTGAAGTTTTAAGCAAGCTTAAAGGTAAAGGTAAAGGGACCCCTGACCATTAGGTCCAGTTGTGACTGACTCTGGGGTTGCGGCGCTCATCTCGCTTTATTGGCCGAGGGAACCAGTGTACAGCTTCTGGGTCATGTAGTCAGCATGACTAAGCCGCTTCTGGCGAACCAGAGCAGCGCACGGAAACGCTGTTTTTACCTTCCCGCTGGAGCGGTACCTGTTTATCTACTTGCACTTTGACGTGCTTTCGAACTGCTAGGTTGGCAGGAGCAGGGGCCGAGCAACAGGAGCTCACCCCGTCGCGGGGATTTGAACCACCAACCTTCTGATCGGCAAGTCCTAGACACTGTGGTTTAACCCACAGCGCCACCCACGTCCCTTTAAGCAAGCTTACTAATGAGTAAACACAGAGGCCTAGTTTGTATGACATGATAAACTGAACTATGCCTTACTGGGACCCTTGAACATGGTGGCTTAGGGGATAGATGAATCTGTCAATTTAATTTTCTGTCAGGTTTGATGAGTCCCTGAGCTACTGAAGGTAATGGGGCCCTTTCTATGTCCAGCGTGTTTTTACATGAGTAGAATGTGTCCTTTTATTCAAAATGCACCTCTGGGTTATTTGTGGGGCCAGCCTGGTGTTTTTACATGAGTAGAATGTGTGCTTTTACTTAAAATGCATCTCTGGGTTATTTGTGAGGCATAGGAATTCGTTCATTTCCACACACGCACCCCAAAATTATAGTCCGGCCCACCACATGGTCTGAGGGACAGTGGACCGGCCCATGGCTGAAAAAGTTTGCTGACCCCTGCTCTAAAGGATGAATGAGCTAAAGACAAATGGGAGTAACTCTTTCTGTCTGGGAGAGTGCTTTGCCAGAATGTTCCCAGGGATGAATTGCTTACAATACACAAGAAGGTGACTGAAGCATAGTTGCAAAAATGTTCAGAAAGCATTTGGAGCTATGACCAGCTAGTTGTTATTCCACATTGCAGAACTCTGTCAATGGCTGTTGAGACCAAACTAATACTTGTGGGGGCTGGATCCAGACTACATTAATTGAATTAATTAAGTCCTATCAATTTCATTTGATGGGACTTAAGTCATGACTAACTTATCCCACCAATTGTTTTTTTTAAAAAGGAAACTGGGTGGTTTTTGTTTTGTTTAAAAATTAATACTATAATTATACAGAACAATAACCTGTCCTCAGGTAATCATACCAGGCTGGCCATAAACAGAAGCTGGTCTCTTTAGGATTTTTTTAGGGCTTAAAAAAAGCAAACATTGGGTGTGTGTGTGTGTGTAATTTATGGGTCCCCATTCACTTCAGTGGCAGAATTCTGCTTTAGGGGTCGTCTCCAAAGCAGGCAGGGCAGAGGGCAGAGGAGAGAGCCTGCAATGAGCTTGAGGAGGTGCTCTGAGCTTTCGCACAAAGCTGGTTGTGCTGGGAAGTTCCATGTTTTGCTGCAATGGCATCGCAATGAATTATCACAAGGGCCGCTGCTGCAAAAACCTAACTTGCTCAAGGCCTGTTTTGTGATATGATTGTGAGCAGCAGCTCTCTCTCTTTCTCCCCCCCACTTCCCAGCCCTCATATCATTCCCTCCCCAGGCATTTTTATATATCATTGAATGCGACCTCCCGGGCAGGACTGGAACTTAGAGGGGAGGGGTGTTATGTACTGAGTTGAATAGGATTCAAAATGCAGCAGTCTGATTGCTCCTAGAACAATAGGATCCAAAATGCAGCAGTTTGATTGGTCCTAGAACAATAGGATTCAGAATGCAGGAGCCACCCAATCCAGCTCCAGGTGGAAGGGAATCCGCAACCTGATTGGCCTACAGGAGAATTCCGGAATTAGCCAATCACGTGGGGCCCATTGTGTAAATAATGTATATAAAGCAGATACTTTGGGGGAACTTCCATTCTTGACTCCAAGTATATTTCACAGACTGAGTCCAAGGGGTGGGGTGGGGTAGTACCTTTAACCCTTTGTTCCCACTGTGCCAGAATCGGAATCCCCCTGCGGCAAGTTCCTGTTACTTGTAGTGGAAGGGAAGTTCCCATAGGCTTGGGCAGATTCCCATTGGGACCACAACAGGGACAAAGGATTAATACTCGACTCTGAGTATATTTCATTTATTTTTTCCAGGGGTGGGTTGGTGGTGTTGCTTAAAAACTCACCTTTTCTTCCACGGTCTGTGATGCTCCTTCCCCAGTGATGGAGTCTTGGGATTGTAGCTCAAGCAGAGAATGGAACAGGTTGTCTGAAGTCACTGTCAAGAATTCGATCTCTGCGTTGGGATGGAGCCCATAATGGACGGGGCTTTCGGGGGGAAGCATTTCATCAATATATTTGTGGTAACCTTGGTAATCCAGGTTCGAAGGCACTACAAAGCCAGGAGCAAGGGCCAGTTTCCGATCAAACTATATATAAAAAAGCCCAAACACACATTAATCATGCCCTGCTATCAAGTATAAGGAGCTTGCCTAGGTATAAATCAAATTGTTCTGTTTATGGAGTCATTGCTGAGAATGACAAGACTTTTATAACATTTTAGAAGATTGTTGAATGCTGATCTCATTTGCTCGATATTTTAATTAGCTCTTTTGTATCTCACAGGTGCTGACATTCCAGTGCATTTTGCTGAAACACAGGTTAGTCTCCTGTTAGCAAATAACAGAAAGGAAAATTTCATTTAGAACTAAAGAGATGAGGGGTTTTTTGCCCCAAAAAAGCAAAGAAAAAAAGAAAAAGAAAAATGTTATTTCTTCCAAATTACAAAGTGCCGCTCTCTGGTGTAACATTATTATTCCACGTGGCAATTTTACTAAATGAAGCAATTTACAGGAGCATTTTAGAAAATGCCATCTTTTATTGAAATGAAAGCGTGTAATGGCATAAGGATTTTTAAAATAAAACAGGCAAGATTTCGTCTTTTAGACTATTACCAAAATACATGCATTGTCTATTTGACAAATCAATCTGCTCCCATAAAATAAAATAGAATTGCTGTTTCATAATAATGATTTCTGTTTCAAATGGCTTGCCGTGAGCCAAACAAGGTCTTTTATGGAACAGTATGACAATTGTTTAATGCACTGCCGAAGGTTCAGGAGTTCTGTTTCAGCGGCATCTCAAAATCCACTAAGCAAATATTTAGCACAAGCTCAAGTTTAAAAACAACAGGCACGTGGGAGGATATTTATTTATTTATGCCGGGTTGTATTGACTTGACATTCACAATGCTATTTGATGGTTTCGAAACGTTGCTGTGGGATGCTAAATTACGGCAGAGTCCCCACAGTTGTAAAATAATTATCAACCTGCCAAAATAACGCAGCAATGTGGGCAACAGCAGCAGCAGCAATGATAACAAGAAGGATAATGATAACGGGAAACGCTGGAACCTCAAAATAATGTGGGGTTCGTTGCTCAAAGATAATTTTCTCTAACCTTCCTTTCTGTGGTTCAGCATTTCAAATGGAAACAACCTGAAATCTTGAAAAACGAGACAGCATTGGGTTTGTGTGGGTTGAGAATAATTTTGGTGGCTTTCAGATGGAGGGTTAAATCCTAATGCCAGGCATGCTAATTAGGCATTCCTGACCTCCGCAAGGTATGCTTGGCGCGAGTCAATACCAATACTGAAAGTTGCTTGCTCAAACAAGAGAGAGGGGTCTGTTGCAGGAGCAGCACAGATGACACAGTTCAAAGCAAGAAATGCAATACCATCATGGGGAGGTGGCAACTTGTCCTCTTCCAGTTTGAATCCCAAATCAGCTGTAGAGCAACCTAGGGGTTGCCCACACTTAGCCTTTGCACCACACTTTCTAAGCGTAGGTCCACTGCTCTTCCCAGGAAAAACAGCTCTTTAAAGCAGAATTGGAACAAATGGCAGTTCAGGTTTTATGCTGGAGAAGCGCCAGAGGCAAACAAAAAAGGGGATTGGGACAAAGAGCTTTAAAGTGTGGACCTGTGTCTTGAAACATGGCACAAAAGGAAGTATGGATGAGCCCATAGATGCACAAATTACAGGGGGTGGGGACAGATCAGAGCTGTCTTTTCCATAGGGCTTAGTGGTGCGTTGCGCCAGGGCGCCAGCCTCTCACGGGCACCCCAGCAAGTGGGGGAGCTGCGCGGCTTTGCCCGTGGCTTCCCCTTTCCCTGCACGCCCGCCAGCTGCGCCCCGGCAACCATAAGACTGGTTGGAGTACAGCTTCCCTCCCAAGCCTCCTCGGGAGGAGAGCGATCCATATGGCTGGTGGGCTCGCAGCTTCCCTCCCAAGCCTCTGCGGGGATCCCTCTCCTCCTGAGGAGGCTTGAGAGGGGCACAGCGGCATGGGGGAGAGCTGCACCCCCCCCAGATGGCTGGCAGTGCGCAGCTACGGCCACCCCAATACTATCTGTGGTAATTTGGGGGCGCTGGGCAGATATTTGCACCCCGGCACTGCATCTGCTAAAGACGGCCCTGGGACAGAGAGTATGTCAGAACCGGTTCAGCTGCAGGTCAGCAGGTGAGCAGTAAAGTTTACTTTTTATTCAAGGAAACAGAACACAAACAGAGAAACTGTAAAGCAGCTGCCAGAACTGACCATCTGCGCCTCTCACTTCCCCCTAAATCTCCTCCCTCTCCGGCTGTTTCTCCAGCAATCTTAAACTCCGTTGGGGAGGGGCCCCCTGTGCTCTCTGCTTTGCTACATGCCCTTGAAGACAAGGGAGGAGGCGAGCTGGATACAGTAGGACCGGCAGGCTCCTGTGAACCCGTTGCAGCCTCGGCCACCCACCACACCTCCTCCTCAGCTGCCTATCCTCCATCTGCAGTGCTTTCTGCCTCTTCTTCCTCTCTCTCACTCAAGCCTGTTGCTTGTTCAGCCTCCAACTGTTCTCCTGCTGCCGCCATCCTCTGATGTGTCTTCTGTGTCCCACCACCATGTCCCTGGCTCAGAGCCTTCCTCTTCTGAGATTTTCCTAGAGGAAACCTAGAAGAACCTGCCACCATTCCTCCTCATCTAGACAGTCGCAGACAGGGTATGGATTAGGGCGTTGTATACTTACTTATTGTGACAGTCCCCTTAACTATTGCTTTTAGAAGGCTATGGGAGGACCATGATTTGTGGGGAGCTGGGGGCGTGGCTTTTGGATTTTATTAAGTCCCCTCACTTAAGGCTGAACCACGCTTCCTCTTGTCCTGCTGCTTTCCCCCCTGAGGAAAACAGCTTATTGGTGGCTCAATTGGTGCAAACAGCAATCAGGTATTTTGCAGATGATTTAGAGTTAAAGAGTGGATTTTCCTTGGGGAAAAGGGGAAAGGGCAAGGGAGAAAGCCTAGAAAGTGTTCATCAAGTGGAAAATGCTCAGATCTGAGCTTCCTAGGTCGAGCTGAAGCACTGGACCTCCCTTTAGCTGCGACGAGAAAACATTATTATGTGGTGGATGTGCAGGATAACTAAAGCATTCTGGGAAATGATTTACAATGAGTTGAAAAAAAATGTTTAAAATTACATTTGTGAAAAACCAGAGGCTTTTTTTGTTAGGCATTTTAGGTACAGAGATTCCAAGGGAGCAGAAACGACTATTCATGTATGTG
This sequence comes from Podarcis liolepis, assembly GCF_965112155.1. NCBI lineage: Eukaryota > Metazoa > Chordata > Lepidosauria > Squamata > Lacertidae > Podarcis > Podarcis liolepis. Next base: position 116,485,279 of record NC_139554.1, on the reverse strand, counting down.
ACAACAGCAGCGAGGATATTACTGGCCCAGAGATAGAAAGAAGATAAAGTTCCAACCAGAGAGGAATGGCTGATGAAGATGATGGACTAGGCCGAAATGGGGAAACTGACTGGAAAAATCAGAAACCAGGAAAAGGGGGTGGCTTCCAACAAAACACTAAAATACAATAACCTATTAAACATTAAAAGCTTCCCTAAACAGGGCTGCCTTCAGATGTCTTCTAAAAGTCTGGTAGTTGTTTTTCTCTTTGACATCTGGTGGGAGGGCGTTCCACAGGGTGGGTGCCACTACCGAGAAGGCCCTCTGCCTGGTTCCCTGTAACTTGGCTTCTTGCAGCGAGGGAACCCTACCGAGAAGGCCCTCGGTGCTGGACCTCAGTGTCTGGGCAGAATGATGGAGGTGGAGACGCTCCTTCAGGTATACTGGACTGAGGCCGTTTACTACTATTGCATAAGCAGAATAGGGACTATTGATCTCTCTCTCTCTCTCTCTCTGACAGTTGCAGGGCATAATTCTCAGAGTGATTTAACTATCAACGCCTCTTTCCAGGGAACTCTGCGAACTGTGAGGGTGGGGTGGAAATAGAGACATCTTAATAACTCCCAGCGACCTCCACAAACCGTGGTTCCCAGGATTCTTTGGGAGAAACCATGACTATACGAAGTGATGTGAGACTGCACATATACTGTGGCTAGGACATGTTTTGCTCTCATCACAGGTATTCTTTCTTTTCTTTTCTTACCACCATAAACAAAAACAAGGGGCTAAGAATGAATATTTTTCACATCATTTTACAATAAATACATGATCCAAATTATACATTTTCTTCTTCCTAGCAATGCCCTGTAGACAATACATTGGATCAGAACCTCAGGGCCACGAGGCCAAGAAATGCAATTAGAGCATAAATTGTTCTCGATTAGAATAATGAAATAGAAGATTTTGATGCAATATTATCGAATGAAATTAATTGCCCCTGTCTTTGCAAGATTTGATTGAGAGATCGGGACTTTTTCTACCTTGAAAAAATGTAAGGCATCTTGCACAATAAAATTACCTGTCACCCTATCTGAGGTTGTGGAGGGGATGGCAATGTTTCTCCAGAATTTAAATCGAAGTCTGTTAATCCTCGGTGCTCGAAAGCAAAAGAAACTACAGTACAGAAATGAATCACCCCATCATAAGGTAGGTTAAAAAAAGAAAGAGTGCACTAATCTGAAGAGAAACCTGACTCCTAGACCTTGGTGCAAAAGCACGAAGTGATTCCATTTTTTAGGTTCAGAACAGTGATGCTTTGATTACTAGTCTCCAGCAAAGCTGAAACCTAAAAACTGATCAGTTGAGATGATAATTAATAATGACAATATCCCTTTATATGCTTGCTTCCATATAATAATGTAATTATGTCTCTGTGATCACAACGGAGCAATCAGCTGATCATTGCAGTTTGGAATTATGTGAACAAGGAAGAGCTAGGCATTCCTGGTTCATGTCCTGAGATATTATCTGGGGGGGACGGGGGGACGGGGACCAATGTTTAATTAATGGACAGCTCATAAAATGACCAGTCTAAAATACAGGGTTATTCCAGATGTTAGTATGAGTGCTACAATATATAGGTGAATGCTATGCTACAGTAGGAAAAGCTATTCTTTCACTACACAGTAAAATAAATGAATGGTAAACAAACATTGCAATGTAACTTTGCTTTCAGCGCCGGTGTAAAATTACAAAGCAGATTTGTTTTGAGTGTCAGATACTGCGAGGAACCTAAATTTGCACATTATCATCCTTGTTTGTCTACCGTCATAAATAAGGATGAGGAGGAAGATATTCTTTGATCAATGCAGTGATTAGCAAAGAGTATACTGTACATACTTTGGGGAGGGGGAAAAAAAGGATCTGCTTCCAGTAGGGGGAGCTCTAACTCAGGAAACGCATTGTGCAATCGCTAAAGCTCTTATTACCTGATAGGGTTGCATATATTCTTCCAGGTAAGTACAGCACAGCCGCCTATCCCAATCGTCTGTAATATGACCGCCATACATAATCTCTCCAAACAAGTAGCGTAGATCTTCCCAGGGTACCTGAGGACCAATAAGGTGGGGATTTTTTTTCTTTTCTTTAAACATACTCAAGATGTTAAAGCGAGGAATCAAGAAGGCACACAAACCAAACTGCGAAGGCAGAAAGCAGACTTGAGTTAGTGGCACAACTGCCTTCCTCAGCGAAGACCAAATCCGCCTCAGTCACCAGATTCAGAGCAGTATGTCACGAAACTGCCAGCATTCTGTTTGCCACGCTCACGGAAGGCATACGATGTGCTAATTGTCATTAAAAACCACATTGCAACATAGACAATAACCACCTGAGCACTGCATATGTGCAAGGGGGGACAGGAGTTCAAGCACAGCGCGTTAACCAAAGGGATGATTCTTAAGTGGGTTTGATTAAATGCCACCCTACCTGTGAGTTCCCTTCTAGGTAATTGTACAGAACATGGACCGAAATTGTAAGGTCCCCGTTGTTGAAAGGGTATTTCCTGTTCCAGCCCTGAGGTCCAAATTTCCGCCGCTCAGCCACACAGGCATGGAAGTAGCAGAGTGGAAAGAGAATCGCCTTAAATTCCTGCTCACGGGTACACTGGTCAAGAATGTTCTGTACAAAAGAAAGCAGATGAATGTTTCTTTTCCCCCGCCTCTTCTGAAAGAGACCCTGTGTCAGGGCATAGACAACACATTTCTGACAGCTGAAAGAACGGACCTGAATGACTTAACTGACAGAGGACAGGCACAAAATATTTGCTCTTTTAGTTTATAGATCATGGCATTTTCTCTCTCTCTCTCACACACAGCAACTATTTCATTCTTTCCCAAAAAGCCTACTTAAATGTTAACATGGGAGCACAAAATATATCTAAGGAAATCTCTTCAACCCTGAAAACCCTTAAAAAGAAGAATAGCCATTTCAGAAAAAATAAATTCAGCAATTGGTACAGTTATAACAAAATCTATAGGTCAGCTATCCTGTTCTAACATCTCAAGGAAATGCCAGTTAGCTGCTGGTGGTGACTCAAGTGTGCGTTGCATTGTTTGGCTTCTCTATACGTTGATATTTTAATGCCAAAAGAAAATAATAATAACAATGATAATAAAGTTTATTTATACCCCACCCTCCCCAGCCAAGACTGCTAACACCAGATATAAAACAATTGATTGAAATACAACTTAAAAAACAAGATTAAAATACAACATTAAAATGCAGCTTCATTTCAGCAGAAACTCAAAAACTTTTCAGGGGATGAAAACGTCAAGTCTCCACCAAGGCTAACTATCTAGACTGGTCCTACGTGGGCCAGAAAAAAGCCAGGGAAGTCCCCAAGTAGGAAAACAAGTTTTATTTCTTCATATAGTTTTCATGGTCGGATATTTTCAGTCAAGGTCTCTACTGTGAATTCAAATAAACTATGTCAAGCTGGTGCTACAGTCTCAGCAACATAGTACCAGTAATTTACAAAACATTGCACAAATAGTATGGCCCACCCTGCCATTTGCAAGGAATAATTTTTCAAAAGCAGTTTTGACCAATGGCGGTACTTAGCTGCACACAGTAGGGATATGCATGCATTTATGCCAGAGAACTATTTTTGTAAATAAATTTGTCAATCTAGGTTTTCTCACACTATTGAGGAGAGTGAGGGTCTGCTCCATTTTATAATCTGCAGCAGCTCTCTTCAACAACCATGTGGTTTCAAAATAATATGTTTAATAATCTAATTTTTTTTGTGGCTGATCCATTCAAGTGATATTTTTACTTGCCTGGTCAAAATTATCCAATGCAGCGTGAAGATTAGCTAGCATCCCGGTTGGTGGCTCATTGGTTATTTTAATAGAGTTTTCCAAGATTCCCTGTGGAATTACATGCTCTTTGGGGGTGGGGGCAGGTTCAACACTCATATAAACACGATAGGCTGAGTGGCTTCCTTCACTGTGCTTCTCCAGTAATTCCTCTAATGTGTCAAGCCACTTTGCAACAAGATGAATATTCTACAGGGAAGAAGAATAGAGGCTTCCCAGTGAGCTATTGATTTGAAATATGAAACATTTTATTGATAACGAGCCAAACAAAGCAGTTTGCCGTAGCACAATATTTTGAGGATGCTAAAAAAATGAAAGAAACCCACCCCACCACAAGACCTCAGATCCGTCTATTTAACACAATAATGACCGCAATCTTCACTGTTTGTCTCTATTCATCTGATTATAAAGAGTAACAATACATTCTTCTACACGTATATTAACTAAGGGAGTATATATATATATAAAAGATGATTATAAATTAGTAAATCAGGGAATGTTAGAGAAAGTATCTCGATAACTCTCCCTGCCACACAAAGCAGTTGCTGCAGTTGCTCATATTTTAATACTGAAATTAATATAGGCTATGCAAATATACACACCTAAAGGTTAAGTGATAAGTTCCCTCCCCACCCATGCGCCCTTGTTTGGAGAAGAGCCTTAAGAGGAAGCTGCTACAATCTGAGCTGTGCATACATTATTTTTAAACCAACGGACAGCACTATATTGCTAAATCGGTGCAATGAAGGGATTAGACTTACTTGGAGGATAACCCAGTGGCCTTCTTTCGATGCCTTTTCCAGAGCCATCTCAGCTATGGCCTCTTGCCCTTGTCCCAGAGACACGTTCTGAAGCTTCCCCGAATCAATGGTAAAGCCAAGCTTGCTCCCTAAACAGAACAATACAGCCCCAGGAAATGTGAGAGAGCATGTGCTTTTTGGAAGAAAAAAAATGTTGCACAGAGGAGAATGTAACTAAACCCCCACCGCTTATTCTAAGACGCTCTCTGTGTGCGTGTGCACACACAGTTCTCTTGCAATCCATGCTTCCCACAACCCACAGGAGTGTTTCCGAACGAGTTCAATTGGTGGCAGATTGCATCCTGCACTCTCTCTCACTTCTTCTGTATTAACGCCACAATTTTCAAATTTCTAAACGTCAGAAGGCTCAGCCTTTCGCTTGTTGCTGGACACAGTAACATGGTGACACGATTATACAAGACGTATTATTATTATTATTATTATTATTATTATTATTATTATTATGCCCATCTGACTGGGTGGCTCCCAACAAAATATTAAAAAACACAACAAAACATCAACCATTAAAAACTTCCCTGAACTGATGGCTGCCTTCAGATGTCTTCTAAAAGTCAAATACTTGTTTATTGGTTGGACATCTGATTGGCGGCCAGTTCACAGGTGGGTGCCACTACCGAGAAGGCCCTCTGCCTGGTTCCCTGTAACCTCACTTCTCGCAGGGAGGGAACCACCAGAAGGCCCTCGGTGCTGGACCTCAGTGTCCGGACTGAATGATGGGGGTGGAGACACTCCTTCAGATATCACTTTGAGAAAGAGCAGGGTCCATAGTTCCGTGATTTACATGCAAAAAGGTCTGAGGTTCAGTCCCTGGTTCCTCTCAGGCTGGGAAAGGCCCTCTTGCCCGAGACTGTAGAGGGTTGTAGCCTGAGTAAACCTCATGATGCCCTTCAGAGACCATTGGAATACAACTCCGCATTTTGCCTGATCATTGGTCATGGTGGCTGGAGTCCAGAAATCTCTGAAGTAGATAATACTTCAACAGACCAATGGCCTGCCTTAGTATAAGGCAACTCCTTAGGCTTCATAAGGATTTCAAAAAGTACATATGTGTTGCCTTCCCCAACACACTGAAGTGAGGGCATGTTCCTATGGATACAAGATCACAGTGAAAACCATGGAAATAAATGGTGTTAATGTACAAGGCCACACTTATACGTTCTGCATGGCAAATTTAAATATCGACATCTATCTAACATTGCAATCCTATACATGCCTCCTTAGAAATAAGCCCCATTGTGGTCACCAGGTCACTAAGATAAGTGCCTAAATTATGCAAAACTAAAATCAAGGAAGGTATCCTGTCTGTACAAAACTGCATTATAGGTAAAGGAAAGCTAATTTAGTGCAAACATCAAATATTTTAATGTGCTTTTTTTAAAAAAACAAAACAAATAAATGTTAAAATATAAACCATAAACACTACCCATAACAAACACAGCATTTGCCTTCTGTAGGTGATTGGCATAAAGACATAACTTGTGCACCTTTGAAAGTGCAAAGCAGCACTGACAAGACATCAGGTTTATGCCGGTACAAATCTCTGCTATGCTATTGCATCCTTCCAGAACGAGTCATGAGCAGATGGTGGCCTATTACCATTAGCACCAGCGTTTTTAAAAGATATACCGTATTTTTCGCTCTATAACACGCACCAGACCATAACACGCACGTAGTTTTTAGAGGAGGAAAACAAGAAAAAAAAATTCTAAACAAAATAGTGGATATATGATTTTTGTGGTTCATGCTGTGGCCACAGACATGTGATCTGACAGTGAGTTTGGAGTAGCCCAATGCAAAAATCCTGAGGATCCATGTGGATCCATGCTTTGTAACCACGGAGGAGGGAAGGAAGGGGAACCATGGATCCTCTGCTCACGACTGCAGCAGATCCCCCCGCCACCCGCAGGCATTCGCTCCATAACACGCACAGACATTTCCCCTTACTTTCTAGGAGGAAAAAAGTGAGTGTTATGGTGCAAAAAATACGGTAAATGGAAACCATGTAGCTTCAAATGCAGCCAGTGTCAGGTGACAAAAGCAAGGCTGCCCGCTTTGCAAAGACAGCTTTTAGGGTGCCTTCCAGCCGCAGGATATCTTCATGCTGGCTGCCAGGAGGATTATCATCAATTTCTGCTGCAATACCTTGACACCCATATGGTTGGATAAGAAGGGTTTCCTCCCCCCCCCCAAACTATGCTTTAAAAAAAAAAGAAGATCAGGTCTCAAAAGTTCATTACATAGGAGCAATGCTGTCACCCCTAATTCAGGCATAGGCAAACTCAGCCCTCCAGGTGTTTTGGGACTACAATTCTTATCATCCCTGACCACTGGTCCTGTTAGCTAGGGATGATGGGAGTTGTAGTCCCAAAACATCTGGAGGGCCGAGTTTGCCTATGCCTGCCCTTATTGATGCTGATAGCTCCTTGAAAGATGCTCCCCTCCATATTCCCCTCCAGTCTGAATCTGACACTTTACACCCAAATCAGCTTTCCATCGAGATGGGAGAATCTGACCATTTCGGTTTCTCTCATTTCTCCAGTATTCAGTTCTTCACATTCTCAACACCGGGTGGCAAGATTTTTTTATTTTTAGTCCTCAAGTGCCGTTTAGTGCACATTTATCCTTACATACATGTCTGCATGCAATTTCACCTAACAACACACAGGTTATTGTAAAGCAATTTCCCCCAGATATTATTATTTATTTTATTTATCAATTACATTGATATGCTACCTTTATCTTCCAAGAAACTTAGGGTGGTGCATGGGGTGCCATGGGGGGGGGGAATTTTGAGGTGTGGGCTGGATGCCATCTGGGGGGTCAAAGGTCCCCCAAATTTTCAAGGAGGGGGCTGGGCCTTCTCAATATTCTGTGGCAATGTGAGCACAGCATGTGCGCTGAAATATACTCAGTCGAGAGTGGATTTCATGCTCTTTATTCAGCTCATAGTGGTGAGGAGGAATGGAAGTTCCCCCAGAATGTCTGCCTTATATACATTATTTACACAATGCGCCCCACGTGATTGGCTAATTCCAGGATTCTCCTGTAGGCCAATCAGGTTGCGGATTCCCTTCCACCTGGAGCTGGATTGGGTGGCTCCTGTGGACCAATCAGACTGCTGCATTCTGGATCCTATTGTTCTAGGGCCAATCAGACTGCTGCATTCTGGATCCTATTGTTCTAGGGCCAATCAGACTGCTGCATTCTGAATCCTATTGTTCTAGGACCAATCAGACTGCTGCATTCTGAATCCTATTATTCTAGACCAATCAGACTGCTGCATTCTGAATCCTATTGTTCTAGGACCAATCAGACTGCTGCATTCTGGATCCTATTGTTCTAGGACCAATCAGACTGCTGCATTCTGAATCCTATTATTCTAGACCAATCAGACTGCTGCATTCTGAATCCTATTGTTCTAGGACCAATCAGACTGCTGCATTCTGGATCCTATTGTTCTAGGACCAACCAGACTGCTGCCTTTTGGATCCTATTGAACTCAGTACATAACATGCGCACACTGCAGAACCTGTTCACATAAATTGTGCGGCTCCGTCTCCATCAATGGCAGAAGCAAGCTGACATGCCTGATGGAGCAACATGGTTCTCCTCACCATTTCATCCTCACAGCAACCCTATGAGGTAGGTTAGGCTAAGAGATCGTGCCTGGGCCAAGGTCACCCAGTGAGCTTCATGGACAAGTAGGGATTCGAGATCCCAGAGAGCTGGGACTGGCCATGGCTCTGTCCCAGTAAATATATCCCCCACTCCATAAAACCATTGCAGGAGTGCTGGAGGCAGCAGTAGTGGCGCATAGCTAGTGTTGGGGTAAATGCAGGAAGTCTCAGTTTGGTACCCGCTGTCTCTAGGTAAGGCTAGGAAACAGTTCTTACTTGAAACCCTGGAGTGCTAGCCAATGAGGACAAGGCTGAGCTAGATGGACTCAGCGGTCGGACTCAGTGCAAGGCAACTTCCTATGTTCCTACACTGTTACGAAAGTTTGCTTTTCTGTGGTGCTGCTGTAACAGAGCCAGTAGTCCCAAGTTCTCACGCAGCAATAAAGATGTTCACTTAACAAATGAAAATAAACAGCCTTACCTAAAGATTCCACATCTTTCAGGGGGTCAACTCCGGGAGATAGAATGAAAATTATTGGCAAAGCAGGCCCGCTCTCTTGAAACAATTTTGCAAAGTCAGTCTTACGTCCCTCCGCATATTTGCTCCCAAGTTTCTCCTCAACGAAGTTCCTGCAATGAGGAGTTGCAGCTAATCATGCCTCGGGGGGAAAACAGCATTTCCAAGCTATAAAGAAAGACATTCTCTCAACAGCACGGCATTTCATCATGTCTTGCTTTTGCTCGAAATCAAGCCCAGCACACAGATCTGCTCCTAATGCATTCTAACAGTTAGTCTACATAATCCAACCTGACAGCATAAGTCATCCGATCTGGCCTCAAGGCTCTCATCATAATCAGTTTCTGGAGGGAACTTTTGGTCTTCCATTCTTGTGGAAACTTCTCTTTCTCGGGACATTCTGACTCCACTACTTTTTTCCATCGTTTTGGAGATCCTTCTATGTCTTTATCCAAGCCACGAAATTCATCCATGAAGCTCATTGTCTAAATGAGAGCCAAACGCACTGAGTGTTTTTGTAAAAACACTTCGGATGGCAAAGCTCCCCCACCCTTCAAAATATGCAAAATATTTCGAGTTGCATGCATACTGCACCTTTATTGCGCTCCAGGTGGAATTGGAGAGGAACTCCAGAGGGCTGTTATAACCGTGGTCAATATTAAATCTCAGAAGGAAATCTAGGTCGCGGGCATCAATCTCCTTATTCATAAGCAAGAGCTAAAAGCAAATAATGAGGAAAGTTTTTGGTTTTTTTTAAAGTCAGAGAAAATGTCAAGGGGGGGGGGAAAGGCCAGTTTAAAATGGACGTGAAGCTTCTCAAGTATCTTCAAACATCTCAGAAGTGTGCTACGTACTATATTTTATCTATGTTGCTTAACTGTTTCCATGCTGGGAAAAGTACCATATAAAATTGGCCTCAGATACAACATTATTCACATCTTTAGTCCTTGTGTGGTTGATTTTTTTTTTTTAATGAATAGCTGATGTACAATTGTAAGGCTAGCATGGAGGACAGGAAAGAGCATTAATCCTTTGTCCCTACTGTGGTCCCAATGGGAATCTGCCCAAGCCTATGGAAACTTCCCTTCCACTACAAATAATAGGCACTTGCCGCAGGGGGTTTCCGATTTTGCCACAGTGGGAACAAAGGGTTAAAGGTACTACCCCACCCCACCCCATGGCCTCAGTCTGTGACATATACAGTGGTGCCCCGCAAGACGAATGCCTCGCAAGATGAAAAACCTGCTAGACGAAAGGGTTTTCCGTTTTTCGATGTGCTTCGCAAGACGAATTTCCCTATGGGCTTGCTTCGCAAAACGAAAAAGTCTTGCGAGTCTTGCGATTTTTTTCGTTCCCCCCCTTTTTCTAAGCCGCTAAGCCGCTAATAGCCTTTTAGCCGCTAAGCCGCTAAGCCTTTAATAGCTGCTAAACCGCTAAACCGCTAATAGCGCTAATCCGCTAAGCCACTAATAGGGCTGCTTCGCAAGACGAAAAAACCGCTAGACGAAGAGACTCGCGGAACGGATTAATTTCGTCTTGCGAGGCACCACTGTACTCGGAGTCAAGAGTGGATTTCATGCTCTTTATTCAGCTCATAGTGGTGAGGAGGAATGGAAGTTCCCCCAGAATGTCTGCTTTATATACATTATTTACACAATGGGCCCCACGTGATTGGCTAATTCCGGGATTCTCCTCTAGGCCAATCAGGTTGCAGATTCCTTTCCACCTGGAGCTGGATTGGGTGGCTCCTGTGGACCAATCAGACTGCTGCATTCTGGATCCTATTGTTTAGGACCAATCAGACTGCTGCATTCTGGATCCTATTATTCTAGGACCAATCAGACGGCTGCATTCTGAATCCCATTGTTCTAGGACCAATCAGACTGCTGCCTTTTGGATCCTATTCAACTCAGTACATAACACCCTGGTTTTTCCCCACCCTGGGTCATTTATTTTTAAAAATACCAGTCTTGCAAGAAGACGTGGCTGATTCCTAGCATGATCCTGAGAGGATGGAATAGAAAACAGAGGTAAAGCAGGATTGTATTATCGTTCGGGCAAAGGCTTATTTTAAAGATCAGGTGATGTAAGGAATTTACGAGAAGATAGGTGAGGGGATAGTGTTGACTCATAAGCCTGTGGGTTAAGAATTTAAAAAGAACTCTGCAGGATCAGGCCAAGGTTAATCTAGTCCAGCCAACTGTTTTCACAGTGGCTAGCCAGATGTCAATGGGAAGCCCATAAAAAGCAGCACATACCGTATTTTTCACTCTATAAGACGCACCAGACCACAAGACGCACCTAGTTTTTGGAGGAGGAAAACAAGAAAAAAATATTCTGAATCTCAGAAGCCAGAACAGCAAGAGGGATCGCTGCGCAGTGAAAGCAGCAATCCCTCTTGCTGTTCTGGCTTCTGGGGTAGCTGTGCAGCCTGCATTCGCTCCATACGATGCACACACATTTCCCCTTACTTTTTAGGAAGGAAAAAGTGAGTCTTATAGAGCAAAAAATATGGTAATTAGCACCCAGCACTCTCCCCACTTGTACTATCCATTATTACCACATCCCTACATCTTGTGGGAGTGAACACCATAGTCTAACTATGCATTGGGTGAAGAAACGCCTCCTTTCATCCACCGGAATCTCCCAACATTCAGATTCATTGGATAATCCTGAGTTCTAGTATCACGAGAAAAAGCAGGAGAAAAACATCCTTTTGCCTACTTTCTTTACATAATGCATAATTTTACGAACCAACATCCTTTGGTTGACTTTTTTTTTGCTAAATTGGAAAGTCCCATTTGTTCCGAGCCTTCCTCACAGGGGAGTTGTTCCAGACCCGTGATAATTTTGCTTGCATTTTCCCATTCGGCAATATCATCCTTGAGATACAGTGAGAGGAGCAGTACCCAGTCTTCCTAGTGTGGCCACATTATAGACCAGGCATAGGCAAACTCGGCCCTCCAGATGTTTTGGGACTACAACTTCCATCATCCCTAGCTAACAGGACCAGTGGTCAGGGGTGATGGCAATTGTAGTCTCAAAACATCTGGAGGGCCGAGTTTGCCTATGCCTGTTATAGACTGATGAACTGTATTGAGAGTATAGAAGAAGGGATGATGGAGCATCCTTGTAAATATGCTGGGATATAGGTAAGGCATCTGTAAAGAAAAAGAGCCTTTCTTATTGGACCTCACCGGCTAAAGCCAATGTGACGCTTTGGGGTACTATAAAAAGGACAGAAAGACAGGTTGTACAATGACAATATAGGTACTGTATTATTATAGCTCAGCCAAGCTCTAGGTGTGGAGAATATTATTCATTAGGCCCAATATATTTCAAATAAAATCTTCTTCAGTGTTACCACAAAATATATTTTGTGCCCTACACCACCGAAATCTTCTTTTGCAATGTGATTTGAGAGTATCTGGGGAGCTACAGAGCATGGAGCGTTTTGTCTTTACAGTGCCAAGGATGATCCAATTTGAAAATAATAATAATAATAATAATAATAATAATAATAATAATAATAATGACATTATGCATCTAGAGGTCTCCAGTGCTCTCTAATCATTTAGAGGATTCTTCTAAGTTTGCACTGGTGCTTTCTCACTTTATCTTCTGTATTTATAGCTCAGGTCCAGTCATGTTCAAGAACTTTCTTTTCTTTTCCTTTTCTGACTGCAGCACTTTGGAGAATTATTCAAAGCAAGCAAAAGTTTCTGGTGGCAACTCTCCATTACTACAAAGCAAGACCAGCCTCCTAAATGCTCTTCGGTGGTTTGTTCATTTTCAAAAAGTGCTCCATGAAAGGGCAACATCATTTCTGCATCAACATTTGCAACGTACTTTTGGAACGTGTTGAGGGGAGTCAAAGTAGCTGCACAAATGCCAGCAATCAAAATGGAAAACGAACGGGACGCGATGATTGGCTGCTGAGTGCAGCTGCCCTTTGAAACAAATGGAATGGGGATATGGAAGGGGCACAGGGGCATTTATGACGAATTTTATTGTTCCCGGGAAAAGGAAGCAAGACTTCCGCAGCTACTTCTGAATAGGAGATGCTTCGCTTTTGAAATGCACCAGATTACACACTGCTTCAAAAAGGAAAAAGAAGAGGAGGAAGAAAAACAGTCGCAGGGAGGAGGATCCTCTTGGGAATGCCTTACAAGAGCTTTATTTCCTTCAAACAAATTAGACTATTCAGAGTACTGTTGCTTTCATCTCCGTCTTCAAATCTATCATGACACAAGCCATTTGCGGGAAGGGCTGTGGTGGTTGGTACAAAAGGTGTACACTGAGCATGGGTGAGGGAGATGCTGTTTCTTTAAAAAAAAACAAAAAACCAGTCGTTTCCTTTAAAATGTTTTGAGGGGAGAGGGAAAGCTGGAGAGAAAGAATGAGACATAAACAGCAAATATTTTGTGAGCAGTAAACACTGAATATTTGAGTGGCCTTGAAGGAATTTCAGCAAAAGCTCCTTTCTAGCGTTAATCTCAGGGTTCTAAAGGGACTCTCTCGAGACAGCTTTATTATCCCAGGCACACAGATAAGCGTGTTTAAATTATTATTATTTTTAAAGGAAGGCACTCTTGTCATTATAGGACTGCAGTTAAATCTATCTGAGGAAGTGGGGAGCACTTCTTAGATTGTGATACCTTGCCGGCGTTTTCTAATACTTCCTACTGTTTTGTTGGGATGCAAAGAAACCCTGCTAAAACCCAGCAAAGGATTTTAAGGGCAGCATCTTTTTCTTCAGCTTGTAACATCCCTTCTATAACAATACAGAGTTGCAGCTAAGTGTAATAACAAGAGAATGACACAATAGATCCTGGTAAGCTAAAAAGGGAAGTTTTTTTTTAGGTTCCCCACCAACTTTCCAGCTCTTTCACCCCCATTTCTTCTTCGTGTAACAGAAGTGCCATCTGTTCCTAACCTTAACATGGCATGTGTTTGATTTATATTCAGTATTAGATAATAGAAGGGGGAAAGATTATAGCATGATCTAAGGCATCTATGAGCATTAGCTAGCTCTCTGGTCCAAAGATAAATAATACGCAATAAAAGGGCTGGGATCAGCTGCCTCTGTGCTACAGAAAAATTTATATGGAAAGCAGGTCCAAATTTATTCAGTGCGCACCAATAGCAGATGCGGCATGGCCAAAAAGAAGGAGGCATTATACTTGCTAACTTGCAAAAGTTCTCTGTGTTGCATAACTCTGATTCTGCGAGCCCCATGGAGGTGAGGTATAGCTATGCTGATGTGCACCTAAATCTCATAAATGTGTTTACTGTTAGTGAGCTCAATTTTTTTTGGGGGGGGGGGACTCTGCATGCATGGTGAAGGAATAAAACTTTGGTCAAGAGACCAGCGCCCATGATAGAACTAAGTCTGAATAGCAGCCTTGAGCATAAAAAGTATTTTACTGTCCAAAGTGTGTGAGAAGCAGAAATGCTGACAGGTGCCTTAGTTAAGGTAGGTCAATGCATCAGTGTGAAGGAGATAGAAGATTTGTTGCCCTGTATGGCTAGCAGTGCTGGGTAATCTTCACAAGACACCCTACACCAGGGGTGGGCAACCTAAGGCCCAGGGGCCTGCCAATCGCCTTCTCAATCCGGCCCGTGGACGGTCTGGGAATCAGCATGTTTTTACACGAGTAGAATTTAAAACGCATCTCTGGGTTATTTGTGGGGTCTGCCTGGTGTTTTTACACGAGTAGAATGTGTGCTTTTATTTAAAATGCATCTCTGGGTTATTTGTGGGGCCTGCCTGGTGTTTTTACACGAGTAGAATGTGTGCTTTTATTTAAAATGCATCTCTGGGTTATTTGTGGGGCCTGCCTGGTGTTTTTACACGAGTAAAATGTGTGCTTTTATTTAAAATGCATCTCTGGGTTATTTGTGGGGCATAGGAATTTGTTCACCCCTGCCAAAAAAAGGCCGGCCCACCACATGGTCTGAGGGACGGCGGACCGTCCCACGGCTGAAAAAGGTTGCTGACCCCTGCCCTACACTCTTAAAAGGCTTGGGATCAGATTGACACCTGAAACATTGAAATACATTCCAAAATAGCCATGTGCACCAGGGATGGGGAAATGAGGCCCTTCAGAAGCAGCTGGACTACAAAACCCATGACCACCATCCATGCTAGCTGGGTTGATGGGACTTGGAGGACAACAACATTTAGAGGACCACAGGTCCATCCCTTCATCTCAGCATGGACGACAGTGGCTCTAATTTCTTCTATTGTCTGCACGCTGCCAAAGGAAACCAGCCTACCTGGAAAGCTACTTGGGCCGTGACAGTAAGCTTGTCTCTCTCAAATAGCCCACGACTGATATAAATAAAAGTAGAGTAGGTTACACAGTCGATCAGGTTGTTGACCCTCTCTTTCACATTGTTGGAAGGTTCTGCTCGTTGCACCGCTTTGTGAAATACGACATTAAATGCCTGTGAGGGGAGACAGACAAGCTTGTAAGCCAATAGTGATGCTAGATTAAAACAGCGGCACAAAAAAACAACATATTGATTTCTTCCTGAATAGTAACCTTGAGTGAGAACTGATACATTGGATTGATTTTCTTCAGCTCATCCATGAGGAAGTAGAGAAGCGAGGCTCTTGCTGCTACTGGGCGGTAATGTTCACGGGCCTCGTTGATCTTGACTTCATTGATGTTGGCTTCCATTACCTGGAACATACCAGTTGGTTGTAGTTAAAAAACAACACCCACCCTAAAACCCTACAAATCATCAGATAGTTAATATGATGAAACTCAGAACTTGCCGGTACTGAAAAGGGGACAACAAGTATGAAGGCAAGGGGTGTAGCTGGCACCCCAGAATTCAGAACAATGAGTGATATTATTTTCTACTGCACTCCTTTGAACCTATAGGTTACAAACAACTGACTGGGTGGCGTTTCGAAGACAAGAGAAATAGAGTTCCATTTTTCAGAGTACTGTCCAAGGTAGAAGAGAACATAGTGGAAGGATTTTGGTATGAGCAAAGAATTAATGCAGTTATTTGGGAGAGCAACACACGTGGAGAAACGTGTCTAGAGAACCTCTGTATGAGAATCTGTTGGGAAGGAAGAAGACAGGGAAGGGGAGGGGAATGGAGGGAGCTAGTAGTAAGTCTGACTAGGTTAGACTCTCCAAGTATCCCAATTTTCCAGCTACAGTCCCGGATTTAGAGAAGCCATCCCAGTTTCTGATTTTATCTCGGAATAGCCCGCTTTTCCTTAAGACAGCCTTTCTCAACCTGTGGGTCCCCAGATGTTGTTGGACTACAACTCCCATCACCCCTAGCTAACAAGGCCAGAGCTCAGGGATGATGGGAGTTGTAGTCCAACAACGTCTGGGGACCCACAGGATGAGAACCGCTGCTTTAGGACGTTCCTATTTCGATCAGATAAATGTTGGAAGATATGGTAGGGCGTCCCTATTTTCATCAGAAAAAATATGGTGGGTATGAAGTTATGCGACTGCCCCAAGCCAAGGAGATAAGTAACTATACAAATTTTAGAAGACATCTAAAGGCAGCCTTGTATAGGGAAGTTTTTTTAAAGTTCAATGTTTTATTATGTTTCTGTATATGTTGGAAGCAACCCAATCAGATGGGTAGGGTATAAATATTATTATTATTATTATTATTATTATTATTATTATTATTCAAGGAGGCCCAAGTTCCAATTTAGACCAGCTGATACTGTGTCCTTAGAGGTGATAGGGAAGTACAAGGTTGGACTTATAATATTTATTTTGCTCACATAATTACATAAAAGCAAATTCCTTGGGCACGCAGAGGGCTGCAGAGGGGAGCAGCCATATCTTGTTACACAAGCACCCAACCCTAACAAAAGCCGTATATAGGACATTCCATTTCTAGATATAACACACTGCCACTTTTATGTCAAATTTATTATTGATAATTGCTTGTTAATGGCAATTGCATGACATTGGTAGAAAGAGATGTGATTCAAAGTGGTTGCCAACTTTTTAAAAAATGCAGTGGTTTCTTAACCATGTTGCTATTCTTACGTTTTCTGACAGCACCAAATATTCACTGATGTGCATCAGAATGACTGAAATTAATTTCAAGTCATAGTACTAGAATCACTTTTATTGCTTTCATGTTCACCTGCAGCCCCTCGTTTTGTAGTGTCTTCCCTGCCCTTGTTGGCACACGATCGCTGTTGGTGTTGACAGTTTTAATGAGAGCCAGAAACTGAAGACATTCTCTTCACCTGCATTTGGTTCCAATAATCTTTTATTCCCCCCCCACCTCTTGTGTTTTTACTTAGTATGCCAAGTTTATTGTCTAGCAACAGCAAACATTATTATTATTATTATTTGTAATGCATGGTCTCAGTTTAATTGTAGCTTGGAGAAAAAAAACTCTTTTTTTAGCTCTTGAGAAATAGTGCTAACAGGTAATATTTCTGATAAACAAAGGACCCCAAAGTACATTTGATTTCCAACTGAAAGTTATAAATGCAGTGTAAAAAAAGAATGGAAAGAGTCGACACTTCGCCTAAATCCCCTTTGTTTTATAGCTTTTGTTTAGAATGCAGTAAAATATTTCCCTCTGACTAAAGCTTACTCATTTGTAAGTGATCACTGTATAATTTGCACAGGAATTTTACAACACAGTGGTATATACATTCTGTGCTATAGATTATATAAATGTAATTACGGCAGATTACAACTTTCATTAAATCCCAAAAGAAAGCATTAAGAATTGCGTAAGTAGGTTGAGGGGGGAAATGTTATAATGACTTTACAGATATATTTTAAAGTTGCTTTTGCGTTGTTCCGTGACTATGGTTGTTGTAGGCTGTGATTACTTCATATTGATCATTTTACCTTAATTTCTATTTCTGCCGCTGTGTGTTTTGTTGTTTCCAGTCTCTCTACCAAAAGGGTATCCCCAAGGAAATTACTCTCGGCTGCTGAAAGGCGTGTCAGTAATTCATCTTCAAGCATTTTCAACTCAATTTTAAAATAATTCTGCTGCTTTGTGAGTTCAGACTGAAATGAAAATGGTAAGGTTGCAAACCTATAATTCAAGCACCATTAATATAGGAAGTATGCATCGCTGAACTTCAGAACTTGCTGATTTCCCAAGACTTTATTATATCCCCCATTTAAAGGGTTTAATAATTGAGCAATGGGTTGATAACAAAAAAGTGAAATGTGTAAAAGTGTAACCTTTATTCTGAATATTATTATGCAGACTTAAAACAAGACAAAAATTAGTAAAATAGCAGGTCTAAACTTTACCATATCCACCCCAATAAATATGAGCTGGGCATCCAGATTTATGTCTTGCTGTTAAGAATAATTACTTCTACGACTGCTGTGGTGTCGCCAGTACAGTGGTACCTTGGTTTATGAACTTAATCTGTTCCGGAAGTCCGTTCTTAAACCAAAGCGTTCTTAAACCAAGGCGTGCTTTCTCATAGCAGCAGGGGACTCAATTTACAAATGGAACACACTCAACATGTTCTGCTTCCAAGGCAAAGTTGACAAGCCAAAACACCTCCTTCCGGGTTTGCAGCGTTCTTAATCCAAGTTGTTCATAAACTAAGCTGTTCTTAAACCAAGGTACCACTGTATAAGAAAATTCTGCATGAATGGAAGCTGACAAACCCTTTTTTAATTTCACAAAGAAAATTTCATTGCCTGGTAGGGGAAATGTTCCAAGTGTGATGCAAGCAAGCAATTGATGCAAATCAACAGAGCAATCATTTTTTAAAAAAAAATGCAATGAAAGCTGACTGAAAAGAAGCACTTTTTATATTGCAACACCTAGCTACCTGAACACTCATTGAAAAAACAATGCAACTGTGAGTATGGACAGGAAGATAGGCACACTGGCAAATAAACCAAGATATATTACATGACCTATCATCCGAGACAGTAGGAAGCTATGGCTAACATCTTCAGAACAAGCCAGGTTATTAAGCCAGTTTCAAATCATAGGTTTATATACTGGACTACTCCAGAACTGCTAACCATAGTTTCTTGGTTTCGATGAATCATAAACTATAGCTAACAGAAGACTCCTCTGTTTGTTTGTTTGCACACTAAAATGAAAGGAGGATCATATCTTGGCTTGTTCGTATCTTGGTCCATTCAAACGGCACACGATCATCTAAATGAGGTGATGCACATTCCCATATACACAAACCTTAAAGTGTTCCAGATCAGGTCTTTCCACGTTGACAACATCTGCCAACAGTTGATCTTCTAAACCATCTCGTGTGACAGTAAAGTTGATTAATGTGGTCTGAGCCTGGATTTCTGGTTTGTAATGGGGATTGGCAAGTTTGGTGTGGAGGATGAGCCGGAATTTAGGGTGAAATTTACACTCCTTATCTCCTACTCTAATATACCTGCAAAAGGAAAAACATGCTAGAAAAACGCTCCGATTTTGCAAACAGTAATGAGGGGTAGGCCTTCCACACTGGCAACCCTGGGAAACACTGCAAGTTACAGCTGTATTTCTGAGAAAATAAAAAACATGCAGGAGAAGAAATGGAAAAATTAAGGCAAGGAAAAACCTGTAGAATTCGCTCCAGTTGAAACCATAAAGATTTTAGCATTCATTCAAATTCAGAATTGCAACCACAATGCAATAGGTCTCAACAGGCCACAGACTCCCACACTGAAATCAAATGCTCCCAGGGCAGCAAGAAATTAAAGATAGCTTTTTTCATTTCAAGTCTGACTTAACAGTAGATCAATAGTCAGCATAAAGAGGGTTCAGCTAGTGTGAAGATGCTATTCAGACAAGATAGACCCAGCAGGCAACCAAACCCACAAACAAGATTTGGACGTAGGTGGGAAATTAAGGGTACAAAGTGAAAAAGGTTGGAAGCATTATCGTCTGGGATTGTGGGCAACCAGACTCGGATAAACCTTGTTTCTTGGTTTAGCCGCCCAGTAGAGATATTCACAGCTGCAGTAATTGGAGCTAACTTTTAGGGCTAGGAATAT
Organism: Podarcis liolepis; assembly: GCF_965112155.1. Lineage (NCBI taxonomy): Eukaryota > Metazoa > Chordata > Lepidosauria > Squamata > Lacertidae > Podarcis > Podarcis liolepis. The sequence continues at coordinate 116,465,467 of NC_139554.1, read as the reverse complement.
CAGTATTATTTATGGCTGTAAATTCTTTCCCAAAATTCAATTTGTGCAATTAAAGTGGATTAAAATGCTCTGTCACCCAAGTACAACAAATCCACTTTAAGAAAGAAAGAAAATTGTTGTGGACAGGAAAGTGAGGAGGAAATGTACTGAAAAGTGTGGAATCAATGAGTGATAAATGAGAAGGTGTATAAACATGCAAATCAGGATGAATGCTCAATAAACAAGGTTGATTGCAGTGGGAACTAAGTGCAACTAACTTAGTTTGTATCCAGTCTTTACAGGAGCAGAAGGAAAATTTCTTTCAGTATATACATTTCTGTTTGCAGTTTTGTCTAATATACATATTTTTGCAAAGCAATTTCTCCCCTTAATGCATTCCACTAGGTACATGCACTTACCGGTATATGCACACTTTAACAATTCATATGCATTTCCTTCCCACATTAGTGTGCTAGAGAACGAAGTCACAAAATCTGGAAGAGTGCGAATTTTAAAGTATGGCTGGGTTTCAATCTGTTCCAGAAAGTGCAGATTAGGAAATCTGCCTTTAAACGTAAACTGAATCAAATTTCCATTGCATCTCAAGTTAAATCGCATGCATAAATACACACACATCTTCACCTTCCTTTTTTGAGCATGTGCCTCCCAAGCAGAGGGTCAAGCACAGGATCAATGGTCTCCTCCAGGTTTTCTATTAAAACAGGGTCTCCAGCAACAATAGCTTCTTCTATCACATCGACATACCTGCAAAAGAGAGAGAGAGAGAGATTTAGGGAGAGAGATTTATGGAGAGCAAAGGGACTAAGGAGTAGATACAGTACAAGGAAGAGCATTAAGAGAGTTAAGGGATTTTCACCAGTTATTTACATCAAACTCTGGTTCTTTGAGTGCGTGTGTGTGTATTTGTAGTCAGTTGATATATTTATACATCTGTATCTTTGCAGCAAGCATGGATTAAAACAAGCAAAACAAGCCAGTGCATTGCATCAACAGTCATACTATACCAAACCTAATGTTTTTGTTCCTCTTAATAGCAGCAGCTGCCAATGAGCGCTTACCCTTTCTGACTCAAATGGATGACTTTCAAATCCGAGCCATATCTGCTTTTTATCCATTTGATCCCCTGGTGCTGGGGGTCAATCAATAGAGGCCAGCGTTCGCAGTTTGTAAGAATAGTGGCGTTTTGCGTGGACATGGTATCACTAGGCAAGCCTTCATTGTTCCATTTAGCAATTGTTGCATCATCCGTCAGCATGGAGATCGGATCAAGACCTTCAGTCATTGGAATGGGAACCTAAAATAATAAAGGTTAACTTAAAAATGCCTAGTTTCAGTGACTTGTCCCTGTGACAATACATCACACTGCTCATGTCTGTAGCATGGAGAAAGTGAGGGAGGGAAGGGAGGAGCATAGCAGGGTCGCCAAGAGGGAAAAGAACGCTGCGGTTCTTAATTCCCATTGCAGATGTTGCAAACATAGATGGGTGCTATTGCAATGCTACATATCAGGAAACAAAACGAAATAAAGGAGTTCATTCATATCGGAACTCAGAATTATTGTTTTATCTTTATGTAAGCTGCTTTGAGGGTCGTTGGGTTTTTTTAACCATCAAGCGGTGTATATATTTTATGAAAATATTTTATAAAACAAAAAGAATGAAATCAAAGTGTATCATATATTGAACACCAGTTCGTTCTTTGTATGATATTTATCAAGATCACTCTGCTTATCTGTCTGCCTGCCTGCCTGCCTGCCTGCCTGCCTGCCTGTCTGTCTGTCTATCTATCTATCTATCTATCTATCTATCTATCTATCTATCTATCTATCATTTTATACCCTGCATTTCCTTCACAGGAAAGCCTAAGGTACGTTGCAGCAGTTGTTGTTGTTTAGTCGTTTAGTCGTGTCCGACTCTTTGTGACCCCATGGACCAGAGCACACCAGGCACTCCTGTCTTCCACTGCCTCCCGCAGTTTGGTGGCCAAGCAGTATACATGCCTGAATGACCAGTGCTTTTTTCCGGGGGTACACAGGGGTACGCATACCCCTAAACATTTTGTTAATCTAACTCTAGCACAGTGAATCATCAGTTCTGTTGCTACCCCTGATGGCGGCCTCATTTCCAGTCACGGTGTTTCCTGAGTCTCAGACGGAAGCGAGCGTTTAATGTGTGAAGTAGGAGTTGGAATCTAGCACGGTGATTGGTCAGTTTCTTTGTTCTTTGCATGCATGTTCTTTGTACTTTTGTCCATGTACTGTATTTATTTCCCCCAATTTGAACTATAAAATGGTGATTTTCGTGAGTCAAAATGAGAATACCCCTAAACATTTTAAAGAAAGAAAGCACTGTGTATGACAATGCCATTAAAAACAAAAAAGAAAAACAAAACCCTCTCCCCTATGAACCAACCCTGACCCTGCGTTTGTCATCTGAGGTCCTTCTCTGTGTCTCCCATCCCAGAGAGGTTTGGAGGGCGGAACAGGCCTTTTCTGTGGTGGCTCCCCAGTTGTGGAATGCTCTCCCCACAGAGGCTCACCTGGTGTCATCCTTACATGTTGTCAGGGAACTGACATCGGAGGGAGAGGCGAAGGGGAGGCTCCCAGATGATGCTGGCGAAGGACCCAGCAGCAGGGGGAGAAACAGCTCAGTAGAGGGGGAAGCCAATCAGCGCAACACCAGGGATAAAGGGAGGCAGACGGGGGAAGTGGAGAGAGGGCTCCAGGACTCTTCACTGGACATCAGTGAGGAGAGCCCAGGTCCTCCGCTACCCACGCCTTCCCTGCGTAGAAGACTCCCGTGCAGTGAGAGGAGGAGGAGACTGGGTGTCAAACAACGTTTATGTTGGAAGAGGTTCAAGAAACGCCCACTGACGGATTCTGCCAGTGACTGAGGCAGCCACAATGAGAAGGGGCTGTGCAGTCAGGAAGGTTTAACAAGGCAAATTAGCCGAGAAAGGCACCAGTTTACGCACGAGTAACTCATACCCATTACACATGTCTTTAGGTGCCAGGCAAAAATGTTCCTCTTTAACCAGGCCTAAATAATCTGTGGAACTGTGAAGGTGTGGGGGAGAGGACTGTTATTATGATGACTTTTTATTATTAGGCTGTCTCTGCCAGTATGTTTTTATTATGTTTTTAATGTTGTACATCACCTTGGGATCTTTTGATAAAGGGCGGTTTATAAATTGAAATAATAATAATGATGATGTAGCAAAATGTCAGACTGTCCCTAAAGGTATAGTGGATTATGCCATTTTGATCTGTGTTAGCAACTGAATTACTACTGAACTACAGTGGTACCTCAGGTTACATACGCTTCAGGTTACAGACTCTGCTAACCCTGAAATAGTGCTTCAGGGTAAGAACTTTGCTTCAGGATGAGAACAGAAATCGTGCTCCGGCGGCGTGGCAGCAGCAGGAGGCCCCATTAGCTAAAGTTGTGCTTCATGTTAAGAACAGTTTCAGCTTAAGTACGAACCTCCGGAACAAATTAAGTACTTAACCTGAGGTACCACTGTATTTTGAATAGGGAGAAAAAAAATCCAATTCTATTACTACAATTAAGAACAGTGAAATATTTTGCTCATGTAAAATGTGTTTTCGTGCACTTTTAATATGTACCGCCTCCTTATCTAATGAAGGATTGTAAGAATTTTTTTGATTTTTTTTGCTGGCAACACAGAAGCATAATGTATAGTTTTCAAAAATTATTCCCCCAAAACATTTCAACTAAAGACATCTTTATTGCATACTACCTTTTGGGTTCTCAAGAAGGGCAGCCACAGATTCTGAACTAGCTCATGCCGATACGGTTTGGCAAAGGGCCCAGCGTACGAAATGAATGCCGCTGTTAGAAGCACATCTCCACACAGTGTCTTCTCTTGCTCGTGATACTGAGCTACGGACTGAGCCCACCTCACATTCTCTGACTGAAATAAAAGGGCCACAGGTTAATTTATAGCAGCTTAAGGCAACTACAAAGTTGTCTGTAACTATAAGGAAGGAACCTTGGATATTTTCATCATGAGGCAAACAGGCTGGTTAAAAGCTCAGTGGAATGGAGCAGGGACTCTCCACCTGTTTTAAAAAGGAGACAAGAGGGTTTCCCAAGGGAGGGCCTTATTAAGATGGCGGCCTAACACAGATGACAATCTAGCAAGGGGGTCCCTTGAGCTGGGCTTCATGGACTGATCTTAAATTGAGGAATTTAGCTTTCCTCAAAATATCCAGGACATGGGCCACTTAGGACTTTAAAGCTCAGTGCCACAACTTTAAACTGAGTATGGAAACAAAGTTAAACTTAACAAAGTGAGCTTTTAAAAAAGACATAATATGCTGGTGCTGCCTTAAATCTGTCAACAGTTTATTTGTTTTTTGTTTTTTGTTAAATAATATTTATTACTTTTAAACCTTACAAAAAGGAAAGAAGAAAAAAAAGAAAGAAAAAGAAGAAAAAACATACAGTACAATATATAAACAATACACAACACAACATTAACACATTAAACAAAACAAAAGCAAAAACAGTTCAAAAAACACACATCATACCATCTCAATATCCTCTCTTTCATTCCCTTGTTTCATCGACCTCCTCTCACCTCCCTTTTTGGATTCCATTTCTATTAATTGTTTCAGCAAATCCTTTCCATCTTTCTCTATTTTGTGTCATATGATTATCTTAACATATTTTAACCTTATTTTCCATTAAAACTATAATACTTATTTATGCTTAATTCCTTAAAACATTTCTACTAAAGCCATATAATTTCCTTCCAACATTTTTTTAACATTCATTTAAATCTGTCAACAGTTGGGCAGCTGCATTCACAACCAGCTGAAGCTTCCACAGCATCTTTAGGGACTGTACTGTTGTACAGTCAACCTCTTCTTACGTCCCCCTCTGCTTGCGTCCATTTTGCCCAACGTCTGTGGCAAACCCGGAAGTAACCAGCGGGTTTGCCGCCGGTTGCGCAGGAGCGGCGATCGCTGTTTGCGCATGCGCGGAAGCGGCGATCGCCGTCCGCACATGTGCAGAAGTGGCGATTGCCGCCTGTGCCCAATGCCGCCTCTCCCAGCTACCTGTTTCAACCTCTGGATGGACCTCTGGAATGGATTATGGTTGCAGGTAGAGGTTCCACTGATACAGACTTCGCCCAGACATGAATGGTAGTAAACTACTCTGCCAGAGCAAATCATATTGTACTGTAGAGTCTAAGATAATTGAGCTTACACCTTGAATCAGACCTTACCACCAGTCATGCTGGTCAGGGATGACGGCAGTTGGAGTCCAACAACATCTGGAGATTTTCCTCACAGGTTCCTCACTCCTGGTTTAAGCTAAGCCATGTTTGATTGTGTGTTGCCACTATGGTGCAACCAGATACACACAGATACTGTATTTTTTGCTCTATAAGACTCACTTTTTCCCTCCTAAAAAGTAAGGGGAAATGTGTGTGCGTCTTATGGAGCGAATGCAGGCTGCGCAGCTATCCCAGAAGCCAGAACAGCAAGAGGGATTGCTGCTTTCACTGCGCAGCAATCCCTCTTGCTGTTCTGGCTTCTGAGATTCAGAATATTTTTTTTCTTGTTTTCGTCCTCCAAAAACTAGGTGTGCCTTGTGGTCTGGTGCATCTTATAGAGCGAAAAATACGGTATGTAGTATTTTAAAGCATTTCTAGGCCTAGGTGGGACGGAGGAGTTTTAGGGTGGGATTCAAAAAAAGTTTTACTCACAGTGAATTGAAATTGATGGACCCAACTCTGGCTATGTACATATTACCAGCTTAAAACACAGCTAGGTAGTTCTTTTTCTCAATCTGGCTCAAAGCTGTGGGGATGCATCAAAATGCAGTCTTTTATAGGAAACTACAGGACAGAAATGGATTTGTGGCTCATGTTGCATGTATGCTGCTTCCCAAATCAGTGGCGGCAGCACACTGGGTGCAGAGTAAACGGGAGTGCGCGCAGAGCCTTAGTTGTGTTCATTCATTTAGACTGGTCTACTCTGAGTAAAACTCGAGTCTGAATAGCCAAGTATCATATTCCTTAAATAACTAGGACATATTGTATTGGGTATTTTGCTGCAATCCTAAGAAATATTTAGGTGTGATCTCAGAGCATCTCAGACTTGGAACATCTTAAAAAAAAAAAAAGTCTGTTAGCACTGCCCAAGAGTTGCCATTCCTGCCTTTTTTCTAAACGTTCATCGACATGTTAGTTAGTAGGTAATCTTGCAGTTAATATATACGGCAGCGAGGCAAATTGTAAGAAAACGTAAAGGTCAAAAACATGTTTCCTTTATGGGGAAAAATGAATGATAATGACATAATTTTTTTTCAGCTCATCAGGTTCTTTGCTAAGTGCCTCTGTTATTGTCAGATCACTAGTGTATAACAAAGGCATGCTTTCTGTCGGCTGCTTCATTAGGCTGCCCTGTAGGACCTCACCTCAAGACCTTTCACTAATCTGTTGGCCAGCTCAATAGTCTTATTAGTTCTATTCACTTCTTCCTGGCAGCGGATTTTCTCAGCTGTCGCCCTCTCAAAGGCAGTGGTGAAGGCAGCCAGGTTTGTGTCTAGTTCCTTTAAATAATAATAAAAAAAACACCAGTAAGAAACAAGACTAGACATTGTAGGGACAAGCAACAAAAAAAATGTCACCACACGGTCATATGTTTTTTTTCTACTGCGGAAAATAGGAACACAGGGAGCAGTCTCACACTGAGTCCTACCATTAAGACCATCTCGCTGAGGATTGCCTGGCAGAAACTCTCCAGAGTTTCAGACAGGGGACACCTCCAGCTCTACCTCCAGTCACCTGGGGCATTTTGCAAGCCAAACAGGTGTCTTGCTGCTGAGCTAAGGAGCTGCTATATCACACAGCCAGGAAAAAACAGAATTGCTCTTAGAAACATTCAGATGTTCGGTGCACACAACCAGAAAACATTGCAAAAATGCTTCAGTAGGGCTGGCGTTTGCTTTCTTTGCCAACATGCCAGCAACCTTTCATGGACAATGCTTAGTGCAATCCAATTTGCGCTTGTTTTCAAAGCGGGTCTATTCCCCAGCCCCCGTTTACCTTGTTTGAATTGGGTGAAACAGTTGTCTAAGCTGGAGAAAAGTCACATATCTTGCCAATGGCTCATCAGCAAATCAGTGCTCGCATGTGGCAAACTGCTTCAATGACTGGCTCCCTACCCAATAATTCCAACTGAACTGGTAGAAAAATGACCAACCTATTGTGAAATCAAAGTCCAGCAATGCTTTGTGCAGACTATCCTTTACGGCGACATGCTGTCAACAATTGTATTAAGCACAATAAGGCGGTTCAGGTTAGAATTCAGCAACCATTCTCCACTTCAAATTCCGTAGTTAAAACAAAGGGAGCTCAAAGAGGTTTTGCTCACTAGGGCAAGCATATTGGGCTCCTCCTTGTCCACCTCTTTGTGGAACATCGGCAAACTCCTGACAAACATCCACAGGTATTTAGCAATACAGGAAAAGCAAACAAACCAAGAGACTGTTTTGAGCATCCTTTGGGAGCGAGCAATATTGCACCGAAGTTCTTTTATAGATGGTAGAGCGTTCCACAATTTTCACAAGTAGTTTGTTTCCCCTTTGATTCACCCACCCAGATAGGAAAACAAAGTAGCAACATACTTAGCAATATTTTTCTTTATATATAAACTTTGAAAACGAGCAGAAGTGTTTGCCTGAAAGAATTTGACAAAGTCAGTGTCTGTCACCAGTCCTTAGTAGAGATAAGAATAATTAGGAGTGGTGCTTCTATTTCTAGCAATGATATATTCCAGAACAGGTAATCTGGGTATAATTTTATACTTTCCACTAAATAACTTTGGCCTCATGCAACTGCAAACTGTAAAAAATAAAGAAAAAAGAGGAAAGAGGAAAAGTTGTAGAAAACCCTAAAGGCAAAGGGACCCCTGACCATTAGGTCCAGTCGCGGACGACTCTGGGGTTACGGCGCTCATCTCGCTTTATTGACCGAGGGAGTGGGCGTACAGCTTCCGGGTCACGTGGCCAGCATGATGAAGCCGCTTCTGGGGAACCAGAACAGCGCACGGAAACAGTGTTTACCTTCCCGCCCCAGTGGTACCTATTTATCTACTTGCACTTTGACATGCTTTCAAACCGCTAGGTTGGCAGGAGCAGGGACTGAGCAACAGGAGCTCACCCCGCCACGGGGATTCGAACTGCCAACCTTCTGATCGGCAAGCTCTAGGCTCTGTGGTTTAACCCACAGTGCCACCTGCGTCCCCTGTAGAAAACCCTACCAGCTATTAATGACTGGAAGGCAGACTATGAGTTCATCTAAGTAATATATATTTATATAAATATATGACCTATGGAATCCTGCCAGGATCTGAAGAAGCCTCTGGTGGATTGATGAGAAAGAGCTGTTTAGGGACCGGGAATTTGCCTGGGGGCAGCATTAACTTACCTAAGCAATTTTCTAAAGATTTCATAGTATGAAATATGGACAAAGAAAACGTATCGAAGGCTGCTTATCCTCTTCCTCCTTAAGGTTTCTTTGAAATACCTGCTCTCCCTGACATCTCTACAAAATGGGTTAAGTTGGGCAGGGTGCAGACTTGAGATGGAGGAGAGAACACGCTGTGTGGTTGAAGTCAGAAAGCTGCACATGGCAGAGACTCTGTTTACTCCAAAAGAAGCCAGGGTTACAATCGGGGCGGAGGAAGGGGGTGCGGGGTCCGACCCGGGTGTCACCATTGAGGGGGGTGACAAAATGCCAGGCGGCACTCACTACGGGGCCTGCAGCATGCCCGAGCTACGCATCTCTCCTGGGAGTGACATTGTGGCGTTTGCCCTCCTAGGTGGGTCATAAGGAAAGGGTTAAATGAGTGTGAAGTGATTGGCCAGTGGGAACCCAAGGGGAGGAGACAGAGTTAGAGTTGGAGTTGTTGGGAAGTCAGTTGGGAGTTGGAGAAGGAAGAGGGAGGATAAGTCTGTGGGTTGGTCTAGTTTTGATGTGAGAGAGTGAGGGAAACTGTTAGGAGGAGTCAGATAGACAGTTGGGATAATCAGTTAGAAGTTATTAGGAAGGTATAGGCCAGTAAAGGAACTAAGATTAAGAAACTGACAAGAAAAATTATCTGAAACCATAAACTTGTTCATGCTTTTAAAATAAACTTGCTCATTTGATTTAATGTTAACAACTGTCTGGACTCTGTGTGTACCCGAGAGAAATGGGTTGGTGGCAGCGGGGAAGCAATCACAGTAGTGGCACAGAGATCAATAGACCGCCAAACGTCCAGGGACCCTGTGTGATTGCCACAGACGTGGTGGCTTGGGCGCTTGCAGGCTCCGCGCTGCCCCAAACAGTCTGCCCACCGCCTCCCCCTCAGCTGTAGGGCGGCTGAGTGGGAGGAGGCAGGCAGACTCCTTGGAGGCCCCGCGGAGCGGCCTGCCCCGGCTGGCACTGCCCCATGGTTGGCTGGCCCCGCCCCCACGGGCAGCTGGCCCCGCCCCTGGATGCAGGGCATGTGCGCCGCCCCAGGCGCCCAATCAGCTTGCTCTGCTGCTGATTAGAATACTACAAGTGTATCAATGTCACACAGTACCCTTTTCCTCCATAATGAACATGTGCATGCTGCTCCACTGACCCTTGTGTGACTCCTTTATTGACTCATTATGACAAATCCCTTTAATTCCTGTTAAACCCCAAATCAAAGTTTCCAACCAACCCTGTTAAAAAGGTAAAGGGACCCCTGACCATTAGGTCCAGTCGTGGCCAACTCTGGGGTTGCGGCGCTCATCTTGCTTTATTGGCTGAGGGAGCCAGCGTACAGCTTCCGGGTCATGTGGCCAGCATGACTAAGCCGCTTCTGGCAAACCAGAGCAGCGCATGGAAACGCCATTTACCTTCCCGCCGGAGCAGTACCTATTTATCTACTTGTACATGCTTTCAAACTGCTAGGTTGGGAGAAACTGGGACCAAACAACGGGAGCACACCCCGTCGCGGGGATTCGAACCGCTGACCTTCTGATCGGCAAGTTCTAGGCTCTGTGGTTTAACCCACAGCGCCACCAACCCTGTTACGATTTCCAAATTACACCTGCTACATCCATTCCTCTGCTGAGGAACTTGGGGTCATTTGTTCTCCCTGCTCGCCCAGTATGGAATATTCTACAGGAAGTGAGACCACTAGAACATTCTATTGTTTTTCTACCTGGCGAAACTAAATTAGATTTACATAATTTTACATATGCAAATGAATTAAATGTTTGTGTTTGGAGAAATACACCGATTATTTGAACTACCTACATTTTTGACACTACCTAAGTATTGTAGTAACAAACGGCTGCAAGCCTCTACCCCGCTTACCTGGGAGCAAGCCCTATTGAACTCAATAGGACTTACGTCCGAGTAGATGTGTAAAGGAGTGCACTGTTAGCTTATTGCACCATTCCCCCCCCTTCCCTTTTCTGGAATTACCAATAAGACATGCCCCTACCCTTACAGTTTGTGCATATCAATGTGAGTAATTTTTTTTAAGTGCCAAAATCTCTCTCTCCCTTTCTCTCTCTTTTAAAGCAGTGCCCTTTTCAAAACAAGGGGAAATTCAGTGTAGTTTCAGTGCCACAGTGATCAAACAGTGTCACATCACTATGGCAATTGGTGCCCAGGCCAGGAATACAGATCAGCTTTAATTGTGCAACGCCTTATTGCTGGTGCATGTCAATCAGAACCTATGAATTGAGAAAAATTTGCTCTGTTCATTCTGTTAAATGATGTATCCAATTAAACCTGTTAGAATTCATGATCTTCAGTCAAGGTTAAATGAAAGTAGTTACTCCTGTCAGCTAGGTGATTAAATGCTGCCTACATCAGGCACATTTATGTGCAAAATTAAAATTTTGGTATAAAGCATGAATCTTTATGCATGCCAGTTAATTATCTTGCAGTTCCTTCCACTTATTAAATGCCCATTGCATTTCTTCTTAATCATTAGCTTCCTTTCAAAACTTGTTTCATACTCTACATTATACCAAATTTCAATGTTTAAATGAAATGCTGTATAAATGAAAACTTCCTCTTTTCAAGGATTTGGCTGTTGCTATGTTACTGAAAGATAACCGTTATTAACAGTTTCCCTCCCCACCCCCCCCAGTCATTATGCAAAAGATCTGTTTGTGTTGTGCTACAGGGTTCTGAGCCACTGTGATAGGAATCCCTTGTGTTCTTGCTGCCTGCTGGTCATTTCTGCTTTCTTTAAACCTACCTGGGACTTCTCCTGTTCACTAGCCAAGCACTGAGGCAGTCGCATGCAACGCTACAACATAACAATCAGCCTAGCAATAATAAGGGAAAACGTTCCAGACCAACCCCTCCCTGGAAACACAACAGCCGAAAGCCTTAAAATATACCGGCACGGTTTTAATTTGCCAGAGGAGGGAAAGGGGGAAAGCTCTGTTGTCATTGCTGTTTTGAAATGCCACAGCCCCTTATGTGCAATGAGGTGGTCTTGAGGATCAGAGATGGCTAACTTGTGAGATACTGCTGAACTCCAGCTCCCATCAGCCTCAAGCAGAATGGCCAATGGTCAAGTATGAGGGGAGTTGTAGTCCACCCATCGGGAGGGTACAGCTTTCTCAACTCTGATTTGTAGCAGCACTCCATATCACATAAAGGACAGTGTGTGCCGTTTGATAGCTGAGGGAGGCTTGTTCTCTGCAGACTCCTATCTTACTCTGTCCATCAAGATTTGCAACCTTCCCCTGTCTTCACAGAGTTATTTGGGGTTTGTTTCTCAATGAATCTAGTGTTCAGAAATGGGTTAAGGCAGCGGTTCTCAACCTGTGGGTCCCTAGATGTTGTTGGACTACAACTCCCATCATCCCTGAGTTCTGGCCTTGCTAGCTAGGGGAGATGGGAGTTGTAGTTCAACAACATCTGGGGACCCACAGGTTGAGAAAGGCTGGGTTAAGGCATAGGTAGGCAAACTAAGGCCCGGGGGCAGGATCTGTCCCAATCGCCTTCTCAATCCAGCCTGCGGACGGTCCGGGAATCAGCGTGTTTTTACATGAGTAGAATGTGTCCTTTTATTTAAAATGCATCTCTGGGTTATTTGTGGGGCACAGCGATTCGTTCATTCCCCCTCCCCCCAAATATAGTCTGACCCCCCACAAGGTCTGAGGGAGAGTGGCCCACCTACTGAAAAAGTTTGCTGACTCCTGGGTTAAGGTTACTGAGCTTCCAAACAGGTGTAGCACATAATAATATCAAATTATACTGAGGATAGTATGCAAAAATAAATAATTGTCAGCATTTGTAATGCCAAAAAGAAAGCTTATTGTCTCAGATGATGTTTGTTTGTTTGGGTTATGGTCCAATAATGATTTACTGAGAAATCCCAGTGGTGTGCAGTATTATGTCATTTCAGGAATTATGAGAAAGTTGCTCCTTAGGTAATCAGATTCAGCCGTTAAACTAGGGGCACTTCCAGGTTCCCTGTATGTTAAACATTCATCTGGATTTGTTTGTGGCAAGGCTAGATGATATTGCACTGAGCAGTGCTATCCCACAGTAGGGATGGGAGATAAGTTCAATTTGATTCCCAAATAAAGGCAAATTTGCCTAATTAACATTATTCGAAACCATGTGTGAACTGAAACATAGTTATTCCTTTGAAATTTGCACTTCTCCAAATTTTGCATTGCAATTCTCTAGCCAAGTAATTTGTGCAGAATTGCATATACTAGGCTAAAGTGTGCATATAAATGCATGTATCAATGAAAATAATATAAAAATGCACTATACTAAGGGGAAACGCTTTGTAAAAATGAGTATATTAAGCAAAAATGCCAGAGAAATTTGAACAAAAATCTGGTGAGTTTTCATGAGGACATTGGAAAAATAAAAATAAAACACAAATTGATGTGGAAATGTAGAGAAAAGTACTTAAAACTGGTAAAATGAGAAACGGAGAGAAATCAAAAGTGACACATTTGCCCATCCCTATCCCACACCTTCTATTATATTTTCCCATCTCTTTTGTTATTGCAAAAGTCTGATCTTTGGGGAAGCAGATTTCCTATGCAAATGTCATTGCCCAACCTGGATTTGGTGGCATGTGAGGAGTCTGTTGTACTCCAGGTTGCTTCCCTGTGGGATTTGAACCCTGGTGTTCTAGGTTTATTCTTAATCACATAGAGAACCTGCGCAATTAGAAATTGTTGCCTGCTACAGAAACCCAGTGGAAGGGTGGGCAATTAGGAATGGCATTGGGGAAATGTGGGAGGGGTTGGCCTGGTGGCCCAGTGGGGTCATCCCTGTTCCCTCTCTTAAAGGTAAAGGTAAAGGTACCCCTGACCATTAGGTCTAGTCGTGGCCAAGTCTGGGGTTGCGGCGCTCATCTTGCTATACTGGCTGAGGGAGCCTGCGTACAGCTTCCAGGTCATGTGGCCAGCATGACTAAGCCGCTTCTGGCGAACCAGAGCAGCGCACGGAAACGCCTTTTACCTTCCCACCAGAGAGGTACCTATTTATCTACTTGCACTTTAACATGCTTTTGAACTGCTAGGTTGGTAGGAGCTGAGACCAAGCAACGGGAGCTCACCCCGTCGCGGGGATTCGAACTGCCGACCTTCTAATCGGCAAGTCCTAGGCTCTGTGGTTTAACCCACAGCGCCACCCACGTCCCGTTCCCTCTCTTACATAATGATAATCAAATTTGTGTGGGGACGATGACTGAATATGGAATCTCATTAAGATCTATTATTAGGTCCTCCAAGAATTAGTCTAATCCCTTACAAAATTATCTCCACTAGTAGCAGCAATCACATTAATGAATCCAAAAGTTTACTACAAACTGTATGAAGAATATTTCCTTTGCTTCATCCTGAACCTACAGCCAATCAGTCTTACGACCCTGTGTTGTATTGTGTTGACTGAGGGATAATTGTTTCACCCTATTTGTTTTCTTGGCACTATGTGTATCATAATTTTATAAAACTTGTGACACATTCTCCTTCGCTGTCTTCCCCCAAACCAAAAGACCCTAATCCCTTCAGCTTTTCCTTGCGGAAAAGAAACTTTGTAACACATGATAATTTTGATTGCCCTTTTCTGTACCTCCTCTGGCTTTTTATTATCATTTTTTGAGAGCTACTGTGCAGCGTATTCTAAATGTGACTCCAACAAAGACTGATATAACATCATCATCTTCAATGCCTTTCTTAGTAACTCCTAATGCTGGACACAAAAACAATGTTAAGTCCCACTGATTTCTACAAGAGAATTAAGGAGTTGAGAAGGATGCTTAGAAAACAAGTAGACAGCAACTTCTCCACTGCTGGTGTGTGTTCTCTCTGTAGTGTACCTTATAATTGCCTAATAGTAACAACAGGATTATTGTTTCTTTTCATCTTCAGTATTTGGCCCGGCCAAATTACACAGCGAAGAAATAAAAGGAGTTGCAAGGGTAGGACCCAGAAAGGGGTATGACAATACAACCGTGTTGAAACCAATTAGTTCTGGACCTGGCCTGCGTCTGGATGGGGGAAGAGACCCCCACTCCCAAAACCTTGTGTGCTTTCCTTAGCTATTTGGAAGGAAGTCAAGGCATATATTGATTAATAAGGCTAAACTACTGCAAAACTGAGAAAGTTTGTTCTACTATTTTGTTTGCAACAGGATCATTCCTTACATATTCACACACTTCTAAATAGCAGATAGATAGATTATAGATAGATGATAGATAAATGATGATGATGATAGATAGATAGATATAGATAGATAGTTGTGTGTCAAGCCCCCAAACCCCCACCCATGAAAATGAACACACCAAGGAGACAGAATTTAGTTTAAAGGTTAATGGGCAAATTTAGGCCACAGCTTTATTGAATAAACAAGTGTGACTGGTATTGGCTTAGGCATTGGTATCTAATGACTATATCTGGCTCCTGCCCACCCAGCAGGGAGCCTGCAAAGGGTAAACTACCAGCAGAGGGAGCTGCAACAATGGCTGTTGACTGGTGCTCACCCCTGGAGTTCCCGGGGGTCCTGGCATGGCCCTAGCCCCTCCCCAGGCTTCGGACAAGATCCAGACCCCTGGATTCCTTTAACGGAATACCCTATCAAATGGAGGGGCAGGTGATGGCCGCACCTCCCCTCCCCACATTCCCCTAAACCAATGCCTAACCGCCAAACCTTACAAAGTTGTGACGATTGCTGAGAGGTAGGCAAAAACCAAGTGGCCACTGCCCATTTGCCACACTGGACAAAATTCCTGACCAGCCCCTGTCCCAAAACAGGCTACCAACCAAAGTCCCAAGCAAGGCCAGACACCATCCTAACAACAGGGCGGGCAGGTGGGTGTTCAGCAGCGCAAGCAAGAGGGGTTCCCCATGCCGCGCTGTCGCTTAAAAACAAAGCCCCAAATCACACCACCAAGCTGATTGGCCAAGAAGCGGTGGCGCAATTATAATACTACCAGCCCGGGTCGGGGCAAAGGCCCGTCTCCAGGCCAGTGGGGGAGGGGGAGTTCCGGGGCCACACGCAACATGGACCCTCTGTGAGGAGGATCCAACATAGATCGACAGAAGGTAGATAGATTACACTTCCTTTGAAATACTATTTCTCAAAATTACAAAAGAATTCAGATCTGTATCATCTAATTTTGGATTTACTTTTAAAAGGTTGCATGCATCCAGTCTGGGCTTGGCATCTAAGCACCGTGACAGTTTTGACATTAATACACTATCTTCAAAATATTTTTTTAAGCCTATGTAATGTTGAACACTTCTTCTTAAAATAGTCTTATAATGGCCCCATTTGATGTCACAACATGATGACACTTACAAATTTTTGAAACACTATAGAAGGGTCGAGAGCAGAAAACCTAGAAGTTTATAAAATAAAGCGAAAAGTAAAATGTGAAAGAAATAAAAAGGTTCATTTTCACAATGGATAGAAGGGTAGAGAGATTTGTGTCCAAGGAGTTGCTGCTATTTAATTTGTTCATAAATGATCAGGAGTTACTGATATAAGAGCTCTTGGTAAATAAAACAAAATTATTCAGTTTGCTAAAAATGGAACACTGTTTGATTTTGCCTATGTGCAACTGAGCCTACTGAGTCATTGTTTGTTTGCTTCTTTTTGCTTGTCATTGTTTGTTTTGCTTGTCATTGATTGTTTGCAAACAATCAATTTGAGGCAGAAGAAATCAGAGAATTGCAACCTGGCAATTGCACTCTAGCAGGCAACATGGCACCCACTCCTTAACTGCAGACCAGACATTATACCTCTCTCTCTTTTGCCAACTTCTATAAAAGCCCTGACGCAGGTGGCGCTGTGGGTTAAACCACAGAGCCTAGGACTTGCCTATCAGAAGGTCGGTGGTTCGAATCCCCGTGACAGGGTGAGCTCCCGTTGCTTGGTCCCTGCTCCTGCCCACCTAGCAGTTCAAAAGCATGCCAAATGCAAGTAGATAAATAGGTACCGCTCCAGCGGGAAGGTAAACGGCGTTTCCGTGCGCTGCTCTGGTTCGCCAGAAGCGGCTTTGTCATGCTGGCCACATGACCCGGAAGCTGCACGCCGGCTCCCTTGGCCAATAAAGTGAGATGAGCGCTGCAATCCCAGAGTCGGTCACAACTGGACCTAATGGTCAGGGGTCCCTTTACCTTTACCTGTAAAAGCCCTGCTCCTGTTCCTTTAACATTTAAAAAATATTGCTTGCTATTTTTGTGTGTATCCAGTGGTGCACCAGAATTTTTTTGAAATGTTGGGCTGAGAGTTAGCAACGGGAAGGCAATGATCTGAACAGAGATATGGGAAGCAGGGGCTGTATCTGCGAGAGAATGTGTACCTGTTTGCACAGGTGTGCGTCGGTTCGTGTGAAGCTGCCATGAATCATGACTTATGAGACTGTATGTATGGAATGAGATCATGATACATTTGTAGGAGGCGACCCATGTTGAAAGTGAGCACTGGGCACAACAGCAGCAAGAATACTCATCGCAAAGTATTGGAAGACACAAGACCTACCCACTCTGGAAGAATGGCAGATGAAAGTGATGGACTATATGACATTGGCTGAGATGACTGGCAGAATCCGTGATCAGGGAAAAGAGACGGCGGAAGAAGAATGGAGAAAATTTAAAAGCTATCTTAAGGACTACTATAAACTTGATGAATGCTAGAATGTCGAGGTTTTCAGGAAAAAAAAGGGATACAGTGATATAAGATCAGATTATAGAAAAGATTAAGATGACAGAGGTTGGAAAGGAATATTTAGAAGTTGCTTAAAAATTATGGACATTGGGATGCAGAAAGGGGGGGTATGGGGGAGTCCCGGAAAAGAGGTTTATGAAAAAATGTTAAGAAACTATACGTGTTTGTATGTCTTTTTAAGTGTTTGTTTTGTCTTTAAAAAATTCTGTAAAACCAATAAAAATTTTATAAAAAAACAAACAAACAAACAAAAAAAAGAAAGTGAGCACCGGGCTCCAAAAAACACCCAGGCGGCTTTGCACACATGGTGGACCCCTTTCAGAAATGATCAAACTGAAAAACAGCAGCAAAAGTGAGTTAAAAGTCCTTGAATTAAATGTAACTACTAAATGTAACTAGCATTCCAGTTGAATGACCAGACCCATTTTTGTTGGTTATTGGACAAATGCAAGAAAATCAATATCTCTGCTGAGAAACCGGAGTTTAGAATTAAGGGGAAAACCCCCTCCAGAACATTCTGAGTTCAAATGTTCATCATTCCCTAGTGTTATTTGAAATTCTTGTTTGGAGTTAAATGGTCAAGTCATAAATAGAATAAATTCTTCACCTACTGGTGGATTTTACAACTTGTTTTTACAACTAGCTTTGAAACTTGGGAAAAGTCACAAAGGTTAACAACAGCTTTATACTTTGTTATTCCTTATCAGTTGAAATAGGCCTGAGAGTTTGTTGGTTTGCTCCATGCTCTACAGTTTCACATTTAATACTATGTCATGATTTAGTAATTCACCAAACATAATATCAAATGAAGAGGAACTGCACACCTGTATAAAAACAAATGTAATTTTTAGAACTGCTGAGTTTAAAATCAGTATTGCTGAAGTCACACATCAAACAAACTATGCACATTGATTGCAAACACCATTTGTTTGCCGAATTACTGGGCACATTGATCTGAATTCCCTTTGAGTTTACTGGGATTCCTTTTCATGTAATAATGCTTAAATGTAAAGGTAAAGGACCCCTGACAGTTAAGTCCAGTTGCGAACGACCATGGGGTTGCGGCGGTCATATTGCTTTTTTGGCCAAGGGAGCTGGCGTTTGTCCGCAGACAATTTTCTGGGTCATGTGGCCAGCATGACTAAGCCGCTTCTGGCGAATCCAGAGCAGCACACAGAAACGCACTTTACCTTCCTGCCGGAACAGTACCTTTTTATCTACTTGGACATTGACATGCTTTCAAACTGCTAGGTTGGCAGGAGCTGCGAGTGAGCAATGGGAGCTCACCCCATCGCGGCGATTCGAACCGCGACCTTCCAATCGGCAAGCCCTAGGCTCAGGGCTACACTAATGATTCCTACTGTGTTAAAGCAAACTTTTTCCATTTAAATTCATCTTCTTTGTTCATTTAACAGCACAATCCTAAGCATATTTAGACACTGCATATGGTTTGCTGGCAACAGTTTTCAAATATTATTTATTGCATTTTCCCCGAAAAAAGATAAATCCAGCTGAAATCAGAGTGTCGACAATACGGGGTGGCATTTTTATGTCAATGTTTTGTGGATGCAGCAAAATCAAACAAACGTGTGTACCTTAGAAGCACAATAAACACCCATCTGGAAACACCTTTACTCCCTGGTAAGTGCATACAAGACTGCAGTTCAAGTAGTGGAAGGAAACTAGAATACATTTATCCGCTGGTGCATGGCACCTCTATCAGGTGGATCAAGAAGGTGTAGTCTCCCCCAAATTAAGAGGAAGAAATTCTTTTTCCTTTTATGATGGATACTTCTTGCAACTGAAAGCTTAAGCCAGCCTAAATAGAGTGTTCCCTGAATTGCAACTGAAAGCTAAATGGAAACTTGGCCATTTATATCAAGGAACACATTTATCTGAGAAATAGGCTAGGCTACAGCCAAAAATGACTGCCACCTCACTGTGTCCCTCCCCCACTTTGTAGCCAGCAAAGCTAAACTAATATTGAATGCATGTCGCTCAAATATCAAAGAGAAAACCCACCTACAGATCCTTTTTTTAAAAAGCTCCTAATCAGTGGGTAAATAGGCAATTGGGGTCATAGGAGACAATAACAATAATACTTTGTTCTATTATTTCGGACGAGTACATCAAGCCAAACAAAACACAACGAATGATTATTCAGGCTAGAAACCCTTTCATTGCCTCCAAGAACAATAATGGAATTTTAAATTTTGACATATAAGGAATGGTGCCCTACGTTTGATATGTAGGAGATAGGAAGATAAACTGAAGACAATAACACTTACATTGAGCTTCTTCCTTATTGACTCAAGTTTTTCCGCTGCAACGACCAAGTCTGCGTTGGCCTGTGCCAGGGCTTGCCGTTTTTGGTCTATTTCGCAGTAAACCTAAAAGGTTAGAGCAGGATACATGTTTAAACTGTGCGCTGCACATCACAGAAATTTACCACAGAAAGTGGTAAGTTGATAGACGCCTGAATTCAGATAGCAGTCCAGAAAACTCAAAAAGAGTTAGAATCACAGAATCGTTTGAAAAACTTATAACAGTTTGAAAGTGGACACTGTCTAATGAGGACTCAGTTCAGTGATTCTAAGCTTGGAGCTTGAAGTTCTTTGATCTTCAACTGGCCAGTTTCTCAATACAGTGGTACCTCAGTTTACAAACTTAATCCGTTCCTGAAGTCCGTTCTTAAACTGAATCCGTTCTTAAACTGAGGCGTGCTTTCCCTGATGAGGCCTTCCGCTGCCGGTGCCCTTCCACTGTTTGGATTCCGTTCGTAGACCAAGGTAAAGTTCGCTAACTGGGACACTACTTCCGGTTTTGCGGAGTTCATAAACCGAATAGTTCGTAAACAGGACTGTTTGTAAACCGAGGTACCACTGTACCCATTATTTTGTCACAGCCTGACCTGAGATGTGTCCCCAAACAGCAGCAATTTAGAAAAAGAGAGTGTTCACAGTTAATTACATCACAACAACGATACCTTTACTTAGGGTTTTGGTGGGAAATGAGTTATGTTAGGTGAGGAGTCAGGGTTAGTGGGTACATGCTTACTTTCCCCTCTGTTCCATTTTATGTAATTTTCTCCATTACCTTTTCTTGCAGGATCCCTGTGCTGATCATTGCTTGTTATGAAACAGTATACACACATATAACAGTCCATGAGGGTTCGACATTAAAATGGAACTTATTAGCAGGGAAAGTACACTATGTCATATGAACATCCGTTATAAGATGGGATCAAACCACCAGCAGAACTGATCTTTCACACTTGTTTTATGGGTTCAACTGATCAACGTTAAACATATAATAATTAAGGGAAAAAATGTTCATATAATCAGTATGAACACGCCTGACGTTTGTACAAACGCTACTGGCTATAACATACAGAAAAAGAAATTGCCAACTTTTAAAACACACACACACACACACACACACACACACACACACACACACACACACATAGACGTAAAAGTACCACACTTACATATATCTTTTGGACATGTCCACGCAAAAGGAAAGCAGATTGATAAAGGATAGAAGAAATGTTAAATATGCATCATGACAAACAGTGAAAAATTAAGTATTGCAACCTACATTAATTACATTCTAGTAAGATGAATAGGCTGTTCATCATTAATGAGAACATACACCTTTGTCTAAGTTTTATATCTACCTGTGATAAATGTGCTAATGGCGATAAAATACATCATAGTAGCATTTGAATTAACAGCTCACTAATAGATTGACATATGAGTACGAATAAAGTGTTTAATCATAAACATGGCACCACACCTAACAGCAAGCCCTCCTCTGTGCATATATCAAAGAAACAGAACCCAATGTAAACATTACAACCTTGTTTTAGTTAGTACATACTAAAACAACGTTATGTCATTGTTTGTAACCACGTTGTGCTAAGAATTATAGTTAGAGCCATACAAATTGTAGTGTGGTTTATGGACCTTTTAATTAAAACAGTGATGACAATTTTTGAATGGGAAGGGTGTATGTTGGCTCTGTGCAAAATACACATTGACTCCTACTCAAGTGACAGCAGTCAGATAGTCAAACGCTCCTTCTGTGGAGCTTGATCCACAGTGAGCATAAATTTAAACAGTTTGAAGGGGAGTTGATAGACAACTGCTGAGTGAAAGAGTGCAGATTTCACATCCAGTAAGGTAAAGTTCCACTCATAAGACGCGGAGGGTAATATCATTTCTACAATACCACTAAGAAATGCCCGAAAAAATAAAATACAAATTTAATGTTACCAGGCATCTACACTATATTAGGGCCCTCAAAATGAAACTTTCCATGTGCATTCAGAGCACTTTGTGGTTCAGAGCCAGTGTGGTGTAGTGGTTAAGAGCAGTAGACTCCTAATCTGGTGAACCGGGTTCGCGTCTCCGCTCCTCCACATGCAGCTGCTGGGTGACCTTGGGCTAGTCACACTTCTCTGAAGTCTCTCAGCCTCACTCACCTCACAGAGTGTTTGTTGTGGGGGAGGAAGGGAAAGGAGATTGTTAGCCGCTTTGAGACTCCTTAAAGGTAAAGGGACCCCTGACCATTAGGTCCAGTTGTGACCGACTCTGGGGTTGCGGCGCTCATCTCGCTTTATTGGCTGAGAGAGCCGGCGTACCTCTTCCGGGTCATGTGGCCAGCATGACTAAGCTGCTTCTGGCGAACCAGAGCAGCACACGGAAATGCCGTTTACCTTCCCACCAGAGCGGTACCTATTTATCTACTTGCACTTAGACATGCTTTTGAACTGCTAGGTTGGCAGGAGCAGAGATCGAGCAACGGGAGCGCACCCCGTCACGGGGATTCGAACCGCCAACCTTCTGATCAGCAAGTCCTAGGCTCTGTGGTTTAACCCACAGCGCCACCCGTGTTCTTTGAGACTCCTTAGGGTAGTGATAAAGTAGGATATCAAATCCAAACTCTTCTCTTCTTCTTCTTGACATTGATTGTATCTGTTCTCACATTCCAGTCAATTTGCACCTTCAAAATTTTCTGGATAATCACACGGCACCTTTAGCAATCCATACACAGTTGGAAGCTTTTTGCTGGAAAACCATAGCTTTTCATGCCACAAATGTTTCAATTTTTTGGATACTGCTTTTGTCACACTATAGCACTATGGTGCCCTGCCAGTGTGCCAAATTAACTTTGTTTCGTTGTGACATACTTCCTGGATACTGGCGTTCTTGTAGTTGGAAACAGGCAAAGGTTTAGCACAGTCTCCATGGCCTTAAAAACACTTGAAAAGCATCGCTACCAGAGAGGAATGGCAAACTAAGCTGTTGGACTATGCCGAAATGGTATAACTGACTGGAAGGCTCAGGAACCAAGAAGACCAAAACTTCAATAAAGAATGGGGAAAAAATATAATTTATCTTCTAGGAGACCATTGTAAGCAGATGAAGACATTAGCAGGATTTTAACAACACTTGTAATGTAGTGAATATATGGAAAAATACAATATGGAAAAATACAAAATATGGATTATGAAATAATATGCAGCCGAGAGGGTTTACAATGGAGGGTAAGGTGGGAAGTCCAGAGATTTGGAGAAATCTCAAAATATGGATACAGTCATACCACGGGTTGAATGTGCTTCGGGATGAGCATGCTCAGGATGAGCATGTAACGGAGCATGTTACTTCCGGGTTTCGCCGCTTGCGCATGTGCAGATGCTCAAATGATGTCACATGCATGCGCAGAAGTGGCGAAAAGTGACGCGCACGTGCTGTCGCTGGTTACGTTTGCTTCTAGATGTGAACGGGGCTCTGGAACGGATCCCATTTGCATCTAGAGGTACCGCTGTATGTATTTTGGATTGTTATAAACTAATATTTGTAAAACCAAATAAAAATTATTTAAAAGTGTAACATGGTTTCATAGATTAAATATTAGATGAAATTAGTGTACTCTGCTTTTTTTAGATTAGTTTTTACTTAATTTTTTTTATTGTGTTACAAAACAAACAAACAGGGGAAAGTACACCTATCATCTCCACTTTAAATCCGTAATTTCTTTTTCACAGTTTGCTTACATTCACCGAGAGACACTTTTGTCACAGACATCTTGTGATGGGGGGGAAGAGAGGGGAAAGAGGGAGGGAGAGAGAGGGAGATGTGGTCTATTATTCTTTCATTCTGTTGCATAGTGTTAGTGTAGGGCAGGCGAGGCCAAACTTGGTTCTCCAGCTGTTTTGGGACTACAATTCCCATCACCCCTGACCACTGGTCCTGTTAGCTAGGGATGATGGGAGTTGTAGTCCCAAAACAGCTGGAGGGCCAAGTTTGGCCATGCCTGGTGTAGGGATTTGTGGGTAGGTCCTTTCTTTATATATTTATTAAAATAATACTTAAAGCAGCATAAATGGAAAAAAAATGAAAATACCCAAACAGCACATCCAGTATAATAATAACAAGGTCAACAATAATATATTCCAGATGCTCCTCCTCTTGCTGTCTCCAGAAGAACAGAATTCCTGGGGCTGTGATTCACATCCCCCAAAGGCTCACCCCAAAATATTCCTTTCCTTTGGCAGCCACCTGAAAGCAGCCACTCTCCTTCAGACCTGTTTTATGGGAGTGTGATTTGGACACCAGTGACAGCAGTCTAGATGATAGCTGGCTAGCTCAAGCCTTCCTTAAGTGAGAAGCCTGAGAGACTTTCTGGCAACGAAATACTTTTATTTGTTTTGTTATTTCATTTGCCACAAGAACGAGCAAAACATTTAGCCGGCCAAATTTCTGGTAGCTCTGGAACATTTAAAGACGAGCCAGCCTTTTCTGTCTTTAGGTCTTTTTAAAAAACATAATAACCATCTTTCTAAAACCAGGGCTGTTTTCCAGCTGGAACTCACTGGAACCCCAGTTCCAGCACCTCCCAGGTGGGTGCCATTGCCATTCTAAGAGAAGAAGGTGCACTTTGGCACCTCCTTTCCTAGAAAAATAGCACTGCTTAAAATGCCATACATTTACTTCACGTCAAGATCCACATAACTGTTACACTCAAGTAGCTTAAAAGGTAAAGGGATCCCTGACCATTAGGTCCAGTCGCAAATGACTCTGGGGTTGCGGCGCTCATCTCGCTTTACTGGCCGAGGGAGCCGGCGTACAGTTCATGTGGCCAGCATGACTAAGCTGCTTCTGGCAAACCAGAGCAGCACACGGAAATCCCATTCACCTTCCCGCCGGAGCAGTACCTATTTATCTACTTGCACTTTGACGTGCTTTCGAACTGCTAGGTTGGCAGGAGCAGGGACTGAGCAACGGGAGCTCACCCTGTCGCGGGGATTTGAACCGCTGACCTTCTGATTGGCAAGTCCTAGGCTCTGTGGTTAGACCACAGCACCACCAGCGTCCTTTCAAATAGCTTAAGGCTGTCCAAAGTGTGTATCCATTTTCCTGAAGGTGCACTATGATGACACAATGATGAGAGTGACTGGTAGAGTAGAGCTGTGGAATCAAATTTCCACTCAGCCATGAAGTTTATGGGTTGTCCTTGGGCCAGTCAACATCTTCAACCTCACCTGCCTCACACAGTTCTTGTGAGGACAAAACAGGTAGAGGAAGAGCCTTGTACACTACCTTGAACTCTTTGGAGGTAAAGCAGGGTTAAAACTGTAATAAATAAATATGAGTACGATTTCTTAAGCAATTAGAAAATAAAGTAGAGCCAAGGTAAATATTATTAATTCCTACCTCGTGGAATTTAATGATATTAATAACCCATGCACAAAGACCAGCAGCTGCTGAAGATTTTGTCCGTACAAACTCTGGGCTGAACTCTGGATCACTCAGATAGTCTTCTTTTACAGCTTTAACAGTGGCTTCAGGGATATGTTCTTTATCAAAATTGATGAGACTTTGGAGGAATTCATCTACCTAAAGAGCAAAGAGAAGGAAGCCACCCCAAATCATAGAATCTTAGAGTTGGAAGGGACCCTAAGGTTCATCTAGGCTGACCCCCTGCAATGCAGGAATCTCAATTAAAGCATCCATGACAGATGGCCATCCGACCTCTGCTTAAAAGCCTCCAGGGAAGGAGAGCACACCACCTCTCGTGGGAGTCTGTTCCGCTGCCGAACAGCTCTTACTGTCAGAAAGTTTTTATGAATGTTTAAGTCAGAATCTCCTTTCTTGTAAGCTTGAAGCCATTGCCTCGAGTCCTACCCTCCAGAGCAGGAGAAAACACACAATTAACTAAATTGTGTGAAGCTAGTATGACCCCCTGACAAAATATCTGATCAAAGTTTACTCTTCAATGTTGTTTTGAAAGAGACCTTTTGGCCATGTTTTGGGATAATCAGTACCTTCAAAGTACAGTGGTGCCTTGGTTTAAGAACAGCTTAGTTTATGAACAACTTGGATTAAGATTGCTGCAAATCCGGAAGTAGCTGTTTTGGTTTGTGAACTCTGCCTTGGAAGCAGAAAATGTTTCGCTTCCTGTTGTGTGTGTTCCATTTGTAAATTGAGTCTCCCACTGCTATGGGAAAGCACGCCTTGGTTTAAGAACGCTTTGGTTTAAGAACGGACTTGCGGAACGGATTAAGTTCGTAAACCAAGGTACCACTGTAAAGTCAAAGAAACTAACTGAAAAAGCTGGCCCCTCAATAGCTGTTAGCGCTTTAAAAAAAATTCCTGTGATTTCCTTTTGCTTCTAACCACTTCACAAGATGCACATATTTTTGGCACCTTAATAATAGTAGTAGTAGCAGCAGCAGCAGCAGCAATAATAATAATAATAATAATAATAATAATAATAATAATAATAATAATAATAATAAAAAAAAATAATAGCTACTACTACTACTAAAAATACTGTTGAGGAGTTATGAGCAGCATAAATTATACAGAAAATGTTGCAGCCTCTTTGGCAGTGCACCGACTTTTCTTACATCCCATCCTTCACAGAAGAGGTTTTATATTTATAAGAAACTGTGCTGACATTTAATAAGTATGATTTGGGGAAATGTGTGGCGCAAAGTCATGACATTCCCCTCCCCCACCCTTTGACAGAATGTCAAAGGTGTCTAATTACTTTCCTTCCTTTCCTGAAGTTCTTTGACAAACTCCTGCCATGCCTATTATCTTTGGCATTTCCCTCCTATGGGTAACTAGTAGATCAAGGCACGCCAGAGATTAAGAAATGTTTACGCAGACTTTTGCGTTAATCTCTGTGTCCCCTCGCAGAGGTCCCCTGCTTACCTTGCTCATATACATCTTGGCGGTTTTCCAGCTCCTGTCCTTTGGAATCTTGCCGCTCGGAGACGAGAGAACCAGGACTGCAGCCGTCACATTTGTTACGATAGCAGGTGGGTTTGGGAAAGTTCTTAGCTCAGTTAGGTTCAGCTGAAATAGAACAGGGAAAGACATCCGTATTAACAGACCAATTATATTTCCAAAGGAAAACCTTGGCATTATTTAAAAGAGGACCGTAACATCCAATTAAGGTGAGCACATACCACACTTTACAGTGGGCAGTCGTTTATAGTGGATGGCGCTGTGGTCTAAACCCCTGAGCTTCTTGGGCTTGCTGATCAGAAGGTCGGTGGTTCGAATCCCTGCGATGGGGTGAGCTCCCATTGCTCTGTCCCAGCTCCTGCCAACCTCGCAGTTCAAAAGCATGCCAGTGCAAATAAATAGGTACCGCTGCGGCGGGAAGGTAAACGGTGTTTCCGTGTGCTCAGGTTTCCATCATGGTGTTCCATTGTGCCAGAAACGGTTTAGTCATGCTGGCCCCATGACCTGGAAAGCTGTCTGTGGACAAACACCAGCTTCCTCGGCCTGAAAGCAATATGAGTGCCGCAACCCCATAGTCTCCTTTGACTGTACTTAACCATCCAGAGGTCCTTTACCTTTACCTGGTTCAAAGTCCAGTTCAAATATAAGGAATTTTAATAGGGGAGAGCAACAGAAGCCATGAAGACGCCCATCAGCTGTTAACACCTTGACAGCAGACTGAGCAGGCACACAGCTGACCTGGTCACAGTCTTTCGCACTATGGTGAGATGCATTGTAAAGGTAAAGGTAAAGGTAAAGGTAAAGGTAAAGGGACCCCTGACCATTAAGTCCAGTCATGGCCGACTCTGGGGTTGCGGTGCTCATCTCGCTTTATTGGTCGAGGGAGCTGGTGTACAGCTTCCGGGTCAAGTGGCATGACTAAGCCACTTCTGGTGAACCAGAGCAGCGCACGGAAACGCCGTTTACCTTCCCGCCAGAGCGGTACCTATTTATCTACTTGCACTTTGATGTGCTTTTGAACTACTAGCTTGGCAGGAGCAGGGACCGAGCAACGGGAGCTCACCCCATCACGGGGATTCGAACTGCCCACCTTCTGATCGACAAGTCCTAGGCTTTGTGGTTTAACCCACAGCACCACCCGAATCCCTGAGACGCATTCTATTTCTCTCTAAATTATGGTAATAGTGAGGAATTCAACATGATGCTAAGTTGATCCATTTCCACTTCCCAAATGGAACAATCTTTCTTCTCCAGCCCACAAATGCGGTTCCGGGGTCTCTCTCAACACCCCCTAAGCCAACTGGGTGTGTGTATGGAAAACCCCATTGCACAAGTGGGAGTCCTTGCACAGGGCTTCTGCTGACGGGAGTCATTAGCAGAACCCTGCCCATTACCTCTTAAATTTGCATATGTGCATATAAATCACCGCATGCAATTTTAAAAATGTAAATTTGATGAACTGTTTTTATAGCAACGGAAGGCCTTCAGACTTGATCTAGCGATGATTGGCAAATTTCACTCAACAACATCATATTCCATGCTGAACATCTAATACAGGGTTTCCCAAGCTTGGGTCTCCAGCAGCTTTTGGACTACAATCCCCACCATCCCTGTCAACTAGGTCCTGCTAGCTAGGGATAATGGGCGTTGTAGTCCAAAACAAGCTGAAGACCAAAGTTTAGGAAATCCCTGGTCTAGTAACTGATGTCTAATGGCAGCAGTGATGTGGTGCAGGAAGCTGTCTTGAAAAAGAACTAAATAACGGGGCAGTGTGGAACCCTTTCAGACAAATAAATGAAGTGGTGTTACCCTGTTCAGTGTGTTCAGGGCAGCATTTGCAGCGTTTAGAGCTGGCTCGGCTTTGGCAAGGTCATTTTCAGATTCTTTCTGCTGCTTTGTTACTTCTGCTTGAATGGCCGCCACCTAGAAAGTATTGCACAATAATTGTCACACCACTTACAAGCCTCTTGTGGAAGGCACCCAATTTTTGGGTGTCATCATGATAGGGCAATATATATGCAAATACTGACGAACCACCTTTTAGGACAGATTCCACCCAATACAGTGCAGAACAATATAAACATCGAATTAGAATAATAACAGATCACTTTTTAAAAGTTGAAATACAGTATTATTTTTTTAAAAAAATAAAATAAATATAATTCAGGCCAATCTAAAAACAATTTCCAAAGCCACAGCGATAAAATAGCAATACAAACAAGTATGATAAAAACTCTCTTCTCTTTGGACAACAGAAGACCGTGCAGCTTCTCTCTAGGTCAAAGAAAAACTGTGGCATGTTCTGACACAATCACAGAAAAAAAGCACTGGGAACTCCCTATTCATCACCATCATCATCATCATCACCCTGCGCATCTGACTGCGTTGCCCTAGCCACTCAGAGGTGTCCAACTTACATAAAAACATAATAAAACATTAAACATTAAAACACTTCCCTATACAGTGTTGCCTTCAGGAGTCTTTTAAAGGTTGTATAGTTATTTATCTCCTTGGCTCAGGGGTTGCACGTAACTCCACATCCTCCAACAATTATCTGATGAAAAGTGAGACATTCCGGGATCAAATCAGAAACCAGGATGGCTTCTGTAAATCCAGGACTGTCCCTGGAAAATAGGAACACTTGGAGAGCTCTTCCCTCCAGTAAGAGGGTTTAGGACCATGGTCTAAGTCTATATGTGTGTGTGACTCAGTTGTGTCTATCATTCATATCTCTATACCTTCTGCTCCTCCTCATCTGCGGTGGCTTTTTCTTGACTTAGTTTTTCTGTCTGTTGGCCAATTTTGTCAATAAGAGCCTCAGTGTCTTTGTTTCTCTGATGAAGTTCTATCTCCTGAACGGCAAGCTTAGACTTCAGATCTTCCACCTAAAATGTAGCAAGCATAATTGGGTAATTAAGTTTTAACAAGATTTAAATGATATTCAAAACAACCGGTTAAAAGGAGTCATTGCCTTGGGCTTTGTTGTACACTTGTATAATTATTTCCAGCCCTCTAGAGGATGCATAATTACATTTCTGTATTTATAAAAAAAGATTGCCTTGAAGGCACCAGTATGATTTTACAGTCTATTGACCAGCATATTGATGCGGGGGGTCAAAATGTCCCCTAATAAAGAAATATTCCCAACAATTTTCAAACTATCCAGAGCAGGTTGTGTCAGTGCTTATTTGGATTTCACTGTTTTTGAACAAATGTGAAGTCTTGCTGCTTAAGAAAATGTAGGACGAGGTCATTACATCTTATACAAACAGAAGGGAAAACATGAAAATAACGAGGAATAACAAGCTTCTTTAATGTCCAATGCAGCCATTCTTCATTGTTCCACAAGAATATCAGAATGGCTTTGCTGGACCAGACAAGTGGCCCATGTGGTCCAACAACCTGTTCTCATTCTCATTCTACAGCCAACCTGGTGCCCATGGAAGCCTTTACACAAAATCCCCTAAAATAAAGGAACTGACATTATGAGAATCAAGAACAACCCCAAATTTGGTCAAAGGCCAGCTAAGGCGTTATAGGATAACATCTCTCCATTGGCAGAGATGAGCCTTGCCAATAATAATAATAATAATAATAATAATAATAATAATAATAATAATTTATTTATACCCCGCCCATCTGGCTGGGCCTCCCCAGCCACTCTGGGCGGCTTCCAACAAAATATTAAAATACCGTAATACATCAAACATTAAAAGCTTCCCTAAACAGGGCTGCCTTCTCTTTGACATCTGGTGGGAGGGCGTTCCACAGGGAGGGCGCTACTACCGAGAAGGCCCTCTGCCTGGTTCCCTGTAACTTGGCTTCTCGCAGTGAGGGAACCGCCAGAAGGCCCTCGGCACTGGACCTCAGTGTCCAGGTAGAATGATGGGGGTGGAGACGCTCCTTCAGATATACTGGACCAAGGCCGTTTAGGGCTTTAAAGGTCAGCACCAACACTTTGAATTGTGCTCAGGAACGTGCTGGGAGCCAATGTAGGTCTTTCAAGACCAGTGTTATGTGGTCTCGGCGGCCGCTCCCAGTCACCAATCTAGCTGCCGCATTCTGATTAGTTGTAGTTTCCGGGATTGGATTAGTTGTAGTTTCCGGGTCACCTTCAAAGGCAGCCCCACATAGAGCGCATTGCAGTAGTCCAAGTAAGGTGGCTATTGCACCCACAGTGGAAGCCTCATTATGTGGGCATAGATGTAGTACTGATGGTGCATCACACCAGTGGCAGGTCTCAAAAGGGGATAAAGCAAAATGATATTATAGCCCCCCTGAAAAAAACCGCATCCCCTCTGCTTGAAACTAGCCAGTTTGGCTTAGGAAGTGGTGGTTCCTCCACCGCAGAATCTCACAACCACCAGCAATTTAGGATTGCTCTGTTATTCTTCATTACTAGAACCACCAGGAAGAAGTTCCTGAGTTCCGTTTGCTCATATGAAAGCGTGCACAGGATTGAAACCTGTTCCTCAAAGCCCTTGCAACAACAAGAAGCTGAGCACGTTTGAATGTAGCTCCATCACCGCTAGTTATTTGCAAATCGGCAGCTTCAATGTGTAGAAGAATTTTCTACCAAAAACATCTCTCTGACTTTTCTTGTGTCAAGTCGAAATAAATAATGTTGTTGACACCAGAGGGGGAAAGCTCTGAACTGACTCGCTATTTACTTAATTAAAGAGTATCGTACATATTCCTGGGTTTTGTCTCATTGTCATACTCTATTGTGACAAGAAATCCAGGACAAGCTAGCAGATAGGAGCAGTTGCCAACGAGTTCTGAGGTAACGAGTTGTGATATAGAACAAAGTTAAAAGTGGCAAAATTTAGCCCCTGCCTAAAGCAGAAGGGGCAGATTAGGCAACCTTGATTGGTTATCTGATTACACCTCTCTTTCTTTCTCTCATATAAACCAAAAGCTCCCACTATCTTCTTCCTGATTTAATTTGCAAGACGATTGAAGCAGGGAGTGAATTATAGTATATTTAATCCTCAACCCAACAGAGTTATTTGTGAATCCCTGTATATTTTCCCCATCTAAGTGAACACCTGCTTTTATCCCTTTTTGGAAAAATGCATATAATTCTACTAGGAGACACCAACAGTGTGCCTTGACCCCGCAACTGAGGGGACCGGTGCTGTGTGACATGCGCGAATGATGTCAGTGTGTATGTGGACTACTCTGGCTTAATTTGAATTGGGGGGAAGTGGATTAACAGCTGAGTAATGTCCAAATGTGGACATGCCCTTAAGCTGTTTCTCAGCTCCCAGAAAGATGCAATGGCCCAGTTGCATACAAGTGGAACATTCTGAATTACTTTTGTTTAAAAATTTCAAGCAAAAGCAATGGGAGGACTTGTGGACTAGTCTATAATAAGTGGATCCAGATCATGAGTGATGGAAGTTTAGAACCTGTCAGTCATGAAAAGCTAACCAGTTGCAAATCCCGCCCCCACAAGGAGATATTGCTAAAGTAAGAAGATAAAATTATGTGCGTACAATATGCTATTAGCAGAGAAAGTCAATTTTATGCAAAATGATGAATGTCAGTTGAGACTGCCCCTAGGGCAATGCTTGTTAGTTCATAAATGAGCTGATTGTATGTTCACAGCTACAATTTTCATGAAGTCTCATTCAAAGAAATATTAATGGCCATTATTTAGCTACAGTATGGAGAGAACATACAACTGACAGTCTTCTTGCCAAAGCATTTCTTGAAATGTCATTTGAAAAGCAGAATTATCTTTTAAAGCAAACCCAACAGGACATAGATTCACATGTTTGCTTTATATTAAAAGAACACCAATAAAGATACAACTAAATTTCTTACTACAGTCTCAAAGCGTCTATCATTTGTACTTAAGATTTTTGACTACTCCAGAGTAACAAGTGCTGTGTGCCTTAAAGGAGGAAGGAGTTCAAGAAGGTTCAATATTATACCGAAAACTAAATTCAAAAGGGATTCCCAACTATACTGAAAAATGCATAGCTTGTTAATACTATAGAATGGCAGAAGAACTATAAACTCACAGTGTATGGTTTGGCCTCTTCACTCTCATCCTTACCTCTCTCTATCCTGCTAAACATTAGCTCTCCACTTAGCTCCTCTCTCGAAAGCAAAACTCTTATCCTGAACACAGTAAGTAGGACCAGCCCAATACAATTTGACACCTGAGGTAAACCACAAAATGGCACCCTCCCCTCCCTGCTAGGGAAGAAGGGGTGAGTGAAGAACTACATCAGGAATAAGGATGAAATAAATATCTACAATGGGACGCAGGTGGCGCTGTGGGTTAAACCACAGAGCCTAGGACTTGCCGATCAGAAGGTCGCGGTTCGAATCCCCGCGACGGGGTGAGCTCCCGTTGCTCAGTCCCTGCTCCTGCCAACCTAGCAGTTTGAAAGCATGTCAAAATGCAAGTAGATCAATAGGTACCGCTCCGTCGGGAAGGTAAACAACGTTTTCGTGCGCTGCTCTGGTTCACCAGAAGTGGCTTAGTCATGCTGGCCGCATGACCCGGAAGCTGTACGCCGGCTCCCTCGGCCAATAAAGCGAGATGAGCACCGCAACCCCAGAGTCGGTCACGACTGGACCTAATGGTCAGGGGTCCCTTTAAATAACTACATCAGGATCTGCCGCTGCTGTAGATCCTGCCGCCTGAGGTGGTTGCCCCACCTTGCCAGCCCTGGTACTATTAAAGGTTATGCCCTAGAAAATAGGCCAGAACTCTCTTTCTTCTTAGAGTTGGTCTTCTTTTGCTTGATCATTGTTGAGGGGTGGAAAGTTCTGGAATAAACACCCTAGCATGACATGAGAATGTCACTGTGCAGCCCCACTGGAGGATGTGTAGTGCCACAGCACAATCCTGGATTTACATGAAGTCAGGGGAGCAAAAGGGAAGGAAGGTTGCATAGGTCCGCTCACTCTCTTGGTGCGTTGGCATTGCGGGAGGGCAGAGGCTTCCCTGGGGCCCCCATGAAGGAACTGGAACTTCAGTGCCCCTTCCTGGTAGAGAGACGACAATGGCACAACCCGGACCCAGCGGGCATCAACTGGGCTCAGAAAAAGGCTAACTGCGCAGTGAGGTGGTTGGGTGGTTTACCACTCCAAGATCACATTCTCGGGCGAGACACTGTTTCAGCTGGAAGGCGTGCATCTTTCCCTACCAGGAAATGATATTTGGTTGTCTGATATGATTGAAGGCATTAAGGGATGGATGCAGGTGTGAGTGGTTTGGCGGCAAGCATTGCTCGGTTGGCCGTTGGGCATTGGGGCAATCTTGTGTTTCGGATGGAGGGGAAGTTGTAGTCTCCGCCTGCCCCTCCAAACGCTGGCGTATCCCGTTAAAGGGATCTGGGGGGAGTGGCCATGTCCATGGGACCAGGTGGGGCCAGGGCCAAAGGCACTCCCCCAGATGGTGGTCCCTGCGGGGGTCACCCCAAGCCAAACCCTCTTTCATCTGTATCCAATAAAGTTCTGGCCTGTTTTAACCCAAAATCAGTCTTATTTGTCTCTTCTTTATATGGGTTGGGGTATGGGGAGCCTGATGCCTGGTCCTGCAAGAACGGTGACCATAGCATGGGAGTGAGAAGGGAGAGACGCTGAAAGGGTGGAAAAGCTGATTTAAAGATAAAGAACCATAAAAAAGGAAAGCAAGGGCCTTGAAGTTGTCAATCAATGGCAGATGTAACACAAGTCACCTGGCCACCGTCGTTTTCTCTTCGGTCAGATGTACTGTATTTATGTTATAGTCTTTCCCCCCTAAATTTGCATATATACAGATAAATTGGCATATATATGCAAGCTCCATGCAAGTTTTTGTCCTTTTTTTGGAAGTGCACATGCTGCCATTAGGGGTATCAAAGAACTTTGGTCCGCCACAGTTTTTAAATCTGTTGAAGGGAGAAATAACTTCCAGGTCAGAGGTCACTCTCCCGCTCCCACTCAAGACTATGGTAGTGAGGTGCCTCTTCTTTAACTCTGCAGTGTACACTTCCTCTACCCAGAATCAGAGGATGCTACAGCTGAGGCAATGTCTGTTGCTGCTGAGATCTTGGAGATTTCGGTATTTCTTTCCCAGAAAAACATTTCATAACCTACCTGTGAAGCTGTGGTCTGCAGCTTTTGTAGCCCATTTTCCAATCTTTCCATTTTTTGAACCAACTCATTTCTCTTCTTCGCTAGCAGATTCTGGTAGAGTTTAATTAGTTCCAGGAAACTCTTTGGTGTTGTGTAGTTATAACGCTTCTCATTCTGTTGGTATTTGACGCTAACTTCATTAACGCTTGTGTGTGCAAAAGCTATGAAGTGGCTGATTGAAGGCTTCACGTGAGGCTGAAAAACAAATCCATAGCGATACTTCACAATATGTCAGGCTTCACCGTAGAACTGATAAACTTGTACAGGAAATAACATTTAGCATTGTTTTTCAGCACAATCCTATGTCTGTTTACTCAAAAGAAAGTACCATTTTGTCCAATGCGTCTCACTTCTTGGTGTGTTTAGGATAGTTGTTTATTTCAAGACTGACAACGAAATCTTATACATGTCTTCCAACATCAGTGTGACTTACTCCCAGGTAAGCATGTACGAGCCTGGTGTCTCAAAACTACTTCTAAACGTGTTTCATTATATTTTAGCTATTGTTTCTAACTAGTTTGCCTTTATTACTTTGTATTTTATACTTGCATTTTAAAAATGTTGCATACCACCTTGAAATCAACTTGGGAGAAAGGTAAGACATAAATAAATTGAATAATAATAATAATAATTGGATAATTGAGGTTGCACCTACTTGGGGTTGCACCTAGAATAAGAATAAGAATTATTATTCTAGGTACAACCCCAAGTAGTTTGCTTAAAGAACCGCCCAAGGTTCAAGAACGTACGTTAAGTTCATGTCTGTACAGCCAATTATTACATTTATACCCTAATTTCCTTCCCTATGATGTAGGTGTGAGACAGAGAGGGTCACTGGCTCAAGGTCGCCCATAGAATCATAGAGCCATTGCATTTGGTAATGCCATAGAATTGTAGAGTTTGAAGGCACCGCCAGAGTTATCTAGTCCAACCCCTGCAATGCTCGAACCCACGGCAATGAGATTAAGAGTCTCATGCTCCACCACCTGAACTACAGTGGTGCCCCGCAAGACGAATGCCTCACAAGACGGAAAACTCACTAGACGAAAGAGTTTTCCGTTTTGTTGGAGGTGCTTCGCAAAACGAATCTCCTATGGGCTTGCTTCGCAAGACGACAATGTCTTGCGAGTTCCTGCGGGGTTTTTTTCCTCCCCCCCCCTTTTCTAAGCCACTAAGCCGCTTATCAGCTGATCCGATCAGCAGATAAGCCGCTAAAAGCCGCTAATAGCGCTAATCCGTCAATGGGCTTGCTTCGCAAGATGAAAAAACCGCTAGACGAAGAGAATCACAGAACGGATTCCAAGTGAGCTACATGAACCTGGTATCTCATGTTCCAGTCCAACACCCTAACCACTAAACCATGCTGATAATCAAATTGCTAATGAGAACAAACTTCATCTTGCCTCTCATTATATCAGTGTGGCGATGTAGCTAGTTGTTTTACGCCCTTCTCTTGCGGCTGATTTAATTATGGAATTGACATATAATATAATGTACTATTTTAGTTGCATATTTTCTGTTGCAAACTTTAAAGCAGCCTGGAAAGGGGGGGGGGCGCAAAAAGTGGGGTAAAAAAGTTTCCAAAATAAAAAAATGCAGTCAATGAATCTTAAAGAGTTCTCTCTCTTCTGACTTTTGTCGTTTGGTGTAACTGCATTGCAGGAATGCCTAAGGGGGAAAAAAACAGCTGGTTCAGTCTCTCAATCCTTGGAGTCAAGCAACTGCTGACTAGGGTGATGTATTGCATGAACACTTCAGTCTATCATTGTAATACATCAAAGCAAGGTACTTGTTTGAAGGTGGAATTACTCAAAAAGTGTTGTCATTTAGCAGACCTGTCCAGGAACAAGAGATCAGTTCAGTC
Organism: Podarcis liolepis; assembly: GCF_965112155.1. Classification (NCBI taxonomy): domain Eukaryota; kingdom Metazoa; phylum Chordata; class Lepidosauria; order Squamata; family Lacertidae; genus Podarcis; species Podarcis liolepis. The sequence goes on along the minus strand of NC_139554.1, from coordinate 116,428,984 downwards.
ATAGAGCGGAAGACACAGTATACTGCTAGGAGGAAGGAGGTTTTTCTCCCCCTTTAGCTTCAAAATATTAGTGCATTAATGAAATACAATTTGCATTCATACAGATTGCAGCACAGGGGAAGGTCACAATGTGACCGTAATTACTCAGAATCAAATGCTATTCCAACAGAAATAGGTTACTCTAGCTATGTTGCTGCGGTTGTTTCCACACTAATAATTTCCCCTCGAATAGTCATCCTACATATTTGCAGAGAATCCAAATGGCAGTATCAAACTGTTGCAAGTCCAGTGTTTCCGTATAGCCTATTTCCAAGCTTGATTTGTGATTTATTTTTTATTATTTGCATTATAATTGTACTGCAGAGCAGACAGGCAGAATGCGATTGAGACTTTTCAGGGCTCCTGCACATCTAATAAAATAATTCCTGCTTGTAAGTTCTGCCTCTTTTGAGTGCCCCCTGTTGCTCGTGGCTGGAGGATGGATGGCAAATAGACAATTGCCTCCTGATCAGCACTATTTTGTATAAAAATGTAAAGTAAAAATAATGCAAGGACTCCATCAATGAAAGTCTTACCCCTGACCAGAAAGCAATATTGGGCCATTTGAGATAAAGTATTCAAGGTATAAGGGATGCGGGTGGCGCTGTGGGTTAAACCACAGAGCCTAGGACTTGCCGATCAGAAGGTCGGTGGTTCGAATCCCCGCAACGGGGTGAGCTCTTGTTGCTCGGTCCCTGCTCCTGCCAACCTAGCAGTTCGAAAGCACGTCAAAGTGAAAGTAGATGAATAGGTACCGCTCCGGCAGGAAGGTAAACGGCGTTTCCGTGCACTGCTCTGGTTCGCCAGAAGCGGCTTAGTCATGCTGGCCACATGACCCGGAAGCTGTACGCCGGCTCCCTCAGCCAATAAAGCGAGATGAGCGCCACAACCCCAGAGTCAGTCACGACTGGACCTAATGGTCAGGGGTTCCTTTACCTTTTATTCAAGGTACACTCAAATAGCTACCTACCACCAATTCCCCAGCCACAACCCAACAGAAAGCAATAAAAGGGAACAGACATGCAAACAGGAAGCTTTGACATTCAAAACAACTTTTGCTAACGGTACTTAAGTGAACATCACATTTGATATAGCTCAGTCAGTAGAGCATAAGACTCTTAATCTCAGCGTTGTGGGTTCAAGCCCCACCACAGAGGTCTAGAACAGAAGCAATTTGAATTTTGTCATTGAATTTTGTACAACCACTTCATAAAACAGGCTAAAGACCACTTTTATTCAGGATCTTCCAAAAGGGTGAATTTTTGTGAATATTATACATGCAGTCTTATATGAAAAGTAAATTAATTGAAAATATACACGAGGCTTCCTATGAAATGTCACTTATTGAAAATTGGCCACCCATTTTGTACTCCCGGGGAAGTGCTTAGATAGGTGCAAGGAGGCATAAACAGCTTCTTCATTTCCAGTAGAATTTAGTGCGGCAGTGTAGGTGGGGAACTTCTGTTGTCCCAGTTTCCAAACACAGTGGGTCACTGGCACTTACTGGGGTGGGGGTGGGGCAAAGCACGGGGAGCTTGCCAATCTGCCACTCACATGCCAGAACTGCACTGAGCTCCCTATGCCTCCGCTCTGGTAAGTGGCAGCAACATGCTGCGTTTGGGAGCCTGTGCGGCAGCAGTGCCGCACCTTTGCCACGGCACCAGCCACTACTGTTGCTGTTATTGGGCAATGCATGATTCTAAATAATGTTAGCAAATGTAAACACAGAACTGGGACACACACACACACACACACAGAGAGAGAGAGAGAGAGAGAGAGAGAGAGACAGACAGACAGACAGACAGACAGAGAGAGAGACAGACAGACAGACAAACAGATGTTATTTCAGAGGAATTAATCACAGTTAAAAGCACGTGATTTTGCAAACATGGTTCCTGTATCCTCAGTACTTCTACAACATTCAGCATGGTGGAGGATGCTATGCTTATTCCATCTCAGTCCTAGTTGCAGTGGCCTAGACTGCACGGGCGATGTGTTTGCTCTGAAAGGTTAAGTAATTTTCATGCGGCCCAAGCCAGCATGTACAAATCCCCTGAAGGGTCTCAGGAAGTACCTCTTTGGCTGACACGGCCATTGCCTTTGTGAAGGGCTATTGCAAAGTATACGCGTTTGGCATGCATAAGGTCCAAAATTCATTGCCCAAGATAGGGCTGTGAAGGCTCCTATGTAAAAGCCTGGAAACCCCAGAGTTTCTTTTCCTGCTGAGAACTGGGATTGTCAGACCCTGAATTCCTGGGAGGAATGGGAAGTGCGGTGGGAGAATCTACAGGCACAACTGTTTCTATTTACTCCTGCCAAGGAAAAGTTTGTTGACCTTCAGGCAGCAGAAGGGAGAAACAGAGGCAGTTGCCAGGAATACAGCCATGACATACCATGCAACATTTCTCCAATGAAAATAGGGATGTCCTATTCCATGATGGTGAGGATGACGATGATGATATACAGTCGTACCTCAGAAGTTGAACGGAATCCGTTCCGGAAGTCTTTTTGACTTCCAAAACGTTTGGAAACCAAGGCATGGCTTCCAATTGGCTGCAGGAAGCTCCTGCAGCCAATCAGAAGCCGCATCAGCCACGTCGGACATTCAGGTTCTAAACCGGAACACTCACTTCTGGGTCTGTGGCATTCGGGAGCCAAAACGTTGGAGTCACAAGGCGTTCGTCAACCAAGTTACGACTGTAATGGTAATAATTTTACAGTCATACCTCGGGTCGAAGTAGCTTCAGGTTAAGCATTTTTGGGTTGTGCTTTGTGGCGATCTGGAAGTAATGGAGTGTGATACTATCGGGTTTCACCGCTCGCGCATGCGCAGACGCTCAAAATGATGCCACGCATGCACGAAAGTGGCGAAATGCAACCCACGCATGCGCAGTCGCGTGTTATGTTCTATTCAGGATGTGAACGGGACTCCAGAACGGATCCTGTTCTCATCCAGAGTTACCACTGTACTATTTATACCCTGCCCATCTGACTGGCTTGCCCCAGATACTCTGGACAGCTTTCAACATATACAAAACATAAAACATTAAAAAAACCTTCTTGTACAGGGCGGCCCCCAGATGGCTCAGGGGTCGCATAACTCCATACCCTCCAACATTTCTCTAATGAAAATAGGCATTCCCTAAGGAAAAGCAGGACATTCCAGGATGAAATCAGAAACTGGGAGACTTCTGTAAATCCGGGACTGTCCCTGGAAAATAGGGACACTTGGAGGGTCTGCCATGAGAATGGTTGTTTATGAGCATTTGATCACTGGTGTCCACATGTGAGCACATCTCCTCAAATTCTCATCATGACATCTGTATACACGATTGCAAAAGCGAGATTCCTTCAGAGGTTGTCAGACGTGCTTATTCCAAATTGCTGTTTCTATTTGTATCAATTACTGAGCTGACTACACAAATCTCATCCACTTTATTTTAATCTTTTGGATGATGTGCTTTTAATGCACATCATCCAAAAGATTATTAGCAACTTATTGTTGTTACCTTTTAAAATCTACTTTTGAATAGCGAGATTTCTTAGTAGCAATTGTCAGCCTGTTAAGTGCTGTTCAGACCTCTGAATGTAATCTTCTACCCAGTATCTATGGCACCCAGTATATTTCCTAGTATGTTAATTATTTCAAGGCGGGAAGATGAAATACCAAAAAAGGCTTTGTTGTCTACTCAAATTAGCATAACCAAAAGAGAAATAAATTTCCTACAACAAAGGCAGGCAATACAATAACTCAAAAGAGTGGAGTTTTTTTCATTAGTGTATCAAACTGCAAGACAGAAACATGTAATTTGAAAAAAAAAGCTCATAAGTATAAATGGAAACACAGCTGATTCTGCAACATTAGAATGTAGGTTTCAGATATGAGGATTCTGGAGCTATCTTGAATTCAGTTTAAATGCCTTATATCAAAGGTTTTAAGGAATGGTGCAGCCTTCAGCCCTGGGAAATTACTCCCATTGGTTTCAGTGGGACTGGCTTGCACTAAAAAGAAATGTTCTTTTTTTGCATTGAAATGTCTTTCCTTATGGTAGACTACTTCTTTTTTAAAAAACAAAAACAAAACCACCCACCCTAATCTTAGTACAGTGGTACCTCGGGTTACAGATGCTTCAGGTTACATACGCTTCAGGTTACAGACTCCACTAACCCAGAAGTAGTACCTCGGGTTAAGAACTTTACCTCAGGATGAGAACAGAAATCGTGCTCCGGCGGCGCAGCGGCAGCGGGAGGCCCCATTAGCTAAAGTGGTGATTCAGGTTAAGAACAGTTTCAGGTTAAGAACGGACCTCCAGAACTAATTAAGTACTTAACCCAAGGTGCCACTGTAACTGGAAAAGTTTTAAATGTGCGTCGGCAACATGAGTGACCTTACAACTGCACTACAGCAACAATTCTATGAACAGAGTAGAGTTTCAAGTTGTAAGATCAGAGACCGGGAAATCACATGCTGTAAACCCAAGCAGTACATGCTATAGAGGGTTGTTGAGAGAAAAAACCATGTGCCCACATTCTAAAGGAAGGTAGGGATACTGCATGCATATTTGAGGCAAGATACACCCTTGTTAGCTCTGCATTTTGAGACCCTTAATCTCACGCAAATGTTATTTTGATGCGCTCACGTGCATTCTGCCTTTCAGTTCTTGAAACCCGGGGACACATTTCCCCTGACGCCTCCTGCGAGTTTACAAGCATTCTGAGCCCATTCCCCACTTTGCATGGAAAATGTATTTGCACAGTTGTCAGCATGATGGACAGGGGGAGAATGATACGAAAGTGCAGAGATCTTTTACTTGTTACTACATACAATAGCCCAGTAGGACTCACGGTGTGTTGGTGAGACAAACTGTGCCCTATTCTGGAACATATTAAGTTTGTCTCCAGGACACACATGACTTCACGAGGGTGTCTAACCTCATTCATAATAGATGCTAATCTTTTCAGGGCTGACTGATGACAGCATTTCCTGCCCTTCACGGAATTAGAGCTGGGTTTTATCAAAGGACTCAAACTGCCTGCTAATTAGACTAATTCCCTTCATCATGAATTATTTATTTCCATTGGTAACCGATCACTGTGACATTAATGGGTTCTGCTCAACTTAGTTTCCTACTAATATACACTATAAGTTAAACGCTTAAAAAACTCCCCATACTTTTAACTGCAAGTTAAATGTAACCTCTAAGTCAAATTCCTGACATCATTTGCAAAGGAAGGGGGGGGGGGTCCTGCTGATGTCAAGTGATCTAAAACCTGCTTAAATTCTGACGTTTTAAGTTAATATTTCCTGAGTTAAGTCAGAAATTTCGGCTTAAAATCCATGGGACTGGATCACCAATACGATTATTGCGTTTGAGAGGCGTTGACAAGAATGTTCCCCATCAATGCTGGGTCTTGCAGACAAGGGCAGCTGTTGAGAATGCAACATAATCATTAAAGGGAAGGAAACACTGAAATTGTAGGAAAGGTCTGTTCCAGTTAAATTATTGTAGTCACCTCATTTCAAAGCTTGTAGTTGTGTAAAGGCATTGAAACACACACACACACACACACACACACACACACACACACACCACACAGTAATTTTTAATCCCACCCAAAATGAGGTCACAATACAGAATACATGACACACACAGGTGGGGTAGCTAAGCCTTTATCTGGTTGGTGCTACTTCAAATTGTGGTAGGGGCTCCTATATATGCAAGAAACTTTCCTGCACCTAGAGAACATGGCAGAAGGAAATAATATCTACTGCTTCTAAGCTCAATTTTTAACCAGCTGGTCTCCTACTGGAGGATCACTTTGGTTAGCTTCCTAGAACAGAAGTTATCCTAGCAATCCCACTATTTCTCCTAAATGGTAATAATAATAATAATAATAATAATAATAATAATAATACCCTTTTTTGCTTTGGAATAAAACATTTTCCATTTATTTAACGTTTCAGCAGGGCAATTTATATATTAAAAAAAATCCATGGAGAAGTGGATTGCCTTGTGGCAGTACCCATAATGGGGAACTGTGGTTTAATGGAAGCCAGGATGTCTGAATAAAAACCAGTAAGCAATGGGAAAAGAAGAGAAGTAAGCAGAGGAACACACAGCCATGGTGCTTCTCCACCACTTCATAAACCATGCCTTATGAAGTCATGAATTAACATTGACATGTAGCCACCATATATCAGTTCCTAACCTTTCCTAACTGGGTTCGCATCTCCGCTCCTCCACATGCAGCTGCTGGGTGACTTTGGGCTAGTCATACTTCTTTGAAGTCTCTCAGCCCCACTCACCTCACAGAGTGTTTGTTGTGGGGGAGGAAGGGAAAGGAGAATGTTAGCCGCTTTGAGACTCCTTAAAGGGAGTGAAAGGCGGGATATCAAATCCATACTCTTCTTCTATTTCTCCTTCAAACTTTCCCCCTCGTATTCACACTTCCTTATTGTTAAGTTGTGGGCGAACATATCAGACGACACAGCGATTCTTCCAAAGCAGCTCTTTATTTGAAAGCTGGAACAGAACTGAACTGAGGAGCTCAGTCAGCCTGCTTATATAGAGCTCCACTAGAATGCAACAGTAACCATTTTCTGTAACTAGCCAATCACTGAACGTCACTTTCGATCCTTCATTTGCATACAAACTGTCCAATCACTGAACGTCACTTTCGATCCTTCATTTGCATAACTACCTACAGTATCCCCCTGCTGGCCCAGGGTGAGAACTTCAGTACATAACACTTATTAATTCACTCTTTCAAACATCTCTATCACACTTCTCTATGCAAAGGCTCCAAAGCAAAATACTTGCCCTTTGTGCACACAAAATTCCAGCACTTTCGCTGGCCTAAAAGTACCCTAAAGATCCTGGAATGCATATGAAAGTTTTGTCTTCCAAGAGAGATGTATAAATGTCCAGTTTTCAGATTCTCCCCAAAATCACAGTGTTCTTGGCTAACCCACTTACAGAATATCCGCTAATAAAGTCACTTTGATGTACCCTTCTGTTTTTTATATAAGAAAGCCAGTAAGTTTGCATATAACAACCACAGAATCATAGAATTGTACAGCCGGAAGGGAACACAAGGGTCATCTAGTCCAACCCCCCTGCAATGCAGGAAACTCGAACCCATGACCCTGAGATGAAGCTTCTCATACACTACCGACTGAGCTATAAATAACAACAGCTCCTACTACAATAATAATAAAAATAGTAGTAGCGGAATTTGAAGAACCACATGCAAAAGAAGAGGCTGACATAACTGCTAATTATATTATTGTTTGTCATGGTTTGCACTGGATTAATTTGCAGATAAGGAAGTCTGCTCTGCTCTAAATAAGAAAAAAATATCTTTTGAAGGATTATGTGCTACTTGCATACGATCTCTCTGCACAAAATACAGCATGAAGACTATTACTTAATTTAGTTGAAATGGTAGCTTGTTGACAAAAGAAACCTTGCTGACATTGAAACGCTTTTACGAAGCAAAAAAAATAAATAAATTATTGCAGTAGCATGCAACAATACCATTTTCTTTATAACGGTGACACAATATTTAGCTCTGTAATTTAAAGGTAATTGCTCTATTTTCACGATGTTAATGCTACTGAAAAATATGGTACGAGAAATAAGTAAAACTTTTCCCTTAGGATAGGAAATTGCTTTTAATGGAGGAAACTGCCATTCATTTTTGCTTTTATGTTAGCAGCAAATTCATTAGGTTAGACCTAGATAGAATGAAAGATTTTTGTAGCTTAATACTGCCATTAAGCAGCAGTCTGGCTTAGACTTACTTACAAAGTAAGAACAATTTGATTCAACTTGAGATCATGCTGTGCCTGAGAATGCTCACAAGCCCTAGAGGACTGGGTTATTGTTTTCTGTGTAATTGGTCCAAATGGTGATATTCTACTACCGTATCCCAGAGATTCCTATTACTTCTTCTTCTTTTTTAATGGTTTATTTTCTTTTCCAGATAATACCCTATTACTCCTCATTATTGCTGACAGCCCCAGAACTCCATTCTGGTTCCATTTTATTTGGACGGCACATAACAGAATAGCCGAAAGCAGCCGCAGCCCAACCATTAGATAGAGTGAGGCCAACACCTCAGAGGACAACAGCATTCCCCAGTCATTGCTCTCTGTTGCCACATGAGTCTTCTAATCTGGCCTGCTGCCTTGGGAGCGATGGAGGATGCTAGGGTGTAAAAAAAATAAATGTCCCAATCACCAATGTTGAAGTAAGATTCAGCAGCCAGTTGAGTTGGTTTCTGTATGTGGAACTAGCCGGGGTGCCATCTTGCCCCTTCACCTCAGGCAGCCTTATTATTATTATTATTATTATTATTATTATTATTATTATTAATTATTTATACCCCGCCCATCTGGCTGGGCCTCCCCAGCCACTCTGGGCGGCTTCCAACAAAATATTAAAATACCAATTGAGTGTTAAAAACCATAAAGTGGTACCTCGGGTTACATACGCTTCAGGTTACATACGCTTCAGGTTACACACTCCGCTAACCCAGAAATAGTGCTTAAGAACAGAAATCAGGCTCTGGCAGCGCGGCGGCAGCAGGAGGCTCCATTAGCTAAAGTGGTGCTTCAGGTTAAGAACAGTTCCAGGTTAAGAACGGACCTCCGGAACGAATTAAGTACTTAACCCGAGGTACCACTGTACAGCATTAAATATTAAAAACTTCCCTAAACAGGGCTGCCTTCAGATGTCTTTTAAAGATAAGATAGCTGCTTATTTCCTTCACATCTGAAGGGATGGTGTTCCACAGGGCGAGTGCCACTACCGAGAAGGCCCTCTGTCTGGTTCCCTGTAACCTGCCTTCTCACAATGAGGGAACTGCCAGAAGGCCCTCGGCGCTGGATCTCAGTCTTGGGCCAGCCCTAGCTGAAAGGAAAATTAGATTGACCTCTCTTACATCCCACAAGGTTATCTGAAGGAGCGTCTCCACCCCCATCGTTCTACCTGGACACTGAGGTCCAGCGCTGAGGGCCTTCTGGCGGTTCCCTCACTGCGAGAAGCCAAGTTACAGGGAACCAGGCAGAGGGCCTTCTTGGTAGTGGCGCCTTCCCTGTGGAACACCCTCCCACCAGATGTCAAAGAGAACAACAACTACCAGGCTTTTAGAAGACATCTGAAGGCAGCCCTGTTTTGGGAAGCTTTTAATGTTTGATGTATTATAGTATTTTAATATTCTTTTGGAAGCCGTCCAGAGTGGCTGGGGAAGCCCAGCCAGATGGGCGGGGTATAAATAATAAATTATTATTATTATTATTATTATTATTATTATTATTCCCGCTACATCATACTATGCCTTTGGCATACGTGGTGCTTTGCAGAGGACCCTAAATAATAATGAAAAAGACTGCTTATGGTCCCAAGGTGCTTGCAGTCAACAATTTGACTGTGTGGAAGCAACAAATGAAAGTGAGGAGGAAGATGGAGAAAGAGAGAGAAAGGTAAAAGGTAAAGGACCCCTGGACGGTTAAGTCCAGTCAGGCGACTATGGGGTTGCGGCGCTCATCTCGCTTTCAGGCTGAGGGAACCGGCGTTTGTCCACAGATAGCATTCCGGGTCATGTGGCCAGCATGACTAAACCGCTTCTGGTGCAACGCAACACCGTGATGGAAGCCAGAGCACATGGAAATGCCGTTTACCTTCCCGCCGTAGTGGTACCTATTTATCTACTTGCACTGGCATGCTTTCGAACTGCTTGGTTGGCAGGAGCTGGGACAGAGCAACGGGAGCTCACCCCATTGCAGGGATTCAAACCGCCGTCCTTTTCATTGGCAAGCCCAAGAGGCTCAGTGGTTTAGCCCACAGCGCCACCCACATCCCCCATAGAGAGAAAGAGAGGCAAGGGGAACAATGGATGAAGGTGAGCAGATGCACTCCACCAGATGATTGCAGTTATCAGGCTACAATAGAAGAGCTCAGCTGGTTGGTCCTGAAGTTTCCTGGACCCAAGTCAATCAGAACTTTGCATATTAGCAGAAGACCTTGCACCTGGTCAGGTAGGATGTGGGTAGCCAGTGTACTTGCTTTAGCAGAGGTGTCAGCCATGTTCCCCCAGCAGCAGTCCAGCCATTGCATTCTGCGTGGACTAGATGGCCCTTTGCAATGCTACAATTCTATGATTTTACCTGGACCAGGCACAACAGCAACCCCACCTAAAACACATTGCAGTAATCCAGTTACCAATGCATGGACTGCAATGGCCAGGTTATCCCAATCCAGATACAGCTGTAGCTATGCAATGAAGTATTTCTTTTTGTTTTCCTGAATCTCCTGTTATTTCTCCTGGCAATTCTATTTGTTATGCTACTTTTATCATTTTATCTTGATTTTTTAATACATTTTTTTAATTGATTAGCTATCTGGCGATCCTTTGGAGATATAGTTCAATAGGCAATATGTATTTGTCTATTGAACTATATCTCATGCTTTCTGTTCCAATCACAGGGTCTCCAGATAACTACCGTATTTTTTGCTCTATAAGACTCACTTTTCCCCTCCTAAAAAGTAAGGGGAAATGTGTGTGCGTCTTATGGAGCAAGTGCAGGCTGCGCAGCTATCCCAGAAGCCAGAACAGCAAGAGGGATTGCTGCTTTCACTGCGCAGCGATCCCTCTTGCTGTTCTGGCTTCTGAAATTCAGAATATTTTTCTTCTTGTTTTCCTCCTCCAAACACTAGGTGTGTCTTGTGGTCTGGTGCGTCTTATAGAGCGAAATATACGGTAATATCCAAACCAATAACTAATATCCGATTTCCCTCAGTGAAGCGCAACAGTAAACAGTTGTGGGAGAGAACCTGACCAGTAGTGCTTCCGTAGCGACAAAAGGTGGCTAGTTTTGCAAAATGGAGCGTTTCAGAAGTCATGCACAAAACCCACGGCAGCAAAAAAAGCTGTACTTACATCAAGTAAATCCATCTTGTCAATGAAGCTGGTGCTAACGGACTGGAGAGCGACCAGGGGCCAAGCATGGAACCAGTCAATGGCAGTGCAATTCACGAGAGCTGGAAATTTCCTCGCTCTCGCTCTCAGGGTGAAGCCCACCGGGGAGAAGCATAACACAACCTGGGAAGCAAAGAACATTCCCATGAGAGAGTCTTCAGTAATTAACCAGGCATTAATTTAACGTTGGAAGACTAATGGTACCATTCAGATAATTAATTAGTTGGACACACCAAGTAAAACCTCAAAATGTGCTTCCTTAAATCAGTCAGCTCAACACATTCCCATTCCCAGCTGTGCACTTACAATCCAGGATTCTCGGGCTATGGTAGCCAGCAGAACTCTCTGTGACCTTATAAACAGAGCTGCTCAGTAATACTAAGGACACAATCCAGCCAAAGTTAAGCACTTTTAAGTTTCACTGGGTTCAACAGCTGCATCTAGAGAGCTGGCGTGCCACAGTGGCTAAAAAGACTAAGCTACAAAGCAGACAGTGCCATGGACTCACTAGATCAGTGGTGTCCAAACTTTTTTCAAAGAGGGCCAGATTTGATGAAGTGAAGGGCCGTGAGGGCCGACCAAAGAGTTGTTGACCTTTTTTTAGGATTGAAGTTGCTGAGGGTTTTTTAGGATTTTACCCCAGGAAATATAACTGCCACGGGAAGAAGAGAAGAAGAAGAAGAGTTTGGATTTGATATCCCGCCTTTCACTCCCTTTAAGGAGTCTCAAAGCAGCCAACGTTCTCCTTTCCCTTCCTCCCCCACAACAAACACTCTGTGAGGTGAGTGGGGCTGAGAGACTTCAAAGAAGTGTGACTGGCCCAAGGTCACCCAGCAGCTGCATGTGGAGGAGCGGAGACGCAAACCTGGTTCCCCAGATTACGAGACTACCGCTCTTAACCACTACACCACACAGGGGCTGAATGTTGCTCGTGCCGGATGAAACAGACCGGCGGACCGGATTAGGCCCCTGAAACAGACTTTGGACATGGCTGCACTGGGTAGTCTTAGGCAAGTCACTCTCATCCCACCAACTTGCAACACACATACACACCTGGAATATGGGGATAATAATGTCGATTTATATAGCATCCCTATAAGGTACAGCTAGATAAGCATTTTATACAGTGCTTTGAAACCATGAAATTATATAAATGTTAAGGTGACGGCGACGGTTTTCTTAAATTTATGAGAACTGAAGTGCTTGACTTTGGCTAGACCATGCCCTCGTCACTTTGGCTCTGATGCTTGAAGCTAGCAGAAAATATAAAGGGGCTGCTCCCCTATAATATGACCTTTGTCACCCCACACTTCCCAATGCTACAAAAGTGACAGTACAGAACTCCGCTTTTTGTTGTGAAAAATAATTACATACAGCGGTACCCTGGTTTACAAACTTCATCCATTCTGGAAGCTCGTTCTTAAACCAAGGTGTGCTTTCCCATAGCAGCGGGGAACTCAATTTACAAATGGAACACACTCATCAGGAAGCGGAACATGTTCTTATTCCAAGGCAAAGTTCACAAACCAAAACATCGACTTCCGGGTTCGCAGCATTCTTAATCCAAGTTGTTCATAAACTAAGCTGTCCTTAAACCAAGGTACCACTGTATTACATTCTCCTTGCTTTTCAGATAGTAGATATCACTGACAACATTAACTTAACACACATTAATTAAAATAGTGGTAATCCGGCACGAGCAATAGAAATATTTCATAAGAAAAAGTGGTGCATACTGTTTCCTTGTGCACACAAGCTTTCCTAAGGGCTTATGAGAATCAGTATAGCCCAATTGATGGAATCATGGACATTGTCTGGAACCAGATAGTCTTACTAAACATCAAGAAGAACATTCTGACAGTAAGAGCTGTTCCCCAGTGGAAGAGACTCCCGTGAGGTGTACTGGGCTCTCCGTCACTGGAGGTCTTTAAGCAGAGGTTGGGTGGCTGTCTGTCATTTATGATCTAATTGAGATTCCTGCATTGCAGGGGGGTTGGACTAGATGACCCTCAGGATCCCTTCCAACTCTACAATTCTGATTCTATGAAAGAAGATTACTTTTTTTTAAAAAAAAACTTGTCAAGCATGATTTGAGAATCAGTGGCTATAAAACCTGCTGATTCTATGTACAGTGGTACCTCGGGCTAAGTACTTAATTTGTTCCGGAGGTCCGTTCTTAACCTGAAACTGTTCTTAACCTGAAGCACCACTTTAGCTAATGGGGCCTGCTGCTGCCTCCGCGCTGCCGGAGCACAATTTCTGTTCTCATCCTGAAGCAAAATTCTTAACCTGAAGCACTATTTCTGGGTTAGCAGAGTTTGTAACCTGAAGCGTATGTAACCTGAAGCGTATGTAACCTGAGGTACCACTGTATAGTGTATGCTTTGCAATTTTGAAATACTAAAGATAGGTTAAACAAGCAAGTATTTGCTTTAGGCGGTCCTTATTTCTTTTTTAAAAAAGGAACTTTCCCAGAATTGCCAATGAGGAATCCAAACCTGAAGGTCACCATGAAGGATTTGATAGAAGGCCAATAAAGATTAAAGAGTTACCAAAGCTATCCATCATCTGAAGAATGGAAGGAGCAAGCAGGTATTGATCAGACCTCTGGTAGGAAGTGGCAAGGTCACACGTGGGGAACACAAGAACCGTACAAGAGAGTGAGCTGATTGGAGCTCAACAGGCAAGAAATTAATGCGCCTAGTTACATGCAGCACACCCAAGGATGTTGTGACGCACAGACCTTAGGTGCTGAAATATTATCTGCTTATTTGGAAGATGTATACCGCTCCCTTCTGTTGCAGTCGCAACACTCAGGGGAGCTTACAACAGATTAGAAAAATCCACCAGAAAACTGCATTAAATTTCCTTCATCCAAGGATCACAGGGCAGTTTCCAGTATCAACTGCATATTACTCAAAAGTTGCCCCATTGAAATCAATGATGCTTAGGGCTCATCTAGCCTCTGCCTAGAAATGCAATGCAAAGCTAAGTGTGTAGGAGCCCTTATCTGAATAATGTCAGGAGCTCGGCCTACACACGAGTAGGACCCTGGCAGAGACACATGCCCAACTGGCATGTTCCCTCCCTCCTGGTCGATCGTTTGGGAGCTTCATAAGCTTTCTTCAGCCCGAACATCACAGCGACCGATGCCAACTGACACTGGCACCCTTAAGGATGCGCAGAGTCTGCGCATCTCGCGTGACAGACTTCAGCAACTCAGCATTTTGGCTAATCTACTTTATTTACATATAAACACACACGGAGCACTGCAACATGGCTCCCTCTCTCTCTAGCATCAGACAGCAAAGAGAAAAAGAACAAAGGACAATAGTCCCACTTCACGGAACACAGTCACACAAACATCCTGTCTCCATCACATCCCACGCTGTGGAGTCAAAACATATACCGTCATGTGAAAGACAACAATCCCATGACTGCAATCACGGAGCAGGAATTCTAACAGAGATGGGGGCATGTCAGGGACTGGACTCAAGAGGGTGAGGCGGATGAGGAGGGGTGGAGATCACACACCCCCTTCTCCTGATACTGTAGGAGAATAATAATGCAGCATTGGTTTACACAAGGGGTTTGAGGGGTTGAGGAAGATCCCAGCTCAAAGAGAGACAAACAAAATAGTTGGGAAGTGTTAGAAGAAATAGGGGGCGGGGATTTGCGACAGGGCAGCCAGCTGACACGTTGTCACTGGATAGCATGTCTGATCCTCCTTCTCCCAGAACTCGGAGTTCATTAAGGGTGCAGGAACAACGGAATCAAGAGACGTTTGGCCACAAGCAGCCACCGTAAAGGGAGATGCTGTTGCTAGGGAGGAGGGAGGAGGGAGGAGGAGCCCACTTTGGAGCAACGTTGTTGTTGAGGCTTGTTGCGTTCTTTGGTCTCTCGCTATTAGGATTGAATGAAACTCATTAAAAAGGACCCTCCTTGTTTTCTCAGCTCTCGCTGCAACCAGAGGAGGAATAGCTTTCCCGAAGCCTTGGCAGAGCCTTGACGGAGCAGCAGTCTCATGCTCTACTTTTTGCATTGCATTGGTAGTTGACTCCCCCTCGTTTCTGAACATTATATACAACTCCCAATTGGGAATAATCCTTCAGACATGGACTCTAGTCCATGAAAGTTTATGCCATGCAGTAGCATTGGGTAGGGGGAGGCTGGGGGGGGGTCATGGCCCTGCGTGCATTTTTTGAGACAGTGCAACTGGGCAGCCCCACGACAGACCACCTCATTGAAGTCAGAGCCGTGGGGAGGGAAACTGCGCCCAGGTTGGACCTTCAGGGCCTGGCACAGGTGTGCGAGGGAGCCATGGGGGCAGCTTTCTTGCACAACAACCCAATGTTGCCAGCCGCTCAGCCGCAACTCCACTCCCAGAGTGCCAGCGTGGTGTAGTGGTTAAGAGCGGTAGACTCGTAATCTGGTGAACGGGGTTTGCGTCTCTGCTCCTCCACATGCAGCTGCTGGGTGACCTTGGGCTAGTCACACTTCTCTGAAATCTCTCAGCCCCACTCACCTCACAGAGTGTTTGTTGTGGGGGAGGAAGGGAAAGGAGATTGTTAGCCACTTTGAGACTTCTTTGAGACTCCTTAGGGTAGTGACTCCTTAGGGTAGTTACCCCTCTGGAAGTTTTTAGTCCTGTAAGTGATCTAGAACAATAATTCAGTGAACTATTTGTATATGAAAAATTACTGATACACGTTTGATTCTACTTGCACAATTATTGCCTCTGCATCTATCCTACGAGATTTATAACTGTAGAAGATACTAAATTTTCCTTTAAAAAAAATCAATGGCAATTATCATTTTGCCTTCTCAGTGCTGTTCTTCTTTTTCAGGGGGAAAAAAGGATGCAACGCTACAATCCCAATTGAGCTTCCATAATTCACTCTGGTTTTGCACTTAATGTGTACAGATTAAAAGGTTAGGATATTCTTTAAGCATCCAATAACTTGATTTGGTACATTAAAACAAAATCCATCTATCGATTTCTCCCCTCACTAACAAAGATAATCTGCCACAAATACGGTGTTTATTACGAGAATTCATTCTGCATGCATCGCCTTGCAGCAGTTACGTGTTGAATGTTTCCCCCTCATATTCATTTTCCTTGTTTACCTTGAGTTGCCGACGAATTCGGTCAATAAAAAATTGCCAGCAGTTCTCTTTTGAATCAGCCTGGCCAAGCCCCCGCAGTTCCAGCCTTGTAGAAGATACTATGCTATCCACTTCATCTTCGTTAAATAAATCAGGGATATCACCTTCAAAAAAGAAAAATCTATATGTAGAATTTCGTATCTGAAGTTGAGATTACATTTTTTTATTATTCTTGATACATGTTTTTTTATCATGATTATTATGTTTCCAAACTGCCCTTCTTCTGAAGAGCTGCAAGTAGACTATATAGGGGTCCAGCTCCCGCCCCACACATCCCCATTTTATCTCTATAACAACCCCATGAGGTAGGTCATGCTGAGAGAGACTGACTGGCCCAAGGTCACCCAGTGAAGGCCAAACCACACATTACATTAAGTGTGTTATTGAATTTTACGTGATTTGGTTTTTAAAAACAAAAGTAGCTGCTGCTGTGATAACCTCCCTCAACCAGCATTTTGCACAGATAACTGAACCAAATGTTGCAGGACTGAATGTTGCCTCAACTTAAAAAAACACAAAAAACTCAATATCGGTTGTTCATAGACAATGAGGCTCTGTTATCTTGATGCTAAACTTAAATCATTCTCATAATTAAAGAGCTATACGCATGCAAAAGCACATGCAGCTATTTCTCCCTCTCTCTATTGTCTAAAAAAACCACAATTCTGTTTAGTTCTTTTTCAATTCCCTGTTTTTCTGGAGCACTTCCAAGATTGGGTTAGTTATTATTTAAACCTTTTCACTATATGTTGGTGTGTTGCTTTTTTGTGTGCTGTGCTTCACATGACTTATGCATTATTGCACTCTCAATAAAATATTTCCTATATCCGTTCTCAGCAATTATTCATTCCTGCATGCCACAAATATAATAATCAATCTAATCAATCACTGCAGCTACGCCTTAAAATCAAACCCTCCTTTCTCTATTGTGTCACGCAAATTAGCCAAATGAATGTTTTCTAAAAGTTGGTGATATTGTGAGGTCCTTTGGCTCCCAGCCTGCCTTTTTCCTCAATCTAACACCCCTACTATTTATTCTTTTTATTTGCAAACTGTTCCCAATTAGGGGTGCCAATTAGTTAGGGTTTCCCCCAGCAGCCTACATTTTTATCTCCACTCTGCTTGGGTTAACAGCATTTTTGTTGATGAAGCCAGAGTTTCATATACAGGTCTCCCCATTTTTGGGAGTGGTAGTGGTGGGGAATATAAATCTCCCAGGCTTTATCTATGCTTTTTCAATTTCTGGGACTGGACTATGTAATGCACACTGCATGCTGCCTGTGGGGTAAAACTCCTGCTCACCTTGATGGATAAGGGAGAGAGCAGCACATCCAGCCAGTTCTGCTAAAATGTGCTCCTGAGCCAAATTCAAGGTCCTCGTCAAGGAGTTCTGTAAAGCCCTTAACAGTGTGGGATCTAAGGGCATAAGCCAATGGCAGAAATTTGCATATGCTAATTTATATGTCTAGATGGAAATTCAGACTGACTTCTGTGGGACGTTACTGAGACAGATGGGCACATGAAGGAGCTGAGGCTCACAGACTTTCCTGTAAAATTGGCTAGAA
Source organism: Podarcis liolepis (assembly GCF_965112155.1). Classification (NCBI taxonomy): domain Eukaryota; kingdom Metazoa; phylum Chordata; class Lepidosauria; order Squamata; family Lacertidae; genus Podarcis; species Podarcis liolepis. Next base: position 116,411,231 of record NC_139554.1, on the reverse strand, counting down.
AGAACTCTGTGAGATCACTTCCTTTGTCTGCCCTGGCAGGAAGCTGTAGCACTACATACTTCCTTCCTGCCTGGGCATCTCTCCTCTTTTCTTCATCGTGCTTCCAAGCTGACCACACGTAACCTCAGACATGATTTTTGAACTTACATTTTGTACTTTTGTATCTTAGATAGTAGTTATAAATCTGCTTTCATTTTGTTACTATAATTGTGGCTTCAAGACCTATGTAAGTAAATGATACTTTTACTTCTTCACAAAACAATGTGCGTGATTATCGTTTTAAAGGGAGAGAAAAGGGGTAATACCAGGAAAATCCAGTTTGCCTTAAAGCATCTTGGAGTATTATTTATAGAAGGTTAAATCAACCTTGTCTTACCTTCCAATTTTAAATTGCAAAAGATGGGACTCTGCTGATCTCACTAGAGTGAGCAAGGAAAGGTAATAACTAAACAATATATCCTCTCCTTGTGCCCAAACCCATTCCTACAACTTTCAGAGGGAAATTTGTCCTCTAAGCAAAGTAAAACACACACATGCACACACACAAACTCAACCTATTTTTTTAAAGGCTGAAAGAGCAAGAGATTCGGGGTCTGGTGCAAAAGACCTGGAGCTTGAGACTAATCCAAAACAAAATTCCTTCTGGGATTCAATTACATTAAAAACTGCCTCTGCCTATATAAGAGCTCCTGAAGGAATTGCATTCTGCAGAAAATCATTTTCTTTCAGGAGGCATCAACAGAGCCTTTACTGGAGTTGCCCCAGGACTCTGAGTTACTGCCACCTGAGGTGCTGTGAAGAGCCGCTCTTTCCTCCTTTCTTGACATATCGAGAATGTAAAACATTATTGATTATGCAGGTCTTCGGCTGATAATCATTTCTTGCCGCTGTCATTCTTGTGGGTCTCTTCTGTTTCTGCTGAGCTGCACTATCTGAACGATATTCGTTTTATGTCACTATACTTTAGCCTGATGAATGCAGGACAGCAACATTTTTAGCAGCCAAGTTACAGTAAATGGAGGTAGATTTTCATTTAATAAAGCCAGTTGCACAAACCTGGCCTCGAGAATCTCATACTGGGCTCATCCAGGGCATTTTTATGTCCAAGACATACACAACTCCTCAGACTGACCGCATCATAAATCACAGGTATCACCAGCATTCTTACTCTAAACTTATTGAAAGCAACACAGGATTTTGGACAATTTGAATGCTTTTTTCAGCAGGTTTTACACAGGCCATCCCTTCTTCTAAATGTGTGCAAATAACTCTCTCTTTCCAATGATAATGATAGAATGTTTATTTTATGTACACTTCGCCACAGACGGCAGAACCACATCTATTATCCTGGGGGAATCTCCTTTTTCTGACAAGATCACACTATTGTCCTAAAATAGTGAATGGTTGAAAAGACTCTAGATCTTTCTTCTGTGCTGCTGTGTTGCAATTAGTGAAGAAACACAGTCAGCAGAGATTATTTTAATGGGTGTACAGTACTACTTTAAATGAAGTCTTCGCCATCTGTTCATCTCAATTATAAGCACAAAACCAACATATCTTACAATAGATTCAGAGAATACAAAGATAGTCTACTGCTATACTTGGACTGTCCCCCACCCCCTTATATCTCTCCCCCTCTTCCAGATCTAACTGGATAAATAATAAAGAGAACGATACGCAATATAGTATGCTTTACTTTGTGACAACACTACTTAGTGGAAAGAATAATAAAAATAAAATACTAACAATGCATTAATGCTGATCTGCAATCTCTATACGTGTTCTGTTTCCACTTTGACTGCTTATTCCTGTACTGCAAGTTGAAAGTTGTGCAATCACTTTGTTCATATAGCGCTCTCTAGAGTGAGGAGTAAACAGAATTCCTTATTAAGCAGAACATGCCTTCCTTCTGCATGTGTCCCGTCGCCTCTGCATTTTGAAACTCTGGCTGCTAAAAGTCAAGGTCAGGGGTCAGCAAACTTTTTCAGCAGGGGGCCGGTCCACTGTCCCTCAGACCGTGTGGGGGGCCGGACTATATATTTTTTTTGGGGGGGGAATGAACAAATCCCTGTGCCCCACAAATAACCCAGAGATGCATTTTTTTTTTAAAAGCACACATTCTACCGTATGTTCTGGCATACAAGATGACTTTTTATCCCTGGAAAATCACCCCAAAAGTCGGGGGTCGTCTTATATGCCAGGTATATGCGTTGGGAAGGAGGAGAGGGATCCGGTGAGCAGAGGCGCCCCTTCTGCCGTCGCTCCTCCTCCCTCCCCACAGAAGGGGAGGCAGGAAAGTCCTTCTGAGCGCGGCACTCACCCGTTCGCCCGCCCGCCAAACGCCTTGCCTTGGGCTGCTGCTGCAGCGACAGCAGAGGCAGCGGAGGGGTGTGTGTTCTGCCCCTGGCAGCACTCAAACTCTATAACTCTAAAACTCTAAAATTGAACAGCAAACGTTGGGGGTCGTCTTATACACCCAGTCGCCTAAGATGCCGGAACCTACAGTACTTATGTAAAAACACCAGGCAGGCCCCACAAATAACCCAGAGATGCATTTTAAATAAAAGGACACATTCTACTCATGTAAAAACACCAGGCAGGCCCCACAAATAACCCAGAGGTGCATTTTAAATAAAAGGACACATTCTACTCATGTAAAAACACGCTGATTCCCGGACTGTCCGGATTTAGAAGGCGATTGGGCTGGATCCAGCCCCCGGGGCCTTAGTTTGCCTACCCATGGCCAAGAATGGATAGCTTTCCAAACCCCAAATTTATCTGAACAACAAAACACACACACACACACACACACACACACACACACACACACACACACAACTTAATGGAGATCTTCAAGCAGAGGTTGGTGATCCATCTTATCTGAGACACTCTGGTTCTGGCTTGTCTGCCTCAGGAAGGGGGTTGACCTAGATAGCCTACAAAACTCTGTTTTTTTAAAAAAATTGTTTCTTCTCCAGTTAGATTCACAAAATCTTTAGGGGGTATGTGTACCCCTGCCTACCCCCAGAAAAAAGCACTGGTTTTATGATGATTTTTATCTTATTCTTTGTACAGTTTTTTTTAAATAAATAAATAAATCTGCAATTTTATTTGCACTGCTTCGAACTATTAATGATTAAGTTGTATAGCAATGCCATAAATATAATGAACAAATAAATAAAAATATTTGGCAAATTCATTCTTTGCCAATTCTGTTATGAACTCACTTGATCTGCATCTCCTGGCCTAATGTACGTACCAGAATGCAGTTACCCTTTCCATTTCATTTTTCTCCTTATTTGTGATGTTGTTCTTGGCGTCAACAAGTGTACCAAAAAAAGCAAAGTTTGTTTTAGGGGAAATTATATTCAGATGTGCTTGCTCGGTGAGGAAATATATTGAGAAATGCATATTTTGCAGGGCAATATGTATTTAAATATTAATTTTCATGCAGACTTTTCTTTTAAAAAAGAATCACCATGAGGGAATGGGATGGGAGGGAATTAAGGCTGAACAAATGCGAAACTAACATGGACTGGAAACAGACTACTTTGTCCACTCCTATTTCTCTCTCTCTCTCTCTCTCTCTCTCTCTCTCTCTCTCTCTCACACACACACACACACACACACACAGACAGAAAATGCAGCTGCAGGATGAATTTCACGGACCTGACATTGCTAAAAAGGCACACATATATCATTAAAGGTGATATAAAAGGGGGAAAGAGTGAAGGGCTCTCGTAAGAAATTTTGGACACCTTTGCACCAGCAGTATCTGCAACTGCAATTTCAGGAGCAGGAATCACCCTGATCCTGTTCCCGACCATTTGGAATGTAATCCCTCTGCGATTTTTTTGTTATTCTAAAACGTGCACCACAAATCAGTTAATGCAGACGGTTTATACTGGTGAAATGTGTGTGGACTTACGCTGTGCCATTTTATATAACAATATCAAATATTAAAATAGTTGAAGCATTTTATAATAAACAGCGGTTTCCCCCCCTCCTCTTGATTGCAGTTGATTATGTTATGCAGCTTATTCTGCTCGTGTCACAAAGGTGACTTAATAGCTCCTATAACTCATCTCAACAGCTGACCTTTCTCCCTCACTGATGAAGCCTATTCAAAACCTAGTGGCCTTTTGCTCATTTCAGGATCTTCTATTTTTCAACTGTTTTGATAATGAATATATTTACCGAAGGGTTTTTCTGTTTCTTAAAAAAAAAAACAACCACCAACCCCTCCACGAATACTTCAATGGTCTCTTTAAAAGATGTTATTTAAATAAAGTACAAAAGAAACAGTCTCTCTCTTTTTTCCGCATTTATGAGTTTTTGCTTACCTGATGCCAGCATGTCGTTAATTAATACGAGAAAACGCTCATCAGGGATCTGAGCATCTGCGTGAAGAAACACGGTGCCGATGTTCTTCACGCCAACTTTAAAGTAAAGTGTCGCAATATCACTCTGTAGAAGAAAGGGAGGTTTAGATCATTACGGAAATATGCATACCGAACAATATTGTCAAGCAAAGCAACCTCATGAAAGGGGAAGCTTAAAGACCCAACTTTTAAAATTTGAATTACCTGAAGGGGAAATTACATATTTTTTACAATATAGCAACCTAAGTGCTTCCCCTGGTCTGTTAAGGATCATGTTCTGTCTTTACCTGAAGAAGCGTCTCCACCCGCATCGTTCAAGCGGACACTGAGGTCCAGCTCCGAGGGCCTTCTGGCGGTTCCCTCACTGCAAGAAGCCAAGTTACAGGGAACCAGGCAGAGGGCCTTCTTGGTAGTGGCACCCGACCTGTGGAACGCCCTCCCACCAGATGTCAAGGAAATAAACAATTATCTGACTTTTAGAAGACATCTGAAGGCAGCCCTATTTAGGGAGGTTTTTAATGTTTGATGTTTTATTGTGTTTTAAATATTCTGTTGGGAGCCTCCCAGAGTGGCTGCGGAGGCCTGGCCAGATGGGCGGCGTATAATAATAATAATAATAATAATAATAATAATAATAATAATAATAATATTCCTGGGCAGCAGTGAGAAACTTCGCCTTTTATGTGTTGCTGCCCAGCCAGCCAGCCAGCCAGCAAGAAATTCCCCCAATCTGGGCCTCTGATTGGCAAATTTGAACCTGGTTTTGTTGGGTGGGAAGTTATGCCCATGGCTATGATGGCTGGGGGGTATTCCCCATCAGCTGGCGACCATGTGCGTCTGGGTGTCAGGGAAGGAGATGCAGAGTGAAGGTCCACAACCAACACCCACCGGGGAAAGCAGCGATTTCCCATTCTTGGACAGTAGTCAGAAGCTTCGAGGGCAGTGTGTTTACCTGGGTTAAGTTCCCTTCAGAAGGAGAGATTAATGAAAACTTGAGGTGTTTTTAAACGTTAAAAAGGTAAAGGGACCCCTGACCATTAGGTCCAGTCATGGCCGACTCTCGGGTTGCAGAGCTCATCTCGCTTTACTGGCCGAGGGAGCCGGTGTACAGCTTCCGGGTCATGTGGCCAGCATGACTAAACCGCTTCTGGCGAACCAGAGCAGCGCACGGAAATGCCGTTTACCTTCCCGCTGGAGTGGTACCTATTTATCTACTTGCACTTTGACGTGCTTTCGAACTGCTAGGTTGGCAGGAGCAGGGACTGAGCAACAGGAGCTCACCCCGTCACGGGGATTTGAACCGCCGACCTTCTGATCGGCAAGTCCTAGGCTCTGTGGTTTAAACCACAGTGCCTCCCGTGTCCCTTTTAAATGTTACAAAGAAACAAATTAAGCAGAGATGAATTAAAACGGCACAGCACTCCTGAAAGCAGCAAATCCTATGTTGGTCATCAGATTCCCAGACAAGAGATCAAAATGTGTCTTCCAGACTTCCGGGTCAGCGCCATCGGTGAATGGCGGAGTTCCTCCATTCGGAGGAACGGGCTCCGTGGAAACTGGGTCTTCCCGCCGCGGCGAAGGTGGGGATCCGCTAGAAATCCCAGGCGGAGGAAGCCTGGGAATGTGGGGTTCGGCAGGGCACCAGGAGCGCCCCCCTACTCGCAGGGAATCCCATTTAGGGGCTCCGGAGCGAAGTGGGGTGAGAAGCGCGGTGCTGCGAACTGACTGCTACTTTCACGGAGTGAAGCCACACAGCCATTGCCGGAGAGCGCTGACTTTTTCCTGTGGACAATTGGATTTAAAACAAGTACCCGTGAATAGAAACAGAAAATTGGATCAAGAAATTTCTTAATTTGGTAACAAAGCGGGAAGGTTCAAAACAGGAAGTCTGCCTTCTGCTTTTTGTATATAGACTAAAGCAAAAACTTTGTAAGCTAAAGCCTGGAAAACTGTCAAAAAAGTCTAAATTTCCTTCATTTAGAATTACTGAAACCCCTTGGAAGCAGGAGAAAAGGGGGGGAACCCTAGCAGGAGAGGGAGTGAAGAAGGATAAATTTCCACCGTCTTTAACCTGGGAGCGGGGTGTCAGAGACAGAAATTGTTGGAGAGGTTCATTGACTGTCAATGGAATATTTTGACAGATAGCTAAAGAAGAGAAACAAGCTGATTTCAGTGTTGCCTTTTGCATCTTAAAGAAACAAAATATCTGGAAAATATCTGAAAAACGAAAGTAATTTTCCTTTGTTGGACTTGCCTAAAAGAAATGGATACAAATAGAAATTGCCTCCTCTAGAGGGAGCTTGTCAAATTGTTGCTGCAGTACATCTGAGGGCTCAACAGATGTGAGATTAAGACCATGGGAACAGGCTTTTCTGACCTTGACTAAAGATGAGTTGGAAAGAAGAATGGGTGCTTGCCTTATGCAAGACAAGTGCCCTGCTGGAACAGATGCATGAGAAGATGGACTTGATGAATGAGAAAATGGATTTGACTGTTGCAGTTAATAACTGTGGGCAAATAGGGAATATTGATACAGAAATTATCCAGGCACCAACTCATGAATCTGTACTGATTGGGCAAGTGCAGAAGATAATGGAGGAGGATGTGGTTGCACCCCAAATAATACAAATGGAGAGTCCCGAGGCTCAACAGGAGTATGAGCCGTTGTCATTGAAGATTGAAGTTGGAGTGGGCCAGGGGGCGTCTGGAGTTGAGGAGGTTCCCAACGTTGGAGAGACCTTGGAATATGCTTTTAAATACTTTTTGGACTATATTGAGGATTGTGGGGAGTGGGACTGTGGGGAATGGGCAGGTTTGATGAAGGGAGATGGAGACAATTTTGGCTTGGAATCCCCCAGAGGCCTACCCCTCAATGAGAAAGGAAAGAAACTAAGAAAGAGACCAACAAAAGACAAGGAAAAGGGCAAGTATAAACAAGAAGAAGAAGAATTGCAGAAGGGACATGGAAGAGTCTTAAAGGCCTCGGACATAAGGCTTCCAGGTTGATGGACTAGATGGAATGGACAGTAAGGACTGACACGATCCGAGACCAGGAAGAAGGGACGTTGGATGAAGATTGGAAGAAAATCTATAAAGAAAATTTTCTATTTGGGGAATTGGCTAAAAATGAATGAATATTAGGGAAAATGTTGGAATGAAACTATATGACTTTAGCAGAAATGATATCAGGAGTAATGTATATTTGATAACTAAGATTCAAGCTTTAAGGCGTTTTAGGGTAAGATAAGGTTAAATTAATTAAGGTAATGTGAATAATAGAATATGGGGAAAGATGGAAAGGATTGGTTGAGTTAATTATTAGATTAAATTAGGTTAGGATAAATTTTTTAACAAAAATTGAGAAAGATGGAAAGAATTTGCTGAAATAACTAATTAAACTAGAATACAAAAAGGGAGGTGTGAGGAAGTCAATGAAACAAGCAAATGGGAGTTTTAGATACGTAATCTGGGATTTGTGTTGTTTTCTTTTTTCTATTTATCTTTTTGTTGTATTCTTGTATTGGTTTTTGTGTTTTTTTTCTTTTTTTGTCTATTATAGTGTTGTTTTTTAATGTTTTTTTCTTCTTATAATTCTGAAAACTACTAATAAATATTATTTTTTAAAAAATTAAAAAACAAAAAACAAAATGTGTCTTCCGGAGCTCAGGCTTGCTCACTTTTTCTCCACCCATCTCCAACTACAGTTTCTGTCTCTTGCAGTCTCCAAACCTGCTTTTGTTTCTTGCAATGACAGATGTAGATTACATCAGTGCAGTTGGGTGAGAAGGTGGAGGTATGCCACCTATATAATCGATTGCCAGCTGTTTCAAAAACACTGTGGTCCATTGTTAGCACTATTTCCCTGCTCCTCCGACAAAGGCAAGCCCTGGTTGCTAACTGTAGTGGTTGGGAGTTACTCGTGCGTAATCCTGCCCTGTTTGAGCATCAGATTGCCTGGTTAAACCCTCCGGACTGCACAGCCCATCTCAGCGTGGCTGCCCTTAGTCACTCGTAGAATCTGACTGTGGGCGTTTCTTAAAGCGCTGCCAACATAAGAGTTGTTTGACGCCTAAGCGTCTCCTCCTCTCACTGCGCGGGAGTCTCCTGCGCAGGGTGGGCGTGGGCAGCGGGGTGCCTGGGCTCTCTTCACTAACTTCCAACGAAGAGTCCTGGAGCCCCTGCACCTCCCTGTCCCGTTGCTCTCCTGGATCCCTGGTGTTACACTCATTCTCTTCCCCTTCTTCCCGGCTGAGTCTCCCCCTAGCGCTAGGACCTTCTCCTGCAGAATCAGAGACCCTCTCCTTCTCCCATGCCTCTGATGTCAGTTCCCTGACACTAACCATTTCCAGGTAGGGCTCCCCCTGTTTATTCAGCATCAATCCTGATTTGCTTGCACAAACGTTACACAGTAGTTAGATAATATTCTGCTTTTATAGGGCATTCATTTCGATTTGTCTATGGATGGCTTTACAATGCACATTAATCCTGATTTGCTTGCAGTGTGTTTACACGGCTTCCTGTTAAATCATTTGTCAATCCCACTTTTCAATCTGCCTTGTTCCTTTTGAAAGTGGATTTGTTGCGCCAGAGAATTTTAATCCACTTCCGTTGTGCAGGCTTGAAGCAGTTTAGTTTAGATTTTTCTGAATAGAAGCATTTTTATATACAGTTTTGAAAAACAAACACTCGTTTTACAAAGTAATTCCCCTAATGTAATGCATTATGTGTGTAAATATATACCGTACTTACTAATATATGCGTTTATATGCACACTTTTGATCTTGTATATGCAGTTTTGTGCACCGTATTTGGCTGGGAAATTGCACTGCAAAATTTGGAGAAGTGCAACTTTTGAAGGCTAGCTGTGCTTTGGTTCACGTTTCGTTTTGGATAGTGTGAATTAAGTAAGTTCACCCTTTTTGCAAGGGTGCAATAATGTCTTCTCCAAGCAAATTCAACATGGTTCATCTAAGGTTGGAATTGCGGTTGCTTCGCCCGCTCACATCTCATGCTCTTAACTTCTGTGCAATACCAGAATGTATGCTCTGACAAGGCTTTACCATTGCCAGGAGATTATGTATGAAACTCAAAAGACATGTCACAGTCGGAATTCAAAATGACGTCAACAGATTGGAGAACTGGGCCAAATCGTACAACATGAATTTCAACAGGGACAAATGCAAGGTTCTGCACTTAGGGAGGAATAACCAGCTGCACCAATATAAGATGGGGAGGGCGGGGCATATGGCTTACTAGCAGAACAAGTGAAAAGGATCTTGGGGGAATGGTCTCCCTCAGGAGGTTGTGGACTCTCCTTCCTTGGAAATTTTTAAGCAGAGGTCGGATGGCCACCTGTCATGGATGCTTCAGATGAGATTCCTGTACAGTGGTACCTCTGGTTACGTACTTAATTCGTTCTGGAGGTCCGTTCTTAACCTGAAACTGTTCTTAACCTGAAGCACCACTTTAGCTAATGGGGCCTCCCACTGCTGCCGCGCCGCCAGAGCATGATTTCTGTTCTCATCCTGAAGAAAAGTTCTTAACCCAAGGTACTATTTCTGGGTTAACGGAGTCTGTAACCTGAAGCGTATGTAACCTGAAGCGTATGTAACCCGAGGTACCACTGTATTGCAGCGGGGTCCCTTCCAATTCTATGATTCTTTGATACAGTCAACTCTATGATTCTTTGATACAGTCGTACCTCGGTAGTAGAACAGAATCTGTTCCGGAAGTTCGTTCGACTTCCAAAATGTTTGGAAACCAAGGCGCGGTTCGCAAACCAGAACACTCACTTCCGGGTTTGCTGGGTTTGGGAGCCAAAACGTTCGACTCGCAAGGTGCTCAACTTCCGAGGTGCGACTGTATCTGAATGCAGAATCTTACAAGTGCACTATGAGACCTACCCTGAGATCATGAATCCCGTAGCCTTTGCGTAGGGTGATTTGGAAGACTTCCAGGGAGCTGAGAAAAGCAGCCAAGCGGCACAGACTTTGCTTTCCACTTCCTCCGACTCCAATCAAAAGTGCATTTCCATAGGGAGCTTCAAGAATGCGGTTGATGCGGCAGCTACAGGGCAGGAACAGATTTGCAAAGATTGATCTTTTAAAGACAATCAGCTTTCTATCCAATATATTTATGGTTGTAAACTAACAGTGGAATCCTAACCATTTCTACCCACAAGTAAGTCCTACTGAACTCAATGGGGGTTCTCTCCCAGGTAAACAGGATTAGGATTACAGCCTAGAGTGGGATTAAGATTACAGCCTAAATTAGGATTATACACCAGGCTTTACTTCCAATTAAGCATGCATAATTATGCCACAATCCTATCAATCTCCCAAAGTTATTTAGTCCGTAATGACTGAGGTTATATTTCTAAAATATATTTAGAAATCAATAAAGGTGTTTTCTCAAAGGTATTGCAGAGATTTTATTTCAAATTGTAGGATAGAAAGATCAGGAGAAGAAAACCTAAGCATCTGTGCAGTCTGCAAATAAATTTGCCCTTCAATGACCCTCCATCAATTAATAGGGGGAAATAACTAAGCTGCTATTAATGTGTTCACTAATTAATCTCCCTATTAAATTATTTAAAAGTTGATAGCCCTACGATCAACCTTTTTAATAACCATGTACTTGGGAGGGGGACTTGAACTTAAGAACTTATTTAAGTTTGAATTTCCTGCAACTTTGAACTTAACAGTTAAAGCTTGCGTAATACTCCTCTCCTTCAAAGGTAAATTGTAAACGCAGTTTACAACCGAATGGCGGTACATTTGAGATAGTGCTATGTAAGAAAACATAACAGTAACTCTGAATAAAAGGTGTTGCTAACATCTAATATACAGTCACTGTTTCCGTTGTTACTGCTGTAGTCAGAGTGTGGGACAGTTTGCTCAACTATTTAAGAAATAGTTAAATAGACCAGTGATCACACATTTATATCCCAGGGCACTGTAAACTGATCTTGGAAACTTCTGCTACATTTGCCACTTGGAAGTGTCTTCAAATGTTTTCTAGACTATATGATGAGCTGTGATCCTGGCACACATTCACATGGGTCATAATGAGAAAACCTTGTGGCAACACTACCAAGTCATTAAGGCCAGAGGATGCTTGAGAATTTCACTTGGTCTGGATTTTTAAGCACCTGACGTTCACTTCCTTGCAAACACGCAGATCAGAAAGCAGTTCTTTTTGGTTTTTCAAACATTTCCAAATCTGCAGTACAGTTCTCCACTCTTTAATGTGTATTTTAGTATAAAATACATAGAAAAGTTTGTATTTTAGGGTAAAACGCATATAAAAATGTGTAGCAAAAATGTATTTTTTTCCCCTTCCCAGAAGCACAGCAGATCCTTGTGGGGCAAAATGGCCCCAATCCATTGCATCCAGGTTGCCTGCCACCCAGCCAAAAGGGGACAGAGGGAAGGGTGTGTGGCTGCTGTCACCAATAGCAAATGTAAATAAAATAACCCACTCGCATCAATAACAATCAAGGTGTGTCAGGGAACTGCAGGCAGCGAGGGAGGAAAGAATTAGAGGATACAGGGAATGATCCCCACTGATCAGTACTGAGTCCTCCTCAGAAGACAGGGAAGAGGATAGTGATTCTGGGGAGGAAGGGGTGCTTCAGAGAGAAGGGGATCCACGTCACAGGGGGAAACGGAAGGGGCTGAGCCGTTGGCTCTGTTGGTCTCGAGGGAGAGGGAAAAGAGAAAGTAGTTAGAGCAACGCGTCATAAGAGGCGGGTCGCTTTGTTTATTCGGCATGTAATCTTGTCTGAAGAAAATACAGTGGTGCCTCGCAAGACGAAAAGAATCCGTTCTGTGATTCTCTTCGTCTAGCGGTTTTTTCGTCTTGCGAAGCAAGCCCATTGACGGATTAGCGGATTAGCGCTATTAGCGCTATTAGTGGCTTTTAGCGGCTTTTAGCGGCTTATCTGCTGATCGGATCAGCTGATAAGTGGCTTAGCGGCTTAGAAAAAGGGGGGGAGGGAAAAAAAAAACAGCAGGAACTCGCAATACATTGTCGTCTTGCGAAGCAAGCCCATAGGAAATTCGTTTTGCGAAGCACCTCCAAAACGGAAAACTCTTTCGTCTAGCGAGTTTTCCGTCTTGCGAGGCATTCGTCTTGCGGGGCACCACTGTAAAGAAAGGAATTTATGGCTGGCTGCCGGGAGTGTTTTTCTGCTAAGTGCAGCAACGCGTGCAGCTGGCAAGTTGACAGGTGTTTTGTTTTGTTTTGTTTTTTAAGGGCAGGGAGGAAGAAGATCAGAGTAGATGGGGGTGGATTCCTTAAGAGGGCACCTTGATCATCAAGAAAAACTTTCTGACAATAACAGTTGTTCAACAGTGGAGCAATCTCCCTCGGGAGGTTGTGGACTCTGCTTCCATGGAAGTTTTTAAGCAGAGGTTGGATAACCACCTGTCATGGATGCTTTAGCTGAGATTCCTGCATTGCAGGGGGCTGGACTAGATGACCCCAGGGGTCTCTTCCAACTCTAAGATTCTATGATCACGAGAATTGGAAACTTGCTTTTTCTTTTAAATGAAAGTTGATAACTAAATGAGGCTGAGCAACAAAGGCCCGTACAGTTAAAGCTATGGTTTTCCCAGTAGTGATGGATGGAAGTGAGAGCTGGACCATAAAGAAGTCTGATTGCCGAAGAATTGATGCTTTTGAATTATGGTGCTGGAGGAGACTCTTGAGAGTCCCATGGACTGCAAGAAGATCAAACCTATCCATTCTGAAGGAAATCAGCCCTGAGTGCTCACTGGAAGGACAGATCCAATACTTTGGCCACCTCATGAGAAGAGAAAACTCCCTGGAAAAGACCCTGATGTTGGGAAAGATGGAGGGTACAAGGAGAAGGGGACGACAGAGGACAAGATGGTTGGACAGTGTTCTCGAAGCTACCAGCATGAGTTTGACCAAACTGCGGGAGGCAGTGGAAGACAGGAGTGCCTGGTGTGCTCTGGTCCATGGGCTCACGAAGAGTCGGACACGACTAAACGACTAAATAACAATAAAGGAGGCTGAAGAATGAACTCGATTCTGAATTGGAAGCTATATTATAGACAAGCTTTTTGAAACAGCTATGATTCTATGATTTAGGCTCCCTCAAAACAAGCAGCACCACTGCCTTTCTTCTCTCTAACACACAAAAGATGCTGGCCACTACAGTCGTACCTTGGATCCCAAACGCCTTGGTACTCGGACGCTTTGGCTCCCAAACGCCGCAAACATGGAAGTGAGTGTTCCGGTTTGCGAACATTATTTGGAACCCGAACGTCTGACGTGGCTTCTGGAGCTTCCTACAGCCAATAAGAAGCCGCGCTTTGGTTTCCGAACGTTTTGGAAGTTGAACGGACTTCCGGAACGGATTCTGTTAAACTTCCAAGGTTTGACTGTATTGCCATTTGCTTGGTGTTGTTGGAAGTGTTGGTTGAGCAGTTGTAGATCAATTATTTCAGCTAGCCATACACATTACACAACTGCTCAAGTAGACCAGGTTCTCTGGATCGAAGCCTTTATCAAACAAACTCTTTCTTACCACTTCACCATCAGCACGCAGCATGGTGAGATGATGACAAATCTTTGTTAGTGCTGGGTTTAATAGCCATGTGGTTTGAGGTTTCTTAAACAAGGACTGTGAGTAGAATAAGTTTTTTTATTTTATTGATTAGATCAATCTCTGCTGGGACTGAAGCTTTCTCAAGAACTCATCCTACCTCAGACTCGCTGACATCTGGCCTCAGGCTGAGCTCAGCCTCTACATGCATGACTTCCTGCCAGAGTAATTAAGTGCGTTTTTCTTGATTAACCAAAAAACAAAACAAGAGGGAAAAATTAATTTGCTTTCTGTTGCAGATCCTGGTGGAAGAGCCTTTCAGAAACTCTTTGGGAAACGATTCCATCCTCAAATTGGGCCACAATATAGATGAATGTAGTGCCAGTCTTCAAAACTGATACAATACAGTGTAGACACACATACATATATATGAATGATACCTTCTATGGATTCCACTGTTTAAAAACCCCACCATTCAAAGCTACCATACGAACAGCATATGGAGTAGGATGAGAGTGTGACAGAATGAAGATGTAAGTAGGGAAATTTAGAACATTGAAAGGCGCCTCATAATTATTTCCTCCCAGTCCTTATTATACATTGATATCTTCACTGAAATGAGCAAGCTGCTAGACAGAAATGCCATAGGACCCGAGAAAGGGGAACTGATGTTTTTTCATTTCACCCAGGGATCTCTAGAATAATTTTAAAGCATCAGGGGTTTCTTTCATGACACACACCTGGAATTGTAAAATATTTGAAAGCAATGTAATATTCTATCAACCGAATCTTAAAATATCCTTGCAGGTCATGTCTCTATCTGCCCCTGAGCTTTACTGTGGATTTGACTTCAGCAGCAGAGTACCTGTTGGTCACACACTGAGCAACAGCCAATGGGTTACAATAGATTCTGGCTCCTTGAGACCTTTTTTTAAAAATTGCAGATGCATTTCTATAGTCAGCCTGTGCTAAAAGTCTCGCTTAGATCCGGCCACTTTACAAGCACCCTTTACCCTTTTCTAAAACTTCCCAGGAGGGCATTTTCAAATACTTTGTCAATACGCCAGTGTATTGTTTGCATCGAAGCGGCGCCTCTCACACACGCCAAGACTCAAATAACTTACACGTGTTGTATGGCATCCTCAAAGAGAACAAGGTTCATTGCTGCATGCACTTCGTTGTAGTGCTCTAACGCCTCTGTTAAAATTCTGGTCAGCTTCTTCCAATCAGATACTGGAAAGTAACGAGGTTCTCCAACGCCATGGGCAAAGTGGCAGTAAATTAGTGGCTTATAGATAAATACGTGCTCATCAACACCCTGGTGGCAACAACACAGAGATACAAACAAGCGTTCATCCTGCACGTTAACCCTTTCGCTATATTGATTCTCCTAATTTTAACTTGATATCAAAGAGAGGATGCTGAAATTATAGCCACAGAGGCTGAATTAAAATTTAGGAACATAGGAAGCTGCCATATACCAGTGGTTCTCCTAAGCTCAGTATTGTCTACCCAGCCTAGAAGTGGCTCTCCAGGGTTCCAAGACTTGGGGACACTCCCAGTTTCTCCAGGAGATGCTGGCGGTCCAACATAGGCAAAGCAAAAGCTCTGCTATAGAGATACGGCCACTCTCAAATCCCTCTGGCAAGACAAGGCAAAATACTTGACTCGTAGCCAGAGCCTTTGCACATTTACTCAGAAACATCCCCATGTGCTCAGTAGGACTTGCTTCAAAGTAAATGCACACAGGACTGTAGTCTGAGTCACCAGATACCACTGCCCGAGAGCAGATAAATTTCCATTCCAGAGAACTAAAAAGTCACAATCCAGCTCAGACTGAGAACATGAAAACTAAAGCTGGCATTCTTTTCCTTTTCCTGTTTTGTATGAAAATGTGAAACCAGACTCGTATTGACCTGAAAGTGAGCACCAGAGCACAGTTATTGAAGGGAAAAAGGTAAAGGTAAAAGACCCCTGGACAGTTAAGTCCAGTCAAAGGCGACTATGGGGTTGCGGCGCTCATCTCACTTTCAGGTCAAGGGAGCTGGCGTTTGTCCGCAGACAGCTTTCCAGGTCATGTGGCCAGCATGACTAAACTGCTTCTGGCGCAAGAGAACACTGTGACAGAAAAAAAGAGCACACAGAAATGCCGTTTACCTTCCCATCACAGTGGTACCTATTTATCTGCTTGCACTGGTGTGCTTTCAAACTGCTAGGTTGGCAGCAGCTGGGACAGAGCAATGGGAGCTCACCCTGTTGCGGGGATATGAATGGATGTCCTTTTGATTGACAAGCCCAAGAGGCTCAGTGGTTTAGACCACAGCGCCACACGCATCCCCTAAGTTATTGAAGTACCACATGGCAGTACAGAGTCTCCAACAAAGATGTGCTCTCCCAAGCCCACATTCCCAACATGTTGACAATCCTGTCTCAGTGACATCTACGTTGACTTGTTCATGCCTGGAGAATGGCTAGATGTCCAGGTTCAAGCTGCATGACCACTGGCAACATCAACCCTGCTCCGTGGGAATCACTTGCAGATGACCGCAGTGCCTGGAGACAAGCAGACAGGTCATGTATCCATAGCAGTGAGCGGAGGAGGAATGACCTCTGGGAGGAGCACAGGGGGAAGTAACGCCATAGTGTGTCTGCAGCAGCACAACCCGACGCCTTCATCTGCCCCGGCTGCAACAAAACATGTCGCTCCCGTATCGGTCTCTACAGCAACAGCAAAGCGCTGCAAACTTCCAACAGTTTGACTTCACCCTCGAAGGTGCACTCCTCCATTGTCTCTCAAGACAGACGGATGCCAGCAATTTACTTGAAACGCTTACTTCTATTGCACCAACCTAGAAGTTCAAGGCAGCTTGACAGCAAACATGGTACCTTAGCCTCAAGCAGTTCTCATATATTTTATAGAATAATAATAATAATAATAATAATAATAATAATAATAATAATTTATTATTTGTACCCTGCCCATCTGGCTGAGTCTCCTCAGCCACTCTGGGCGGCTTCCAACAAAAATTAAAAATACATTAAAATGTCACACATTAAAAACTTCCCTGAACAGGGTTGTTTTAGAAATGTTTCAGCAACTTATTGACAGGGATGTAGTGAAAGGGGTGGCTATAAACTTACTTTGTGGGCATGTGACAAGGCATCTGTGTTCTGCGATCAAGTTTTTAGTCCCAGACTCGGGATCCGGTTTAACGCAAACATGCATGTGTATGCTGTTTATGCCCATGGCGAGCCCCAGTTGTGGATCCCAAATCTTCAACTAAAAACCAATGGTCAGTTGATGCTATACATTTTTAAGCTGTCATGACAGAGTCCTTCATGTGTCACACAATCAAGCATGTGTCACACAATCAGTTCCCTTTCCAATGTATACACTCAGAATCATATTCAGCAGACAGATCACTCTCAACTGCAAAAATCTAGGCTGAAAACACCTGATCGCCATCTTATTGAATGTAACACTGACATAGGCTCACAATTGTGCTATTTTCCTCTGTCTTTATTCCAATAATGACCATTAAGGCAGATGGTTACTGAGGAAATTCACAATCTTCAGCAGAATCAATTAGATCTGTCCAACCTGCTTTTCTAGCTGCAATCAATGCATCTCATTAATGATTATACCATAGATGAAAAACACGCCTCAGATACGAATGTTTCATGGTCAAAGTCACACTCAAGACATACCTCAAAATGCCTTTTGGCTGTATCAATAAGCACTTTGTTATAATGTTCAATATCATTTTCCTCCATAAGTTTATCTGAGTAGACTCGGGAAGATTCATGAAACCATAAATGGACCAAGTCAATAGGAGACCGCACACAGTCAGGGGTTGCGAAAAGCATACCCTACAAAACAGTTTGAAGTGTTTATTTGCACATTATCTTTCTTGAGCCTCAGTTTATGACTAATACCTAAATATGCCATTCAATAAGCTGTACTCCTCTGGCACACAAAAAAACGTGTGGCTTTGCTATTCACAATATGTGCATATATTTGATAGGCAATTAATGGCTTGCAGCTAAAAGCAATGTGTTGTTTATAATGAGGCACTATGGTTGCCTTGTGAACATCAATTCCTTTTCCTCCCACCCTTACTATCTATAATTTACATTTGAGTGAAAATCATGCTTTTATACTTTGCCTCGAGAACGGCTTCACTCTATTTACAGCATTCCGTTCTCAGACTATGGCTGTGTGTACATTACTTATTTCCTCTGGCTCCAATGTGCCCCCACCGCTGGCTTTTAAATATGGGTACACACATCACCCATGATGCAGAGCTATCCCGTCGTTTCTTGAGAAGTAATACTGTTTCACGTATTTCCCCTCAAACTGGCTTCAATCCGAAATGAAAACTTAAACCACATCCACTTCGTAGTTAAGCTGAGGTCACTGCCCATGCGTAAATGACAGCTTCATGAGGACTTGGGGGTTGCGGGGAGGGGGGAAGATGCATAGCTGGTTGAGACATCCTTGCTCCCCTTTGGTGTGTACAACAGCATGCAAATGTGACTTGGAAACCCAGCGAGGGAGAAATGACCTCACTGTTTTTTAAGCTGTTAATGTGTACCAGTGGCGTATCGTGGGTTGCCAGTACCAGGAGCCACGTGGAGGGGTGAATGGGAGGGAGGGAGACGGATGGAGTACACATGCGCATTTAACTGCCTAATGGCACCCACATCACCCAGGAGATTGCAGCCACAGAGATAAGAAGAGATGTTCTGTTGTTTGGAGAGTTCACTTCCTGTTACACACGGAGAAGCCGTTTTCAACAGAGCCCAGAGACAGAAGTGTGCAGCTGTATGGAGGCAGCACTGGGTGCTGAAATTTTGTGCCCCCTACCAATTTTGTGCCCGCTCCAACTGCCCCTGTGCCCCCCAATGCTATGCCACAGATATGTCCATAGCTGTCAACCTTCCCTTTTTTGCAGGAAATTCCCTTATTCCAGCACCGTTTCCGGCTGCTTCCGGCTGCTATCCAGGATTGTTAGATATCCTGTAGACTGTCCCCGGGACAGGTGAGGCTGCTGATCCCTTATTTTCAAATCTGAAAGTTAACAGCTATGGATATGTCCATAGCCTTATTTTCCAACCCCTACCCCCACCCCCACCCCAGACTAAAACTTTTCTAAGGCTAGAATTCCATGCAAATAAATATTATTTATGAACTTAGATCCATCACTGATCCTGCTTTTTACTGCGCAGACCAGCCATTTCCGCCTGTAAAACTACTGCAGGGCTGCCTCGCTCACCAGGCAATGGGAGGCAGTCGCCTCAGGCGGCAGATCTGGGTCCAAGGAGTGTGCTGCTCACTGCCTCTGCCTCCTATGTGGCTGTGCCTCCTCCACCTTATGTGCGCTATGTCACTTCTGTGCCCCACTGCTGCCTACTCCTTTGTGGGTGTGACCTGCTGCAGTGGCCACCCCCCAATGTGGCAGCCAGACTGGTGGCTGGGAGCGGCCGCTGAGACCATATAACACCGGTCTTGAAAGACCTACATTGGCTCCCAGTACGTTTCTGAGCACAATTCAAAGTGTTCGTGCTGACCTTTAAAGCCCTAAATGGCCTCGGTCCGGTATACCTGGAGGAGCGTCTCCACCCCCATCGTCCTACCCGGACACTGAGGTCCAGCTCCGAGGGCCTTCTGGCGGTTCCCTCATTGCGAGAAGCCAAGTTACAGGGAACCAGGCAGAGGGCCTTCTCAGTAGTGGCACCCGCCCTGTGGAACGCCCTCCCATCAGATGTCAAAGAGAACAACAACTACCAGACTTTTAGAAGACATCTGAAGGCAGCCCTTTTTAGGAAAGCTTTTAATGTTTGATGTATTACGGTATTTTTAATCTTTGTTGGAAGCTGACCAAAGTATCTGAGGAGACCCAGCCAGATGGGCAGGGTATAAATAATAAATTATTATTATTATTATTATTATTATTATTATTATTATTATTATTATTATTATTGCAGCAGGGCAGACCATGCACACAGCAGAGGAAGGGGCAAGGGGCATTTATAGAGGCAGCAGTAGCTGGGGGGGGGGGAGGCAGGGCAGCAGAGGGGCACATCCAAGGAGGCGGAGGCAGGGAACAGCAGTGGGTTTTTGCCCCAAGTGGCAAAATGACCTAGGCTGGCTGTGGTCCACTGTATGTGGGTTATATAACAACTCCGATCATGGTTATGAAGCAATGGGAGTTCTTAAATGATTATTTATGAAACCAGGGCTCGACTATAAAAATCTGGTTGTGTTTAGAATAATCTTGTGCGTAATATAAAAAACACAAAGTGAGACATTAAGGAAATCCAAAGGGAAAATATGAAGAACAGAGGATTTGACGAACGGATTATTAAAAACGCGCAAGGCAAACAGTGGAAGTCTTTTTAAAAACAGCAACACTTTTTAAGGTGGATAAGGACAAGATGAAATTATACAATTGAATATAAATATAGATGGGAAATGGCTATGTATAGTGAATACTTATCTACTTTTAAAATTTTTCACCCATGATCCTTTTCTTTTACTTCTTTATTTTTTCTTTGTTCTTTTTTTTCTTTTTTCTGATATCTTATCTTTCATTTCACTCCTTTATTGTGAATAGCATTTTATAGAGGTATAAATAACTGTAAATATGAAAAGAGGCAAAGTATTCTCTAATTTCTTCCCTTGGTTATATGTATTTTCTTTTGTTGTAAATATGTATGTTTTCTAATTTGTACTTAATAAAAATTATTTTAAAAAAAACAACACAAAACTCCGACCAACTGGAAACAAAGAAAGGAATGAACTGCATTACCTGGAATATGCGTGTCAAATCTCTTAGATTAAAAATATAATGAAATCGGATGGCCGTGGGTAGAAAATTCTGCGTCATCTTCTGGTGCAGTGAAATGGCAGCTTGGACAAGTGTGCCGACAGACTTCACTATACTGCAACAGAATCCCCCTTGCTGGAAATGCATGTTCATTATCTTCCCGTAGATAGCTGCTAAAGCATCTGCTCCCGGGAAGTGGACAGCAAACACAGAGAAATGTCTCTGAAAGAGAAGGGGGGAAAGGGAGACAGGGAAGAAGCAAACCAGAGAGTATATTACAGCCACTATTTGATTTGCATATTTGAAATCTTGAAGGCAACTTTCAAAGGGAGCTGAGAAGTTTTTTGAGTGTGGGGAAACACACACACACACACACACACATATATACAGTATTTTTCGCCCTATAGGACGCACTTTCCCCCCTCCAAAAATGAAGGGGAAATGTGTGCGCGTCCTATGGAGCAAATGCAGGCTTTCGCTGAAGCCTGGAGAGCGAGAGGGGTTGGTGCTTCAGGAAGCTATCCACAAGCCTTGGGAGCCTGCGGGAGTTCCCGCCGGGCTCCCAAGGCTTGCGGACAGCAGCCTGCAGCCCGAAATCCAGGGAGCGCAGCGGAGAGCGCCCCGGGCTTCGGGCAGATATCTGCAAGCCTGGGGAGACTAGCAGGAGTTCCCACCGGGCTCCCAAGGCTTGTGGATAGCAGCCTGTTCTGGGAGCTGGGGTCGGGGGAAGCTCGGGCTTCCCCCGCCCCAGCCCCACACCTGGGGAAAAAATAACCCCCCCTTTATTTCCCCCCAAAAAAACTAGGTGCGCCCTCTGAGCCGGTGCGCCCTATAGGGCGAAAAATACGGTATATATAGTCCTACACATCAGAAGAGCCCTCCTGGACCAGACCCAAAGTTCAGCATCCTGCTTCCAAAAAGTGTTCAACAAGATGCCTCCAAGAAGCCAATGGAAAAGGATGAAGCCCAACCCAGTCTCCCATCTTCGATTGCCTAGTGTCAGGCTTCAGGGAACTGGCTTCCTCTCCACTTTGGCAGTAGATAAGCAGAACAAAGGAAAAGGAGTCTTCTAACCAGTTAGAAACTTTAATGATCACAGTGAGAGAATCCATTTCCTAGGAATGAAGGTGCTCCCACAATTAAGGGTTCCACCCACTTACTCCCTAGTCACACACGTCATTACTGCGTCTTGTAACCCGAGCTTGTAACCACTGTGCTTTCTTTGCTGCCACCTTATCTGCTCTTCTTGACCTTGGGCTGAGGAAAGGAATGCTTTCCAGAGACAGTGAATCTGTTAACCCTCTCCCTCCCAGTGATTCTTCTCCTAACTGTTCCCCATCCAGATTTCCCAGCTTCTGCCTTATGAACTATGTCCCTCTGCAAACCACTGTTTCAAATCTATACTGTCCCCCTGCTCCTGGGAAGATTCAGGATCCTGATCAGGAGCAGGGGGAAGGGGTGGCTCCCACCATTCCTCCTCAGTGCAGCCCTCCTCATCACGGTCCCTGACACCTAGTGTTATGTACTGAGTTGAATAGGATTCAGAATGCAGCAGTCTGATTGGTCCTAGAACAATGCAGCAGTATGATTGGTCCACAGGGGCCACCCAATCCAGCTCCAGGTGGAAGTGAATCCGCAACCTGATTGGCCTACAAGAGAATCCAGGAATTAGCCAATCACGTGCGGCCCATTGTGTAAATAATGTATATAAAGCAGATATTTTGGGGGAACCTTCATTCCTTACTACCATGAGCTGAATAAAGAGCATGAAATCCACTCTCGACTCCAAGTATATTTCACCTAGTGATCCTCCTGTGCTTTTAATTTTGTTTCATTTGTGCTGGTTTTCACTTCATCACAAAATACTTCACCTGGCTTATTCAAGTCAGGCATCCATTCACATTCAGAGGATACTTTTGCAGATTAGAAAGCTATTTCCAATGAGTGCTTATGTGTGAATGGACCTAGTTGTGCTCATCCCTGATCATGTTATTTGGCTCTGTATCTAGTCCAACGATTCACATATCATTATTTATTAGTATTATTATGAGAAAGCAGAGAAAAAGCCGTGCTTGAGTATTTTTAACACACATAACCCCCAAAAAACTCTATCTCCAGAGGTGTAAACACCAGTGCACACAATAAAGTTAATGATTTTCTCTTTTGCTGAAATTAAAATCACTTTAATATTATTCTGGGGAAGAAGAGGGAGGAATAGGCAGCTAACATTTGGCACTTATGGCAACCTACCTGAAGACGCTGATTTACTGAAAAACTTCCAGCCGTGGGATTCATGCACGTGACATACTGACAATTGTGAATTTCTTTCAAAATCAGTTTCTGTCTGTCATACCTATGTAGTTACAAAATAACAAAGAGATAATAAAACTCAATTGTATATTCACAGTTTGAGATCCCTATTGACAGATCTTCACACTGAAGGCTGCTGGAAGAAAGTCTGATTATGTAGCCCTCTGTTAAAAGATCTGAAAACCTTTCTTTTGTCCCTGCTCTCTTAACACAAGATTCCTATAATTCTCAGTCTCTTAAGCAACTCTGAAGACTGACAGGACCTAAATTTGGCCTTCTCTCATCAAATTATGACAGTAGTGTTCAAGTATCTCCTGAATTTCCAATGTTGGCATCCCTTTAACAAGGCTATTGAGATGCCGTAACCAATTTCGACAAGTGCAGCAGATGCAGTTCTGCGCTTAGAAAGGGGCTGAAGCAGGCATGGATGTGGTTCAGGGTTACTGTGAACTCATTCACCCAGTCAAAACCAGGTAACAGGTAATGGGAAAGAAAAGTGTCTGCCTGAGACCTTGCAGATCCCACGTTAATCAGGGTAGACAATACAGTGGTACGTCTGGTTACGTACTTAATTCGTTCCAGAGGTTCACTTCTGGCGAACCAGAGTAGCGCACGGAAACGCTGCCTACCTTCCCACTGGAGCGGTACCTATTTATTTACTTGCACTTTGACGTGCTTTTGAACTGCTAGGTGGGCAGGAGCATGGACTGAGCAACGAAAGCTCACCCCGTTGCGGGGATTCGAACCGCCGACCTTCTGATCGACAAGCCCTAGGCTCTGTGGTTTAGACCACAGCACCCCCCACATTCCTTTTCTAGCTGTACTTCTTGGCAATACCTATTAAGGTAAGCAGCAACTGCATCCCCAAAATTTTGCAGTCATTTTGTCATGCTCTTCCATTGATGGTTGGCTGCCCATATATAGAGCATCTACCAGTGCAAATATTGAAGATTTCCCCAGCAAAAGATAAACAAAATAAAGGTTCCTACTCATGAATATGTGCCATGCTATTTTCTTTACTCATCAGTTCATAGTCATACTAGTCAAGCTAGAAATCATTTAATATTTCCAAATATGCATATATGTATAACTTTAAACTTCTTTTTTAAAAAAAGTTTACCAATGACTATAGTCGAGGTGCTGTCTAATTAAAGTATGAGGCTGGACAGTCCCATAGGCATCCACCTCAGGCATATTAAGATCATCAATGAAGTAAATTAATTTTCTCATGCCTGGAGGAGCATAATTTCTGCCAGCTTTCTTTTCCAAGGACCTTTCAAGAACACCTGCGAAGAGAACAGAAGTTGCATGAGAACAATAGTTGAAGCACAGCTGTAGGAAAAGGAAGAGAGTTCAAATACCTAGTGCGCTCAAACAGATCATTATCGTCATATATAGAGCTTATTCATGTACGCTTTCACATGTCGAAGGCTCAGAGGGTCTAAAAACCCTTAAGTACGTGAATGAAATTTATTCTGAGCTGCCAGTCAGAAACGACAGACTTTGTGGCTGAGGGCCTATATTGGAAGTAGCCAATGTGGTGCCTTCCAGCAGTGGTGGACTCGGTGCGGCTCAAATTTCAGCGGCTCCCCCTGCCTCTTGAGCTCACGATTGTTGTGGCACTGCCTGTGGCGCTGATGCCCAGTGCAGCTGAACCAGTCATGCTACCCTAAAACAGTCTCTCCTTTCAGAGAGTGGTGTGTTCCCAACTCCCATCAGCCTCAACCAGCATAGCCAAAGACAAGAGGTAATGGGGGTTGTAGTAAAACAACAGAAGGCAGACACTACACGCACAAAATAGACCGTGTTGATGCATCTAGGTCAAAATAAATAAATAAATAAGACCTGCAACTGGAAGCACTAAACCACACAGGGGATCCATGACTGATCCTCCAGGATTTGTTTATTTTTTTGCTTTTTCTGACAAATGGTGTGCTGTAATCTTAGTACCGCCAAGACCACATAACACCAGTCCTGAAAAGACCTACATTGGCTCCCAGTACGATTCTGAGCACAGTTTGAAGTGTTGGTGCTGACCTTTAAAGCCCTAAATGGCCTTGGCCCAGTATACCTCAAGGAGCGTCCCCATCATTCAGCCCGGACACTAAGGTCCAGCCCCGAGGGCCTTCTGGTGATTCCCTCATTGCGAGATGTGAGGTTACAGGGAACCAGGCAGAGGGCCTTCTCAGCAGTGGTGCCCGCCCTGTGGAATGCCCTCCCTTCAGAAGTCAAGGAAATAAACAACTATCTGACTTTTAGAAGACATCTGAAGGCAGCCCTGTTTAGGGAAGTTTTTAATGTGTGATGTTTTATCACATTTTTTATATTCTCTTGGGAGCCGCCCAGAGTTGCTGGGGAAACCCAGCCAGATGGGCAGGGTATAAATAATAAATTATTATTGTTGTTGTTGTTGTTGTTGTTGTTGTTGTTACTACTACTACTTAATTCCCAGGCCTGCGGTGAAATGGCATGGTTTTTCAATTTTGAAGTTGTGCTGCTGTAAAGACAGAATATTAAAGGAGGAGGTAAAATGATGGTAGTTACATACGCTGAAGCATAGCAGATGTTGTGTAATAATTGAAGGGGACTTTAGCCACCATATAATCTTCTGAGAGCTTGCTAAACTTGTCCGACATGAGAATGGTTTTTCCAACTCCAGCATTTCCCACAAGCATAATTGGCTGACCCTTCTCCAAAAGCAAATCCACAAAATATCTCAAGCGAATGGTCTCGGATGTATGAATCAAGACTGTCTGTTCCCTCCGACAAGGCAAAGAGGTATATGCATTTTAGAGACAAGGGGGAAAGATATATGTTATGCAGTTAAGAGTGCTCTTTCGCAATGTAAATCAATGTAATTGTTTTTATACTTCAATTTAGGTGACAGAAAAGTGAATTTATACATTAAGATTAAACAAGTGGAAATATATAACAGTTACTCAGACTTTATACTTGTCATAATCTTAATTTTGTAATAACAATGAATGATTTTTGACACTGCAAAGATCAGAAGCTAAATAGCTGTTTTAGCAAGATTACATTATATAGCATTTGTAACTCAATGTGGTGGAATACTGCATTTTGCTGTCACTTAAAATACAGTGAAATGTAATATGAGAATTATTGCAATGTCTATATTCACATTTTCAAATATAAATGACATGCTATAAACATAAGTCATAGCGCTACCATATGATTATGCTGAAATAATATAACATGGACATAAATGAAGAGAAATGATGTTGAATTGCTTTTGCCAATAAGTTGGACCGAAAATTCTACCCAAGGATATCAGAATTAAAATTGGGAAACTGAGTAAATATCGCAGCAATAATTTTATTCACAAAAAGGCCCAATTTCTTTTGAAAATGTAATTGCAGATATACTTTAATATTTATCACCCCAGGCAGTTCATTCACACTGCAGAAAATAGGCATATCAATGGCAGAAATGAAGTATGAAGTCAGCTTGTATAGGAGATAATGTGAGAATCTGGTGAGGTGGTGAGAGGGTGGGAGGAAGATCGCTCTCTCTACAAGGTTCCAAATGAAAAATAAAGTATAGGTCCATAATGGATTGTCATTTTCACAAGCCCACAAAGAACCCGAGGAGGCAGATAGGAAAATGTGGATTCTTGAAGTGAAATATGCCTACTGCATATTGAATCAATCGCTAAGCTTCAAGAGTTTTTCAGCGGCTGTCTCTGGTGTGTATGACGTGTGAATACACTCGTTCTGGTGTTGCGAAGAGAAACGCTTGCACTATAGTGAAGAAAGTCTAATAACAATCAGAGCAAGACTATAATTAATTGTGATTCTGGATGCAGTTTCTACTTTAGTGATTAATTGATACTGTGTAGTCTCTTGGGTAAGTTAATTAACTTATCTGTGCTTAGTTTAGCCAACTGGAAAATGGACATATTATTACTTAATTGTATCACAGAAATGTTGTGCGGTTTGATTAAGGTTAGAGCTTGGAAACACTCGGGCACAAGCTCTACTTAGGAGCGAACTATTTTGTTGTGACATGAGTATAGTCTTCGGATAGGGTTGCAACTCTTTTCAATTACTTATTCTTCGTTTATTTCTAGTTATTTCTATGCCACTTTTAGGGCAAAAGAGTTACGAGGTGGTTTACATATATAAATGAAAAGGGAGGACAGGGGACTTAGAACTCATCTCACTACAGTAACAAACAAAATGGCAGTTAAAAAATGTTGTGGATTATAGCGCAGGACTCATAGAATCAATGTTAAACCAATTAAAAGGAAATCAGAAGCAGTTTAAGCAATTAAATAATATTTACAAAACAGTCCAATATCTCAGCTAAAAGCAGATCTAAACAAATTGGTTCTCAAGGCCTATTTAAAAGCATTGAACCAAAAAAGATGGAACTAAATGTTCCTACTGGCTGAGAGTAGGGATGAAAGGATTTCTCCATTTATGTTGGTTCTCTCAGTTGCTCTTTGTGTGTGTGTACCTATGGGTTTTCAGAAGCGTATAATAAAAAGTCAACAATAGCAAATAAGAAACATAGATTTCTCATTTTTCTAGCTGAATTAAGTACATAAAGGAGGTTACAGAGACAGTGGGTAGGTTAATAAATACTAAGCATGCTATTCCAAGGAGTCTCTTCAAAAACCAGCATATGGAGCAGATAGCTTTAAAACACTGGAAGAGGAGCTGCTGTAGGGTTGCCATATTTCAAGTGAAAATTCGGACACAAAAGTTGTTGAAAAAACAGGAATAATTCCCGTATTATTCGGGAAATTCTGGATGTATGGCCGCCCTGAATTACTGTATGTAAGCAAAGGAAAGCAAACCATTGCAAATGTATTAGCTCTGGGATTGCTTTTGACTTTGACTTCAATTATGAGTCAGTTCTCCACCAGAGCTAGGACCTTGAGTTGGCAGCCAATGCAGCTTCCATTAAAAGGGGAGTTGTATGAGATCGAAGAGATGCGGGTGGCACTGTGGGTTAAACCACAGAGCCTAGGACTTGCCGGTCAGAAGGTCGGTGGTTCGAATCCCCACGACGGGGTGAGCTCCCGTTGCTCGGTCCCTGCTCCTGCCAACCTAGCAGTTTGAAAGCACGTCAAAGTGCAAGTAGATAAATAGGTACCGCTCCAGCGGGAAGGTAAACGGCGTTTCTGTGTGCTGCTCTGGTTCGCCAGAAGTGGCTTAGTCATGCTGGCCACATGACCTGGAAGCTGTACGCCGGCTCCCTCGGCCAATAAAACTAGATGAGCTTCGCAACCCCAGAGTTGGCCACGACTGGACCTAATGGTCAGGGGTCCCTTTACCTTTACCTATGAGATTGAAACAGAACCCAGGCCAGTAATCCGGCTGCTGCATTTTGGCCTGAGTCATCTTCAAGGGCAGTCCCACATAGAGTGCATTGCAGTAATCCAATCAGGAATGTACCAGAGCATGGAGTACAGTGGCCAAGTCATCTCTGTCCAAAAAGGGTCTGTGGCTGAACCAAAAAGCCAGAACTGAAAAAAAGGCATTCCTAGCCATAGACCCACCTGAGCTTCCAGTGACAGAGCACCCTCCAAACTGTCAGCCTTTTCTGCTAAGGGAGTGCAACCCCATCCAGGGCAGGCCACCTCCCCAGCTCCCAGATATCAGAACTTAGGACACAAAAGACTCCTGTCTTTTTGGGATTCAGTATCACGCGGGTGGTGCTGTGGGTAAAATCTCAGTGCCTAGGACTTGCCGATCGCATGGTCGGCGGTTCGAATCCCCGCGGCGGGGTGAGCTCCTGTCGTTCGGTCCCAGCTCCTGCCCACCTAGCAGTTCGAAAGCACTCTTAAGTGCAAGTAGATAAATAGGGACCGCTTTATAGAGGGAAGGTAAACGGCATTTCCGTGTGCTGCGCTGGTGCTGGCTCGCCAGCTGCAGCTTCGTCACGCTGGCCACGTGACCCGGAAGTGTCCTCGGACGGCGCCGGCTCACGGCCTCTACAGTGAGGTGAGCACGCAACCCCAGAGTCGGACACGACTGGCCCGTACGGGCAGGGGTACCTTGACCTTTATCAGCTTATCGGCCCTCATTTTATTAGCAAAAATAACACAGAAATGCATGCTATCAGGCAGAAATTGCATACAAAAATTGGTATATTAGGAAAAATTCACACTGAAATGCTGGTACGTTTTCAAGAGGGCATTTTTTAAGAAATTCCAAACTGAGGTGGAAAGGCGAAGAACTGAAGATTGGAAAAGTGAGAAATGGAGAGAAACAAAAACAGAGAGTTTGTGTGTTTGTGTACAGGGTGTGTAGATCTGGGAGAAGAGAAGAGACATCATGAAAGCCCATCTTATTTCTCCCTTATTTTCCCCAGCCTCAAAATGCCTTCCACCCATTTGCCCATACTACAACTGTGGGGCCGAAGTGAGTCTTTTACACACTTCCTGTCTTCTCTCCTTGGACTAAGATGGTCCCTCTTTCATCTAATGCTCCCTGGCTCTTTTCCTTCCTCCACTTAATGCTCCATAGGAGGAGAAGACACGACGTAGCACCAAGTGACTGGTGTTGCTCTAAGTAAGCCCCACAGCGCTGCGTTTCCCCCAACCGAGCAGTAAAAGTCTAGCAATCCAAATTCGAAACTCCAAGGGGGGAAAGGCTAAGAAAAAGCAAGTGGAGCAGTGCATTTAAAAGATCTATTGATATTGCTGCACCTCCATTGTTTCAACTGAAACTTCCCTGGCAGCAGTCCACAAGGTCTTTCCCTTGCTTGTGTCTCTTCATCGGCCTTTTGCTCAGCAAAAACTAGGCACTAAGTGCACCATGCAGGCTGCAACTGCCGCTGGGTTCTTCAAAGCTCTTGCCACCCATAAATCAAGAACTACAAGCTCAGATTGCAATACCCTTGACGTGGTAGGATAGAGACTTCAGAACCTAAGCTTGAGGGAGTCAGCAACAACTGGTCACAATCTTGAACCCCACCCCACCCCAAATGCAATGATCGGTGTGATGTCAATGTCATACTGGCCAGTGCATAAGATGGCACCATCCACTGCCAATCGTTCTTGAACTGAGGCGGAACGTGACTATTATTTTAAATTGCGACCTGCCGTGTGTGTAAGTGACTGGGGCTAACAGTGGCAGAGCTGGATGGAGGCCCTGCTTCACGTCTCTTTGGCTTGGCACTACAACAGCCAACACCCTCAACTCACTTGCGCACACTCTATCAATGTCTGAGCAATCCTGAGACCCCTGGCAGTGGGTGGGGCTTTAAAATATGAGATGAGCTCCTTTTCGGCTCCAGGCCATTGATAGCATGTGAACGACATCTTAAATCCCCCCAAATACAATGCCCAAGACCACATCAGATTGGGCACTGAATTTTGAGGGCCTAAAATGGCAGTTGCCTCCCACAGGGGTACCAACTTGAATAAAATATTGGGGGGGGGGAGGCAGGTAAGCCCAACCCTGCCTAATCAATCACATGACGTGGTCCACTTGAATGGCAATGCCCATCTACTTTTGAGGGCCCAGCCCCCTCAAATATTTTATTAGAGGGGCCAAAAGGACCTTGGCCTCTAGGAGTTGGCAAAGCAGGTGCATTTACCCTTTCCCTCTTAAGAAGGCATATTGTTCTTGTTGCTTTAAATATGAAGATGTAAAAATGTAAACAATCTACCTTTGCTCTATACAGTGAAGCAGATTATTAATCAATAGAAATAAAGAAACAAGCCTGTGACACCATACCCACTTTCCCAGGAGCAAGCCCCACTGAAAATGGGATTTAGCTCTAAGCAACGATCTATAGGATTGTGCCGTAAATAAATAAATATTTGTGTCTGCCTTTGTAAGAAAAGGAAGAGCATTAATATTCATAACATCTAGAATCCGGTTCCCAATTTGCCATAAAATTCTAATGACTCCTAGAAAAGCAACCGAAAGCAGGAGTGAAATGGCCAACCCACCGCCAGCAAGATAATGATAATCAGACATTTGCAAGTCAGCCACCAAACAACGCACTCCAAGTTCCCCAGAATGTTCAATATTGCAATGAAAAGCTCCAATTGTAGTTCAAATAAGTCTTCACTATGAGTGCATTGGATCATTTACCTTAACAATGTGAACGTGCTCTCATTATCATGTTCAACTTGATTAGTGTATAGTCTAACATTTAAAAGTGCACTTCAGATGGAAGAATGTATGAATGCATGATTGGTTTCTAATAAATTGAGCAACCTCCTAATGAACTGCGAGGGATCTAGAAGGAACCCGTGGATAGACACAGAGAATAGGATGCTTCCCCCTCACCTCCCAACACGCAGAGCCCACCATGTGCTATATCCTTTATTTTTCAACATATCACTAAGCTGATCAAGGGATATGTTGAGAATTTGGAAAACTATATGCCTAAGAAAGGTGAGTATCACAGGGCTGGCTGATTTGCTGAAAGTAATAATGAGGCTGCACAGGTAACACTTATCACTGAAGAAAAAATATCTAGGTCTCCTTTGCCTATATTGCTTTACATGCAATAGAATCACTTCACCGGGGGGGATAATAGTAGTAAAAAATACTCAAATGCAGAGAAAAGGGAACAAATTTGTGAGTTCAAATTCCAAGTGGGTAGACCAGGGTTTCCCAAACTTGGGTCTCCAGCTGTCTCTGAACTACAACTCCCATCATCCCGAGCTAACAGGACCAGTGGTCAGGGAAGATGGGAATTGTAGTCTAAAAACAGCTGGAGACCTGTTTGGGAAACCCGGTGGTAGACTGTTGACAGTCAAAAAGCAATACAGGTTTGGGTGGCAAACAGCTTTATATGGGCATAATATTTTGGTTGAGCATTAGAAGACACTTTTTGACAGTGCCTATAGTTCACCACTGAACCAATTATTACCTTGAATTGGTGGAGGTTTTCCAGTAGACTGGACAACTAACTATTAGGGAATGTTTTAGCTCTAAATTTCATGCACCATGCAGGAGTTTGGAATGTGGCCTATAAGCTGCTCTCCAACTCTATGACTCCTGCTTTTCTATATAATTAGTGGCTTGTATATATGGTCAGAATGGATGTTTACCATACCTCCTCGGTGAGCGGTGGTTTCAGTCTATGTTGGGGTAGTTGCTGCAGCCTACCTTGACCAGGGCTGGCATTCATTTAATAACCAATGTAATATCCTAATTGCAAGGCAATGGCTGGTGAAGCCACGACCATGGAATATGATGAGGCATTTAGGGAAAAGGCTACGGAAATATCCACCTCCAGGTGGGATGTGAAAGAGCCTGATGTTATGGGTCACCCTCCAGGTGGAGAAGAAGGCTGACCCCACAAAAATGCAAAAGCCCATCCAAAAGGTGGCCCGCGGGGTTTGCTGGGAGCCTGTAACAATGGAGCCAGTAACAGGGAGAAACGCCGCTACTCTCGCGAGTGCAAGCGTTATTCCGGCTCCCACTCCTTTGTGAGGTGCTTTTGGGCCAAACCTTTCTTTTGGAACTCCAGAAATTACAAGTCTGGCAGGTCCAGGAAGGATGCTGGAACCAACAATGGTTCTGTTGGTGAGCAAGCTACAAAAAGTACAGCTGGAAAATAATCCATTGTATTCCCTAGCCCCTATGCCTGTCTCCCTACCAGCCATGCTCCCCCTTCTTTGCTTGTATCCTGATAGAGAGGCCGCAGAATATCTGGTAAAAAGGGTGTAGCGAGGGCTTCCGTATACCAGTTGCAGGTGTCCTCACACCCACTAACCCACCTAATAAAAAATCAGTCAGGGAAATCCCGGAGGTGGCATGGCGTAAGATTCTAACAGATTTTTATTTATTTTTTTAGGCAGAATAGCGGGCCCATTCTCTTATTCTCCATTCGATAACTGCCAACCTTCCAATCAGCAAGACCACAGCGCCACTTTTACCTATTTCAATGTAGAGCAGCACCCATGCATACTCTCTCTGCATAGCTGTCAACCGTCCCTTATTTGG
The DNA here is from genome assembly GCF_965112155.1 of Podarcis liolepis. Classification (NCBI taxonomy): domain Eukaryota; kingdom Metazoa; phylum Chordata; class Lepidosauria; order Squamata; family Lacertidae; genus Podarcis; species Podarcis liolepis. The sequence continues at coordinate 116,378,194 of NC_139554.1, read as the reverse complement.
TGGGAAAGTCCCTTATCCCAGCGCCGTGTCCCGCTTCTGTCCCGGATTGATGATGTCCCTTAAATTTCCTGGGTTTCATAGGAAGAAACTCCTCTCCCTCCCTCCCTCCCTGCCGGCCAGGGAGGAGGGAGGCTCCAACTGTGTTGCTTGGCTGTGTTGCTCACCCAATAAGGAGTCTAAGAATGACTGGGTGGTGGAGCTTGCATGCCTTGTGCCGATCAAATCGACTGCGTTGCCTGAGGACTCGCCTTTGCTCAGCACTTCCCAGCGGAGAGGTGACGGTGGTTTTCCTTGCTGCATCCCCTTTGCCGGGTTGCTGCACTGTGGGAACCACCACTTGAGGCTTCGTTAGGCTGCTGGCTGGGCTTTCTGCCTTTGGCTCGGAGGGGCTCAGAAGTTGAACATACCTTTGCCCCTTGGAAAATCCCTTATTTTGGCTGCTGATCCCTTATTTTCAAATCTGTAAGTTGACAGCTATGTCTCTCTGTTCCCACTTGTGTTTTGAGGTGGTACAGTCAAAGACTAGATATGCTACAGGTTATTTTTGAATGTACAGAAAAGCTCTTAACAAAGGCAGAGCATCTAGAAAACTGGCAACGGTAAAACTATTGCAATTTTGCGAACTTTACACAACGCTTTCACTTTTACGTTGCCCCACAAGGGTTTCTCATTGTTGTATTGTGGGGGCTGGACCAAGGAAGGGCAGTGGTCAGGAGCTTGGAACGGAGAGATGGGACTGAAAGGCAACCAGGAGCCAAACAACCAGGAAGAGCAATACATTTGCTTACTGCTTCTTTCCATTGGGAGTTGGTGGTGTCTCATTCCTGAGGGCATTCACTAACTGGATAGGAGAATTCACTAACTGACCTATTTACCCTGGCTTTTGACACCTGAGATGTATATTTTTAAGACCCACCCTATCTTTGTGACTGCAAATTGTTTTAGACTGCTTTTTAACATGGTTTTAATTGCGGCAATCCACCATGGGACTTGGGAAGGCTGGGTAATAAATTAAAATGTAACAGCAACAACACTGCAGAAAATGAGGGGTGCGTGTGTGTGTGTGCTTCATGGCTTCACCTCATCTATTGATGAGCCAACCATTCTTGGAAAACTCCCCTGAAACCTTCCTCTGCACCTTTCTTGAAGATAAAAAAAAAATTATGACTAGAATTCTTGCACAGGTGATGGGTTTTACTGAAGAGAGGGTATGAGGTTAACACTGTTTACTTTCTCCCTATTGCTCAGACATATTTTTATATATGCACTTCTGAAGAAGTTATGAAGAATATTAAAGTTTGTAACTACACAGTCAACTTAGATTGGTTTTATACTAAGTTAAGGTGCTTAGCTTTCCCCATAGAATTCTGGGAAATGTAGTTCAATTAGGAGACTCCTCTATTAGAGGATTCTTCACCATCACCCCAGCTATAATTCCCAAGTAGGGATGGAAACCTTTTCTGGCTGGCAGGCCAGATCCTTATCTCCCCACCGCTGGAGGGCCAAACGACAGGCAGATAGGCTGCCCACTTGTCAGTCACCTGACACGGGATCTATAGTATAAATATGCCTCTCTCACCACTCCTTGGCCCCAATACAGTGTAAGAAAGTTACGCTTAGTTCCCACTGAAATCAATAGGATAAATATGTTGCAGCTAACTAGAGCTTATAAATGTCAAAGGGTACTAAGTGGAACCAACTTTCTTTTGATTGGTGGCCTTGTCTATATTTACTGGATCCATAAAAAAGCAACTCTACACCAAGACAAGCCTCACCTTTTCTAGGTTCTCAATTTTTAAAAATAGTTCCCCTTTCTTAATGGGCTAAAATAAAGCATCACCATATTTTGCAAAATAATGAAATGCTATTTTAATGTTTCATATATTTCCACTGCCTCCTTTTTGGAGCCAATTACAAAACCACTCCATTTAGGAACAACGGAAACTATTATTTTGTCTACTTTCCCCCCCAGAATCATCCGTACAATAGGACGTTTCCTGCCACAGTTATTCACAGCTTTCAAATGTTTGGAGAACAGAACACACCTTGGGAAGATGGCAAAACAGAGCCACCACAATTTCCTAGACTCCAGTCAGTTCCATCCTACCCTTCCTTTTCTTTTTCCCCCTCTTCAGTGAGCTTTGCATAAAGCTAACCCAAACCCACATGGATTTCTATAATATCCAAGAGGGGAAGTGGGGGGGGGGGAGAGAGAGAAGAATGACAATGAATAATGTGTTGTAGGTGGAAAATGCCTTGAAGAAACCTAAATTGTAACAGGGAAAAAAATGACATTTTAGATTTTAAATGTTACACAGTTTTTATAAAGCTTCAGTCAATTTATTTTATTTATTCTAATGAAGAGCATTACAACTGCTTTACTGCACTGAAGCAAGCATCGATCACACCATTAATCACACCTTGTGAATAGTCACAAATCAAGTCCTAACAGCAAGCACTGAATCAGGAGCAATGAAGCATAAACTCCTTCACAATTTATGATCTCTCCAATTGCATCTTTTCAACCATTAAATTGCAAGATACCATAAATTTTTATCTTCTTCACTTCAGTCACATTATTGATTTTGCCTTGTGAAATATAGAATAGCTGTAAATCTAGGCGATTGAATTAAATTTAAAGTCTTGACTTCAGAAAAGAAACCCAACACACTGCCATGGCCGTTAATTTGCACAGAGGAACAAATGATAGAAACATTAAAATTTAAATGGACAACAGGGATTCCCAAGAACCATCGTTCTGTCAATCGCAGGCCACGTCAACCTTGAGCGTTTTTCTTTGAGCCAAATTATAAAAATGCATGGCAACTAATTCAGATAAGAAGAGACTCTGGGTAGGAGGGAGGGTTGACCACTGGCTGTCTTCACTAGGAGCAAAACCCCACCACAGCCACCGGGAAGCAAATTCTGCCCTTGCCTAACACCCCTAATTTCAATCAGTTGGCAGCTGTTTAGGAGAAAGAGGTTTTCTGTAATGTGTAGGGAGGCTGTGACCTTTCAGCTGTTGCCAGAGTACTTCTATCATCCATGTCCATTAGCTACGCTGACTGTGGTTGATGGGAGTTGGAGTCGAACCACAACTGGAGGACCACAGTTTCCCCACCCTGATCTAAATAGTTCATTTGGCAAGATGGCATTCACTAAGGAACAGAGAGGAGGAAAGGGGACAAGAGGGTTTCATTTTGTTCCCCCCTTTTTCGCTTGCCAATTGAAAAGCATCAGAACCACATTCATTATGGTGGTTTCCAATTTTGGTATATATAATCCTCCAAAGTCTTGGCCAATCTGTTGTTTTAAATATACAGTGGTACCTCAGGTTAAGAACTTAATTCGTTCTGGAGGTCTGTTCTTAACCTGAAACTGTTCTTAACCTGAGGTACTACTTTAGCTAATGAGGCCTCCTGCTGCCACTGCGCTGCCGCTGCACACTATCTGTTATCATCCTGAAGCAAAGTTCTTAACCTGAGGTACTATTTCTGGGTTAGTGGAGTCTGTAACCTGAAGCATCTGTAACCTGAAGCGTCTGTAACCCAAGGTACCACTGTATGTCTGTCATAGGAGTCAACTCCTAGGGGCCAATGTCCCTTCATGCACTCCCCCAATAAAATATTTGAGAATAGAATAGAATAGATTCTTTATTGTCATTACACAAGTGCAACATTGCACAAAGTGCAACGAAATTGGATGCCATCCCTTAAAACAACAAAAGCAAAACAACAACAACAACCAAACAAACTACATTCCAACCACACCCACACCACACCCATCAAACTCCCAGGTCACACTATCGAGTTACAGCATTCAAAAAGGCCACAGCTCTTGGATAGAAACTGTTTTTCAGTCTATTTGTCTTTGACTTGATGTTTCTATATCTCCTGCCAGAAGGCAGTAGTGCAAACAGACCGTGTCCCGGGTGAGATGAATCTTGCAGGATGTTATTTGCTTTCCTAAGACAACGGGAACCGTACAGTTCTTCCAAAGATGGGAGAGGATGACCAATAATCCTTTGGGCTGTGGTTATGACCTTCTGGAGCACCTTCCTCTCCCTAGCTGTACAACTGGAGAACCAAGAACAAATACAGTATGTAAGAATGCTCTCTATGGAGCCTCGGTAGAAGGACACCAGCAGTCTCTCACTCAGATTGTTCTTCTTTAAAAGTCTGAGGAAATAAATTCTCTGCTGGGCCTTCTTCACCAGAGCAGTGGTATGTGCGCTCCAAGTCATGCCCCGATCGATAGCTACTCCCAAAAACCTGAATTCCGCCACCCTCTCCACCCGTTCCCCGTTGATATACAAGGGCTGAATGTCCGCCTTTTTTTTCCTGTAATCCACCACCAATTCCTTGGTCTTAGCCGTATTAAGAGCCAGATTGTTCTCTCCACACCAAACACAGAGCCGCTCCACCTCGTCCCGATAGGCGGACTCATCCCCTCCTGAAATGAGCCCTACCACCGTAGTATCATCAGCAAACTTGATGATTTTGTTGCTGGAATAGATGGCTGTACAGTCATACGTATAGAGAGTGTAGAGCAGGGGACTCAACACACAACCTTGTGGTGAGCCGGTGTTAAGGCTAAGGGCTGTGGACATGTGTGACCCTACTCTAACCCTCTGGGAACGTTCTGACAAAAAATCCAAAACCCAGAGACAGGTGGAGTTGGAGAGTCCAATCGCCTCTAGCTTGGACACCAGTCTATGGGGGAGGATAGTGTTAAAAGCAGAGCTAAAATCCACAAACAGCAGCCTCACATAACTCCCCGGCTGCTCCAGATGGGACAGAGCAGCATGGAGAGTGGTATTGATGGCGTCTTCTGTGGATCTATTTGCTCTGTATGCAAACTGGTAGTTGTCAAAAGTTGATGGAAGACAGGAAATAATGTGACGGCGCACCAGTTTCTCAAAACACTTCATGATGATAGGAGTCTGTGCAACTGGTCTGTAGTCATTCAAACTACTGATTGTGGATTTTTTAGGCAGAGGGACAATAGTTGACGACTTCAGGCAGGGTGGGACAATAGACTGGTGTAAGGACTTATTGAAGATCTTAGTAAAGACCCTCGCCAGCTGATCCGCACAGCCCTTCAACACCTTTCCAGTGATGCCATCAGGTCCAGCCGCCTTCCTCGGATTCGCCATCCTCAAAACCTGTCTCACCTCATGTTCCTCTACCATGAATGAGGGGCCCCTATGGGCTGGTGGCTGTAATACCGGCGTCTCAGGTGGCTCCTTCTCGAAGCGAGCAAAGAAGAGGTTAAGCTCCTCTGCCAGCAAGGGGTCACCGTCGACAGCACCAAGGTTAGGTTTGTAGTTGGTAATATGCTGAATCCCCTGCCACATCTGTCTTGTGTTGTTGCTCCTTAAATTATCCTCAATCCTCAGCCTATAATCCAATTTTGCCCGTCGAATACCCCTCCTCAAGTTTGCTCTTGCTACACTGTAAAGCTGCACCTCACCTGACCTGAAAGCCCTGTTCCTTTCCCGCAACAGGCACTGGACCTCTCTATTCATCCAGGGTTTCTGATTGGGGTAAAACCGGATGGATTTATTTACTGTGACAGTGTCTGTGCAGTGATTGATATAGCACAGAACTGCCGCCGTGTGCTCCTCCAGGTCTGAACTATCGAAAATATCCCAATTGGTTCTCTCAAAACAGTCCTGCAGCTGGTGAATAGCACCTTCAGGCCAGATTTTAACAGATTTTAATATTGTGGGAGCCCGTTTCCTGAGTGGGATATATGCTGGTACCAGGAACAGAGACATATGGTCGGACTGGCCCAAGTGTGGCAGCTGTAAAGCCCTATAGCCGTGATTTACATTCGAATAAACTTTATCCAGTGTCTTGTCCCCTCTTGTGGGACATTTCACATGCTGATAGAGCGTTGGGAGCACTGTTTTGAGTTCAACATGGTTGAAGTCTCCCGCAATGATGTGCACAGCTTCAGGATACTTGTCTTGCTGGCTGCTGATAAGGTCCTGCAGGCATCCCAAAGCCAAGTTGGCATTGGCATCTGGTGGCACGTACACACCAGTTAACATAACAGCTGTGAACTCCCTAGGGAGATAGGCTGGTCTACATTTAACAGCCACATATTCCAAATCCGGTGAACAGTGACTGCCCACAGTCTTCGAATTATTGGACCAGCATTTGTTCACATATACACACAGCCCCCCTCCTTTGGTTTTTCCGAAGTCCATGCCTCGGTCATGACGATGTACCGCACAGCCTTCCAACTGAATAGCTGTGTCTGGCATGGACGGTTGAAGCCATGTCTCAATGACAAATAAAACGCAGCAATCTTTTACAAGGCTGTTCTTTGCTGCCTGCAGCCTCAATTCGTCCATCTTGTTGGTAAGAGATCTCACATTAGCAAGAAATATGCTAGGGAGCGGTGGTTTAGATGGACTCCTCTGCAATCTTACCAGGACGCCAGCCCGACAACCCCGCTTTTGCCTCCTGTCTCTACGCCGCCTTCGCCTCCTCCCTGGAGGCATAGTAATCCATGGAGAGCCCGGTGGCCTGGCTACTCCCACAGGAACGTTATCTGGGCGAAAATAATCAGCTCTTACAGCTTGTTCACACTGTAACCCGACCTTCAGAAGTTCCTGCCTGCTGTAAATCTTTCTTGCCCGGCCAGACATACTCAGACCAAGTAAAAATAATAAAAACAAAACGCTGAGGGAGAGCACTAAGCCACAGCGTCTATGCGCGCTGCCATCTTGTATATCTTGTATCTGGTTACTGGCTATTAGATTCCCATTAAACCACTCCTTTCCTTATTCGCTTGTTCAAGGCTGAATTAATTTTCGGTCCTCTTCACAATCAGGAAGGTGCAAATCCCGTGTAGACAAATGGCATCCCAAAGCCAGCGCCCTACAGCAGCTGAACTGTCAGTTGGACTTTAACTGCCAGTTGGACTTTACCTGGCTACTCCCACAGGAACGTTATCTGGGCGAAAATAATCAGCTCTTACAGCTTGTTCACACTATAACCTGACCTTCAGAAGTTCCTGCCTGCTGTAAATCTTTCTTGCCCGGCCAGACATACTCAGACCAAGTAAAAATAATAAAAACAAAACAAACAAAACAAAACGCTAAGGGAGAGCACTAAGCCGCAGCGTCTATGCGCGCCGCCATCTTGGAATCCTTTGAGGGGATTGGGCTCCCAAAAGTTTGAGGGGGCTTGGGCTCCCAAAAGTTGATAGGCATTGCCATTCAAATGGTGTCTTGTGATCGATTATGTGGAGCAGGGCTTACCTGGCCCCTTCCGCAATATTTTATTCAAGTTGGCGCCAATAGTCTACATTGTGGGTTTCTTGTGTTTATGTTCTGAAATGTGAAATCAAAATAGAGAACCCAAAGGCATCTGCATCTGCCACACAGAGCTTAGAGGTCAAGAAGACCGGGATTGTCAGATGAACCTTGGAGCAGATAAAATGTAGCTCATCAGCCCTTAGGAAAACTGGAAACATTCTATAGAAAGTATGTGGATAATGTCGTTATATAGTTTAGCCAGTAGGTGGCACTAGAGGGAACCTTTTTTTTAATAGCCTGTTTGTCTTATGTTAGCGGACACCTCTGCTAGATCAGAGGTTTCACCTATTCACTATCTACTCTTTGGGTGAGATTCAATGTCACACTAAGGTGATTGTTCTGCCAGTGCAAGCATTTCCACTTGCCAGACAGAACAATCTCCCCTCACTTCCCTGCCCCCCTGGGCACTGTTCTGGGGGTTTTCCTGACCTTCCTGAGCAGATTTGGGGAGGGCATGGGAGCATGTCTTCTTTTGTCTGTTCCATTTTCTCCCCTCTGGGGTGTGTGTGTGTGTGTGTGTGTGTGTGTGTGAGAGAGAGAGAGAGAGAGAGAGAGAGAGGCAGGCAGGCAGGGGAAGAGCTGTTTACTCCCCTCTTTTACGCTGCTATTCCTGCTTATATTGTTGCTTTTGATGCAGCTACAAATTTAATGTTGTAATGCGATTTGATTTTGCCGTTGTAAGCTGTTCTGCTTTCTTTTCAAGAAGACAGTGGTGTAAAAAAAAAACTGGATTTTTTTTTTACAACAAACAATAAAAGAAAAATGCAGATAGACTGCTCTGTGAATGAACAGGTGAGGGAGAAGCAATGGTTTCTTCAATGTCATCCATCTGCTCCTCACTGTTTACAATCCTAACCATGTCTAAAGGTAAAGGTAAAGGGACCCCTGACCATTAGGTCCAGTCGTGACCGACTCTGGGGTTGCGGCGCTCATCTCGCTTTATTGGCCGAGGGAGCCGGCGTACAGCTTCCAGGTCATGTGGCCAGCATGACTAAGCCGCTTCTGGCGAACCAGAGCAGCACACAGAAATGCCGTTCACCTTCCCGCCGGAGTGGTACCTATTTATCTACTTGCACTTTGACGTGCTTTTGAACTGCTAGGTTGGCAGGAGCAGGGACCGAGCAACGGGAGCTCACCCCGTCGCGGGGATTTGAACCGCCGGCCTTCTGATCGGCAAGTCCTAGGCTCTGTGGTTTAACCCTCAGCGCCACCTGCGTCCCACAGCGCCAACCATGTCTACTCAAGTAATAAATCCTACTGAGGATGCATTACTGTCCTGATCCTCTGGCCCAAAGGTAGGCTCATGGGAGTGGTTTGGCGCAGGGATACCCAAGAATAATGTCAAATACACCAGGGTGCTTTATTATAAGAAAAACTGTACTTGCAGCACAAGCTAAGGAGCCCCACTGCCTTTGCAGATGCAGAACGAACAGTGAGATGTCATCATGACTTCTCCACACCCAAGCAAACACCCAAGCCAGTGTGGTGTAGTGGTTAAGAGCGGTAGTCTCGTAATCTGGTGAACTAGGTTTGCTTCCCCGCTCCTCCACATGCAGCTGCTGGGTGACCTTGGGCCAGTCACACTTCTTTGAAGTCTCTCAGCCCCACTCACCTCACAGAGTGTTTGTTGTGGGGGAGGAAGGGAAAGGAGAATGTTAGCTGCTTTGAGACTTCTTAAAGGGAGTGAAAGGCGGGATATCAAATCCAAACTCTTCTTCTTCTTCTTCTATACATTTTTAATACACAAAGCAGCTTATGTCAGTTTAGCCAGACCTTCCTATCAATTCACCTGACCGGTGAGATAATAGGTGACAGCTATCCAAAGTTTGCAGATAGCTCCCCTTTCTGCGCCAAAAACCCATCACCCCAGGGTTCACAGATAAGAACATCATCAAAGACAGCCAATTAGCATATATCAAAGCAAGTAAATATAAAGTTATATGAGTTCATTCTTGCAACAACTACCAATTAATTTTGGGGTTATCTTGACTTCCAGGCAGAGGGCCTTCTCGGTAATGGCACCCCACCCCTGTGGAACTCCTTCCCTTCCGATGTCAAGGAGATAAAGAACTATACAACTTTTAGAAGACATCTGAAGACAGCCCTGTATCTGGAAGTTTTTAATGTTTGATGCTTTGTTGTGATTTATATATTCTGCAAGCCGCCCAGAGTGGCTGGGGAAACGCAGCAAGATGGGTGGGGAATAGATATTATTATTATTATTATTATTATTATTATTATTATTATTATTATTACAATGGTGTTTGCAAGTCTTCAGGAACATTTCAACACAATTATACAATTTAAAGCAGCATTTGGCTCCCCCTAAGAAAATTTTGGGCAGTGTAGTTTGCCCCTCACAGAACTACAATTCCCAGCACCCTCAACAAACTACAATTCCCAGGATTCTTGGGGGGGGGAGTCATGAGCTTTAAATGTATAGTGTGTATGCAGCCTGCATTCATTTGGGCTTACTCCCAGGTAACTGAGGTTAGCATTCTGAGCTATTTGTAATGACAAAAGTATGTTTTCCCCGTTCTCTTGCACATGGAGAACGTTGAAGGGTGGCAGAAAAAGTGTCAACAGAATTAATAGGGATGAGCAGGAGCTAGAACTTCAGCACAGGAGGCAAGGAACTGCCTCTGCTCAGACCAAGGCAACACTGCAGCTAGCACCGTTCAAACAAAACACCTTTGTGGAATTACCAGCCTCCCTGGCTTCTTGAGGTCATTGACTGCTAAGCTGTACCCTGGCTTTAGGAAAGTTGAATTGACCTTTTGCGGTCCTCTGTCTCTCCCTAAATATTGAAGAGAGGTTCTCTCAGGGCTCCACTCCCTACTGGTTGCTTTCCCCCTCTTCTGCCTGAGTTTCTCACTCCTTCTTGATGGAAGGGATAGGGGTACTGTCTCTGGGAATTTTCCACACCCCCCCCCCGAGCACACAGAGATTGTCTCACTCTCACATGCCTCCTCCTCTCTGGAAGGAGCTGGCATGGGCGGTGGGACGAGCCCACTGTGGAAATAACATGGGAGGGAAATCAAGGGGTTACTAGTGGCCAATTCTCTCTCCCCGCCCCACTAAGCTGGGAAGAATGCAGAGAGAAGAAGCGCCATGGTGCACCTGTAGCAGCAAGACTGGATGCCTTCACCTGCCCCAGCTGCAACAAAACATGTCTCTCCCATATCATCCTCTACAGCCACAGTAGGCACTGTAACTCTCCAATGGTTCGATTCTATTTCTGAGGGTGCATTCTCCCGTTGTCTCCTGAGACAGACAGGTGCCAACAATATAGTGGAGGCCCCAGAGGCCAATGCCCCCCCCCCTGGGATCGTCCTCTCCCCAGTCTGCGCTCCCCGTAAGCTCATCCTTCTCCTGGGTCTGCCAGGCCCTGACACAGGTCTGCATGGATAAAATATTACTATACTAATAGGAATCTTCGGGACTTCTTCCCAGCTATAGTGTCAAGACAAAACCCAATAAACAGAATCTGCTTTAACAAAACCCTTTTCGTAATAACAACGCACTTTCCACTGGCGCAGTATTCCTTGTGTTGTGACACTGCTTTGATAATTAGCAACACTTGAACTCCAACTTGTTATGCACTTTGTGTTCCCCCTAATCCAGCCGTAATTATCCAGATATGTGCTGCTTCTCTTATGACTAATTGCAGTGGATTGTCCTACCTGGAGAGGGACATCTGCTTCTATTTCGGTGCCTGGAATTTTCTCACTCCACAAAGTAAATTTTTTCGTATCCGGGTCAATGAAGTAATCAAAAACCGTCCCTTGGGAAGGAAATTTTATTGTTCGCATTTCTTTGATCCACCATCTACTAAACTCCATGCGATAATCAATTAGCTGAAAAACAGAACAAAGGGGAGACAGACATTAAACACGGGGAGAAATGTGCTAGCCCGACTGTGAGCATTTTATTTGTTTGTTGGTTTGCTTGCTTGCGGGACGCGGGTGGCGCTGTGGGTTAAACCACAGAGCCTATGACTTGCTGATCAGAAGGTCAGCGGTTCAAATCCCGCAATCGGGTGAGCTCCCGTTGCTCGGTCCCTGCTCCTGCCAACCTAGCAGCTCAAAATTGTCAAAGTGCAAGTAGATAAGTAGGTACCACTCTGGCGGGAAGGTAAGCGGCATTTCCGTGCGCTGCTCTGGTTCACCAGAAGTAGCTGAGTCATGCTGGCCACATGACCCGGAAGCTGTACACCGGCTCCCTCGGCCAATAAAATGAGATGAGAGTCGCAACCCCAGAGTCGGCCACGACTGGACCTAATGGTCAGGGGTCCCTTTACCTTTACCTTGCCTGCCTGCTTGGTTGCTTGCTCTGTTTTGCAGGCACCCAAAATAGCTGCCATCCTCTGGGTGACATTCAAGAAATATTTTAAACAATTAAAGCAGCACTAGAACAACCAAGGGGCATAGCTCAACAGCAGAACACATGCATTGCATGTACTGTAGAAGATCGTTGGATCAGTCCCTGGCCTTTCCAGGCAGGGCTGGGAAAGACTGCTATCTGGAGAACCAGGTCCTGTATACCTGAAGGAGCGTCTCCACCCCCATCGTTCTACCTGACACTGAGGTCCAGCTCCGAGGGCCTTCTGGCAGTTCCCTCACTGCGAGAAGCCAAGTTACAGGGAACCAGGCAGAGGGCCTTCTCGGTAGTGGCGCCCTCCCTGTGGAACACCCTCCCACCAGATGTCAAGGAGAACAACAACTACCAGACTTTTAGAAGACATCTGAAGGCAGCCCTGTTCAGGGAAGTTTTTAATGTTTGATGTATTACAGTATTTTAATATATTTTTTGGAAGCCGCCCAGAGTGGCTGGGGAAGCCCAGCCAGATGCACGGGGTACAAATAAAGTATTATTATTATTATATAACCAGTGCCTATCATCGTAGACGAGAGTGAGCCAGATGAACCAATGGTCTGTTTAAATAAAAGACAGCTTATTATGTTCCTTACCGTTATAAAACAGAGAGGAAAGCTTAAAGAAAAGAAAAAACCAAGTGGGAATGTTAAGTTCATAGCTTAGAAACTGCAGGAGCTGCAGGACTTTCTCCCAAACTATGTTCACTGATCTAAGTTATGGGAAATAACTCAAGGAACTATTCGATAGTAACCTTTTAACCCTGAGGTTTCCTAGACTGTCTATTTTCTTACAATGAAAATACCAAGGCACTTTATTCTTTTATAATCATATGTTGCTGCACGCTTTCGGGTGACACCAAAGTTTTTCTGGAAGCAAAAATGCCATTTGGTTCATGCTAAGTCCCTCATTCGCAGAATACAGAATGCCCACCCTAACATACTGTCACATTCAAAGCCCTCTTCCAAGCCATACATAGCACATCAGAAAGATGCAGTAAAGGTGAGCCAGGTTCTGGCACTTAACAATACATGCATCCGTGGTGTGATAGGGTTCAGCTTTCACCTTAAAGAAATCAAGCCAAGCAGCTTGAGATGTCTTGAGATATTAAAGAAAGGAAGGGAAACAAGGATCTGGAGACACATTTGCCTTATTTCACTGTTCTGACAAATATAGACTTGGTAGCCAATCAGTGGCCTAAATCCACTCAAAAGGAGTAGTGATCTGCCAGCTACTTCATCAGTTGTTAGGGTGAAAAGTCTTCTATCACAGCCAATATTAACTAGATGTTGGTAGGAGACCCTGGCAAGTGGTAAAAGGAAACAGGAGGCTCAGAGTATTTCCTGGGTCTGTATATCCCTGTAGAGAGAACAGTCATGAATCATTAGGCTGAGAAAAGTTCCTTCCTGTTGGATCAGTTATATCAGGGATAGGTGATCTTGCTGTCAGAAAATTACTGTGATCGTCTGACGCTTTCCCTTCAGAACTTGTAAGAAGCAGGAGTTAGTGGGATAGTTGGCTTGTGGGATGGTAGGTGCTAGAGATTAGAAAAGCCCTATGGTGTATATTATGTTTCCGAGGGCCAAAAATGTTTATCAAGTGTCAAATGTACGAAATGGAAACTGTAGAACATATCGCCACAAGAAAGAACCCAAAGAAAAGGGAGTGAATAACTAGCAACAAGGCAGAACAGCTGTGCTACATCAAAATATGTCCAGGCCTTATCTGTTGGCATGGACAGTGTATTCTGATTTCTGACCCCTACAGTACACAAAGGAGTGGTGTGTCCAGAATCATGTATGAATGCATATTAATTTTCTAAAATAATTGCTAAAATGCACATTTGAAGGTGGGCATCTTGGATGTATCACTTTGGGGTGACAGACGGTAGAAGTGGAGAACATCACTGTTCTTCAGCAACTAGGCCAAGGTGAGATCTTCTGGATCTTTCTGTAAATACAGTCATACCTCGGAAGTCGAACGGAATCTGTTCCGGAGGTCCATTCGACTTCCAAAACATTCGGAAACCAAGGTGCGGCTTCCAATTGGCTGCAGGAAGCTCCTGCAGCCAATCGGAAGCTGCGTCGGACATTCGGGTTCTGAAGAATGTCCACAAACCGGAACACTCACTTCCGGGTTTGCGGCGTTCACGAGCCAAAACTTTTGACTCGCAAGGCGTTCTACTTCTGAGGTACGACTGTATAAAAAACACACACACTCACGGCCATAATTTTGCAGTTAATGATACAAATATTACTGGCTTATTTTTCCTGTCTCATTTCTTATTGAAAATATATTGGAAGCAGTGGGGTGCAGTCAGTGGACTACAGGGACTAGGCTAGTCTCCTAAACGTTCCTGGTAAATTAGAGTATTAAAAGTATTAAAGCCTGGCGCCTGCTTCCCAAAGCCCAGGAAACTTCTGCCTGGTTTAGGGAGGGAGATACAGTGCTCATGCACGTGATGTTGTGCCCCCCCATCACTCTTGCAAACTGGTACCTCTGGCCCTGTTCCCCTACGAAAAATTTCACCGCACACCATTGACTGGAAGATGGAATCATAGAACTGTTGAGTTGTACAGGACGTCATGGGTCATGTAGCCCAACCCCGTGTGGTGCAGGAATGGTTGCTGTCAAACTTGAAGAGAATACCAGAATACTGTTATCTTCCCTCAAAACCAACCACTCACCTGATCTTGGAACAAAGCACCACCGAAGGCCCATATACTCGCAAATGCAAAATATACTTCATAGAGTTCACGAGGAGAGTCTGGGGGAGCATTCTCCGGGGTCAGGAGACAATCCAGTAATGAACACAAAGTCTCCAGTGAAAATAAATAAAAAGGAAGGAGAGATCAGAGATATCTGAATACAGTCCCAACATCCTTTATATTCTTATTTCTACTTCTATAGCTGCTACTGCCCCAATATAATAAATACTTTAAAACACTTAATTTCACATAACCATTGTGATGTATTTATAATTACAGAGGACGGCATCTGACTAGGCTCTCTTCAGGGTAGGCTCATTGAAATGAATAGACCACGCCCATTAATTTCAGTGGGTCTACTCTGAGTAGGACTGGTATCAGATTTGGCATAGAAGAAGAAAAGTCACACACAGGAGGCCAAAGCAATGAGTCGAGGGCAACTTCCCTTTATTATAGGCAGGAAAGCCTGCTGGGTAGCTGCTCCTACAATATGTGAGGCACACCTAAGCAACATACACAAATTGTTGAACTGAAGAGGGAGGGGGAAGATTACTGTATTTTTCGCTCTATAACACGCACCCGACCATAACACGCACATAGTTTTTAGAGGAGGAAAATCTGTAGGCATGCCACCTGTAGGCATTCCCTCCATAACATGCACAGACATTTCCCCTTACTTTCTAGGAGGAAAAAAGTGAGTGTTATGGTGCAAAAAATACGGTAATCCCCAGTGTGGATCTATGTGCAGTCCCCACTTCTTCTCTGGCCCATGGGCAATTGAATCAAACACTGCAGAAGGAAGAGCTGTTTGAGAGCTGGGGTGAAGAACTGGAAACTGTATTCAGCCACTGAAAAGTGGTAACTGATGCAAGAAGAAGGAATTTGTCATATACTATTCCTGGAGGGTGTCACATGGCAGTGGTAGAGGCAGAGGGGTTCACACTAAGATATGGTCCTTTAGCTGTTGAACTACAACTCCCATTATCTCTGACCACTGGCCATGTTGGCTAGGTTTGATGGGAATTGTAGTCCAGCAACACCTGGAGGATCAAAGATAAGCCGCCCTGGTCTACGGGAATGTGTTCTGCATGCAAAGCCTGTTTTCAGAAAGCATAATATTGGTAGGGCTGGCATATGTCCCAGACATTACCAGGATTTCAAAGGCAGAATTGACGTCCTGGAGGAATTTCCAAGTCAAACAAAAAAATACGTGGGGGTTTCCTAAAAAAGACTTTGGGGGTTTCCTAAAAAAGCTCAACAATCTTGGTGTTTTCCTAAAAGAAAGTTCAAAAACTTTCAGGATGTCCTGTTTTTTACTTTTTGAAATATGGCAACCCAAAATATTGGTAACTGATATTATCCTCCTAAGCACACATACCTAGGCTGAAAGAGCAAAGGGAAGTCTCTATCAGACTGTGTTCAAATTATGGGACTGGGCTTACAAGGTGGAAGAGTGTTCTCTGCAATATATAGGTTGGGAACATATAGAGTTACTGAGCTTTGTGACAGCTGCAGATACTGGCTCAATTCCAGTATAACAGGGAAACATGAACTGCACTGGGAGAATGGTGCCACATAGTCCTATTTCCTTCCCAGTTCAGCTCCTACATATGAGCACAAAATTCACTCCTTTTCTTCCCCCTACTCCCAGGATTTCCAGAATCTTGCCCTGTTCCACCTTTGCATGTGCGCAGAGACAGATAAACACACACACACACACACACACAGAGAGAGAGAGAGAGAGAGAGAGAGAGAGAGAGGGGTTTCTGCAATGAGCACTGCTGTAGTAGTCCTTCTGGTGCAGAATCTATGCAAGCAAACTTTATTAAATAAATATGTTTTTAAAAGTCATTGTGGGAGCGACCCCAACCACACACTCTTTACCACTTTTGGATTGCAGATGTGTGCGGATGACTCAAAAAATAATACCCAAATGCAATGTAACTGTGCTGTTCAAAAGACCCACATCTAAGTTCTCTAGTCTGAGTTTTTCTGCCTTGTAAGTTAGGCACAAAAAAATGTTTTCATTTCTCTCTTTTGTTTTTTCCTCATAGAAAAATAATGTGATCCAGAAAGTTTTTTTTAAAACACACACTCAAAAGCTTCATATAAAAGCATTATTCAAGTGCATAACTTCTGCATTCATTCAGAAATGCATATGGCATTTTAAAAATAACATAACTTAAGGAAAGTAAGGGCTTGTCCCATATAATGTCTGTTGTAATTTCAGTTGCTTGCTAAAGTAACTTCAGATCAAGCAACGGTCTGTCCAGAATTCTGTAAAGCAGTTAACACTCCTAAATTGTTGAGCTCAATTTTATCAACAGCCAAATAACTTCATTGTAATTATGGAGTCTGTTTTAGAAAATGAAGGAACACCGACCTCACCTCCATAGCGTTCCCATATTTCTTTTTTATATATACTACTTGTATGAACAATAACTTGACTCTATAAGAGTCTTAAGAGTAGTCTTTTTGACTTTAAATGAGATTACTGTAGAGGATGGCATCAGCCCTAATTCAGGAGGAAACAGTTACACAATCTGTGTCTGCTTTGTCACTTGAATCACAAAACACAAAATGTTAAACCACGCTGTGATTATAATGAAGTTCCTTCACACTAGGTCTGCATACTTGAACACTCTCACAATCACATCTCAGGAAGAGTGGCAGTCTGAAGATCCTGCTGCAGTTGTTGTTACCTGAACCATGCTGTTCTCTGGAACGGGGGTGATGGTTTTTAAGTTGCAGCGGACTTGCTCCAAGCAGTAAGGAACATATTTGTCAAAAAGGATGGTTAGATTTGCCCTTTCCGTCTGTGCTTTGCGAGTTTCAATCCAGCTAGTCACATATCTGTGAAAACAAACTTATTTTAAGGTGCTTCTCCTCCCCTTAATCAATTGCTTTTGTTTACTATGTTTGAAAGCGGGTTTATGAGAAGAGTAGAGGATTGTTTGCGGAGTTGCCTAGTGCTTTTACTGTATGTCCTTAGCTTGGTTCAGCCTTATTTTACCTGCTGAAATGCCTCTCCGAATTACCTTGTTGTTGGTGATCCGTTTCCAATTGATTTGGCCTTGTAGTACAACTGTGACTAAGTTACTGCTTCTTTTGCCTTCCCAAACCAGTGCCCTCCACATATTTTGGACTCCATCTCCCAGTAGCTCCAACCACTATGACCAGTGACCAGGGGTGATGAGAGTCAAAGTCCAAACCATTTGGAGGGCTCCTGATTAGAGAAGGCTGCTTGATTCTGTTCCAGGGGTGTGTTCTTCTGTCAGTTAAAATGTATGACTTTAAATGCCTTTTTTTTTTTACCCCTAAGACACACTCTCCCTCAACCTGTCATCTTTCAGATGTTTTGGATTGCAACACCCCTCATCCTTGGCCATTGGCCATAGTGTCTGAAAGGAATGAGACTGGGAAATGCTGTTTTAGAAGCATATGACATTTCCATGGATGTTGGGGGAAATAACAAATGTAATTTAGAGAAGAAGAAAAATTGCCACCCGCATGCCGTCACCTCCACACCAATAAAGCTTTTCTGTCTGAGCTTTCTCCAATTCTCCCAACACCTGGCATTATTATTTCATCCCTCTTCCCCACTGTTTACCTATAGGATCTGGGGTTACCCCTTGACTACCCCAGACACATTTTCCTCTCAGTGCGGGTCATCAAACTTTGTGGACCAGTGGGCACATTTCCACCTGCAGGCACTGAGTCAGCAACCCCTGTTCTGGACATTTCCCCTATGTTCTCATACCCTGTGTCTCCCTAGAAAGTTGCCTTCTTCACACTAAAGGTCTGGCACCAGTCCTCCAGATTTTCAGATAGAATTCTTCCCCAGTCCTGACAAGATACGCTAGGGCAGTGTTTCCCAAACTTGGGTCACCAGCTGTTTTTGGACCACAACTCCCATCATCCCTGGTTAGCAGGACCAGTGGTCAAGAACGATGGGAACTGTAGTCCAAAAAGAGCTGGAGACACAAGTTTGGGAAACACTAGGCTAGGGACTGAACCTGGGACCTTTTGCCTTCAATGCAGGAGCTCTACCACTGAAATGTTCCTTTTCCCATATTGGATGATGTCCCCATGGCTCACATGGACTATACTACAGCTCTAGTAGCAACACCAGTGCATTGTGGCTCCAATGACAAGTTCCTTTGTACAATACTGATCAGCTTAATCTCTGAGGAAACAGCTGTTCACTCAATACCATAGAGTATATAGCTGACAGTAGCGATGTATGGAAGTGAAAGCTGGACCATAAAGAAGGCTGATCATCGAAGAATTGATGCTTTTGAATTCTGGTGCTGGAGGAGACTCTTGAGAGTCCCATGGACTGCAAGAAGATCAAACCTCTCCATTCTGAAGGAAATCACCCCTGAGTTCTCACTGGAAGGACAGATCGTGAAGCTGAGGCTCCAATACTTTGGCTACCTCATGAGAAGAGAAGACTCCCTGGAAAAGACCCTGATGTTGGGAAAGATGGAGGGCACAAGGAGAAGGGGACGACAGAGGACGAGATGGTTGGACAGTGTTCTCGAAGCTACCAGCATGAGTTTGACCAAACTGCGGGAGGCAGTGGAAGACAGAAGTGCCTGGCGTGCTCTGGTCCATGGGGTCACGAAGAGTCCGACACCACTAAACGACTAAACAACAACAACATACAGCTGACAAGATGACAGCTACATGAACAGAGCATTCAGCAAGCTGTTTGCTGAGTTAAGAATACAGTATAGCGCAGCAGCAAATGAGATCATCACTACCAAAGGAGCAAGCATGGCCATAGGCATTTTGGACAGCATAGGAGGGTTCTTCATATATTCTTCCTGGCCCAAGAGTTGCTGGCTCAAGGTGCACTGAACTGCCAGTCCTTATGTGATTGCTTGTTAAATGTGTGTCTTGCCTTTCTTCAAGCTGGCTAATGAAAGAGCACAAAACGGGTAATATTTCAAAGGGCACATTAAAAGTACAAAAAGCAAGGGAGGTACTCACGGACTCCAGCCTAGGTCCTGCGTATTCACATAGAGGATGCCAGCTCTCGACACAGTGGCTGGAGTTGCTGCCCGGAGGTGGCTTATTTCAAACACCAGTCGCATGGAAGGTGTTAATGAAATTCGTTCGTTACTTGCTAGAGTCAGAACCTAAGCACAGAATCATTACAAATTCATTTCAAATTAAGTACCGTATTTTTTGCACCATAACACTCACTTTTTTCCTCCTAGAAAGTAAGGGGAAATGTCTGTGCGTGTTATGGAGGGAATGCCTACGGGTGGCATGCCTACGGATTTTCCTCCTCTAAAAACTACGTGCGTGTTATGGTCGGGTGCGTGTTATAGAGCGAAAAATACGGTAATTAAGGTTCTGTGGTTTCTTTTAAAAAAAGTAAGAATCACAAAGCACATGTTCAGCTATAGCTAATACACAGGAATATGATTTTATTTTCCAATGAGTGTTATTTGTCAGTTTAAATAATATCCCTTATATCTTTATGGATATCTGCCGTGACATTCAGGAAAACAGCAGAAGAATGAACTCAAACACTATCCAATGAGAAGATCTCTTGCATAAGACACATTGAAATTGATGAAAGTGATACTGTGCTGCTTCAATTAAACATGTGCAGGAGAACTTCCCTTTGGACTGTCCTTAATTTCTTCGATGTTTTTATAAAGCCATGTTAATCGTCATTTCATTGAAAAGCCAACTGATTCCCTATCCACTTACCCAGCAATAATCACAATGGACAAAAAGGTAACTCTTCTCTGCAATTTTGTTTTGCTGGCCTTACACAAAAGGATTCTTTATTGTCAGTGGGAATAAAATCAATATAATATCTTGATTCATGGAAAGAAATTTATGTTAGGGATGGGTTGAAAAACAGCAAAACAAAAGGGATAACAATAGTAAATCATCATGAAATCAAACCTACAATTTATGAAGAGAAGAAACTATGAATTAAATCTCTTAAAATTGAATAAGCCAGCAATGGTGTGGTTTCAATGCACATTAAACAAAAGTTCAGGCAATAAGGGGAAAAAAAACTGGCTATTTTTCTTTCCAAGATGCTGTTCTTCGGTCCCTTGAATAAAGTAAATATTAAATAAAGTAAATTAAATAAAGTAAAGATGAAAATGTTATATTTTACTAAATCAATGTACTGCTGCAAATGCAAAAGTAAACTGAGGCTTTGTATTTCACACAATTATTTTAAGGCTAAAGTGGTTGGAAAAGAAATAAATTAAAAGGTGTTGTTGTCAGTTGCTAGCAGAAAGGCTCTCAGAGATAGCTGTTCAGATATAATGCTAAACCACAGTGTGGTATTGCTTGAATGTGCATGAGGCTTCTGTTCTCTCATCTCTCCACATGTGCTCTGTTATCATCCTACCCTTCCTTTTACAAGGGAAACCACAGTTTCCCGTGTCTGCAATGGGGAAACCATGGTTTATCTGCAAAGCATAACTGGATGCCATGTTTGCTTGTGATTTCCAATTCCATCTTAAAGGAAAACTGGTTTATGCAAAACATAATTTGCCTCCTTTAGAAGAAAAAAAAGTAGCAAAATATGTTTGCTGTGAAACAGGAAGTATCGGGGGAGAAAGGAAGGGAAGGAAGGGTTTTTTTGTTGTCTTACTGTAACACCAATATCATGCCTTGGCAATATATCGGAACTGAGCTAAAGAGAAATCCAGTTTCATCTACTACATCATTTAACTATAATCGAAGAGAGAAATTAAACTGTTTTTTCCCAATCCTTCGCAAGAAAAGAAATCCAAACACATGATTCCAAACGCAAACTTATCAGGGGGGAAAAATCAAGTATTTCAAGAGTAACGATAAAATCGCGAGAAGTGGAAGGAATTTGGCTGTGAGAATGAGGAATGTTTTATGGCAAACTGGAGAAATAGGCCATACAAGATATGTTGTAGATCCCGTGTGCTACAATAGAGCGATGGCCCACAGTGGGCCTGGATAACCTGTTTCAGTGTGATCCATTTTTATCTTCTATGATTGTACTTGCCATCAGGTGCTATTCTTCTGGTGTTCCTAAGGGGCGGTGCAACGCTACACATCCCCTACTGAGTACTTTAGCTTAAAAGCTACAATAGAGTCCTTAGAATCTAACAACAAGAGCTATTCTAGGAGCTGGTTAGGAAAATGTGATTTAAAGGAGGTTTCCAGCATTGTGTGAAATTAGGGCAAAAAAAAAATCTCTTTTCAATTTGCACAAAGTATCTCAATTCCAACAGTTTGCTCTCCTGCTGTTGTATCCATCATAAAGAAAGGCCAGGACGCCGTGGTGAATAAAGGTGACATTTTAATCAATGGAGATTAATACATACTAAAAAAAAAATACAAAATGATTCAGCTTTCTGCTCCTCCCACTTCCAAGGTTGAACCATGAACTTTCCACTTTTACTCATTTTAGTTAAGGAGACATTCTCTCTCTCTCTTTTACACTAAATGGGTGTTGGTGGTAAGTCTAGGTCATGTAGGTTTAGATCTACTCTTTATTCCAAAATACATAATTCTATTTTGGATGCTATTGGTATCTTTAAACCTCGATTTATATCACAGCACAACCGTACTGGGTCTATCAATGAAAAAATTATTTCTCTATTAGCACGGTCTACTATAAGCAGGAGCCTTGGTCAATGCCGTCTATAGGAAACGGTTGTAAGTGTTGGTATAATAAGGCCAGAAACAGATTTTAGGTTTTTCTCCACCGAGTTTTGATACAATAGAGGCATCATTGCCCGTAGTGTGCTTATTCTTCACACTTTTGTCTCCTTTAAGAAACAGTCTTTGCAGGTCTTATGTCAATTCAAAAACTAGCAAAACCTTGTTGAGTAGAGATAGTAAGTGTGCATGATTACAGTCTATCTTTCCACTTAAAAATATAATAAAATTAACAATTCTCACCTACAGATGCAAAAAAAACAAACCCAAACGATAAGCTCTAGATTAAGAGGCATTGACAGGAGAACAGTGACATGGCCAGCTAGGACTGGGAAAATAACACAGATTTGACACCTAAATCAGGTGAATGTTTCCTGTGAGGGTGTCCCATAAATGGGGTTCCATAGCAAAACCAGGCCCTTTATCCTTTAACACTACTGTACAACCTATCTTCAGGGGCTTGGGGTGAGAGGCACTCAAAGATTACCTCCAGGGTCACACAGGCAAAAGCAGTCCTTCAACAGTCTTCTAAGGTAGCCTCATGCCTGATGCTTTTCACTCTTTATCCTCCATCCAGACAAGGAAGAAGCATCATGAGAATTCAAGGACACATTCTAGCCAGGCAAAAACACTTGAGGTGTGTAGAAGGCCAGTGAAGGATTTCAAAGGCCAGATAAAAATGTTTGGAGGACTGTATCTGTGTCACCCTCCCCCCCCCCATCCAACCAAGCCTGAGGTTCCCCACTCCTGCTTTACAGGAATCTAAGATGGATGCTTAAAAAGTAGAGACATCACCTTGCCAACAAAGGTCCATATAGTAAAATCTTTGGTTTTCCCAGTAGTGATGTATGGAAGTGAGAGCTGGACCATAAAGAAGGCTGATCGCTGAAGAATTATGCTTTTGAATTATGGTGCTGGAGGAGACTCTTGAGAGTCCCATGGACTGCAAGAAGATCAAACCTATCCATTCTGAAGGAAATCAGCCCTTAGTGCTCACTGGAAGGACAGATCCTGAAGCTGAGGCTCCAATACTTTGGCCACCTCACGTAAATCCGGCACTGCAGGAAACACTGTACATATTTAGCAAATGGACCAGAAGAGTATCTCACCTGCTCATCACAGCCATGTTAAAGAATGTGATACACACCTTATTGTCATCCATGACAGTGTTGAGTGACTCAATCCACATAGGATCAATGTCACCATCCAGGACAATCCATTTGGGGCCATCATGTGTGATGCTAGACAGTTCTCTCATCATGGAAGAAAACAAGCCTTCAAAACGATGAAAACAAAAATTAGTTTTTTAAACAACAACAAACTTGTATGTGTTTGTACATGTTAAGATGTGCAATTTTATTAAGCGTATAATGATTGGAAATACCATCTTTCCACTCCCTTGTTGAAGGGTGAAGAAACCCAAAAAGTTCATCCGTTGTGACAGCTTTGGGGTTGATATCATTCCATGCTGGCCTCAGCTTCATATTTGAGTAAGTCGCGTGTAGTGTCTTTAATATCTAAAGTAAGAACATTTTATCATGCCAGTTTCACAATCAAGGGATAGCATCAGTTAAAAGGCATCCTTCAGAATTATTTCTTGTTCCATGTGTAACAGAGAAGTTAACCTGAATATATATCTAATAGGTAATTGCAGTCAGTCATTACCACACACACACACCCCGCCGCTAGTTGTATGTGTGCAATATATGTGTTTCGCACATTCACACTTTACATCTTAGGCCCACTTCCTTAAGTGTGCATGTCCTCAGTATACCTATCCATAGGTTTCCTTCCTTGCAGCACTAGTGATAGTTCTTCAGCTTTCCTCAACCCTGACATAGGACTTCAGTTTTACGTGCTCTGCTCCTACATATGCGAGGAAATGCATAAATACATCCGGGATATAAATATGTAACCGGATTTGGAGGGAACGAAAACTGATGAAGTTGACATGCCCCACCGACACCAGAATATCAATTTCACCGAGACTATTGAACACAGAAGTTTCATCAAAGCGGCAAACATCTTGTAACCTGCATTACCGATTCATGCTCTCTTTATTGCTATTTGTTTGTTGGAGAAATGGGTGTATTCTTCATTTTACCTGGCTTTTCCCTGTTCCAGCATTTCCAACTACAAAGACTGAATGCCTGACAGCCAGTAGTTCTTCTAACTGCATAACCTAAAAAGCCGTTCAAGAAAATTAGTGGTAGGGTTTGGAATTGATATAATGGCGAACATATTTTACAGGCATAGCTATGTATTAAGAAAACTGTAAGAATGAAGGAGACGAATCGGAGAACACTTTTCTTTCCCATTTCAATAAACATCAGTCCTATTTTATTCTCTCATTCCTTAAAAAAATTGCCCCTCTTTTACTCTGTTCTGCCGCAGTTGTGGAACATATTCAGAAAGACACAAGTCAGATTTTCACTGGGTGTGTTGGACATGCTCTGTGTGATTTTACTACTAAGGGCTGAAAGAATGGAGTCAATAGCAGCATCAACACTACATTGTCCAGAACTACATTGTCTCTGGTTTTAGATGAACAATGAACAATAGGACCATTCCATTAGGTTTTGATACTTCTGCAGCAGGGAAGGCATATGGATTATGCTGTGTTGCGAAATATTACATTGAGATTAGACACAAGTGGTATAAGGGGTTATGTTGGGTGGTTAACCTGTGACCTTCTACATCAGGGTCTTCTACAAACTTGGGTCCCCAGCAGTTTTTGGACTACAGTTCCCATCATCCCTGACCACTGGTCCTGCTAGCTAGGGATGATGGGAGTTGTAGTCCAAAAACATCTGGAGAGCCACAGGTTCCTCACCAAGCCAGCCCAACTTTGATCTACAAGCCCAAACCACCTGACATATTAGTTAAATTATTATTATAATTATTAATTAAATTTCTATACCACCAAAGATCACAGGGCGGTTCACAACATAAAAATTAAATGTGCAACATAGGTTTCACTATATTGTCTCAGCACGTAAAGGTAAAGGTAAAGGGACCCCTGACCATTAGGTCCAGTCGTGACTGACTCTGGGGTTGCAGCGCTCATCTCGCTTTATTGGCCGAGGGAGCCGGCGTACAGCTTCCAGGTCATGTGGCCAGCATGACCAAGCTGCTTCTGGCGAACCAGAGCAGCGCACAGAACCGCCGTTTACCTTCCCGCCGGAGTGGTATCTATTTATCTACTTGCACTTTGATGTGCTTTCGAACTGCTAGGTTGGCAGGAGCAGGGACCAAGCAACGGGAGTCACCCCGTCGCGGGGATTCGAACCGCCGACCTTCCGATTGGCAAGTCCTAGGCTCTGTGGTTTAACCCACAGCGCCACCCACATGTCTACTCAAAATATAAGTCCTACTGAGTTCTGTGGAGTACATGGATACAGGGCTGCAGCCTCGCTGAGAGTATTGAAGGTCGTTTGAGTTCACTTGCAGCGTAATAAATAAAAGATTGTTAGAAGGAAAGGAATGTCATTAATATCATAGAATCACAGATTTGGAAGGTACCCTGAGGATCATCTAGTCTGACCCCCTGCAATGCAGGAATATGCAGCTGTCCCTCACGGGGATCGAACCTGCAACCTTGGGGTGATCAGAACCATGCTCTAACCAACTGTTATTTTTCATTCCCTATTACAGTAAAACAAAACTAAATTTAAACACAGCTCTTCAGAGGTCTCTTGCTCATGCTTCCCTCCCACCAAGCACCTGCAGAAGACACAAGGGACTAAAAGGCTAAACTCTGAAAATCTATTTTAGGGAGCTTGGGAGTCATAAAGGGTCGTGATTTATTGCTAATTTTGCTGCTACTGCATCTGGGCTGCAGATACTAATTGGTGGCATCTTGCTTAAGGAATGCCCTCTCCCCCAGGAGATTAATCTGGAGGTGGCATAGCTTTTAAATGCCAGACCACGATGCCTCCAATTTACCCAGATATTTTGTTTTATTTCAATTCGGTGTCCAGAACACTTTTATGTAGGCTGAGTTTGTTTTGCTGTCTTAGGGAGTAACCCTAACCCTCTGTTTTGTGCTGCTGGAGGCTGTTAGAATACAGAGACAGGGCCCATACACCAGCAGTGGGGGGTGGGGAGGACCCTTGCCACCATAGAAGTCCTCAGTGTGGCCATGGAAAGGAAAATAAAGCCACCAATTTGGGAAATGGGTCTGTGGGGAGGGGGGAATTAATGTGTTGCTGTTTCGTTTTACTTATTTGCTTGTTTTTATCCTGTATTTAACTATGTGTACTGTCCTGAGAGGGACGCGGGTGGCGCTGTGGGTTAAACCACAGAGCCTAGGACTTGCCAATCAGAAGGTCAGCGGTTCGAATCCCCGTAATGGGGTGAGCTCCCATTGCTCGGTCCCTGATCCTGCCAACCTAGCAGTTCGAAAGCACGTCAAAGTACAAGTAGATAAATAGGAACTGCTCCGGCGGGAAGGTAAACGGCATTTCCGTGCGCTGCTCTGGTTCGCCAAAAGCAGCTTAGTCATGCTGGCCACATGACCCGGAAGCTGTACGCCGGCTCCCTTGGCCAATAAAGCTAGATGAGCGCCGCAACCCCAGAGCCAGTCACGACTGGACGTAATGGTCAGTGGTCACTTTACCTTTACCGCCCTGAGTACTTTTGAACAAACAAATAATAAAATAAAATTTATTTTAAACTGAAAAGCAGTTAAGAGTGCACACAGATATGTCATTAACCACACTGATGTCTACCTTCCTCATTAGCACGCAGCACTATCCTAACTATGCCTATTCAAAACCACATCCTACGGAATTCAAGGGGCATGCTCCCAGGTATGCGGGATGCAGGTGGCACTGTGGTCTAAACCACTGAACCTCTTGGACTTGCTGATTGGAAAGTTGGCGGTTCAAATCTGCGCGACGGGGTGAGCTCCCATTGCTCTGTCCTAGCTCCTGCCAACCAAGCAGTTTGACAGCATACCAGTGCAAGTAGATAAATAGGTACCGCTACAGCGGGAAGGTAAATGGCATTGACATGCGCACTAGGACCCATCACAGTGTCTCGTTGTGTCAGAAGCAGTTTAGTCATGCTGGCCACATGACCCGGAAAGCTGTCTGTGGACAAACGCCGGCTCCCTCCGCCTGAAAAGTGAGATGAGCGCCGCAACCTCATAGTCGCCTTTGACTGGACTTAAGTGTCCAGGGGTCCTTTACCTTTTTACCTTTTACTCCCAGGTAAGTGAGCTCCCGTTGCTCAGTCCCAGCTCCTGCCTCCTTAGCAGTTCAAAAGCACGCAGTGCAAGTAGATAAATAGGTACTGCTCCGGCGGGAAGGTAAATAGTGTTTCTGTGCGCTGCTCTGGCTTTGCCAGAAGTGGTCTAGTCATGCTGGCCACATGACCTGGAAAAACTGTCTGTGGAAGCAGACAAACGCCGGCTCCCTCAGCCTGTTAAGCAAGATAAGCGCCGCAACCCCAGAGTTGTTCGCGACTGGATTTAACTGTCAGGGGTCCCTTTACCTTTAAATGCAGTTAGGACTGCAGCCATATGTGGAAAGTTGTAACCACAGTCTGTAATACTTATCGTGAACGATTATCTGATATAAGCAAACAGAAGAAAGGGTGACCCCCAAAAAACCTCACGCTAGGTGTCTATCGATATTTCTAAGCTATTAAAAAGGACAAAGAGAACAATATTTGCTTTGCTTCAGTGAGGTTTAAGTAAAACAGGCTTCCTTAAAATCAAATTATAGCACGGTGATAAGGGGATGGAATAGGGCACTCACTCTGGTGACTCAAGTGTATCATTTGCTCAAAGGGCAGGTAATGATGAGAGCAGGAGTAATGAATGCATACTTGTTCCTCCCTCCTCTGTAACCCTGGGAACCTGACCAGTTCTTCCTCACCTCCCAAGGGTAGAAAAGCCAGTCTCCTTAGTCATTCCATCTTGAACTTTACTTAGGACAAAAGCCGATTTAGAGCTAATGTTAACTTGTGTGTATATTGATGATCGGGATTCATGTCTAGCAGAGGCTAAAGAGAGATTAAAATGTCTTTTGTTTTTTTATTTTAAAAAACCCTTTAAGCTAGGTTTTAATAAAATCCAGGGCATCGAAAGCTAGACATGGGTGCTAAGATGGGCAGAGCATTACACACCGTGGGATTATTAGTGTGGTTTAATTCCCACAAACTGGAATTATTTCCTGATATTGAAATGGAGACATTAAAAACATTGTGGCCGCTTCTAACAAGGAAACAGGAAGCCCAATGCTTTCGCTTACTGCTGAACCTCGTAATAGTCTCAGCCAGATGTTGAAACCTACAGGCATCAAACAACAGTGATCATTATAGCATTCAATCACCCCATTTAGAATGTTCAACAAGCTAAGCAGAAAGCCATTATTTCCACCTTCAGGATAAAGTTTTCCTCGGGCTGCAAATGGAGTTCTGCAATGGACTGGCGCACCAGCTGTTCCAACTTCAGATCCCTTTTCCGTGGAACTTCCAGCAATGGAAACAAGTCGTTGATCAGGCCCAGGAATATAGGGGCATCATTAGTGACTACCTTCGGAAGATTAAAATCCCTGAGGGCTCTCATCAAAACCTTCAGAAAAACCAACATGACACTATAATTAAATGAAATAATAACAAACCATAATATAAGGCATAAAATTAACAAACATTATGAATTAATCATACTTAAACAATTACAACCCATATGGCTTGTTAAACTCAATCTGCTACCTGCGGTGACATAAGACTGGATCCTGTAAATTCAGTGCTACAACATTTCCCCCTCCCCACCATCAATCACGAAGCAATTATTTAGTGTTGTGATTGAGAAAATGGTGTGCTAAAGCTGGCATTCTTGTAACATGGGTTAGGTACATCGTGGGGATGTCTGCCAAATTCTCTGCCTTGTTTAATAACCACAACATTCCATTAACATACACAGGTATATTTCATCCACTTAGACACCAGTTAAGCAACAGCCCAAGGGACCCGGGTGGCCCTGTGGGTTAAACCACAGAGCCTAGGATTTGCCGATCAGAAGGTTGGCGGTTCGAATCCCTGCAACGGGGTGGGCTCCTGTTGCTCGGCCCCTGCTACTGCCAACCTAGCAGTTCAAAAGCACGTCCAAGTGCAAGTAGATAAATAGGTACCACTCTGGCAGGAAGGTAAATGGTGTTTCCGTGCACTGCTCTGGTTCGCCAGAAGCGGCTTAGTCAAGCTGGCCACATGACCCGGAAGCTGTGCGCCGGCTCCCTCGGCCAATAAAGCGAGATGAGCACCGCAACCCCAGAGTCGGTCAGACTGGACCTAATGGTCAGGGGTCCCCCCCCCAAGCAACAGTCCAAGCCACCCAAAAGCATAAGAGGATGGTGCAAACATATTCTTAGAGTCTACATTCGACAACATGGTAGACCAGGAGTTCTGAAAGTGTGGCTCATGAACCATCATTGGTTCATGAGCTTCACTCAGGTGGCCAATGGCAGAGAATGTTCCTTTCCCAGAGGTATAAAGCTGCAAGTCAGGGAAGGTCCAAAGTGGGGGAAAGAGGATGACAATGCATTTGAAAGGAGTAGGGAGTCCAAATAGGCTTCAGCATCTAGCACAGTGACTTACAATCGCTAAACAACAGGCAGAAAAACCATTAAGTGGTCCACCAAGACCCTCAGCAATTTTCAAGTGGCCTGGGTGGGTGGAGGGAGGTTTGAGAGCTACTGGGTTTTGGAGCAAGTTTAACAAGGCAAATTCAGTGAGTATCACAGCAGCAGAGTTTTGGAGAGATTAGAGAAGTCTAAAAAGTGAACAAGGACGATAACACAGAAGGTTGCAGTAGTAGTGGATATGATCTGACACTTAGCTGAGGAGGCATAAGGGAATGGGCAGATTTCTGCAATTTGTACAGGGAGAACTGACCCAATCTGACAACAGATTGGATGTGAGGAGCAAAGGAATGAATTATAAAGCCAGCATAGCAGCTGTATCTCAACCTAGCCTACCACACAGGGTTGCTATAAGCCCCGTTCCATGCCCAATAAGCATGGGATGCCTTTGCCCAGCAGTGCTGTGGCCCATAGATTGCATCAAAATACTGAGCAAGGTTTTGCCCAGTATCTTTTCTGTGTGATGGACTCATGGGAAAGAGCTGTCCCACAAGCCCTTGCTGCAGAGGGGAAGGAAAAAGCCTATATAAGGCTGCTTCCCCTGAAGCTCACAGCCATTTTGCTTTGAGAGCTTTTCTGCCCACCCGCCCTTCGGTTAGAGTCTTCACTGAGCAATTTTGGGCAGCTGGTTGACAGGGTCAGAAAGGAACATTTCTCTCTCAACCTGATTGGCACTTAGTTGGGTTATTTTTCCGCCTTTCCCTTAGTGAAATTATGGCTTTATTTTGTTAGGTGGCAGTACATTGTCTGGATGAGGGTGGAAATCGCATTGGTCAGGATCAACATAGTATAGGGTGGCCCCCATAAGGGGCATGAGGGGAGGATTTGAAGGGCCATTAAAATATTGTTCTATATTATCCCAAAGGGGGGAGGTTTTTCACCAAACAGAAGAACAAGGATCTTTCTTACAGTGAAAATAGGCCTATCTCTGGAATCTCTGGCTTGGGTGGGTAGAGATAAAGAGCAAGGTTGAATGGATTTTATTGTAACCCCCAGGAGGAGGGAGGCTAAAACAGGAGGAAAGGAGGGACTAGACATACGTGAAACAAGGAAGTACAAATATGGAGAAACGAAAGCTAAAATTCTATACCATTTCCCATAAATCACGTTTTCTCGGAAATCAAATGATCATCCTTCCCAGAGGGTATAAAAAGGGCTGGCAAGCCCAGAGGGGGGGGGGGGGGAGCAGGCAATGAGCATCAGCCTGTCTCTACCTTTTTTTGTCATGGCAAAAAATAAATGATTTTACTGCTGTCTAATTGACTCTTTGAAGCGATTTCTGCTGCTCCAAGATAAAGGAACAAAGAAAAGGTCTAACAGATTGACCATGGCAAACTCAAGTGTAGGTTAAGTATACGCCTGGTTGGAATCTGCACCCTGGTCTCCCAGTGAGACCTTGCCTGCTTGGCTTGGCCTGCTTGCTTGTTGGCAAGGTTGAACACTGGCTGACTCTCGTCCTACAGGTTTGGTGCGATCCAAACCCAGCAGATCCATTCCACCAACATGGGGCTTGTGGAATGATGAACTGATCGAGACCAGGGAAGAGAGACGGCGGAAGAAGATTGGAAGGAATTCAAGAATTATCTTAAGAAACATTGCAAAATTAATGAGTGGTTTTAGAAATTAAGTGGAGTACAGCTGTAAAGATTAAGTTAAAAGAAAAGAAAGGTTGACAATTGGATAAAATCAAGGGTGAGGATTTGCTGAACATAATATTTGAAATGGGAATGCAGAAAGGGGAGGTATGAGGAGGTCGGTGAAGTAAGTTTTAAGAAAATAAGGTTTTGAAATTATACTTGTTTCTCTTTTTGTTTTTGTTTGTTTGTATTGTTGTGTTTGATAAAATTTGTAAAACTTCAATAAATATTTTATTTAAAAAAATGGAATGATGAACTGATCTTGGGACCCAATGCCATGCCAACCCTTGCATAATGATAATAATAATAATAATAATAACAATAATAATAATAATAATAATAATAATAATAATAATAATAATTTATTTGTTCCCCAGCCACTCTGGGCGGCTTCCTGCAAAATATTAAAATACAATAATTCATCAAACATTAAAAGCTTCCCTAAACAGGGCTGCCTTCAGATGTCTTCTAAAAGTCAGATAGTTGTTTATTTCTTTGATATCTGATGGTAGGGCGTTCCACAGGGTGGGTGCCACTGGGCAAAATGCAAGGGGGAAACACCCCCCATGAGATTATACTAAAATATGAGGTTATATTAAATTTGATTAAAATGAATCAGTAACTGATGAAATCAACAGTTCTTTGAGAATTAATCTTTCTTAATCCTTATCAAGTGAATCAAGATGAAAATAAGACAAAGGGTAACCTGGTCTTCAGGTTTGCTTTGGTCTTCTCGTTTCAGTGATCCAGCCACAACTAAAACGGATTTTATAGCTCTAAGACCCCAGTCATAATGATCCTATGGAAGAGAAACAAACCATCAGTAAATGCCTCATTTTCCTGCAGTTTGCATAGCTTCTTTGACCTCATACACCAGACCTTTAAAGCATATGCAAAGCACACACACACACACACACACACACACAAAGAATCCTGGGATTTGATCAGTAAACTACGGTTCACCAGAGAACAATTTTTAAGATTCCAATAGGGCATAAACAAGTCAATTAAGTGCATTCTATTTAAGGGAACAGTCCACAGCGCTGTCTTCAATGGGTGTTTAAACGCTCATCTTCTCTTCCCGGGGTACTCATTATAGTTCAGAGAGATGGGGTAGGGGTCTTTAAAGCAGAATTCTCAGCATCCTCATACAACTGAAATTATAAGACACAACTGTTAAAGTGAGAGGAGATCAATGTAAGTTTGTAACATACTGTAGGTAGGCCCAAGACGCTTCATTTGGGTAACATAGTACCTGTCATCTATGAAATCATCTTTGAATGTTTCACAGCACAAGTCTACGCAGGAACAGATCCATTCAGTGGGATCTACTCCCAGGCAAGTGTATGCAGGATTGCAGCCTTAGAATAAAGGCTTCCTCATGCTCACTTCTACCGTTACCATAAGCTTAGTTTACGGGAATATATATACAGGCCAACCATTCTATAAATGCACTCTAATTTAATAGTTAGTATCACTCAGACCTAGTCTTCATGCTTCCTAGCAGAGGTCCCAACTTGAATAAAATATTGGGTGGCCTAGGTAAGCCCCGCCCCATACAACCAATCACATGATGTGGTGCATGCATATCATTTGAATGGCAATGCCCATCAACTTGTGGGGCAGGCCCCTCAAATATTTTATGGGTGTGTGTGAAGACCCCTCAGCCCTTAGGAGTTGGCTCCTATGCTTCCTAGAATGATCCAGTAAGAGGCATAATTAGCCAATGAGCATCG
This sequence comes from Podarcis liolepis, assembly GCF_965112155.1. Lineage (NCBI taxonomy): Eukaryota > Metazoa > Chordata > Lepidosauria > Squamata > Lacertidae > Podarcis > Podarcis liolepis. The sequence continues at coordinate 116,345,083 of NC_139554.1, read as the reverse complement.
TGTCCTATTGCTTAATTAAATAATGAAAGCAAAGTTCTTGGTAAAACTATACTAAGGATTACAACGATCTTTTATACATTGCCACATAATCATTTTAGAGTGCTAAGACAACTAATGTGTAAAAAATTAAAATTAAAAACCCTGCCCATTCCCCAGATGCTATTATTAGCTTAACATTTCCACAGATTCACCATGGAGGCGTGTTGCACGAGCAAAGTGTAAAAATACAAAAGAGGCATGATTAAGCATGTCTGATGCAGTTCTCATGGTTAGTCAAAAATTAGACTACTCAACGTGTGTGGGCAGAAACTGTAATTTAGAAATAATCACATTCTGATGTAGAAGAAATTTTTGGCATCGGACTGCAATCCCCTGGTTTAAAAATACTTACAAACCCTTTTCTTCCATTGTCCTGATTTTCCCTCCTGAAACGTTGGAGAGAATGTTTTCCCTGGCCCTACTGATGCCCCTTTCTGGAGCTGCCCATGTAGGCATGTCAAGTCTGAAGTAGGCCGGTGAAATCCTGCCAATCTTTCACAGAAATGAATTAATTTTTAGTTACACTGAGAAGTGTGAAATGTGTAATTAAGGGACTTAATTAAATTAGGAACCACCTAATGTATTTTAAGAGCTGTTGTTTTTTCTTAATTGATTTTAAAAGAACGATCCTTAAATGCACAGTCAAGGGTTGCTATTATGCTTTAATGTTTTATTGTGTAAGAAACCTTGAGGTTCCCTTCAAGGGTGAAAAAGTACAACGTAAATGTAAAAATAAAGAAATAACTTTGATTTTATTTTATTTTGGTGTGGCCCCCAGTTCCTGGGCAAAGCATCTTCAAATTTTAGGTTATGCTAAGCTGATTTACTTGAGACTGACTTTCACAAACGTGTGAGAATTATTGGTCTGTCGTTTAATACATTGCCAATAGTAACTGTTAATAATCTAAATCAATAAATTATATTCATTGCTTTTCCAGCTACCTAAAGAACTGTAGAATTAGCATTTCCCATTTCACAGTTCTGATTAAGACCCCTAGATCCTTTTTCAAATGGACTACTGGCAAGCCAGGTGTCCCCCATCTGAGATTTGTGCAGCTGGTTCTTCCTGCCTAAGTGCAGAACCTTACATTTACTGAAATTAATTTTGTTAGTTTTGGCCGAGTTAAGGTTAAGGTCATCTTGAATCCCAGTTCTGTATTCTGTGGCATTACCTACCCCTCCCAGTTAGGTGTCATCTGCAAAGTTGTCCTGTTTGTACATAGACATCAATCTTTGCTGTGGAATTTCCCCTCCCTCACCTTACCCCCAAATCTGCTCCAGAGGTTTGGGTGGAAAACCATAACAAATGTTGGTGGGCCTGAAAGGAGCAGCTGAAGTTCCATTTCACTAGTGGAAGTCCTTGTTGAAGCTATGTAACTTTGTGGGATGTAAGCCTTTGTCTACTATGTATATTTAGTATAGTTTGAGGGTTGTATTCAACTGACTTTTACTCAGAGTGGACCCATTGAAATTAATAATCCTAAATTGTTGTTGTTGTTGTTTAGTCGTGTCCGACTCTTCGTGACCCCATGGACCAGAGCACGCCAGGCACTCCTGTCTTCCACTGCCTCCCGCAGTTTGGTCAAACTCAGGTTAGTAGCTTTGAGAACACTGTCCAACCATCTCGTCCTGAATTAGCTATGGCCATTAATTTCATGTGTCTACTCTGAGTAAAATTTAGCTGAATACAACCCCAACGTATTACTTTTTAAGACATTGTTGTTTTGAACTGTGTTGTAGTTTAATGGTTTAGATAGATCTAAATGGTTTAAATAAATACATAAGATATTTATTTTATATATAAAGGTATTCAGTTACTAGCAAATTCAGACCGAACTTCAGCTACCTGTTTTGAAAGAAGTTCATGGCAAAGTTTGTAGAGGCAAATGAACTTTCTAGAAAGCAATCGGGCATCCACAAATCCTTCCGCCACCAGCATTATTTCACAAATAAGTTCAAAGTCCGGAATCACCATTGCACAGGGTCTGTGAAAATTAATATAATGCATTAAACTGTGAAAATTCACAACACAGCCCACAAATTACTGCACAATCCAAACCTCAGATCTTCCAGGATGGGATCCAGTGGGGGAATCCATCCTTTTGCTTCTCTACCTCAGCCAGTCTCCTGCTGACACAAACCTTTCCCTTACATCTACTGAACATGCATTTTTATATGGATTTTTAAAATAAAAGTTTATGGATTAAAATGGAAATAAAATTGAATAGATCTTCTTTGGCAATCACTCGTAACCAGGTAAGATCGTTTTCCATGAACACGGTCCTAACAGTGAGTCCATAAGTGACTGTGGAGGCCAATTCTGGATCCACACGTCCTTCCACAGCGGGGACATAGGTTTCCGGGTGGGTGTTGATCATGGTGAGGGTTTGCCAAATGTGCCTTCCTCTTAGCATATAGAAGAACACATGTAAAACATGGACCAGAAACTGACTGATTCACCCGTTCATAATTCTTTTAAACATCAGGAATAAAAGATGTAAAATAAATGAGTTGGATTCAGCATTCCTTTTCTGTACAAAGCAAGTAACCTGTGCTGATAGAAGGGCTTTGTCATGACCCCATAGTCTAGCCCTAACCAGATCAGCCAGTCAGAGGCTGCAGAGTCCAGCTAAGGATACAGACTGGGTTCATGACCCTGATCCTAGTGGCCAGGAGGCTACTAAACCAGAAGCTGGTTTGTCCACTGGACCAGATTCCAGAACATCGGAGCCTAGATTGTCTAAAGAGGTTGTGGAATGTCTTGTCCAAGAACAGACCTTATTGCACAATGGTTATGCAAGCGCATTAGCAGCCAACTTTGTTCTGAGGTTCCTTTTTTGTACCCAACACAATGCATATTCCTAGATCATTATATACTTACCGGAAAAGAGCTTTAAGGTTTTCTGGAAGTTCTGTTCTTCCTGCATAACCTGGATTAAGAGTTATGAAGATCCCCACGGTTGCTTTCAATTCAATACTCTCACCTAAAAAATTGAATCTGCGGAAATGTGTGAGTGACACTGTTACAAGCCTCACACGTTAATAATGGGTGGGAAATAAATAATTAAATATGGGGAGTAGGAAAGGGGGAGTCTTATTCTCAGCCTACCTTTTCTTCTTGTGACGGATGGCATCCTGAATAGTTTTAACCTGAACAGCGACGACAGACAGCACCTCCACAGAAATGCGGTTGAACTCATCAAAACACCCCCACACGCCAGTTTGGCACAAACCTTTGTAGATATTTCCAATTGACTAATAATGAAGAGATGGCAGACAGGAGGGGAAAAATAAAAATAAAAAATCAGTGGCTGAAAGCTAAGCCAAAATTACTGAAGAGAGTTTTTGATGCTGAAGCAAGTTTAAAAACAACTGCCTTTGTTCATTATTTTAAAAATCTTTTGTGAATGGCAAGCTATAAATGCCACAAACAAATAAGCAGAAGGCTAAAGGAGAGGCTCGTTCTTTTACTGGAGATCCCAAGGCAGCATTTTACATTTTCCTAAGGATGTAGCCTTGTAAAAAGAATGATATAAAAGGAACAACATCGCTTGATATACATAATCTAATCAACAATGCTGACTAAAAATAAATAAATTAAAAATTAGGCATCTCTCTTCACCTTCTTTCCTTTCTGTCATGAAAATGCCCAGATGCAAAAACTGTGTGTTGCGTATAGCTCCTCACCACATAACTACAGTCACACTAGCTTTGAATTAATGAATTTGGTAAAGAAAAACAATACAGATGGATAGGTCCCTTCCCACATTCTTCCTGCACCCAAAAGTTTTTAACTGTAAGCTGCCCTGGAACTTTGTCCTGAGGTGTGTCTTATAAACAAATGGATGTTTCTGGATTTTGTTGGAAGCCGCTTTCATGCCACTGCCAGTAATAGATGAGTTCACCAGCAGATGCATTCTGAATTAAGGAATTTGGAAAAGAAAAAGACAGGGCTACATCTAACAACATACTTTCCTTTCATAACAAATGTTCCTGGCCTAATTCAGTGTGGTATCATATGATTTTTTAATATATATATATTAAAAAAGCAAGTCCACTTGAGCCACTGATCTGCAGGGCCAGCTTTTCTAATACAGTGGTACATTAATTTTAGAACAGCTTAGTTTATGAACAACTTGGAAATAGATTGCTTCAAACCTGGAAGGAGGTATTCCGGTTTGTGAACTTTGCCTTGGAAGCTGTTCAGTGTGTTCCATTTGTAAATTGAGTCCCCTGCTGCTAATCAGAGGCTTCCTGTTGACTCTGTCAGCTGTTGAGTCCCAAGCACCCACACAACACAGAGCTATTGTTTTTGCCATTTTTTGTGTTTTTGTTTGTGTGGCCTTTTCAGTTTTTTGACTGTGACTTGTTCTTTGTTTTATGTGACTGACTTGTGAGTGTGGCTTGTGACCTTGTTTTTGTGACTTGCTTTTGTGACTGTGTAGAACCCAGTTCAGCTACTGATTGATTGATTGATTGATTGATTGATTGATTGTGTGACTGCAGAAATGGATAAAAGCCCCTCATCCAAACAATGACTATCATCAATGCACGTAAGAAAAAAAATATTTTAATTTTTATCATCTACAATACTGTCTTATTTTATAGTACAGTACTTTGATTATTATGGGACGCGGGTGGCGCTGTGGGTTAAACCAGAGAGCCTAGGACTTGCCAATCAGAAGATCGGCGGTTCGAATCCCCGCAACGGGGTGAGCTCCCGTTGCTCGGTCCCTGCTCCTGCCAACCTAGCTGTTCGAAAGCATGTCAAAGTTCAAGTAGATAAATAGGCACCGCTCCGGCGGGAAGGTAAACGGCATTTCCGTGCGCTGCTCTGGTTCGCCAGAAGCAGCTTAGTCATGCTGGCCACATGACCTGGAAGCTGTACGCCGGCTCCCTCGGCCATTAAAGCGAGATGAGCACTGCAACCCCAGAGTCGGTCACGACTGGACCTAATGGTCAGGGGTCCCTTTACCTTTACCCTGGCCTCTCACACTTGAGATGTGTGTGTTTTGTACCCACTCTAGTCCCATGATAGTAATTTGTTTTAATTACTTTAAAATTCTGAATTATTATTATTTTTTTTGTATCCCACCTTGGAACCAATTACTACTACTACTATTACTAAATCAAATCAAATACCTTTATTGGCATCACTTACTACTACTATTATTCAACCTCTTTGCCTAGATCCTTTCTCACAATTAACCACATAAAGCGGGTAATTCTAACAGACATATTTTTTCAGACTAAATATGACTTAGCCAGATTGTCTTAAATTAACATTCATGGCTGAGCAGAGATTTTTACCCTCTCCCCTATGCAAATGCAACACTCCGCTTGAAATGCCCTGTTGACTCTCAAAAAGAAGCTCCATCCCACTTTGAAATATTATTTTCATTTCCTTCTGCTTTTCCTCCCTCTTGGTTGTTCAGGAACTTATGGCTGAGGTGGTGAAGGCAAAAAAAGTCATAGAAGTAACAAACCAGATGGGATTACTTGGAAAACTGGAAGTTCTTCAACAAAGGTTTGACTTAAATGGATCTAAGGCTTACTTATGGAAGTATACATCTGAACAGGGTTCTAAAAGCCCTTTTTCTGGGAAGGAGGGGAGAATATTTGTTGCTATAATTGAAAATCAAAACCCTTGCTGATCTACTGCAAACCACTCAGTGATATGCCAGCAATTTATCTTCTGCAATATAGATTATGGGTACAGTCATACCTCGGGTTGAAGTAGCTTCAAGTTAAGTATTTTGAGTTGTGCACCGCTGCAACCGGGAAGTAATGGAGCGTGTTACTTTCGGGTTTCGCCGCTCACGCATGAACAGATGCTCAAAATGACGTCACGCACATGCACAGAAGCAGCGAAACGTGACCCGCAGACGTGCAGTCACATCTTATGTTTACTTCAGGATGCGAATGGGGCTCTGGAACAGATCCCGTTCGCATCCAGAGGTACCACTATATTTGACTCCAGTGACTACCTCACTGGCAATTCTAATTTATGTTAGAAATCATTTTCTTTCTTTCTTTTACATTTGTGGACTTTGTTTTTCAGGCTCACACTTTCCATGCGCTGCTCTGGTTCGTCAGAAGCGGCTTAGTCATGCTGGCCACATGACCCGGAAGTTGTTCGCCGGCTCCCTCGGCTAATAAAGTGAGATGAGCGCCGCAACCCCAGAGTCGGCCACGACTAGACTTAAATGGTCAGGGATCCCTTTACCTTTACCTTACTTTGATTACTGCTTTCATTTTATGGATCAATGGTCTCTTTAGATAGGAAACTTCACCTTAAATTGCTGTTTTAGGGGTTGTTTTTAAAAGTCTGGAATGGATTGATCCATTTTAGATTACTTTCTATGGGAAAGCACGCCTTGGTTTTAGAACGTTTTGGTTTTGGAATGGACTTCCGGTACAGATTAAGTTTGGGAACCAAGATACCACTGTATGTTCTCTTCACTGAATAAACACCACACCCAAGCCTATACAAACATGCTGTGTGGTGAAGGGTATTAGTTAGTCACTGAGGAAGAGGGCGCAGGCACTTAACTGAAGAAAGGCACAACACAGAGCAGGATACTCTCTAGTCTGAAAGCCTGCACTGATGCTTTGTTCTTTATTGTCTGTGCAAGTCCAAGATGAGCTGGAATGAACTTTAATGGAAGACTTGTCTTCTTCACGCTAACAGTGAGCTTACTTTGGGTGAGGCCTCTAGCTAGTGCAGATTCCAACGTGTTGGTTCGGATCCAAATGTAGGCATCTGTGAATGGAAGGGCTAATTCTACCTACAGAAGGCTTTTGATCAAGTGGAAGGATACAAGCTTTGTCGGACTGGTCATGTTGTGCAGATGCCTGATTTTCATCTTCCAAAGCAACTATTCTATTCCAAACTTAAAAATGGAAAGTGTGATGCTGGTGGTCAACAAAATAGGTTTAAAGACTGTCTCAAAGCAAATCTTTAAAAATGTAGTATAAACACCAACAATTGGGAAACACTTGTCTGCGAGTGCACTTTACCAAAAGTGTCATGGACTTTGAAAATACTCAAACTCAGGACGCAAGGGAGAAACATGCTAAGAGGAAGGCATGCTTGGCAAATCCACACCATGATCAACTCCCACCTGGAAACCAATGTCCCCACTGTGGAAGGACGTGTGGATCCAGAATTAGCCTCCACAGTCACTTACAGACTCACTGTTAAAACCGTGTTTATGGAAGACAATCACACTGGGCTACGAGTGATCGCCAAAGAAGAAGACAAGCTTGCAAAAGGGAGGGAGGGAGGGAGGGAGGAAGTGATTTCCATCACCAGCCACACACTAACCCGGCAGCTGTCCACTGTTTACAGGTGTCTCCCTCAAACCACCACAGCAGATTTTCAGATGCTGAAGGGCAATATGATGAAATTGCTTCTCCCTGCCGCTGGCCCCTTCTGCTTTCTGAAGGTTTTCTGACCAGAACTCTGCTCAGTGGAGGCTACCATTGGTGGTGGATTCACAAAACTACTCCAAAAGTTTCCCAGCCCTATTTTCAATAAGGACTGGACTCCAAAGATGACAATTTTTAGTAACATCTATTAGGCTCTTGGTTATCTGTGGGCTGATCTACAGGCCAGAAAAATCTCTCCAAGCACAGGTACCGCTGCCCATCTCAGTTTCTCAAGGCTCATGGAAGGAAAATGATTTCCCTCAATTCTCCAGTACTATTTACCACTCTATTAACAAAGCTAGATGCAAATGTTTTCATGCTTTGTAAATTTTTGGAATTAATTAACAGAATTCAATTAACAAGACCAGGGGTCTACCTATTTAATTTTCATACTCATATGATCTCTATTATCATCACATTCAAATCACTTTAATGTATGTATCTGCACATCAGTCCTATGTGCTGGGTTGCTTCACTGAGTTATTTCGCACATGTATGATGCTGCACCAATTTATTTATTTTTAAGCACTATTTCAATGAATGCTACTTGAGCTATCAGAATACTTTTAATAGTATTACTCTACAAATTTGAATATGGTTCATAATATTATTCTGGTTAATATTATTCCAGCAATAGTTATTATGGCATCATTTCACACAACTATAGCAGAGAGCATGTTTCATTTATTAGAACGGTGCACTGGCAGTTAAAATCCGGACCTCACAAATGTTGTAATATTAAAATAGTGTGGTGTAGTGTAGTGGTTAAGAGTGGTAGTCTCGTAATCTGGGGAACCGGGTTCACATCTCCGCTCCTCCACATGCAGCTGCTGGGTGACCTTGGGCTAGTCACACTTCTTTGAAGTCTCTCAGCCCACTCACCTCACAGACTGTTTGTTGTGGGGGAGGAAGGGAAAGGAGATTGTTAGCTGCTTTGAGACTCCTGAAGGGGAGTGAAAGGCGGGATATCAAATCCAAACTCCTCTTCTTCTCTTCTTGTAATATTAAAATAGTGTGTATTTTATTATTAATGTCTCATTCTGGTATGGCAGGCTACTGGACAGCCCCCATGGCAGCCAAATATGCACACCTTAAAAAAAATACCCTGGCACATAAACCCAAGGCTGAAAGTCTTGCATGTCCTATATGCAGTGCTGCCCTTTGGAACACAAGATAGGACAGCACACATGTGCAGTTGAATCTTATCTTCTGATGTAGTTAACCTCAGTAAAAAATAATAATAATGGAAGAATTAGCCAGTTATCTGAAATGTCACCTGTGTCAACTATACATGTGACAGTCCCTTCCATGCCTGCAAGCAAATTGTATTGACAAGAGGTGCTCACCCATCATATCACTATGTAAACGGGTGACCATTTGATCTGAGTGTCTTTTTAATCCTTAATTAGAGGTGTTCATAACAGTAGCCCTTGACTTGAAGAATTCATCATTAAATTTTTGCTTTTTCTTCTTTTTAACACTCTTTGGGTTGCGTCCAATGATAGTCCTACTCAAAGTAGACCAGTTGAAGCTACAGTGGTACCTCGAGTTACAAATGCCTCAGGTTACAAACGCTTCAGGTTACAAACTCTGCTAATCTGGAAGAGTTACCTCGAGTTGAGAACTTCGCCCCAGGATGAGAACGGAAATTGTGTGCTGGCGGCGCAGCAGCAGCAAGAGGCTCCATTAGCAAAAGCACGCTTCTAGTTAAGAACAGTTTCAGGTTAAGAACGGACCTCCGGAATGAATTAAGTTCGTAACTAGAGGTACCACTGTAAAACACACAACTAACTTAGGTTAGTTAATTTCAATGGGTCTACTCTAACTAGAACTAGCACTAGATACAACTCATTGAAACCTTCCCTCTCACACAAAATAAATGCATTAATAAATATTAACACTTTTTATTTACACATGTCATATTTCATCATTCCAAGACTATTTACAGATGCTAGTCATCATCCAGTTTGTTAATCTACTCTTGACAAGAATAATTTTTTAGGCAGTAAATGTTTTAAACAAAAACCAGTACCTTATAATCCATTTGTTCAGAGCAGTTGAAAACATAGACCATCATTCCAAGAGAACGGCCTAAGTCCTTGGTGGTTTCTGTTTTTCCTGTTCCTGCAGGGCCTGACAGCGCACCACTCATGTTCAAGTGAAGAGACTGTGTCAGTGTAATATAGCATCTGTAGAAACAGAAGCAGAAGTTGCATTCTGACATGGGCTTTCTTCCATTAGTTTTACTGGCTTTAATGCTAGCACTTCTAACCTGATTTGTAATGTTCCTTTTAATAAATAATAATAATAATAATAATAATAATAATAATAATAATAATAATAATAATATTTTTTTATTTGTACCCCGCCCATCTGGCTGAGTTTCCCCAGCCACTCTGGGCAACTTCCAACAAAGATTAAAAATACATTAAAATGTCACACATTAAAAACTTCCCTGAACAGGGCTGCCTTCAGATGTCTTCTAAATGTCAAGTAATTGTTTATCTCTTTGACATCTGATGGGAGGGTGTTCCACAGGGCAGGTGCCACTACTGAGAAGGCCCTCTGCCTGGTTCCCTGTAGCTTCACTTCTCTCAGTGAGGAAACCGCCAGAAGGCCCTCTGCGCTGGACCTCAGAGTCCGGGCAGAACGATGGGGATGGAGATGCTCCTTCAGGTATACTGCACCGCTGTGGGCTTTTTGATCAATATATACTGCCATGTCACAATACATTTTAAATGGCAGGAAAGAACTATATGCTGGTATACTGCCACCAATTTCTTCAATGCAAAATTCCCAGGATTTACTGAGTTGGGGAAATTGCAAACAGAGTTGCTCTCTCCCCCCCGCCCTGCCCCCGGAAACAATTAACATGGAAAGGGGCACTAATCTCTTTCTAGATTCCAATAGATTTCTAGAAGTGGTTTTTATGCTGTGTGAAAGATCACATAAAATGCAATGAACAACTAAGCGAATGTCGTGGAGATCAAATAAAGTGCTGTCTGAGCCCAGTCATATTTCTGTACATCAGAAAAGGCTGCAGAAGAATCACATTAAAATCTAGCCAACAATGCAGAGGAGCAGGAATAAAGAGTTTTTGAATATTATTAGGCCGTAGTAAAGTAACTACCATATTGTATCATTCTTGCCAACCCTGGCTACAGGGAACTCTCCAGGGTTCTGTTCAGTGATGACTCACCTTGGATTGGACTGGACTTCTGAACTGACATTACTCTTCAAAACCTAACAGTTTAGCTCAACCTATGAGGATCCTGAGGACCTTACTACTACCACCCCTCCAGAAAGCCAATGCAAGGGAAGGCAGGAGTCTACTAGACTCCACATGTTTAGCATGTTAAACTTCTCTGTTCCTCTTTCTCTACAACTTGCAGTGCTTAGCATGTAGTGTAAGGCATTTGGTAAACATGGAATAAATGAAGTCTGTCAATTCATTTGTACAATCAGCACTTATTTGCATATTATGCAAATTTTGAAATCCAGTAGCCTATTTAGTCATGTCTTGAGAAACTGAGGCTCTTCCAACCCACTCTCATTAGCATCCGCTAACCTAGATCCCAGTACAGTGGTACCTCAGTTGAAGAACTTAATCCGTTCTGGAAGTCCGTTCTTAAACCGAAACTGTTCTTAAACCGAGGCACGCTTTCCCTAATGAGGCCTCCCGCCACCAGTGCCCTTCCACCATTCGGCTGCCATTCTTAGACCAATGTAAAGTTCGCTAACCGGGACACTACTTCCAGTTTTGCAGAGTTCGTAAACCGAATAGTTCGTAAACAGGGCTGTTCTTAAACCGAGGTACCACTGTATCATCTCCCCACATTACCCTATCCCAACTTTCACCTGGTCCTCCTCACAAGCCTAGAGTTGTTGTGTTATATCTAAGGTCCTTGAAGATGCAAGACTTGCCCACTTTGGAAGAATGGCAGATGAAGCTGATTGACTGTATGGGATTGGCAGAAATGACTGGCAGAATCCGTGACCAGGGAGAAGAGTCGGCAGAAGAAGATTGGAAAAAATTTAAGGACTATCTACAAAAATACTGTAAAATTAAGGAATGCTGAATGATGTTGGATTGAAATTAAGTGGTTTCTAGCTGTAATGGTAAAAGGAATATGACAAAATGGTTTTTCTCTTTGTAAGCAAGAATCTAAAGTTATAATAATTTAAGAGGTTGGAGGGAAAATAAGGTGTTTTCTTTTCTTTTTTAAGCTGTAATGCTTTGAGATAAGGATTTGCTGTATAAATAATTTGAACTGGATATACAAGAAGGGGAGGTATGAGGAGGTCGGGGAAATATGTTATGAGAAAATAAGTTGTGAAAGTTACGTGTTTTTAATATTTTTTATGTTTGCTTTTTTCTTTTTGTTTTAAAAAATTGGAAAATTTAATAAATATTTTTTTAAAATATATATATATATCTAAGGTCCTTGTTGGTAAGGTCTCAGGTGGAAAAGAATCACAATACTGGGTATTTTAAATTGACATCTTCATAGTTATTTTGGGCAGTAATATAAAAGTGCATTCCAATCAGAGGTAACACCAAGAAGCAAGTGGAGAGGTCACTGTGTAGCAGCGGCTGCAAATGATAAAAGCCCAGATCCAGAAACAACAGTAGCACCTTGAAAGGATGGGACAATCAGGGAACAAATACAGTGGTACCTCAGGTTACAGACGCTTCAGGTTACAGATTCCGCTAACCCAGAAATAGTACCTCAGGTTAAGAACTTTGCTTCAGGATAAGAACAGAAATCGCGCAGCGGCAGCAGGAGGCCCCATTAGCTAAAGTGGTACCTCAGGTTAAGAACAGTTTCAGGTTAAGAACGGACCTCCAGAACGAATTAAGTTCTTAACCCGAGGTACCGCTGTAGTAGACTGTTTTATCGCTAGCAAATTACTATATGTGCAGCTCCCAATTTATTATTGCTATTCCTTGTTTTACTAATATTCACTGTGCTTCCAGATAGAGGGATTTTTTAGTGTCAGATAAGCCAACTCAGAGTGCCTCACACACACATAATCCAAAAGGTGATTGTGGTGAACTCCATGTTTATCATAGCTAGCCCAAACAGCTGGCCAGCGGCCCAAAAGGAGCAACATATTGCTAGGGTTTTCTATGGAACTCTCCCACCAAGTAGCGTTCAGTTCCACCAGACGGAATTGATCACCAAAGGGACTTCTATTAATGGTGTAGAAACTCAAACAAGGTAGAAAGCAATAGAACAATTTTATTATATTTCCCCCCAAGGTGATTTATGTACAGTGGTACCTCGGGTTACATATGCTTCAGGTTACATACACTTCGGGTTACAGACTCTGCTAACCCAGAAATAGTACCTCGGGTTAAGAACTTTGCTTCAGGATGAGAACAGAAATCGTGCTCCGGCGGCGCGGCGGCGGCGGGAGGCCCTATTAGCTAAAGTGGTGCTTCAGGTTAAGAACAGTTTCAGGTTAAGAATGGACCTCCGGAACGAATTAAGTACTTAACCCAAGGTACCACTGTATTTATTTATTAAAAAAAGAGATTTGCATACTGCCATGTGATTAAAAAAAATCAAAGCTGTTTATAGCAATAAAACCATAAATAAAAACAATAAAATAAATAATAAAAGCAGACATCAATTAACAACTGTGGAAGGGTATATTCTTAATTGCCTGCATAGACTTAGTGGAATAGAAAAGTTTTAAAACTGGCACAGAAATCATCTGTTGACTCACTAATACACAAGAACAGCAAAACTAACCATACCAAAAATAAGTTTATCTGTGCAGATTTCCATGTTGATTAGTGCTAGCCTCAACCTCTAGTTGGAATCCAGCAGGATAAGCATGGCTGGAAGGGCACAAAACAATATCATTTGTAGAAAACAAAAACTGCACTTGGTTTACAACAATTTCTCCTCAAACTCTTCATCCGTAGGAGGAAGCCATTGGCCTAAGCAAGTCCCAGTAGCATTAATTCTACTCACTGTGCAGTACTACACTGCTAAACATTTACCGATAAGTTTGACAAGCTTTCCCCCCCTAACGTTTCTGCCTTGATTCCTCTTTCCAAACTAAAAGTGTCGTGTATGAACTTTTGGTGACATTTACTCTTCCCAAGGCCCCGTCTTGGCCTTTCCCCTTCCACCATTTATTCAGCCTCGGTTGAGACAGCTTTCTAGGATTCCTGCCACTGACATTGTTCGCTAGCTTGAAGAAATATCTTCTCCTATTTACCGCCCTGTGGTCTTTCATCTCTCATTCTAGAAGGCCCCACCAGGTCCTCCAGCTTTCTCTGAATCCTCTTCTTCCTCATTAGTCTTCTTCTCCGCCCTTGATCTTCATCTCCTTCACCTTTGTGATTGTCTTTTGTGTGCTCTCTGATATCTTTGACTTCCATAAAACCTTTCCCCGTAGCGCTACCATACTTTTGCTTTTTTCTGTGACCATCTCCACATGATCCTCTAACCCTACAGTACTTCTTATTATTACTGTATACCTGTTCTCCTTGTACTTTGCAAGTAGGTCTGCCTCCATTGGCTTCTGAAGGAGTGGGCTATTTCCTTTGTCCTTTCCTGATCACAATGCTCTACTTTTTTTCCTTAAACTCCACAAGGTGCCCTCCTTTGTTTGTTCTTGCATGCCCTCCTCCAGCACATTGATCCTATGCCTTTACTAAGATCTAATTGATCATGTCACTCTCTGCCCATCTGGTGAAATCTAAGTGGCCGGCCTTTCCTATCTTTTTTTTAACCAGCTGTTTCTGTCATGTACAAGAATGTTATTGTTCTTTTCAAAACTTTTAAAGTTTCACACACACGCACACAAACGGGGAAGGATAGGTGAGGGATTCAGTTATAGCTAGGTGGATAACTTCATTGTTTAAAACCCACACACCCTGACACCTTTCTCTTAGAGGCCATAGGAAATGCCTTAACATATTATAAAGAATGGGAAAAAGTTTCTCCCAATGCACAACTTTGAAAGAAGCATGGGACATTATCTATTTTATGCATTTTTACTGCAGAGAAAAAGAGAGCTTTCCTTGCAATTATGGAAATGTAACTTTTCTGCCTATAGTCAGAAGTAGTATGAGAAGGGCCATGGAGTAGGTAGAAAATTCACCACACTAAATGCTGATAGTTAAGAGAGTACTTTCCTGTTGCTTTGTCTCCTGTTACCTGTCAAAATAAGAGCTCTGTGAAACTTGTACAAAGCATAGAAATCAGAAACACCCAGATTAGCAGGAAGATAATATTCCCCAGCACACGTGAACAACATAGCTGTTGTTCTTAACATTATCTCCAACCAATTCCTTTGTGTCCGAGAGCATTTGGTGATCTGGGTTAGCCTAAATAAACAGTCTATGACAATTAAAAGCTTGCTGATGGATGGAATTCTACCAAGACAGTCCAGTTAAAACAGTTATAATCTGAAGGAGAAAAGCTTGGCCTTTGGATGTGGCCTCTGATTGCATTGAGGTCAAGATAGCAACTTTATCTACTTCTAAGTCAACACCATGACAAATTCATTTAGGTGACTGAAAGAGGTGCTTCTGTTAAATGGACACTTGGCCACAATAATCCAAGGCCACAGTTCAATTTGCAATTTCTGTAGCTGTTGTTTTTTTTAAGCATCTACCTGTAGAGAGTATTGTTAAAGCTATGGTTTTCCCAGTAGTGATGTATGGAAGTGAGAGCTGGACCATCAAGAAGGCTGATCGCCAAAGAATTGATGCTTTTGAATTATGGTGCTGGAGGAGACTCTTGAGAGCCCCATGGACTGCAAGAAGATCAAACCTATCCATTCTGAAGGAAATCAGCCCTGAGTGCTCACTGGAAGGACAGATCGTGAAGCTGAGGCTCCAATACTTTGGCCACCTCATGAGAAGAGAAGACTCCCTGGAAAAGACCCTGATGTTGAGAAAGATGGAGGGCACAAGGAGAAGGGGACGACAGAGGATGAGATGGTTGGACAGTGTTCTCGAAGCTACTAACATGAGCTTGACCAAACTGCGGGAGGCAGTGGAAGACAGGAGGGCGTGGCATGCTCTGGTCCATGGGGTCACGAAGAGTCGGACACGACTAAACGACTAAACAACAACCAACAACACCTGTAGAGATCCATTTAAGACTCTGTGAGCCATGCCACATGTTATTGTGTTTGGTATTTCAAAGCCTATAATGGCCATTGAGATGCTTATTTATTAAGAACTCAGTCCTGTATATTCACTGAGCCAAGTCTGAAGGGAAGAGTAATCTGAAAATGATTATGGAACAATACATTCAAACTTGAGCGCTAATGGGGATCGTTTCCTGACATGGAAAATGGGTTTGCTTGGAGACAGAGCAAATGAAGGGAAAACATTTAATCAGTGATTATCTTTGTGGTAGCTTGATATTCACTTCATCAGCACAACCTGCCCTTTCTTATATTTTTCAGAAATCCTTCTTTTAAATGAAGGCAGAAAAAAGAATTAGGAAGGTCTGGACAGGTCTTGATCTTATTCACAGTTCCAGCAGTTTACTTGTCTTTAGAAACCACACACAAGATTCTGATTTTCACGTACGCAGGCCAGAAATCTAGTCATCTATGGTCGTGTCTGGTTTAGATAATTATGACAGGATCTGAGTCTCCTAATAAATCAACACCTAGAAAACAGGTGTGGACATCATCTTCACTAAGCTTCAGCACCATCCAACTGTTATCAACACAGGTACCCAAAGTACCCACAGAATCTTGTTCCCATATGCAACCCCATCAAAGATTGGTCCATTCAGTGGCTTAGACCCTAACTTGCCCTTCCACAAAGGAAACACACATTCCAGTCACTGCTGGCTCAATTTTTCTCTAATTTTCTTAGCACCTCCCACATTCTTCCAGTGGAGCAGATTTTCAGGAGAGAAGAGAGGGTTGCTGGAGAAACTGGCAGAAATTACCTGCCTGCCTCCCACCCCTTCCTTCCTTCTGGAGCATCTCATGAGCAGAGCTCCACTCATGGCAACTTACCATCCAAAGCCATTATCTTCATTCGTATCATCTCCCTTTCACACACCACCACAATGGCTCAATATGCCATTCTTCCTGGAACATTTCCAGATCAGCAAAATGTAGGTAGCAAAATGGCATGGAAATTCTCAGTGCCAGGCAGAAAAACAAGTGCCACATACTACGTGGTATGTTGGAAGCATGCATCACGATGAGGCTTTTACAAGCCTGGTAATGACAAAGTTTGACCAAACTGTGGGAGGCAGTGGAAGACAGAAGTGCCTGGCGTGCTCTGGTCCATGGGGTCACGAAGAGTCGGACACGACTAAACGACTAAACGACAACAAAGTGTAAGCTATCCCCCATGTAAAATGATCCTTATGAAGGATGTGAGAATCAGCTTTTTCTTACTGGTGTCATGCATCAGATAACGCAGCTTTGAAAATATCCTGTCTTTTTGAGATGTTGTCAAAACTTTCTCCTGTCTTGCCTTTTTTATTTTTTTAAAAAAATCTTTCCTAGAGCTAATCTTTATGCCCTGATCTCACTATTCCCAGCCTCCCTTCATCTTCTGCAGAAAAGACGCCAGAAAAGAAATATGATTTTTGACGCTAGGCGGGCCAACCGTGCCTGTTTAGAGCACCTAGCCTGTGCCCTGCTTTGTTTTTCTGTGTGTATGTATATCCCGAGTACAAAAGATGCCGATGCCTGTGGCAAACAAATCTCATTCACTTCTTAGAAGCTTATTTCCTTGCCTGATCCTTACACAAAATGGTAAATTAATAGGAATTTTCCATATTTTCATGCCACTTGGCAGCTTGATTATTTAAGTGCTTACTCGGTGCATTGAAAAAGAAACCCTAATCACTCCTTCAAAGTACATGGCTCCACACAAGGCTTCCCATGTCTCAAAATACAGAAGGATCATCATCACCATCATAATAGCGTGGCAGCTGTGCTTTCTGCTAGCCAGGAAAGTTAGTCCTGTATATAGCAGACACACCTCAGCTACTGTCTGCCATCTGCCTAGTTAGCAGGCAGACAGCCACAGGAGGAGACAGAGACAGCTGCTCCCAACAATGCAGAAAACATCAGTACTTCCTTAAAGGCTCTGGCAATGTGGATAAACAATTTCGGCAGAAAGAATATTCAAAATTGCTGCAGATTTTCTCCCTGCAACTGTTATTATGCATTGCACCACAACAAGATGATTATGTTCAGTGGAAAGCGATTTTTATTCAGCAACTGTTAAAAGAGTTCTGCACAGGCGCATTCTTTCTTTTTAAACAGAGTGCCAGATAACAAGTCTAAAGGACCATTGTCCTGGACAAAAAGCATTCATTCCATGCTAAAATAATAAAGGGATGTTCTTTTTCCTTTTTTAAATGAAATACACAGCTATTATGGACCAATTCAGCACTGCTTCTTCAGACCCGATGATCAACATTAAGAAAATACAAGGAAACCTCCTGATTTCAGAGACGGGGAAGCTCTCTAGATGTCATTGGACTCCCAACTCACTTTTGGCCATGCAGGCTGGAAGGGAGTCTGGTGGGAATTGGAGTCCAACACCATCTGAAGTTCCACAGGCTCTCCATCCCTGGTCTGTTTTGAGAAGGGAATTGCAAACATTGCCCTCCTCTCTGAATATTCACACAGTCCTAGACCTTTCGATGTTTTATTCTTATATGTTCACTGGCAAATCATGAGATCGAGAAGAACCTCTAAGAGGATGGAACATGAAGGCCTACCACCTACCTCTCTTACAACCACCTCCCTTCAACCAGTTTCAATGTGGTCCTCACCTGTTGGTCAGTGGCATAATTACAAGCCTGGGGCTGTTTGGATTTGGATTTGATATCCCACTTTATCACTACCTGAAGGAGTCTCAAAGCGGCTAACATTCTCCTTTCCCTTCCTCCCCCACAACAAACACTCTGTGAGGTGAGTGGGGCTGAGAGACTTCAGAGAAGTGTGACTAGCCCAAGGTCACCCAGCAGCTGCATGTGGAGGAGTGGAGATGCGAACCCGGTTCCCCAGATTACGAGACTACCGCTCTTAACCACTACACCACACTGGCTCCAAGGTATTTGTAAAAGTACTGAAACTGAGCGTCACAAATCTTGGCAAAGCACTTGCTCTGCTCCTCGTCCCACCTACCACCTGCCTCTCTTACAACCACCTCCCTTCAACCAGTTTCAATACTGTCCTCACCTGTCGGTCAGTGGCGTAATTACAAGCCTGGGGCTGTTTCCAAGGTATTCGTAAAAGTACTGAAACTGAGCGTCACAAATGTTGACGAAGCACTTGCTCTGCTCTTCCTCCCACCTGTGGCGCAACTGCGATAGCCAAGTAAACGCCTGTCCATTGGAAACCTGAAAAGAGGAAGAGAGCAACAGGTTAACAGATGTTTCCGGAAACAGCCCAAAGAGTAAGGAGAGAAAAGGGCAGTCTGGACTGCAGCCTTTCTGGCCGCAGTTGCTTCTTGCGCTGGCTGAACATAATCCGCTTTTGAAACTCCCCTGAATTTCAAAAGCAGCTTATCAAGTGCAGGGCTGCTATATAAGAGCAAGGGGCAAAGGGATCCTACTGCCCCCACAGAGTTCCCTGCGTGGAGCCCAGTGGCCTATAGTTTAATGTAGAGATAAAGGGGCCTCTAAGCTCCTTGGCCTCACACTTGAAGCTTAAGTAGGACCCAGCCACCAACAGAAGAAAACAAAACACGCTTTGCATACGTTTATTGGGCACAGCTATTCAATTTACCTCTTGAAACCATCAGTTGGTTCTGCAAAGGGCAAACCATTGACAAAGCTCAGCTACTTTTCTCCATTTCTTATATTCCTTCCTTAAAGACAAGCTACACAGAATATATATTGCCCTCAACAAGAGCTCAAATGCTTAGCACCTTGCATTGCAGTAGCCTAAACCACAAGAGCAGTGTTTCTCAACCTGTGGGTCCCCAGATGTTGTTGGACTACAACTCCCATCATTCCTAGCCAGCATGACCAGTGGTCAGGGATGATGGGAGTTGTAGTCCAACAATATCTGGGCACCCACAGGTTGAGAACCACTGCACTAGAGCCCTGTTCAAGCCCTGTGAAAAATGGAGAAGAGTGTGGGGACTCAGTTTGTACTAACAAACTCTATGGAAGATTTAACATTCCCCGCAAATACACCCTCCATGGAGAACTGGGTTAGGACCATAGGGTGCTGCCATATCCCAAGTCAGAAACATTGGTCCATCTAGCTCAGTCCTGACTGGCAATGGCACTCCAGGGTCTTCCTCAGTCCTGCTTCCCCTCTGCTATTGTTGCCTCTTCACCTACCTAAGCAGTGAAAAGAGCATGGAAGAGGAAGGGAAGCTGCTACTTCCCTTGCTTTCTCCCTCTGGGCAGTGTTGCAGATTGGGTCAGAGGGATAGTGGAAAGTAGTTACAGAAGGGAACCAAGGGAGATGGGGAAGGGCACTGGCAAGACATTTGTTCCCTGGGGAGAAGGGCAATATGATTCCGCCTCCATTCCATGTACAATAGCATAGACTGACAGTAGAATCTTACTTCAACACTGGCAATAGGGCAGAGATCTCCATCACACTAGAGGATGGCAGGCTAGCTTAGGAGGCCCAGAGAAGATTGCATGGAAGGTAATAAAGGTAAAGGACCCCTGGACGGTGAAACCAGTCAAAGGCAGCTATGGGGTGCGGCGCTCATCTTGCTTCAGGCTGAGGGAGCCGGCGTTTGTCCGCAGACAGCTTTCTGGGTCATGTGGACACCATGACTAAACCGCTTCTGGCACAACAGAACACCGTGATGAGTGCCAGAGCGCATGGAAACACTGTTTACCTTCCCACCGCAGTGCTACCTATTTATCTACAGTGGTACCTCGGGTTAAGTACTTAATTCGTTCTGGAGGTCCGTTCTTAACCTGAAACTGTTCTTAACCTGAAGCACCACTTTAGCTAATGGGGCCTCCTGCTGCTGCTGCGCCGCTGCTGTGCGATTTCTGTTCTCATCCTGAAGCAAAGTTCTTAACCCGAGGTATTATTTCAGGGTTAGCGGAGTCTGTAACCTGAAGCGTATGTAACCCGAGGTACCACTGTGTACTTGCACTGGCGTGCTTTCGAACTGCTAGGTTGGCAGAAGCTGGGACAGAGCAACGGGAGCTCACTCCGTCAAACTGCCAACCTTCCAATCAGCAAGCCCAAGAGGCTCAGTGGTTTAGACCACAGTGCCACCCAGTCCCTATAAGAAGCTGCATGGTACATGCCCCTCCCTCCGGTCTCTACTTCTCTCAGCATCTGCTGCCTGAAGAAGCTGCATCACTCTGCCTAGTAAGAGAGCCAGTCCTAAGAGCAGCCTACTGAGAGTATCTTTCTCACCCACCTCCCTAAAAAAGAAAACCCAAAGCTGTAATTGCCTTCTGCATGCAAGACATGAGCTTTACCACTAAGCTGTTGGTACACAGAGCATACACCCATTTTGAATGAGGCCTAGAAGGAGCTTTTAAGTTATCATTGACGTCTTGCCAGGTGGGGGGTGGGCAGCCAACAATGCACTAAAAGAAGAGAAGAGAAAGTACTCTGCCAAATTAATATCCAATCATAGTATTTTATACAATTTAAATCGCAAAGCCAGCTGGAATAAATGCACATTTTCATGGTAACATTTAACAGGTCTGGGACAGATCACTGAGAACCTGCTGTCACTTTATAGCATACATTTTTAATAAGACACTTTAAACATTTGGACAAACACACACATATCTATATATATTTAAATAGCATTTTTTCAACTGGTAAATGCAATTATCTTCAGTCCTGAATCGAAAGAAAAAGGACAGAAATTGACTGGATCAAAATATTCTGTCATCATTATACATAAGCAACCCGAAATCTTTTCAACAAATGAAATTATTCTTTATCTTATGCTTTTAAAAATGCATTAGGGTAATTGCTCTGCAACAAATTACCTTCTGTGCTATAAGCTTGGCTACAACATCTCTAGCATGTACATCAATTGTGCATATTGTCATGATCTTCTGACGATCTCCAGGGGTGAGTTCCCCTAACAGCATGTTTATAAGGGCATTCAGTTGAGCAATCTGCAAAATAATTATATTTCAATGGAGATATTACACTGTGAAGGGAAAAAAACCTATTATATGTCAAGTGCTAAATGGAGCAGTTCTGGTAGCAAGGCATACTTATTGGTGCTTTTAATCAACGCAAATAACTTTTGCAAACTAATAGTGGTATTGTTTTCTGGTAATTGTAATTTGCTTCCTTAATAACAAAGATACACTTTTCAGATAGTAGCCATTACTTTTATTCCAATATGAATTAAATACTGGTGGGCAGACTCATTTGTACTGCATTTGCTTTCGTGTTCAGTGTGATGGAATTATTAAGAGGTTGAAATGCAGCACGTATCATACGGCATTTTAGAAAAACAATCCGTATTATCCAAACGGTGCTTTGTTATTTAAACTCCTTTATCAAAATTAAGAGACGGGGAGAGGATTGTGTTCCTTTATTCTGCTGCATTAGGAGTACAATCATATGCTTAAGATCTGAAGGCTGAGGTGCTGTAGAATTGGGCAGAAGCCTATCATGTCAATGGAATGCCAACTCCTGTGTAGGAAAAAGGGAGAAATTATATCCAGTTTGCATTTAAAGGTGAACAAATGTGTCTGATGACTGTCTGCTACTACGAGTGGCTGTGGTGGTGGTGGTTAGGGAACTGTTCTATATTGTCTGCACTGTGGCTTCGAGTCCAGGAAGTCCCTCTCCTTTGCAGGCATGGGAAAGGTGAGTGGGACCATCTCTCCTATCCCTCTGGTAAGGCTTAAACCCCCCTCTCCTGCTTCCTAGTCACATGCCCATTGCAGAGCACTAGACAATGGCTGCTATCAGGGTGTATCTGCCGTTGTTGCATATCCTTGGCGACTAGGCAAAAGGCTCCCTCTCACTCCCCGGGTGACTCTGGAACCCTTGTTGTTAGAAGGGCTGTGTATGCTCTATGCCAGGGGTCGGCAAACTATGGTCCACAGGCTGAATGAGGCCCGCAAGGGTCGTTAACCCGGCCCGGCCACTGTCTGAGCTCCCTGGGGGAAAAGACAAGAAAGAGAGAATCCGCTGCTCGTTCTCACGCAAAGTCCTCCTTCAGGAGGTGCAGGAGGAGGAAAAGGAGGAGGCGGAGATGCCGCTGGCGGGAAAAGAGGACGGGGGGAGGAGGTGAGAGATTTATGGGGTGACAGAAAAGAGAGAGGGTGGGGAGAACAGGCAGGAGCGCTCCCCGCTGGCTGTGCAGTGGTGATCTGGCCTCTGGAGACCTTCCTGCAGTCTGGAGCTTGCCCCACCACCGGCACGGCAGCGAGTCAGCCACCGGTGCCAGCGGGAGGGCCCCCATCACACCCCCAAAGTGTGATGGCAGCAGGAGGCCCAGGAGGTCACAACGAAGCACCAAACCCAGGAAGGGACCCCCCCATCCAAACAATGACTATCATCAGTGCAGGTAAGATTTTTTTTTAAATTTCAAATTTTTATCATCCACAATACTGTCTGGCCTGCCTGGTGCTCTTGCATGGAACGTGTCCTTTTAAAATGCATCTGTGCATTATTTGTGGGGCCCTCCTGGTGTGCATAGGAATTCATTCATTCCCCCCCCAAAAAAAATATAGTCCAGCCCCCCCCCATGGTCTGAGGGACAGTGGACCGGCCCCCTGCTGAAAAAGTTTGCCGACCCCTGCTCTATGCAGCCCCACAGAGCAGGGAGGCTGTGTTTTATGCCTTCTTCTTCCCCTTCTGTGTTTGTGTGGTTTATCAGATAGTGAGGAGGAGAAGCCATAAGTGGATGTGAACTCCCGCTTGGAAAGGACACCTGGGATCTGCTCCACCTCCAGCCACTGAGATCTTTTGATGGAGCCCACTTTTATTCATGTATTTGTTGAAAGGAACTTGAATACTACTGAATATTTCGCAAATTCAGCGGTCCCTCATGACTAGTGTGGCAGGCCATCCCCTGTGGAGCTTGCAGCCAACAGCATACTGACATGCTTTGTTTGTATTGATGCCCTTGTAGTATTGTTTTTATGCGTGCACTGCCATATTCATTTTTGTGTGTGTGTGCCATAAATATTTATAATAATAATAATAATAATAAGAAGAAGAAGAAGAAGAAGAAGAAGAAGAAGAAGAAGAAGAAGTGCTGGAGGAAACTCTTGAGAGTCCTATGGACTGCAAGAAGATCAAACCTCTCCATTCTGAAGGAAATCAGCCCTGAGTGCTCACTGGAAGGACAGATCCTAAAGCTGAGGCTCCAATACTTTGGCCACCTCATGAGAAGAGAAGACTCCCTGGAAAAGACCCTGATGTTGGGGAAGATGGAGGGCACAAGGAGAAGGGGGCGATAGAGGACGAGATGGTTGCATAGTGTTCTTGAAGCTACCAGCATGAGTTTGACCAAACTGCGGGAGGCAGTGGAAGACAGGAGTGCCTGGCGTGCTCTGGTCCATGGGGTCACGAAGAGTCGGACACGACTAAACAACTAAACAACAACAACAATAAACTGTCAGCAGCAAAGGCTATTTCTGGGGCTGATGCTGGGACATTTGTGTTGCAAGCTGTGGGTTTTGTGGCACGTTACACATGCTCCCCTTTCGAGGGCTATTGCACTTGCCTGTTTGCGATTGTAATCTTTCAAGGCCGTTTCAAAGCCTTCCTCGAGCCGGTCAAAAGCCATTCTGACATCAGCTGCCCACCAGATTTGACTGCTGATTAACGCCACTTGGGCCGGGAAGTCAAACAGCCACTGGTCTCGGGACTTATCCTCGTAGGCTGCCACAGCTTCCATTATCTTCTGCTTGACTGTCCTGTGCATGGCCTCCTCTAAGGAGCTTAACCAGCATTCTGCCTGAAGCATGTAGACAGGTACACTGATATTATGGAGTCAAGCAGTAGAAAAGCCCACTTCTTTTTAACGTGCTTTCGTGCCATAGCTGTCAACTTACATATTTGAAAATAAGGGTCCAGCAGCCTCGAAAATAAGGGATCAGCAGCCAAAATAAGGGATTTTAGTCAACAGCAGCCAAACGAAGCCTCAAGCGGTGGTTCCCACAGCGCAGCAACCCGGCAAAGGGGATGCAGCAGGGAAAACCACCGTCACCTCTCTGCTGGGAAGCGCTGAGCAAAGGCAAGTCCCCAGGTAATGCGGCCGATTTGATTGGCACAAGGCATGCAAGCTCCACCCCCCAGTCGTTCTTAGACTCCTTATTGGGTGAGCAACGCAGCCAAGCAACACAGTTGGAGTCTCCCTCCTCCCTGGCCGGTAGGGAGGGAGGGAGGGAGAGGAGCTGCTTCCTTTGAAACCCGGGAAATTTATGGGACATCATCAATCAGGGACAGAAGTGGGAAACGACGCTGGGATAAGGGAGTTTCCCTCCAAATAAGGGACGGTTGACAGCTATGTTTTGTGCCTTTTTCATACAACGTACACAGCCAAAGGAATAGAAGGGAAATCATTCATTCAGATATATCCTTAGCCTCAGTAATTCTTGCATGCCCCCCCCATTCACTCCCCCTTTGCTTGACAATAGGGGGAGCTCCTCTCCAATTCTGAGGTTCTAGGACTCTGTGCTTTTAGGTGGTGCCTATCAATGACCTTTCACACAAGGTCCTGTTTTTTGGAATGCCAAAGGCTGAGTGAGATTGCAAGTTCCCCTGCTTTCCTTGGACCTAGACTTCCAAAAGCCCTTAAAGAGATGCAGGAAGAGGCTGCTGGCAGACTGATCAACACAGTACAGCGGTACCTCGGGTTAAGTACTTAATTCGTTCCGGAGGTCCGTTCTTAACCTGAAACTGTTCTTAACCTGAAGCACCACTTTAGCTAATGGGGCCTCCCACTGCTGCCATGCGATTTCTGTTCTCATCCTGAAGCAAAGTTCTTAACCCAAGGTACTGTTTCTGCGTTAGCAGAGTCTGTAACCTGAAGCATCTGTAACCCGAGGTACCACTGTATTAAAAACATATATATGTATTTTAATTGGTTTTCACATATTACTTTACAATACCGATGTACCAAAGCCAACACCATTTCCTCCCCATCCCCCCATACATTTACATTTCTATTTCCTCAATCTATCATATTATTCTTTTCTCCTTCCTCCCACTTCCCTCTGCCCCCACTCGATTTCCTCCACATTATACAATTTACAATAATATTTGCATTCTACAACCTTCTCAAATCATCTATATATTCTTATTATCTTTCCTTACGAATTTTTCTTCCAACCATGTATTAAAAACATATTGGCTATGCTTCCCAAGTGCTTCTGACCTTCCTTTTATTTTATTTTATTTTAAAAATAAAATAAAATACATAAACAAAACAAAACAAAACAAAATAAAATACTTGATGTGCACTGACTTGCTGTGCACTTTGCTAAGCTAATTGTTCTCAGCTCCAGATCCACATATGATACCCTTCTCCTGGCTTGCTCTCTGCCTCTGGATTTACCTGCCCCTTGCAGAAACAGGGCTCCGAGAAGACCACAAACTCTCCTTCTCTGCTGTACATCCCTATGGCCATTTGTATTTCAGTGTTTGTGTCCTCTTCAAATTTAAGGTCGGCCACATTGTCAAAGAGCTTCACCAAGTGCCTTGTAATCTGTTGACCAGGGTTACAAAGTTAATAATGTTATGGCTTCAGTTTGCTGCCATCAAGAATTAGAAAAGCAAACAATGTCAGTGGGAGAAAAAGAAAAATACCTGCTTGGGATGCGTTCCTTTAGAGATGATTTCTAACAAATCCACTGCAGAGACAAAATAGAATCTTGGAAAGGTGAGTCTCTTGGCATCTAAGTAATCTGCTAAGGATTTCTCACAAAGTGTGAGCCTGAAAAACGAAGTCCACAAATGTAAAAGAAAGAAAGAAAATGATTTCTAACATAAATTAGAATTGCCAGTGAGGTAGTCACTGGAGTCAAATACAGTGGTACCTCTGGATGCGAACGGGATCTGTTCCAGAGCCCCATTCGCATCCTGAAGTAAACATAAGATGCGACTGCACGTCTGCGGGTCACGTTTCGCTGCTTCTGTGCATGTGCGTGACGTCATTTTGAGCATCTGTTCATGCGCGAGCGGCAAAACCCGAAAGTAACACGCTCCATTACTTCCGGGTTGCAGCGGAGCGCAACCCAAAATACTTAACTTGAAGCTACTTCAACCCGAGGTATGACTGTACCCATAATCTATCTTGCAGAAGATAAATTGCTGGCAGATCACTGAGTGGTTTGCAGTAGATCAGCAAGGGTTTTGATTTTCAATTATAGCAACAAATATTCTCCCCTCCTTCCCAGAAAAAGGGCTTTTAGAACCCTGTTCAGATGTATACTTCCATAAGTAAGCCTTAGATCCATTTAAGTCAAACCTTTGTTGAAGAACTTCCAGTTTTCCAAGTAATCCCATCTGGTTTGTTACTTCTATGACTTTTTTTGCCTTCACCACCTCAGCCATAAGTTCCTGAACAACCAAGAGGGAGGAAAAGCAGAAGGAAATGAAAATAATATTTCAAAGTGGGATGGAGCTTCTTTTTGAGAGTCAACAGGGCATTTCAAGTGTTGCATTTGCATAGGGGAGAGGGTAAAAATCTCTGCTCAGCCATGAATGTGAATTTAAGACAATCTGGCTAAGTCATATTTAGTCTGAAAAAATATGTCTGTTAGAATTACCGGATGTCAGGGGCTCAGGAACAGAGGCACAGGGGAGGGAGGAAATGGAGAGCGAAGGGGAAGAATCTGAGGGCAGCGTAGGGGAGTATGACAGTGACCCGAGAGATTCCATGAGCTTCTCCAGCGAATCGGAAGATTACCAGAAGGAGGCGCCGATGGTCAGGGCAAGGGGGGTCCCAGGGGGGACACACCAGAAACAAGGGGCAAGCGGGGACTCCCAAAGCAGCAGCGGGAGATCAGGACCAGAGCGTAGTGGGGGGGAAGAGTCCCATGTGTCAGGGCCAGCGTCTCCTCCAGCAGGGAGAGAAGATGAGTCAGGGCTGACCACGTCTCTATCGGAGAGTGGGGGAACGGAGGGGAGGTCAGGTCCAGCTAGCCCCCCCGAAGGGGGAAGCAGTGACAGGAGCAGTGTAATGGTCAGGAGGAAGGTTGCCGGCTGGGCGCGTGCACCAAGTTCGAATGTACAGGCGTGTGGGACAGCAGAAAACCCGGATTGGGAACCAGGTCCTAAAGCCCGCCAGAGGCAGGGGGTAGACTCAGGGGACTCAGCGTCAGAAGAGTCTAGGAAGGGCAAGACCCCAGCGGACAGGCAGAACCAGAGGAGGAAAAAGCAAAGGAAGAGGTGGAGCAAGGCCAGAGTCTTAAACTGGTGTCTGGGGGGAGGAGATTCAGACGGAGCTTCAGCGGTCTAGAGTTTCAGACGTAGAGCTGCGCGCTGCGGCTGTGAAAGCGAAACTGAACTTCAATAAAGACTTTTGTATATAACAACGAACCGGCGTTGGTCCTTTGTGAGCTGGGACCTCGGGCAGCTCTGACACCTGCTTTATGTGGTTAATTGTGAGAAAGGATCTGGGCAAAGAGGTTGAATAATAGTAGTAGTAAGTGATGCCAATAAAGGTATTTGATTTGATTTAGTAATAGTAGTAGTAGTAATTGGTTCCAAGGTGGGATGCAAAAAATAATAATAATAATTCAGAATTTTAAAGTAATTAAAACAAATTACCATCATAGGACTAGAGTGGGTACAAAACACACACATCTCAAGTGTGAGAGGCCAGGGTAAAGGTAAAGGTAAAGGGACCCCTGACCATTAGGTCCAGTCGTGACCGATTCTGGGGTTGCGGCGCTCATCTCGCTTTAATGGCTGAGGGAGCCGGCGTACAGCTTCCAGGCCATGTGGCCAGTATGACTAAGCTGCTTCTGGCGAACCAGAGCAGTGCACGGAAATGCCGTTTACCTTCCCGCCGGAGCGGTGCCTATTTATCTACTTGAACTTTGACGTGCTTTTGAACTGCTAGGTTGGCAGGAGCAGGGACCGAGCAACGGGAGCTCACCCCGTCGCGGGGATTCGAACCGCCGATCTTCTGATCGGCAAGTCCTAGGCTCTGTGGTTTAACCTACAGCGCCACCCGCGTCCCAGAGAGGCCAGGGTAAAGAGATGCATATTCAGCATTCAACTTCATTATACAGTAGTTTATTATTATAATAGTAACACAGCTTTGAAGACGGTCTTTAAGCTGTCACCAGATCAACATGACTACCCCTTGGAATTTGTATCTATGTAAGAAACGTGTCACATTAAAAACTTGAAACAAAAGCTAGTTCTGTCCATTATACAAAAGTATTTCTGCACAACTGCTTGAAAGTGACTCTTGATGACCAAATGTGACCAGATGAGTGACAATTCAATAGCCTCTAAAAATTCAGCAGCTATAGAGTTTAAGGGAGATAAGAATTGCAGGCTTCTGGTTCCGGTCTGCCTTAATGGCGGCAGCCCCCATAGCAGCGGGAGAGTGTAGGCGATGGAAAAACAAGGATGATAGAGGGTAAATCATTATTGCAAATTCCCCCGGGGAGGGGGGCAGAACAGGCTTCACTCGCAGTCTGTCTCATTACCTGGTTCTCGCTCTGACATGGAATGCGGGGGCCAGGGAGGCGCTGAGTGCAAAAGCACTTTGCCTGGCGAATACCCTCCTACACCACCATTAAGAAGCAGAGGTTCCCCTGTTAATTAGAGCTTAATTGGACTAAAGTATATGTGCATGCCAGAAGAGATGAATTACAAACTGCAGAACAAACCAACTGCGAGGACTTTAAGGTTTGAATTTGAGATAAGTCTTCATTCTTTTCTCTCTCACATAGTTTATGGAGAAGGAAAGATTGAGATGTTTGTTCATACCTTGAAATCCTTATCAATCCCCTCAAATCTTTTAGCATCTTCTGAAAGCTGCTTCCGTATATCCTCAGAATTGGTGAAAATACTCTGGAGATGAGCCCAGGTTTGCTGCACTTCCAGCCACAGTGAAATTACCATGTCTGCTACCATTAAGATCTTTTGCCAGCTACTGACCTCCACCAGGAAATATTCCACATATTTACTCATCAGGATGTTCTGAAGCAGCACCTGCAACAATATTTGAATACAGCCATGTACGGTATTTATTAATTTGCAATTTATATTTATTATTTGCCTCTTAAAATGATTTAACTAGGTTCTATAATATATATCAAATATAAACAAGGGCAGGATCTACATTGATCTGTAAAAATGTTATTAAATGTGACATTATATAAATCTCAATGCAATTTTCCTCTGTTGAGGGCTCGCTGCTCTACAGCGCCCTCTGGTGTCACATTTTAATACCACATTTCTAATGTTATAAATGACCAACGTACATCCAAGGTTAAGACTAGGAGTGAATGAGTCTGTCAGTTTTGTTTTCTCTCTGCTTCTCATTTTTCAAAGTTTACTATTTGCCCCATTTCCACATTTAAGAAGTCCACATGGAAATTAATAGATTTTAATGCGCATTTCTCCCAATGTATGTATTTTGTGCGCAATTTTGTCTAATAATACACACACCCACAAATATTTTTTGCTAATAAACTGTAGTTTTGTAGATAATATTCACTTTCTGGTGGGAGAACTACAGGACAAAATTCAGAAAGGTGAACCTTTGGAATGTTAGTTGTGATTCAGTTCACTTACCGATTCAGGAAATTTTGCATTGAAACATTATTTCCTCCCATCCCTAATTTAAACAATGAGCATCATTTGGGTTACATTCCTCTTGCCACTCTTCCCAGAGGACAACCAAGATGGTTTTAGTGACAAAACCAGGCCTGAACTCCAACTGAAATGGATTTAGAAAATCAGTGTCCTCCATGGGTAACTAGGCCCAGTTCCCTAAGTCTGCAAGTCATCCTCTTCCTGCTAGAATGACAAGCAAAAACATTGTCACACGATCATGACCGAACCCCAAGTCCATCTGCCAGAGTCCAAATTACTGAAATTCATCCAACAATATGGGACCAGACAGCATAATGGCCATCTCCACAGATGAACTGCAACAACTGTGGAATCTAAGTTGTGGTGGATGCAAACAATTGTACCCTCAAAATGACTCTTACGTGTGTCATAACATGCCACTGAGGGCTCTGCTACACCATCCAAAGGGCCAGAGCTTAAGAGGCCTCAAACCACTTAGGAAAGGTCCACTGGGAAATACTGAGAGGATGCAATGGTGGCTAGTGGAAAAGAATTGATTCTTCAGCACCATAACTGCTGTGGAACAAGGCTTGAAAATGAGTTTTCCTCCACTTGTATTCTAGTTGCCTCTCAACTCCTTTCATTGTCCTCAACTTGCCCTGCACCAAAGAATTGTATTGCCTCTGCCTAGCAGTGGAAAACGCCAAGGAACAATTAACAATTGCCCAGATCACCCTACATTTCACAACCATGCCAGCACAGGAATCTCACAAAGCTCTTTAGAATCCACCAGCCTCTGTAGGGATGGCCTGTCTTAACAGATCCCTCGCCCTGCAGAAGGAACAAACTGACACAAGTCAAAAACTCAGCAAGAAGTCATCTGACTATGACAAAGGAGGAGTTGCAAAAAACCCACTTTAGACGTGCTTCTTGTCTTGGGCTGGTGATATATTGGGATAGTCCTATGCTAGTCATGGCAGCCAAACACCCCATATCCAAGTGGTCTCAGCATAAACACTGAGATTCCCCCAAGACAATCGCCCTGGGACTCCTCAGCAACGATACCACTTCAATCAGCTCAGACTGGGAGACTGATGAGCAGTTGAGTGAGAAGAATCCCCAGCACATTCTGCTAACACAGACAGTCCAGATCAGCACATAAACAGACCAGGAGCCTGGAGACAGAGAGAGAGAATTTTTATACAACATACCCTCCAGCCTGTTCTGGTGCTGAACTGAGTGCCAGGAGGGCATAATAGGAAAGACGGACTCCTCTGAGCTCTTCAGTACTTACATGCTTATTTTAGCTACTATGATTATGAAGAAAAGTGGGACCTGCAACCATTACTGTAGTGCGAAGTATTCCCGTTCAGTGTCCTGGTCAGCCATACCCATCTCCACAATATTCTACAGTGGTACCTTGACTGTCGAATGGCTTGGTTCACGAACGCCACAAACCCGGAAGTGAGAGTTCCAGTTTGTGAACATTTTTTGGAAGTCGAACGTCCAGCACAGATTCCACAGCTTCTGATTGAGTGCAGGAAGCTCCTGCAGCCAATCAGAAGCCGCCCCTTGGTTTTCAAACCATTTCGGGAGTCGAACGGACTCCCAGAATGGATTAAGTTCGACAGCTAAGGTACCACTGTATTCTATTTCCCCTCCCACATGGTTTATCATTCCTTTTCCCCAAGTCAGCCAGAATTTTATGGTCACTCATTAGGTTATTTTTTTTGGGGGGGGGGGGAGAAGTGTCTCCCCTTATATTTTTTTCTAAGGATTCTTTTTTGTAAGCATCAGCAGTCATGCCTGAACATCAGAATTTCTTTTTTCCTGAAGCATTTGCAAGCACTCCACTTAACTAGTGTGTGCTTAGTTTACTGAAGTCAACCTGTCAATAACTTGACACAGTAAAGTAGTGACTCAGCATTTAATTACTGCCAGTTTTCTCAACCCATGGCATCATTTTTTTTGCAGCTACCTCAGTGACAGCCTCATAAAAGTCATTCTTGTGAACGGGTCCAGAATGCAATTTGCATCAATCAGTTCAATGAGAACACATTGTGGTTGTGCTTTTTTAATAGCCCTGCAGTACCTATGAACTGCCATTGATTCTAATCAGTGCATTATTTTCTGGGGGGACGCAGGGGTACGCATACCCCTAAACATTTTGTGAATCGTTGAGGGGCAGTATTTCAATATGAATAGGACAATGAGAGTACCTCTAAACATTTTTTAAGGGGGAAAGCACTGATTCTAATGATTCAAAAGAAATGGAAAGCTTGAGCAAATTGGTTTTTTTCACAGCCAGTGGAAAATCACCACAGTATGTGCCTGCCATATCTGAACGGAGAGTTTATTTCAGAGATCAGGGGACATCACAGAGAAAGCCCTCCTCTAAGTTGCCGCCGGACGAACACCTGAAGCATAAGTAATAGTTCTGGGTACAGACCAACCAAGCTGGAATGTGTACAAATTATTGCCAGTTTCTGTTTACCTATAAATGTTGTCATCACAGATTGTCTAAGTGTACCAATTAGACTAGAATATTTTGTTTGTTTGTTTTAAAAGCTTTCCCTACCCCCTTCTCCCTCTGAATAGCACTTTTGATTGTGTTTCATTGCGTTTTTTAATTGTTTTTCAATTTGACTCAAGATTTTGAAAAGGCAGGATATATAAAGAGATTTTAAACTCCTGAGAGATCAATTTCATGTTTAGTACCTCCCAAAAGAAATGCCATCAAAAAGATGTTGAAAAGTGTGGTGGACCCGATAGAACCAGAGAACAAGAACCAATCATTCATGTAGGACATGGGTAGGCAAACTAAGGCCCGGGGGCCGGATCCGGCCCAATCACCTTCTAAATCTGGCCTGCGGACGGTCCGGGAATCAGTGTGTTTTTACATGAGTAGAATGTGCCCTTTTATTTAAAATGCATCTCTGGGTTATTTGTGGGGCCTGCCTGGTGTTTTTACATGAGTAGAATGTGTGTTTTTATTTAAAATGCAATTCTGGGTTATTTGTGGGGCATAGGAATTCGTTCATTCCCCCCCAAAAAATATAGTCCGGCCCCCCACAAGGTCTGAGGGACAGTGAACTGGCCCCCTGCTGAAAAAGTTTGCTGACCCCTGCTGTAGGATGTGTGGTGCCAAGTGTAGCACTATGATCTCTTGCAGATAATATGCATTCATAAAGATCCACTGCATTTTTAAAATTTGTTTTGACTTGACAAAAATTAAAAACTCTGGAAAATCAGGAGGGTTGTGATGTGGGTTAAAACAATTTAATATCTAATATAAAAAAAACTATTTGCGTTGTTTTGTATGTATTCTTAAAAAGTGCATGGAAATATTAGAAGGCATTGTTTCTGTTTAAATGAACTCTCACGGGATCCCATCCAGCGACTTACAATCACGCTAATGTGGTGGGTTCACCCACAGAACTTCGAAGTCTTCCCTGAGATGCTGGAGGGAGCAGCTCACTGCAACACTGATCTCTTGCTCATGCCTATTGTTTGGAACAATAACGGGTTATGTACTTTGCGTTCGACACAATACATCGACTGCTTCTGGGAAATAAGGGCTAGAATTGAAAAGGCCACACACACAAAGTTCTGCATGGGCCTCCAAAATGCTCAGAGAGTTGGATTAATGACTCTAAATAGTTGGCAGGCATGCTACATAATGCCTTGGAGAAAACATTCAGAGCAAGCCATCACCTGGTTGTCTTCTAGTGTTTCTATAAGGTTTTCATCGGATTTCAACAATGGCGTGCCTGTGCTGTGATGTTCTTCATAGGAGAAATCCATAACACCCCATGTCTGATTGATTTCCATGAGTGCCTATGGAAAAAGAAAACAGATCGGTTCCACGAGTGCAGCCCTGGTTCTGTTAACACTATATGCACATCACGCCCCTGACTTCAGTGTCATTAGGACGGTTGACTATTTCCTACGAAAGCAGCTGTTACTTATAATACATTAACTGTGGCCTACTTTTTCTATTGCCATTTCTTTCACAGCTTTATCCACAATATGTTTCACTTCATCTTCTACCCTGTGGAGCTGGAGAGCTAAAAGGTCCCCTAGTGTAGTGTCTTCGTTCATGACAAAGCAGACCTGGGAAACGAAATTGAAAAGAAAAGTCATTTGCAGCTCAGGAAAAGACATGGCATTTGTGTGCACACAGCTCCAGTGTACGAAGCCAAAAAGCTATACCCCTGTCGCAGCCATAAGTTGTTGCCAGTGTCTTTTCCGAACGGCAGGGTTCTGAAGTTCATTCACTGCTCTCAAGGAGGTTAACAAATTCTTAACTGTTGACTCTAATCCCATGTATACATGCCAAGCACGTATTCCTTTATCCAAAGTCTTCATGTCCTGTGTGGTACAGAAACCGTGAAAAGCAAGCAAGCAATGGGAGACAGATGTAAAACACAAAGTTGCTTTCAGAAACTAAATGCTTAATCCAGGCATAGGCAAACTCGGCCCTCCAGATGTTTTGAGACTACAATTCCCATCATCGCTTTACCACTGGTACTGTTAGCTAGGGATGATGGGAGTTGTAGTCCGAAAACATCTGGCGAACCGAGTTTGCCTATGCCTGGATTAAGCTTTCAGTAGGCCAGATATCGTCCAAATGTAACACTTTGGGGAGGCATGTATTGCACAATGAAGTTCCTTTGCAACTGCAGTGCTTCCTACTAGAGATTTGTTCAATTGACCAAACAGGGGGTGCTCAGTGCATTGGGGGTTGAGATCAGAGGTGCCATCACTTCACATCCAGTTCTGCATTTGGCCTCAAACAATGAGGGGCACCCTGGCTCCCTAAAAATAAACACTGAGAGGGCCCAAAGAGCATTGGCCCCCAGACAGGCATCTATGGCTGAGATTGTGTCCATTGCTCCTGTCCCCTCATCATTCACAGATTGTCCAGCTTTTCCACAGAGAGCCTGCATGCAGACAAAATGAACGCACATAGCCGTTGGTCCTGCAATCTCTACCCAGCAAAAATGCAGAGACAGTTCTGTGCAGGGGCAAAGCTTGCACACACATAACTTGTATCTTCATAGGCTGTATGTAAAAGAGCTGTATCAGTGTGTGAGGCCATATGTATTAATTTACAAAGCCATAGATAGATAGATGATAGATAGATAGATAGATAGATAGATAGATAGATAGATGATAGATAGATGGTAGATAGATGATAGATAGATAGAGATAGATGATAGATGATAGATAGATAGATAGATAGATAGATAGATAGATAGATAGATGACAGACAGACAGATAGATAGATGATAACATTTTGTCCGATAGATAGATAATCAGACAAAATAAAATATGATCAATTCATTTAACAGGCAAATTTTATAAGTGTATACCATTTAAATACTTCTCAGTGTTTAATGCAGTGATCCCAAAGAAGGGGCTTCCAATCAAGGCTTAATTTGAGGTTGTTGTTGT
The DNA here is from genome assembly GCF_965112155.1 of Podarcis liolepis. Taxonomy (NCBI): domain Eukaryota; kingdom Metazoa; phylum Chordata; class Lepidosauria; order Squamata; family Lacertidae; genus Podarcis; species Podarcis liolepis. Next base: position 116,309,458 of record NC_139554.1, on the reverse strand, counting down.
TGATAGTAATAATAATAATAATAATAATAATAATAATAATGATACCAGATTTTCCCTAGAAAGGATAAATTGGGATTCAAAGAGAGTGGAGAATGGTGGCTAGCATTTTGATGCCAATGGCATGATGCACACATAGCAAATGAGTGTGGGCTCATTGCATGCATGAGGAGCACTGATCCCACAATCAACGCCTGTCTGGAAGCACCCCATAGCTCAAGACAAAAGGAAAAGAAAGCTATTATCTACTCTGCAAACCTATAAAGCAACTCTACAAACCACTTTCAACTTTCTTGGCTTCCGGCAAAGAAATGTTGAAATCGTAGCATGGTAGGGGTGCTTGTGAATTCTCTGTTACAGCTTGCTAGCCTTGACAGAAGTCAGCCCCTGGGGTTCTCTGAGGGGGAAGGAATTACTGTTAAACCAGTGTAAGTAAGTCTAGCTGAGAGTTCTCATGCCTTTTCTCTGCAGTGCTTCTCAGGCACTGGGCACCACTTCAGTTTGAGAACCAAAAGTTACTGTATACTCTACTGTATGGAAAAGGATTGGTTTGCCAGTTCAGTTAAGTACAGTGCATGTAAATACAATATAGTAATTTGGAGTATTTATCACCTTTGAAAATCTTCTAAGGTCCACATCCATTTGTTCAACATTTATTTGTTTCCATGGAGTTTTCATCCAGTCTTTAATGCTCATCTGTAGATAGGAGGAAAGAAGAATCCCATAACTTTTATTTTTTGCAGCATCTTAGGATGCAAAGAGAGCTTTCAAACTCACCTGTAGGTTCTGTGTATAAATATGTATAATGTACAATGCATACAAAATGATTTTCAAAATCTGAAACCTACTGAGGCTGAAATCTAATCTAAGGAGACATGTATTCTTGATTCTGTGCACTAGAAAATCTTGCTAGCTTTTTAAGGGAGAGAAAACATTGTCCAGAAGATTCATATTCCAAAGGCATTACTTCCCCACAGAAATTCTCTTGCGTTCAACAGAAAGCCCTCTCATCAAAACCTGGAGAGAGGAGGTTGATGTTTTAATCATTTGCTAGAAAGCCTCTCTTCCCCTACTCCAAATTCATTTGTCCGACTTGCTGTCATCAGTCATACTTGGTTAAGAAAAGGAAAATGTATAATCAAAAAGAATTGTTGAAATTCTGTCTGTTCGTTTCCTTGATGTTCATTAAATGTTAAGATCAATGTGCCATTTCGGGTTTCAGTAGCGAGGCAACATTCAAAGGTTTGCCTTAAGATATACCTGAGATTAACAGTGCAGTGTTTTCTCACCAGTCAAGATGGCTTAAATGGGGCTTAGATGGGCTTAAGGTAAAGGTAAAGGGACTCCTGACCATTAGGTCCAGTCGTGACCGACTCTGGGGTTACGGCGCTCATTTCGCTTTTTGGCTGAGGGAGCGGGCGTACAGCTTCCAGGTCATGTGGCCAGCATGACTAAGCCGCTTCTGGCGAACCAGAGCAGCACACGGAAACGCCGTTTACCTTCCCGCCGGAGTGGTACCTATTTATCTACTTGCACTTTGACATGATTTCAAACTGCTAGGTTGGCAGGAGCAGGGACCGAGTAACAGGAGCTCACCCCGTCGCGGGAATGCGAGGCGCCAACCTTCTGATCGGCAAGTCCTAGGCTCTGTGGTTTATCCCACAGCGCCACCCGTGCCCCATCTATGGGCTTAGATGGGACTTGAGTGGGTTCCGGAGTGCAGCCTCAGTTGTAAAACAAAACCAAACAAAAAACATAACCAGTATATTTTAAGTTTTGTTATGACTACATTTCATATTTAACCAGAGCTCTGAAAACTCACATGTATGTGGTTTGAAACTACCTGCTCCCTCCCTAAATGACTCCCTTACGTTATCCTAGAAGAGAGATCTTAAGATCCAACCCAAACTTTCTTTCCATAAATGGAACAGAGTTAATCTTCACCAAAGCGGGCTTTCGCATCTCCCTTTCCTTCTGCAAATCACAGCACCCAGTGAAAGTCTACTCATTGGCAATGGTAGAGATTGATTGAGGTGAAGGGGCTAAAGATGAAGGTGAAATGTGGTGGACATTTCTGCATTTTTGTGAACAGAGGAACACATTAGTGCCAACGCCAAATTATATCTTTCATACAAACTGTTTTTTAGTTCGTTTTTCATCATGGACTACACAGATGGCATGTAGAGTTGATACGCTGGCTCAAGCCTTCCTTGACTCAGTTGTCAACTTAACAACCCCCTATAAACTGATTCTATAGAAATAGCAGCAGCCACAGCTGTACAGGAACATCTGGGCCCTTGTAGTGGTGGACTGCTCAAGCAACAGCTTCATCATTTTCACTTTTACATTGACTGACAGGAATGACAAATTGCCAAAAAATAAAAAATGTAATCATGCTCATTGAAATGTCTGGGTTTCCAAGTTTTCATTCAGATCATTATCTGTACGCTGGTTCCCTCTGCCAGTAAAGCGAGATGAGCGCTGCTACCCCAGAGTCGTCCATGACTGGACCTAAGGGTCAGGGGTCCCTTTACCTTTAAGAAACTGTCAGACTCAGCATCTTATAGTCTTATGTGCTCATAAAATAAAAATTACCAAAGATGGAAGGACAAATGATGAAACAATACACATTTTTTAATGCTTCTTTTCTCCCCCCCCCCCCTTTTAAAGCAAAAATGGACTCCATCAGCGGACTAAGGAAACACATTGCACCGAATTAAATGGTTCCTTTCCTCTGATGGAAGGACTTTTCTATTGTAGAAAGGAACCATTTGCTTCCATCTCAGGTTATGCATTTATATGGAATGTTGTATAGGGAAAGGAAAGGAACATTCTCTCTGAGTTTCTTTTTTCCAGGTTTAGCACCCGTTATTTCCATTCGTGGGTTTTTGTTTTTTTTATGTAAACAGACTTGGAAATAACACAAAATGGAAATCCTAGGATCATTAGAGACAGAAGATCATCAAATAGAATATTGATGTGCATCTCTAGCATCTGGTTTTTCTTAGCATTGTTCCTGTGTGTTTTATTCATTTTAGGCACATGTTCATAAATAATTTAGCATTGTCATACATGCACTTGCCACATGGCGCAAAGCAGAAATAGAATGGAATTAATTTTCAAGGACATATTTTTCTCCCATCAGAGGAGCCTATTTCAAGCTCATTCAAACCACAACAATCCCCATCAGGAAATTCTCTTTTATTTTGTCAGATGAGGGATACAACAAGTAATTTCAATGCTTTCAGCTTTGTCATCATTTTCTGGGATCTATGGTAGCAAACTTCCACACCTCCCTAGATTTTTATTTTTTTGTAGTGATGGGGAATAGCAGAAGGTTCCATATTCAATCCTAAAATCTCTCGATTAAAGCAAACTCAATAGGGCTGATGAAGCACGCTACCTGAGACTGTTTAAGAACTGCTGTATGTCGGAAGAGACAAAAGTGGGCTAGATGAAGCAGTCACATGATTCAGTAAAAAACAGTTTTGTGTGCCCACAGAAAACAAACACAAATATGAATCTGTTTTGATCTATGGATGGGTCAGTAAGTGTGCCAACATCATCCCCACTGTGCATCGGGGTGGACTGTGTGGAGAGAGTCTTTTCCTTTAAATTCCTAGGAGCTTATCTCTGTGAAGACCTTACTTGGAAATCAATACAACCCAGGTGGTTAAGAAAGCCCAACAGAGACTCCATCTCCACAGAGTATTGCGAAAGAACAATGTCAATCAACATTTGATGATCTCCTTCTACCGGTCCACAACAGAAAGTGTCCTTTCAAACTGCATCACGGTGTGGTACGTTGGTTTGACATCAACTGATAGGAAGTGCCTACAGAGGGTGGTGAATACAGCACAATATATTATGGGCTGTCCCTTGAATCCGCTGGATGAAATAGCGGAATAATGTTGCCTCAGGAGAATGAGGAAAATTCTCAGGGATGATTCACACCCTGGCCGGCACTTTCTTGATCTCCTGCCCTCAGGCAGAAGATATAGAAGCATGATTAGTCGCACCAACAGGGTAAAGAACAGCTTCTATCCATGGGCTGTTAGGCTGCTGAATGAAAAGATAACAACAGGGCAACTGACTTTCGGGTTTGGTGGGTGTGCGTCAGTAAACAAGGGGAATTAAGACTAAGAGAGCTGAGTGGGGGGTGCTCATGTAATCTCACTGTATACAAGTTGTACAAATGACAAAGTATTTCAATTCTAAATTCTCTTGAGAATAAGCAATTTGTTTATTTAATTAATAAATTTGATATGCCACCTGATGGGGGAACCATTATCAAGTCTGATTGGCTCTATCCCTGTTCTTATTTTTGAAGTGTGATATCTAAGGAAAGTCTTTGTTCTTTGCACATGGGAAGAACTTTTACAAACTTCAACAAACAGGCTCACAACAGGTTCAGAAGCAATGGCTAAACCATAGATTGTGAGTGGACTTCTGACACATGCTCATCTCTCCTTCTAGTGTTCTCCACTTCCTGGTTTGAGCAAGCCATAGTTAGAAACCACAGTATGAAATGACTTTCGGTTTCTGTTTTGGACACCAACTTTAGTTTGTTTGAGCAAAGCAAGGGGACAGGAAGGAAAGCATCAGGGCACCAGAGAGAAGGAGGGAGGCAGATCAGCCCAAAGCCACAGTAAGCCTGAACGGGTGAAGTGTTCAAATTGCTTATTGACTGTCTGGAAACAGACTTGCCTCATCAACAGACTCAAAAAACACCAACAATTATAAAGGGATAAATGGTCATTGATGGGGTAGGTGAATTTGGATTGTGATCTGGTATGCCTGTGAAGGAGCTAACAAGAGGCTGATTTAGTTTCTCAATTGCTGGCTGGACGAATGAGCTTGAATGCACGATACCATCTTGAGTTTTGGGTTCTTAGTAATCTCCTTTTACTATTCTGCTTCATTCCTTATCTCCATAAACTTGTTACTGTTTCCATGACCCAGCAGGACACAGACACAATCAACACAGGACCCACCAAATCACAAAGTAATCTTGTACCACTTCATTCTGTCCTCTCTGAAATAACATCCCTTTAATGCAAATGGCAAAAGCAAGTCCTTACCTGGACAAACACCACCATATCCCAGACTGATTTAAGCAAGATGGCGTCAGTACGGCACTGTTTCAGCTGCTTGTATTCTGGCACACTCACTTCAAAAAGCTTTGCAGTTTCCTGCAGCAGTTTCATTTCTGTCTCTAGTTTTGCAATGTCTTTATGAGTCTGCAAGGACACCATTTTGAAACATATTATCAAGCAAAAGCACCAGATTTTTGCTTACAATGTTCACCAGAACCTGGATCTATGGATGTCTCTAATGAAGACACTGCTTCTGATGTTCTTTGGTTTTGATAAGTATTGGGGAAACACATTGCTAATTTTTTAGGGGTAAATACTAGAGAAGTAAAAGATTACACTAGATCTGAAGAAGAGCGATTCTTCCATAGGAATTCTATCCAGGGAAATAATCTGAGTGTTTGCACAATGTGAAATTCCCTCTTCTTACAAGAGGCACTGACATTGCTACTGTTTTGGTGCCAAGTCAACTTAAAAGTCATTAATTTGTTCAGAAATCTTAAATGGTTTTAGACTTGCTTTTTGTGTGGGTGACTGTTGCTGTGAGTATTTGTATTCATCTTGATGAGCTGGGTCTCTAATGTCCTTTGCACAGAAGTTTGGTTGTACGCCACCCTGATTATCAGGACTCATGCAGAGCAAGCTATAAATGCTTTAATACATAAATAAATGGAGTCAGTTTTGTTTGTCGTCAATCAAAGTATGCAAGATAATTGATGGGTGTGCTAAACTGTTGCATCCAAGGTCACACAACAAGGTCAAGGCCCAATTCGGAAAATATTGAAGCTCCTCCCAGTTATGTTTGGAGAGAGAGGCTAACACTGTTACTTTTTTAAACAAGGATGGGAAACCTGGGGCCCTGAAGATGTTGTTGGACTACAGCTCCCATCATCCTTGACTATTGGCCATGTTGGCTTTAGCTGATGGGAGTTGGAGTCCAATGACACCTGCTGGACCACAGACTCTCCATCCTTTCTCTTGAACCATGCCATCCCTTTTGACCTTGAAACCCCCCTCTGTAATTGGGAACATTTTAAAAACTGCTTGAGATTAAATTGTAGTGAAAGAAATGTGGCTTGTAAATGCTCAGGAGAACTTTATATCAATTTCATTTTTTTAATTTCCATTTATCAGAGGCAACACGCTCAAAGTGAATTGCTGCAACATGATAATGGATACAACATTGTGAGATTTTCTTGTCTGTGGTAAAAAAAACAATTAGTCAAAACGTTACACAAGTAACATACTACAATAAATGTCTGCTTTCTGAACACCTATTTGGGTTTTTGTCTTAAAAAAAGGAAAAAAGAAACATTTTGATACTTCCTTCTTTCCTCTTGATTGAGGTAAGGTCTCCTAAGCTAGGTTCTAGTAAGTCCTGAGTAAAATGGGACTATGGAAAACCCCAAGTTACATCTGGGAAAATATCATAATTCCTTTCACTGAGGCTAGTCTTAAACGGATCATAAAAATTTTACGTCCCTCACCCAAGATAGTTGTGGAAAAGTTCAAGATATTTAGCTTCAGGTTGTTGGAACTCTCTTAGACATACATACGTACAGTGGTACCTCGGGTTACATATGCTTCAGGTTACATACGCTTCAGGTTACACACTCCGCTAACCCAGAAATAGTCCTTCAGGTTAAGAACTTTGCTTCAGGATAAGAACAGAAATAGGGCTCCGGTAGCACAGCGGCAGCAGGAAGCCCCATTAGCTAAAGTGGTGCTTCAGGTTAAGAACAGTTTAAGGTTAAGAACAGACCTCCGGAATGAATTAAGTACAGTGGTGCCTCGCAAGACGAAAATAATTCATTCCGCGAGTCTTTTCGTCTTGCGATGTTTTTTGTCTTGCGAAGCACGGTCCGTCGCAACTGCGCCTCTTCAAGTGGCTTTAAGAAAAAAGCGCAAGACATTTTTGTCTTGCGAAGCAAGCCCATAGGGAAATTCGTCTAGCGAAGCAACGCAAAACCAAAAAAACCTTTCGTCTAGCGAGTTTTTTGTCTTGCGAGGCATTCGTCTTGCGGGGCACCACTGTACTTAACCCGAGGTACCACTGTATATATCTTAGATATATAGAGAGTTGCCGCTTAGAACTTGGTCCTGCTGCCTTTGACAGCAGCCTAACGCAGAGAATCAGATAAGATACGCATCGCTCACTACTTTTCTCCATGCCAGGAAAACATTTGTCTGTCAAATATTTGTGTGTTAATGACACAGGAACAGGGCCAATAAAAATGCCAGAAAAATGTAGCAGTTTCTAGCTTCTTTTAAGTGTGACTGAAGTGTCTAATCCAGAAAAAAACATTACCTTGTCCATGCATGCATATGGATTCCCAGCATCAAATCTAAAGATGGCTTCATTTTTAAATCTGTTTCTGAACTCTTGCTGTTTAACCTGAAAGACATAGTACACACACAAACACAAAAGTTGAGTTCTTGAAAGGTTAAGCAGGTGATCCATTGAGATGATACCGTAACTTTTCCTTAGCTGCTATCCATTAAGTACGTTCCATCCCATGAACCCTGAATCATTTCATTTAAGTCCCCTTGAATTTGCTTAAAACTTTATTTAATACAGCCTGCACAACCCTGACACAAATCACATCGCACATACATTTAAAACATTCCCGGTGGATAAGCATAAAACATTTAAAATCTACATTTGATCTGACAACAGTGGCAGGCACCATGTTTGAAGTAGAAACAGATTAGACATAATTGAAGATAAAGAGGACGCAAGCATCATTCCCACTTTTAGGTGAAGTGGGCTTTAAATTATCAGATTCATCCGGAATATATTACCAGAAACATTGAATTGTTATCTTTAGACAGCCTTTTCTAAGAGTTTACAATTTCTCAGTTCAGTGAAGCTTGCCACCAGCTTGTTATCGGAACAAAAAACGAAAAATCATCCGGTTCACAGCACAGAACTGATCTCACCTCAAAAAGTACACATTTTCTTCTGATAACAGACACTTCATTGGACTGTAGAGGAGCCACTTCATGCTTCACAGTGAAGGCAATCTTTTTAAGATTCTTCCACTTTTCAGGTAATTCCTAACAACGCACAAACCGATATTGTTTGTTCGTTGGCACATCAAGTCAGCAAACCTTCCTTTCACAAAGGGTTGTACACATGTCTTATTTTCACTTTCCTTTTCCTCCTACCCTGGTACATTTGTACCTTTTACTCTCATTATCCTCTGCAATTGTAGACTCATTGCTCATAGTAATTCATAAAATATATTTTTTGCATTTTTAAAAAAACATTTAGGTTCAGCAGTCTGCATCTCAGTAAGCTTAATTTATATTCAGTCTGAAAATGAACTCAGCATCTCCATTGCCTGCCACATAGTATATGGCAGGTATTGCTTTTTGTTTAAAGAACAGCGGAACCTACACTTTCTTACCGGTGAATATTTGAATATATAATAAGTCGCCCACATAGTCAATATCCAAGTGGCATTACAGTTCACTTCAGGTATTTGATGTTTTTGTTAAGTTATGGCCTTCTCGGTAGTGGCACCCATTCTGTGGAATGCCCTCCCATCAGATCTCAGGGAGATGAGTAATTATACATCTTGCTTTTTAAGGTTTAATGTTTTACTATGTTTTATATATGCTGGGCTGGAAGCCACCCAGAGTGGCTGGGGCATAAACAAACAAACAAACAAACAAACAAACAAACAAACAAACAGGTGAACAATGCACCACCATCACCCACGCTGGTATTCCAGTCACCATCCATAAGTGTGTGTGTGTGTGTGTGTGTGTGTGTATGGTAACTGCCTGAAGTGGGACTCTTCTGTACTAGCTCTCCATTTCAGAAGATTTCCCTCCAACTTAGGAGACCTTCAGGAAGGCCAAAGCAGAAGCTATGCTACTGAGCTTTGATTCTTTCCCAACCTGGAAGTTTAGATACTGTATTTAGAAGAAACCACATACAACAACAGTGAACCAGTTCTTAAACCCGGGCCATCAGAAAAGGAGAATTGTTTCCCTTACCTATGTAGCAGTGCTTCCTTTGTATGAAAAAATGGAGCAGGTGTTATTCACAGATTTGTGACACCAGGCTCCAAATATCCATATAATATCTCTCAATAGCTTCATATAAATGTGCGGGGAAAGATGGAAGGAACTGACAATGCAAATGCCATGGGGTTGAGAAGACATCTCCACAAAATGGTACATCTGCTAATGGTCCTTAGAGGCAAGAGTAGAACCAAAGTACCCCAAATTCCTAATAGCCACACCAAGAGGATACCACGGTCAGTGGTATCAAGAGCAACCAACTGATCAAGGAGGACTAACAAGAGCCACACTCCCATTTCTCCCATCATTTCTAGGCATAGGTCTGAGAGGTTTTTCTATTGTCCCGCCTCTTTCCCCAGGAAAACCTGTGCTTTACTGCTAAATCGGAGCAAACATCTACTGGGTTTTCTGCAGATTGACGTTTATTCTGATTCAGCAGTAAAAAGTGGGTTTTCCTGGGGAAAGCAGCAGGACAAAAGAAAAGCCCCTCAGACCCATGCCTAGAAAACACAGTACAAATGGAAATAAATTAGAAATTAAAAAATTACCCAGTAACACCCTAGACACCAACTAAGTTTGTTCTAGGTATAAGCTTTCGTGTGCAGGCACACTTCTTCAGATACACTGAAACAGAAGTCACCTTCTGCGGCAGAAGCAATTGATGTAAAAATCGTCTCGTAATCTGGGGAACCGGGTTCGTGTCTCCGCTCCTCCACATGCAGCTGCTGGGTGACCTTGGGCCAGTCACACTTCCTTGAAGTCTCTCAGCCCCACTCACCTCACAGAGTGTTTGTTGTGGGGGAGGAAGGGAAAGGAGAATGTTAGCCGCTTTGAGACTCCTTCGGGTAGTGATAAAGCGGGATATCAAATCCAAACTCTTGCGTCCATCAAGAGGGGTCCATATTGTGGAGTCTCTTTTTTTTGTAACATTTTTTTTTATGGCAGTTGGTGTCAATGTTCTGTTCATTGGTGGGTTGGGAGGGTGGTAGCTGTTCCCCAGTAGGTTGAGAGATGTTGTTTTGTGAAGATGCTGTTTGTTCTTCTTTGTCTTGTTCTTGTGTGTGTTGAAAGTACTCCCCCAGGCATAGACGGCGGAAAAATGCTTCCAAGTCCCCGCAGAACTGAATATGGGGTATCTGAAGAAGTGTGCATGTACACAAAAGCTTATACCCAGACCATGAGATTTACAGGATGTATGGCTTTGAAGGAGAATGTACTAAAAATGACGCCAATAAAATTGGCTAAAATGTATAGAAAGAAAGACAGAAAATGCTAGAAATGTAAGGAAGTAGATGGGGATTATTTTCATATGTGGTGGTCCTGTGACAAGGTGAAGAGATTCTGGGAATTAATTTACAATGAACTTAAAAAGAATATTCAAGTACACTTTTCCCAAAAGGCCAGAGACATTTTTGCTAGGTCTAGTGGGAAGAGAGATTAAAATAAAAGATCAGAATTTGTTTATGTATGCCACAGCCGCCACAAGAACTCTACTGGCCCCAAAATGGAAAACACAAGATTTACCAATCATCCAGGAGCGGCAGGTGAAGATGACAGATTTTGCGGAACTTGCCAAATTGACAGGAAGGACCAAGAGGACCAGAGATACAACAACAATTGGAGTAAATTCATTGAATATTTAAAGGAGAACCACAAAAGTTTAAAGACACTAGCAGGACTGGAATAACACCTTCAATGTAAAATAGTAGAGTTATGACAGTAATATATGTGATGTATATACCAGCTGCAGGGAGGGAGGGAAATCAAGACTCAGCAGAGTCAAAGGGATTATATTGTGATAATAAGGAATGTTGGGGAAAGGATTATATGAAGAAAATAATAAAAAATCACTTGAAAATAAAAGCTTATACCCAGACCAAACTTAGTTGGTCTCTGAGGTGCTATGGACAATTTTTAAATTTTTTATTTGTTTCAACTGCATCAGACCAACATGGCTACCTACCCGAATCTAGTACAAATGAAAGTAATCATGGGATAAAGAGGAGTGGGGATGAGTGCAGAGTCATACTTCTTACAGGTTTAGAATCAGAGGTAAAATGCTGAAATACTGGGAATGTCATAACAAGGATGAATTGGAGTATTAGGTACTAGAAGTCTGAGAAACGAAATCTGTAAACAGGTAAAACCCCTAGGAGAGATTTTTTTAAAAGGGGGTAAATAGATAGATGGAGTTAAGGAGAAGCAATAAAAAATAAAATACAGTGGTACCTCGGGTTACAGACGCTTCCGGTTACAGACTCCGTTCACCCGGAAGTAGTACCTCGGGTTAAAAACTTTGCTTCAGGATGAGAACAAAAATCGCGCCGTGGCGGCAACGGGAAGCCCCATTAACTAAAGTGGTACCTCAGGTTAAGAACAGTTTCAGGTTAAGAACGGACCCTCCAGAACGAATTCAGTTCTTAACCCGAGGTACCACTGTATCAAATAAGATATTGGCATCAACTTTGTTCTAAAACTTTAATTCCAAAGGAAAGGTTAGTAAAAAAAAAAACCCAAAACTGTTGCAGTATTACTCAGCCCACCTTTTCATAAATATCTAGTTCTATGCATAAATCTGCTGGACTTCTTTTTTTGCGTTGTGTCATTTCCCAAGAAATGAAAATATTTCATGCTTGGTATGAAACTTGGAAGCGTGTCAGCTTGATTGGCTTATTTTTTCTGTTCTAAATTCTCATTTATTTTAAGTACTTCATTGAAAACATGTTGTTGCTTTTTTACTATGGAAATATTGTCTTTAAGGTGCAATTTATAGGCAGGAATGTCTTTGTGCCCTCATTTATGGATTCATTGTCAGTAGATTGCTTATGTATATTAAATTCTCAGGCCTAGTGAATGGATGACAATTTTTGCATCCTATAAGAACCGGTGTTTTCAGCAATGACTCACCTTGTGAGATGGCCCTGGTTTCAGAACCGACTTAGGGCTGCTTTCTAAAGTTGGTTCTAAACATAGGGCAGTAGCCAATGTTATATATAACAGTAGATAGTATTAGATGTAAGCGAAAGGCTGGGCTGGATGAATCCCTAGCCGGAATTAAGATTGCCGGAAGAAATATCAACAACCTCAGATATGCAGATGACACAACCTTGATGGCAGAAAGTGAGGAGGAATTAAAGAACCTTTTAATGGGGGTGAAAGAAGAGAGCGCAAAATATGGTCTGAAGCTCAACATCAAAAAAACGAAGATCATGGCCACTGGTCCCATCACCTCCTGGCAAATAGAAGGGGAAGAAATGGAGGCAGTGAGAGATTTTACTTTCTTGGGCTCCATGATCACTGCAGATGGTGACAGCAGCCAAGAAATTAAGAGAAGCCTGCTTCTTGGGAGAAAAGCAATGACAAACCTAGACAGCATCTTAAAAAGCAAAGACATTACCTTGCCAACAAAGGTCCATATAGTTAAAGCTATGGTTTTCCCAGTCGTGATGTATGGAAGTGAGAGCTGGACCATAAAGAAGGCTGATCACCGAAGAATTCATGCTTTTGAATTATGGTGCTGGAGGAGACTCTTGAGAGTCCCATGGACTGCAAGAAGATCAAACCTATCCATTCTTAAGGAAATCAGCCCTAAGTGCTCACTGGAAGGACAGATCGTGAAGCTGAGGCTCCAATACTTTGGCCACCTCATGAGAAGAGTCCCTGGAAAAGACCCTGATGTTGGGAAAGATGGAGGGCACAAGGAGAAGGGGACGACAGAGAATGGGATGGTTGGACAGTGTTCTCGAAGCTACTAACATGAGTTTGACCAAACTGCGGGAGGCAGTGGAAGACAGGAGGGCCTGGCGTGCTCTGGTCCATGGGTTCACGAAGAGTCGGACACGACTAAACCACTAAACAACAACAAGAAGTATTAGATGTTAGTGATTGGCAGGGCTTCACAGGCAGGGTCGCATTGCATACCTGGCTTCTGAATGCTACGCATTGCTGTTGGTTACCAAGGGCAGGCAGGCAACGTGGAGATCAGCACAGCAAAGACAAATGCTCCTTTCGCCACATCCTCACTGCGCCAAGCTCCCCACTGCCTCTCCCTTCTTCCTCTGCTGGCGTGTTTGCAGATTCAGGGAGAATAAAAGGAAGCACTTATTCACGCAATGAAAGATGCAGTGAAGGTCTTCCAACTTGGATGGCCTTACATGGGTAGTAGACAAATTCATGGAAGATGTGACTATTAGAGCCCCTTAGTCATGACCATGGCTTTGTTACACCTCTGAGTATCAGAGGGGGGATGCCTCAGAATACCAGGTATCGTGAAAAAGAGGGGGCCTATTTTAGTTCATTCTCTGCTTGTGGGCATCTAGTTGGTCACTGGGAGAACAGATTGCTAGGACCAGGTGAGCATTTCATCCGATCTGGCAGGGCTCTCCTTATGTTCACTTCTTGCCTCTGATCTCACTGGGCCCTAACATGTTGAGAAGACCTCTGTAAGCAGCAAACATTATGAAACTTATTTTTATTATAGTTTCTAAATATTATGTATTTTGTGGTTTTATATTGTGGTTTTGTGTTGTAAATGCCCTGAGACCTGGGGGTATAGGGTGGTATAAAAATTTAATTGATAATAATAATAATAATAATAATAATAATAATAATAATAATAATAATCCACCCCCATCGTTTAGCCCGGACACTGAGATCCAGCGCCGAGGGCCTTCTGGCGGTTCCCTCATTGTGAGAAGGCAGGTTACAGGGAACCAGACAGAGGGCCTTCTCGGTAGTGGCGCCCGCCTTGTGGAACACCCTCCCTTCAGATGTGAAGGAAATAAGCAGCTATCTTATCTTTAAAAGACATCTGAAGGCAGCCCTGTTTAGGGAAGTTTTTAATTTTAATGCTGTATTGTTTTTAACACTCGATTGGAAGCCGCCCAGAGTGGCTGGGGAATCTCAGCCAGATGGGCGGGGTATAACTAAATTGTTGTTGTTGAAACTCAGCAGATACAACAGCAGTTGAATTTTTACCTTAAGTTCTGTGTAAATCTGCTCTGGTAGCTGTTGCCCATAGCTTCGCAGCAATTCAGCCATCGATTTCAGAGGCTTGAAAATATCCTCAATGGATTGTCGGTCGCGGATAGCCATGAGGTGTCCCATTATTTCAACCAGAAGTGCGTAATCTCCTTCATTCACTTTCTTAGCTAAACCTTTTTCCGTTTCATGGATGAACTTGGCTAATTCTGTAATGCTAGAACAAGGTTATGATGTCAGCAACTAATGCGTACTGAGTTTGCTGCTTTCACAGAACTTCATACTTTTAAGGACCTTTCCAGACCCATGTGCACACGTCCATTCAGCTGTTCTACACCCCTCCACACGCATCCCCCATCCTCCAGGCAAATAAGAAGCACTATCACAACTCTAGAGTACATGCTAGCCAAGTAAAAATACTCAAAGAAGGAACAGAGCAGGGCTGGCAGGAGGTGTTGCCTGGGCAGAGACACTGTGGCATGGGGTGTGTGTGGAGTATAGGCCTGGAAAGAGTCTCTAGAGCAGTGTTTCCCAACCACTGTTCCGCGGCACACTAGTGTGCCGCGAGATGTTGCCTGGTGTGCCGCGGGGAAAATTAAAAAATTCGAAAGATTTTTTTTTTTAAGTCAAATTTTCGATTGGGGCGCCGTCACTAGATAACCCCTGGGGTTCCCTCCCTCCCTCCTGCTCTGCGCCTCCCTCCTCCTCCTCCTCCTCCGGGGAGGCCCTTCCTGGCTCTCGGACAAGGCTTGGCGGCTGCCACTCACTCACTCGCTCGCCCACCCGTCCCTCCATCCCTGCACCCGGCCTCTCCCCCTCCGTCCCCGGTGCGGGGGCTGCCGGGATCCGTAGTCCCCTCGCCCTTGGGCTCCGCGCCCGTGCGGGGTGCGCGAACTACGTTTCCCAGCGTGGCCTGGCAGGCCGGGCGTTTTGTTTGAAGCGCTCTTCTCCCGGCCATGGAATGAGCGCAGCAGCGGCCGGGCGGGCGGGCAGGGGCTCTTCCGCGCAGACCCCGCGCAGCCTGCCTGCGCCCCCGCGGAGATCGGGCGGCAGGATGGAGCCCGGGGATCCCCGCGGAGGCGGAGCGGCGGAGGCGGAGGCTGCCCCCCAGGTAGGGCTGCGTCGGGGGGGTGGTTATTTTTGCAATGCTGCATCCGCGCCGGAGGGGACGCATCGGACTGCGGGGAGGCCCCTTGGCGGGCGTGCAAGGCAATGCATGCGTGCAGGCGTTGCATGGAGTGCAGTGCAATGCAATGGCAACGCGGCACCCTGCATGCATGCATGCAACTTCCACCAGCGCTCCGGACTTGACAGGTGAGGGGGGTCCCCAGTGGGCGGCAGAGAGAGCCGGGAGGGCGAAGGGGAGCCGGGGGGAGCAGCGCTGCTCCCCGAGCCGAGCCCGGGGGGAAACTTCGGCGTCGTTGCGCCGGGTGTTGGAAGCGGAGGCTGGCGGGGGCCCCTCACCTGCAAAATCTGGTCGCCTCTCATATATTTCATGCATTGCATTCATCGCCCGCTTTCTCCTCCAAGGAGCTCCCGGGGGCGCGCATGGTTCTCCCCGTGTTATCCTCGCAACAACAGCCCTGCGAGGTGGGTCAGTCGAGTGGCCCAAGGGAGCACCCAGGGATTGTCCTGGCCAGGTGGGGTGATTTGAACCCTGCTCTCTGCCCGGTCTTCGTCCTCATTTAGCCCCCACATGTGCATTACTGTGCATGACTGAGGTTTTCCCCCCTCGTCTTGGCTATGGTGTAAGTCTGTGCTGTTAATTAATGGGGTTCTGCCTTCGGAGAAGATGAGCCAGCCCTCAAGGAGGTGATTATGTAATTTGCTAGCAATTCATGTCCCTCCCGGCGTGACGCTGCGCGCTGACGTCACAGGGCTGTAATGGTGGTGTGCCTCAAGATTTTTTTCATGAAACAAGTGTGCCTTTGCCCAAAAAAGGTTGGGAAACACTGCTCTAGAGGTGCCACCTTTGGCTCCTGGTCTTGAGGTTCCCCAGTGTGAAGCTTCTATCTGCATGTTCATTGGCTCAGCGCACAGGGCTGTCCACTGACATGCAGCCTTCCACAACAGTTGGTTGTTGTTGGTTAGGCGTTTAGTCGTGTCTGACTCTTTGTGACCCCATGGACCAGAGCACGCCAGGCACTCCTGTCTTCCACTGCCTCCCACAGTTTGGTCAAACTCATGCTGGTAGCTTCGAGAACACTGTCCAACCATCCTGTCCTCCATCTTTCCCAACATCAGGGTCTTTTCCAGGGACTCTTCTCTTCTCATGAGGTGGCCAAAGTATTGGAGCCTCAGCTTCAGGATCTGTCCTTCCAGTGAGCACTCAGGGCTGATTTCCTTCAGAATGGATAGGTTTGATCTTCTTGCAGTCCATGGGACTCTCAAGAGTCTCCTCCAGCACCATAATTCCAAAGCATCAATTCTTCGATGATCAGCCTTCTTTATGGTCCAGCTCTCATTTCCATACATCACTACATAATTGGGGTTCTGGCTCATATGGAAGTCTGTGTGTATATATCCTTGCCTCCTGCAGACATCCACACTCCACATCAGAGGTGTGGCCAGGGAAGCTGCACAACGTCAAGGCTGGTGCCAGCAGCAGACCCCTGCTTCTTCTTCAATGCAATTAACCCACAAAAGGACGTATTTAAGGACCATTCAGAAGAGCAAGTCCTTTGTACAAAATCATCTGCGATTCTGCTTTGCTGGGATCAAACTCTTTATGGTGGTTCTTGTTTGGCTTTGGTGATGCTCCATGGCCTTGTTTCTCCCCTACTCAATATTTCACGAAACGCGCACAGTTCCACCCCCGTTTCAAAAGATGTAGAATTCAAAAGCCTTTTTAAAAGACATCAAAGATGGCTTACCTTTGGGCTACGTAGTTGAGCAGATGCTCCTGAAACATCCAGCTCCATTTTTTAATAACATTCATCACAGCTATCTTAAAAGGCTTAATATCCACCTGAAACCAGCCATTAAAAATCTTCTGGTTTTCAAACTTGCTTACTTCTTCATGCAGGGTTTCATAAATGCTGATCTTAAAGAACAAGATGTGATTAAAATTCTGGTGTTTTAATTAGAAGAGCAAAATCGTGTAAATAGCTTAATGGAACACAACTAACAGAGGCAGATGAAAAGACATTTTAAAATGACAAAGTACCTGTTGTTTAAAGTGATTTAACTGTGGGGAGCATTTCCGAAGTTCATAGTCTGCATATAATTCCAGCTCTTCAGTACGGAGAAATCGTCCATAGACAAGGAACTGCTTCATAAATTTGGCTTTATCATCCATCCATAAGTGGCTGTATTTCCTAAAGTAGCTTTGATATTCCTGAACATTAACAATGACCGAGTGCACCCTGGTCATGATTTCCCGGTGCATTTTATCCAGTGTATCCATCTGGTCCACATCATCCTAAATGTGAAAATAAAACCAGAGAGAGTTGGTTCAATGGTTTTTGAGAGAGAAAGAGAGAGAGAGAGAGAGAGAGAGAGAGAGAGAGAGAGAGAGAGAGAGACTGCAGCAAGGCTCCAGGACAACTGCAAGTATATACAGTGGTACCTGGGTTAAGTACTTAATTCGTTCCGGAGGTCTGTACTTAACCTGAAACTGTTCTTAACCTGAAGCACCACTTTAGGGAGTGTGTAACCTGAAGTGTATGTTACCCGAGGTACCACTGTAAACTAATCTCATGGTTTACAAACACATACTCTGGCTTCCATCACAGTGTCCTGTTGTGCCAGAAGCGGTTTAGTCCTGCTGGCCACATGAACCAGAAAGCTGTCTGTGGACAAATGCCAGCTCCCTCGGTCTGAAATAAGATGAGCGCCACACCCCATTTGACTGGACCTAACCGTCCAGGGGTCATTTACCTTTGCCTTCTACTTTACACTAAGCTGAAATATGCCTTAGGCTGCATTCCTATACTCACCCAGAAATAAGTCCCACTTAACTCAATGGGGCTTACTTCTGAAGGGACACACATAGGATTGCGCACAAATAATTACATTACGAAACAAGTGTCAGAGGCCACACTGCAATTCTCTTTTAAGGTTCAAGTCTAGGCTCTCAGCCCCAAGAATCCTTTGGCGTGCAATTTCAGATGTGACTACTCACATAATCCAAAATGCTGTTGCCATGGCAAGCTGTTTCTAAGTGGCAAAAAAAAGAGAGCTAAAATCCGATGGAGAGAAAATGATGCCCTGCCCCTAAGGTATATATACCAATGAGATGTGAGTGGAAGGCTTTCAATAAATGCAAGACTAATTAGTGTGTCTGGATGTGTTCACAATTACACACACACACGCTTTTTAAGTCTGAAAAATATTCCAAACTTCTTCTGCTATTATGAGCATGCATAGGTAAGGAAATGGAATTGTTCCCATTTGACTTTGGCCGTACCTCCTACATGTGTTCAGCATAACCAGCAAAAGAGCCTACATGCCTCCAAACTATATGCCCTTTAGCTGTTGTTGGATAACTTGTCTACATCATCATTTAGACCAGGGGTAGCCAACACGGTGTCCTCCAGATCTGAGTTGTTGCTGAACTGCTACCCTCAGCCTTTTGGGCCCTGTTATCAGAGGCCACTGAGAGCCTTTAGGTATTGTTGTCTAGGTTCCCACCCCTACCCCAAATAATAAAACTAGACAATTTTAGGCATGGTTTTGAATCACATATTTGTGCATGCCCATGCCTCTTTGTTTACAAAAAGAAGCTATGGGGGATCCCCAATTCAGACTGGAACCATATAGCAGGGGGACTTTAACTTTTTCCCCACCTACTTCAAGGGGAGGAGCAATTTTCAGCAAGAAAAGGGTGGTTGAAAAGGGTTAAAACCCATTGCCCTGAGATGTGGTCCCAGCTGCTTTTTGTGAGCAAAGAGATAAGGTTGGCTGCAAGCACATTTTTTTCAAAATCTTGCTTATAGTCACATCATGTTTGATTCAAACACACATTACCATTAGTACAACCCACTTTGCTGGGTGTCTCCCAAAACAGAGTTTACCATTTTGTTTTATTTGTAATGGATGCCAGCGGTGTCATATTGGCCAAACCATAGCATCATAGGTAGAACATCAAAGGTAGAACAAAGCCAAAGACTATCATTCAGTCAATTGGATGGACAATATAACCTTAGTTGAAATGGCTGTTTAAAATATTCAGTGGTTAAAGAAAAAGATAGTAGATACATTGGTGATTATACCTGATAAGTGTTATGTCCAAGATGCTTGGCAACTCTGTTTATATTTGATGCAATCAGGTAAATGTTCTGGATTAGGCCCTCCACGATGTCAGAAAAATTGCCGTCGACAGTGTGCTCCAAAGAAGGCTTAAAAGTCATTTCGTTGTCGTTAAGGATGAGCTGCGCTTCAAATAAGGGAGCAGGTTTTGAGGTTGTCTCGGTGTTTTCAACCAGATACTGAAGAGAACACTTGATAGCTTGAAACAGTCCATCTGAAATCATGTGGTCTATGTATTCAATGTAGGCTTTCCATTCATCAGAAAGAGGATCTGCCTGAAGCAAGTTCTGATTCTCCTGGAGAAAGCAATTTGCCCGAAAATGAGCAGCAGAATTTAAAATTGAACTCCCCAACACAGACTTTCCCCTATTCCAATTAATTTACTTCTTCAAAAGTGAAAGACAACTCTTTTTGCCGTTTCCTTTTTTTTCTTTCTTTCAAGGAAGAAAAGGTCCCCGCTATTTACAACATAATTGCCCGCCTGATCACTCAAGTGTCCATTGAACAATGCTCTAAAATAAAGGACAACACCAACGCAGGAAGTCTGAGAGCTACAGAGGCTATGCAAGCTGTACATCTCTCCTTTTCCTTGTTTCCAGCAGCACCTCTGTCTCTGTGATTTGGTGAGCACATCTCATCCTAACATCAGTGATGACCAAACCTGGCCCTCCAGCTGTTTTAGGACAACAACTCCCATCATCCCTAGCTAACAGGACCAGTGGTCAGGGATGATGGGAATTGTAGTTCCAAAACAGCTGGAGGGCCAAGTTTGGCCATCGCTGCTAACATGAAAGCCCTAATATGTGATCACAGGAGGGTAAACCAGATGAGAAAGAGGGGAAAGGAATGGGAATCCGATATACTTATTTTATTTTATATATAATTTATTTATTAATTAAAATTCTATACCGCCATTTATCTGAGGATCACAGAGATGTTTACAACTATATGTCCACTCAGACTGTTGTAATACCTTCATTTAAACTCATTTAAGCAGCCCTGCAAGCTAGGCTAGGCTGAGAAACTGTGACTTCTCCAAGGACACACAACGAACTTCCTGGCAGGATCTTAACACCCTTCACACCATGCTAAGCAAACCAACTTTCTGATCTGCATACTTCAGTCTAGGGCAGGAATGGGAAACCTGTGGCCCTCCAGAGAGTTCATTTATTTATGCTTAACAGAATTTGTGTATCACTTAATCATAAAAACCCTCTAAGCAGTTTAAATAAAACAGACATTAAAATTCTCAATCAAAGTCAAAAGTTAAAAACAAGGTGGTCTAATTGTTTCCCACAATATAAATAAAATTTTCTGGGAATTTTCTGGAGGGTGTGGGGGGGGGGCAATAAATTACATATTACCTGAACCAATTGGTGGATCCTGGTGCTCATCTCTTGCACTGATCCATATAGCTGGCACATTCTTTCATTGTTATCAAGGCACAGCAGTGGACAAGTGACACCAGTTTTCCGCACAAGGAACGAAGTTTCACTCAGTCTATGCAGCAGGTTCTGGATCAACCCCACATTCTCCTTGGCTTTCTGGAGCCTGCTGCCTACGTTTTCAATGAGTTCCCTGGTTTCCTCGATATAGTCCCACAGTCTCTCATTTCGCCAGGTCAGTGTGTCGAAAGCAGGCTTTAACTGTTGGTCGATTCTCCCAATCTCGTGTGCTATGAGCTCTGCTTCCTCAGGCAGAATTGTCCTCTGCAACTGGTTATATTGCCTGGTGATTAAATTTAAATTTCCAATGTACTGAGGGGGAAATAATAATAATAGTAATAGTGTCTATTATTCAATGGTGATTTAATGGAGACGTAGAGTGAATCATTCATCATAATCTAGAGATCTCTCTACCATCAGAAGTTTACTCAGAACCCTTGCATGTGAAGACTGATCCATTCCTTCCAATGGAGGGAACAGAGCTGTATGAGACAAGGGGCTTATCCACACTTGTCCAGCTACTTTCCCCCGGGGAATCCCATCATTAACAGCTGAATTGGAGAAAAAGTTAATCAGGTTTTTCTGTCGATGGATGTTTGCTGCAATTTATTGGTAAAGAATGGATTTCACTGGGGGAAAGCATTGAAGAAAGCAAAAAACAAAACAAAACCCAAACGTTGGACAAATGCTTTCTAAGAGGGAAATCTTTAATATGATTTTTTAAACACACACAGAGAGAGAGAGAGAGGGGGGGGGTATGGTCTCCATGCTGACTTGCATGTTTAAAGTTAGTTTGGCCCCAAGCATGGAGTTATAGATTATAGAATCATTATGACCGTAGAGTTGGAAGGGACCACGAGAGTCATCTAGTCCAGGCTTCCTCAACCTCAGCCCTCCAGATGTTTTGAGACTACAATTCCCATCATCCCTGACCACTGGTCCTGCTAGCTAGGGATCATGGGAGTTGTAGGCCAAAAAACATCTGGAGGGCTAAGGTTGAGGAAGCCTGATCTAGTCCAATCTTCTGCAATGCAGACATCTTTTGCCCAACTTGGGGCTTGAGCTCATGACCTTGAGATTAAGAGTCTCATGCTCTACTGACTGAGCCGTCTCAGACAGCCCTCCCGAAAAGGCCACCATTATTTTAACCCCCTGATTTCATGTGACCTTGATGTATTTATTTATTTTTGTAAGTACTGGGTAGCAAAGAAGATACGATCTCTCAACTGGACTGTTTATTTCCATTGTTGTGTGAGTACATGGTGCTTAGAAACAGGTCAACCTACACCCATTTCAAGTGGCCAATGAAATAGCTAGCCCATCATTACAACACCATGTCCCAGGCTCTTCTAGAAGCAGGAGGCAGGAGGAGAAATGTACCAATTTAGTGTAACCACATTGGGATGTACTGAGCCCAATCACCTGAGCTCTACAGGGGATGCCAAGAATTTTCACACCAATTCCCCACCTAACGCTGTCAGTCCCTACTCCATGTTCTGGTAGGCCCCTCAGCAAGTTCTCCCTCCTTGAGTGGGCTCTCCTCTTCATCCTTGCTGCTGTCACTGTTGCCCATTCTACTGCCCTGTCTCCTTAGGCCCAATCCACACAGGTGCCCTGGGAATGGGCTCAAAGCAAGTGGAAGATACTGCTTGGCCTCCTTCAGGCCAGTGCTCACTTACTTAGAGAGGACAAGTAAGCAGGTTGTGACTGTGCAGAAGAGGAGAAGATGCAGCAGCAGTGATAGGTGTTCCAAGGATTGGTTGTGCCTCTGTTTCCTCCTGTTGCTGGGATGTGGACCTTTACCTCTCTCATGTTCTACATCAGTGTTTCCCAAACTTGGGTCTCCAGCTGTTTTTGGACTACAATTCCCATCATCCCTGACAACTGGTCTTGCTAGCTAGGGATGATGGGAGCTGTAGTCCAAAAACAGCTGGAGACCCAAGTTTGGAAAACACTGTTCTAAATGCATCACTGAGCCAATCCTGTACATGGATTTGGTCCTTTTTGTCCACACAAGCACAAGGAGCAAGTTCTCATTGGTGTCTTTACTTTCTGTTCAGCGCCAGATTGCATTCTCAGCACTGGAGGAAGCTGCTATTCAGAACACAACCCTACTGGATAAAATTTGAGTTTGTGATGGGCATTGGCTTCACAAAGAATCCCACAGTCCATTAAGACATCTGCAAGCTCTCCCGCCTTCTGTGAATTCTTGGTCTGAGAAGCCCATTTTCCTACCAGTGCTTTTATAGGAGGAATGAGAGAGGAATAAAGGGGCCTCCCCCCACCCCCACGTTCTTTTCTCCAGTACCTTTAGAGAAAAGGAAAGTGTGGAGACCCTAAATGTAGTTGAAGTGTTCGGTCCTCCCGCCCCCTTTGTAATTTGAACACTGCTATTTTGCTGTCAATAGGACCGCCAACTAATTCAACAGAGAAGAGGGCCCTTTGTATTCAAAGGAACACATATGCGTGCAGTAAGACTGAAATACAAGATTAACTACAAACTACAATATAACAACCATCCAGCTGACAAAATAATTAGGAAAAAATAGTTGTGCACTCTTTGCTTTTGGTTTAGATAGTTGAAGACTCAAACAGATTACTGCAGTTATGTCAATTTTCTTCCATTTCTTTATATTCGCACACATCTTTCATACGGAATCGCTTCTATTTACCTTGTAAAGGGTTTCTCTCTTGGAATACAATTGCATGGCAACCTCAGGTATATCAGGGTGTTTTAAAGCCTCAAGGTATTTCACTTCCCTGAGGACGGCAGAGAGCTGCAGGAGAAGATGTAAATGGTTTTGTCATGTTGCAAGAAGCTTCTTCAAAACTACCTCGCTTCAAGGACACTCGTGCAACTTCCTTCCAGGTGTACCATTGGACATTTTAGTTCAGATGCCGGACAGATCCTCCAGGTGCTCCACAGTGGTACCTCAGGTTACAGACACTTCAGGTTACATATGCTTCAGGTTACAGACTCCACTAACCCAGAAATATTACCTCGGGTTAAGGACTTTGCTTCAGGATGAGAACAGAAATTGTGCTCCAGCGGCGCAGCAGCAGCAGGAGGCCCCATTAGCTAAAGTGGTGCTTCAGGTTAAGAACAGTTTCAGGTTAAGAACAGACCTCCAGAACGAATTAAGTTCTTAACCCGAGGTACCACTGTATAAGCATAACTGTATTACTAGCGAGGTTGGATTGTTGTTGTTTTCTTTTTGGTTTTTGGTGTTTTTTTTTAGTCTAACTTGTGTAAAGGCAAGACTCCAGGCATTGCTGATGGTTGCAGGAACCTCGTAACCCTTGCTGGAGAATATAAGCAACAGGAAGTAGGGGAGTAATGGCCAATAAACATGCACAAATATTTGCTATGGGCCCAGGAAAGGGCTCCGAATCACGAGTGCAAATAATTCTGAGGCTCCTCACCCGACTGAAGGTTGTTATAATCATCAATGCTATTTTTCTAGAAAAAGAGGTGCCAGAATTCACTGTGAATTGGTGCCCACCTGAGAGATGCCGGAACTGACTTCAGGCTGAAAAAAAGCCCTGATCATCATTCCCTGATGTCCCCAGTCTTCCTGCCTGTCCCCTGAAGCCCATAATGAAAGTTCATAATGACTGAAAAATGATTCACCCTAGTGTGGTAAAGGTAAAGGTAAAGGAACCCCTGACCATTAGGTCTAGTCATGACCGACTCTGGGGTTGCGGCGCTCATCTTGCTTTATTGGCCGAGGGAGCCGGTGTACAGCTTCTGGGTCATGTGGTCAGCATGACTAAGCCGCTTCTGGCGAACCAGAGCAGCGCACGGAATTGCCGTTCACCTTCCTGCCGGAGCAGTACCTATTTATCTACTTGTACTTTGATGTGCTTTCGAACTGCTAGGTTGGCAGGAGCAGGGACCGAGCAACGGGAGCTCACCCCGTTGCGGGGATTCGAACAGCCAACCTTCTGATTGGCAAGTCCTAGGCTCTGTGGTTTAACCCACAGCGCCACCCGTGTCCCAACACCCTGGTGTGAGTTGATGCCAAATGCAGTCTTCCACGCCTCTCCATCTGGCCTTTGTAATGCCCCTCATTAGCCCTGGATTTGCGCTTCTTTAAGTGCTTTTGATGGTTGGGATGTGTTATTGAACTGCGACGATGTATTTTGCTTTCTGGGGTATAGGATGGAGAAGGGTACATGGGTAGAAAATTCTGGCTTCTGCGTGGTTTGGATGCATCCTGCTGTACAAAGGTAAAATCTGTTGCTCCACCCACTTTTGCCTCTGGCCCCACCCACAACATGCATGCAGCTCCTCAAAATGGAATTGCAACCCTCCACCTCAGAAAGGTTCCCCACCACTGGTTTAATCGACAAAGGTCCGTATAGTTAAAGCTATGGTTTTCCCAGTCGTGATGTATGGAAGTGAGAGCTGGACCATAAAGAAGGCTGATCACCGAAGAATTGATGCTTCTGAATTATGGTGCTGGAGGAGACTCTTGAGAGTCCCATGGACTGCAAGAAGATCAAACCTATCCATTCTGAAGGAAATAAGCCCTGAGTGCTCACTGGAAGGACAGATCGTGAAGCTGAGGCTCCAATACTTTGGCCACCTCATTAGAAGAGAAGAGTCCCTGGAAAAGACCCTGGTGTTGGGAAAGATGGAGGGCACAAGGAGAAGGGGACGACAGAGGACGAGATGGTTGGACAGTGTTCTCGAAGCTACTAACATGAGTTTGACCAAACTGCGGGAGGCAGTGAAAGACAGGAGTGCCTGGCGTGCTCTGGTCCATGGGGTCACGAAGAGTCAGACACAACTAAATGACTAAACAACAACAGTAAAGAACAAGTTGTCTACTTTACCTTTTCATTAAAGTTTACTTCAAACAATCCAGAGTCATTGTATCTGAGAATTGGTTGACCGAGATGTGCTTCACAAAGGTGGCTTAAATCTTGTGCCCATGTGGTATGAATTTCCTCATCGTGTTTATCCAATAATTCCAACATTTTCTCACATTTTTGGAAGACAAAATTGGTTTCCTCTGTCTGCAGAATCCTAGAGAGAGAAAAAGGATTTCCTCCTCCTCAATGTCATTTCTAAGTACACAGTGGAAGGTGCTTTGGGAAGTGGTTTAAGCCCTATTGTACAATTTTTATAGCAATACTTACAGATGATTGATGCGCCTAAAATGTGTTCTGTGCTTCAGCAGTCTCTCTCGTAACTCCTGAGACCATTTTAAATTGCCTGCAGTCACTGGCATGTTTTTATGAAGTGCATTGCCTCCATCCCTTAACTTAAATAAACAGAAACTGTTATGATGATGGACTGTCAATAAACCATAAGTAAAACCTGCAATAAAACTCAAGAATGATCCCATTGGAGCTGAATCCAAAAATCTCCCACTGAAACAGGTTCTAGTTTGCAAATTCTAAGCAGATTGACGCAGAATTAAAATTCCCATTGGGAATAAGCAAGCCTTACTTCTGAATACATGCTATTGCTGTACTTTTCCGTGTATACGACACCCCCATGTATACAATGCCCCCTCTTTTTGGGGACTCCAAATACAGAAAATGTTGGGAGATTGCCCAATTGTTGAGCGTTTTTGTGGCCAAAAATCACTCACCTGCAGGAACGCAGCAGCCAATCGCACGGACATCAGCAAAGCCACCAATCGCCTGCAAGCTCGCTGAAAGCAACCACCAATCACTCGCCCAATTGCCACAGCACCCAATAGGCAGTGGACCTTGCAGCACCCACCAATCACCCGCCAAAACGTCACGGACAATATCCTGCTCACAGCAGCCACCAATCACACGCCCCACCTCTCCACTATCTGTGTATAAGACGACCCCAAGTTTTTAGCAAAACATTTTGATAAAATAACCTAGTCTTATACTCGGAGAAATACGGTAAATGTTGAAGAACTACTCTTTTAAGAATCCTGTGCTATGATAAAGAATACCATACATGCTTGTTGAAATGTATGGTAATGGTCAGGCATAATATGAGCTGCAGCCCAAGAACACCAGAGGGCTGCAACTTCTCCACCCCTTCCATAAACGCTGTAAGACTGGTGAAGTGATGAAGTCACTTAAGCATCACAGACGGCTGTGTGAGTTCACAAGCCTATACAGTGGTACCTCGGGTTACATACGCTTCCGGTTACAGACTCCGCTAACCCAGAAATAGTACCTAGGGTTAAGAACTTTGCTTCAGGATGAGAACTGAAATTGTGCTATGGCGGCGCAGTGGCAGCAGCGGGAGGCCCCATTAGCTAAAGTGGTGCTTCAGGTTAAGAACAGTTTCAGGTTAAGAACAGACCTCCGGAACGAATTAAGTACTTAACCCGAGGTACCACTGTATTACATCACAGACTTGATAAAGAAACTGATGCTCCAGGGCTAGAGTTTCTCTGTCAATGAGAATCGAGTCCTGTAGACTTTTGATAAAGCAGGCATGTCCAAAGTCTGCTTTGGGAGCCTAATCCAGTCAGTTCAATCTGGCCCCTGTGGCAGTTTACCTCCTAGGGTAAAACTTCAATCTTAAAAAAAAACCTCAACAACTTTGATTGGCCCTCACGAATGCTCACTTCATCAAATCTGGCCCTCTTTGAAAAAAGTTTGGTCACCCCTGGGATAAAGGTTTGTTTACATTTATATCACTTATTCCTAGGTGGTATACACACGGCTCCCAAGCCAAGCTCTGAGCCAGCAGCTTGCTTTTGAAAATTCTCAATTACAATTGGAAAGAAAAAGAAAAAGGGAACATTCTCTGTTTCTCTTTTAACATTTCTTTTACTTCTACTCAGGTTTTTTTTTAAAAAAATTAATAAATAAATGTTATTTTTTTAAATGCCTGAGCTCTGGGCTGTTGGCATATCTCTCCCCCTGAGATGTCCCTGGAATGACTTTGTAGATGTTCAGAAGAGTTCTTCTGCTGCCATGGCCACCATGGGGGATGCAAAGATTGGGGTTGACCCAAGATACTGGGGCCCCAAAATGCTGCTCCCCTCCCCACCAAGGAAGAAGGGGAAGATCTACATCAGGAACAAGGAGGGAAAGAAAGATCTACATCAGGATCGGCTGCCCCTGTGGATTCTACTGCCTTAGGCAGTAGACTCACCTAAACATATGGGTGGGCCAGTCCTGGCAACACAAATACAATGGTAAAAACAAAATAAGGCGGGAAGGTTAGGAAAGGGGGGGGGAATCTGTTCACCAGCATTTCTCACTATCCTGAAACCTATTGAAACTTACCCCAATGGAAAGAGGGCTACCCAATTCATCACAACCTAAAAGCACATTATTGGAAAGAATCTTATGGGCATTCTAATTGCCTCCAGACACTGTGCCTACCATACACATGCCAGACAAGAGTTGTATAAGTTGGAAATCTATTCATAGAAACAAACTTTTTCAGTGTGTCCCCTCCCCCTTCAGTTTGTACTAAAACACAAAGTAATGAGGTTATTCTTGACAACACAATAGCTAGTCACCAAGGAGAAAATAAAATTAATGTCTCTGTAAATAAGTAAATAACATGAAATAATAAATTAGAATGCCAAAGACTGTTACCTACTTTTTCTATTTGATTGTCAAAGATTTGCTTGCAGCAGGTAATTTCCTCATCAAACATTGAAAGAAGAACAGCAACGTTTGGATAAAAATGAGAATAGATGACAGGCCTTTCCAGAAGTTTTCCAAATATCTGCAAAATCTTGAATTTTAAAAAAGAAGGTAACTGAAGCACGTGTGTCAATTTTCATCTCTGTTTTAAAAGATGCTATTTTAGGTGGTTTTATAAAAAATTATAAAGGGCAGAATAATTTCTTTATCTGTATTGTATATTCTGTTTTAACAGATTGGCATTTATGTGTTAGCCTTCAAAGATTATTTCAGGTAAAATTATTGTATGGGTTTAAAGTGAAATCACTTTGATGACTAAATTCTTGTCTTTACATTCCTCCACAATCTGTTTAGTAGAGTGTTTCACAAGAAACCAGCTATTAAAAGAACAAGATTCTCCTCTCATTTTTTTTAGGGCCTCACCTGGGACTGAAAGAAATGCATCTCTAAAAAAGGAAAACCTAGAAAGAAAAAGCAGATCAGAAAGAGACCTCTGGACTATAATTAAATGTTTCAGTTCTGATCCCTGAATTCAGTGATATCCCAATTTGCTTGGTATTTGTTTATTTATTTATTTATTCATCCTATCATTAAATTTCTATACTGCCCTTCATCCGAAGATCACAGAGTGGTTAACAATATAAAAACACAAAAATGCATCCCATAACAACAAACAAAACAAAATTAACCAACACCCCCACATAGTATTTTTATTTATTTGTTAAATTTGTAAGTGATAAACAGAAGAAGAGTTGTTTGATACACATAAAAGAAGTTATATGATGGCCATTGAACCCTGATTACTGTTTCAGGTACAAATAGGTTTGCTTACAGTAGAAATGAGGAATCTGTGGCCCCCCCAGATGTTCTTGGACCACAGCTGCTATCATCCCTGACTTTTGGCCATGATGGCTGGGGCTGATGTGACTTAGAATCCAACAACACTTAGAAAGCCAAAGTTCTCCCATCCACGAATTACAGATTCTATATAGCTTCCTGCAGCAGTGTTTCTCCGAAGTCAAGAGTTACAGTAAACATGACGATGGAGTTGTGTGAACTATGAACAACTATCTGGCCTCTTTTAAGTTTTAGCAAATAGACTGGGACCATACTTGAAGGAGCGTCTCCATCCCCATCGTTCAGCCTGGACACTGAGGTCCAGTATCAAGGGTCTTCTGATGGTTCCCTCCCTGCGAGAAGCCAAGTTACAGGGAACCAGACAAAGGGCCTTCTCAGTGGTGGTGCCCGCCCTGTGAAATGCCCTCCCATCAGATGTCAAGGAAATAAACAACCACCTGACTTTTAGAAGACATCTAGGGAAGTTTTTAATGTCTGCAGTTTTATTCTGTTTTTAGTGTTCTGTTGGGAGCCGCCCAGAGTGGCTGGGGAAATCCAGCAAGATAGGAGGGGTATGTTATTATTATTATTGTTGTTGTTGTTGTTGTTACACATATCCTCCAACATTTCTCTAATGAAAATAGGGACATCCTAATGAAAAGTGGGACATTCTGGGATCAAATCAGAAACCTGGACAGCTTCTGTAAATCCAGGACTATCCCTGGAAAATAGGGACACTTCGGTGGTCTGATGGCATGGGGAGGGGAGGTGGGGGGGGGCCTCTTTTGTTCTGTACCATTTCCCCACAAAAAAACCCCTCTACCAGCTGCTATTTGTTCACTTAGGGGAAATGTGCTCATGTATAGGTTTTCCTCACAGTGAAAATAGCAGCTTGGGTGGATGTGTTTTTTTTTCTGGTAAAATGGCATGAGGGGATGTTGTTGTTTAGTCGTTTAGTCGTGTCCGACTCTTTGTGACCCCATGGACCAGAGCACGCCAGGCACTCCTGTCTTCCACTGTCTCCCGCAGTTTGGTCAAACTCATGCTGGTAGCTTCAAGAACACTGTCCAACCATCTCGTCCTCTGTCGTCCCCTTCTCCTTGTGCCCTCCATCTTTCCCAACATCAGGGTCTTTTCCAGGGAGTCTTCTCTTCTCATGAGGTGGCCAAAGTATTGGAGCCTCAGCTTCACGATCTGTCCTTCCAGTGAGCACTCAGGGCTGATTTCCTTCAGAATGGATAGGTTTGATCTTCTTGCAGTCCATGGGACTCTCAAGAGTCTCCTCCAGCACCATAATTCAAAAGCATCAATTCTTCAGCAGTCAGCCTTCTTTATAGTCCGGCTCTCACTTCCATACATCACTAGGCATGCGGGGATGCCAAACAGCTATTTGCAAATTTGGATAGGAGCCAGAGAGTTATTCAAGCATCTCCATCCTCACACAGGCCTAGCTAGGCCCTGAGCAGAGGCCAGTACAGTCATGGTGGGCGCAGAGACTCAGGGCGCCATAAGGGACACCTCAAATATGCTTACAGTAGAGTGAGACAGGCAGGGGGAGCTGAATTTTCGCACCACACAGGGCACCACTGAAATTTCAGGTGCCAAGGTCTGCAGCTACCCTAAGGCAGGAATGGCGAAGCGCAGAGAGGGAGGGGAATCTGGGTACTGCATTGTACTTAAGAGGTCACTGTACAGATTGAGAACACACAGCAAGCAATTGCGCTGTCGTTTTGAATTCTTTGAAGAGCCTTCTGTGTGCAAGGTCAAGAAACACAGCCATCAAAAAGTAAAATGCAGATCTCTCGTGGGCAAACTCAACAAATGGAACCAAAAAGTTTACAGAAGTGATTTTATATCATTTTCCTCAATAGCACGGTTGCTTTATTTGAATACGAACAGCAGCAGCTTCTCCTGGCAGTTGTGGTTAAATATCCCATAAAAGCTAACTCACTCCCTACTATTGTGAACTGTCTACTCTCTCATGCTGGCAGCCCAAATTACAGCATTTTATTATATTGCATCTTTGCTGTGTGTTTTATTTATCTCTGTTGTGCCTTCCCATTTTTGGCATCAATTCAAGCGCCTTTACCTGCATCCCCCTGCTGTTTGTCCTTCTGGCAAACTGTTGTGTGCCTTTTACAGTTTGTTTTGTTGGGTGTGTTTTTTTTATTAGTCGTTCCTATTTTGTTTTCCCCCCCTTTTGCTACAAAATTTGTCAATCTGGATTCATAGACAATTATGCTCTACAACGTGCCCATTATGCGAATATCTCACCCAAACAATCAAGGAATATGCCTCCCACGTAGTCCTATAAAAACAGTACTTTTATTCAACTGAAATCCCTGCCCTTTCAAAGCTCTCAGCATCCATTGAGCTGATATTTCAGATAAACACATTTTTGCCTCCTGTAAGAGGGGTCTATATAGCAAAACTGTTGGATAACATGTTGAAGCTGACACAGAGAGGCCTTGACTCAAACTCCTTTTCAGCCTGAAGCCTTATTGCAATAATTGTGTTCCTATACTGGATTCTGATATTTAAATCCTCATTCCCCACAAACATCATTTAACAGGACTCATTGGGCTGCTGGCAGTGTGGGGAATAATAATTCCTGGAGGGCTACTAGGACTAGGGACTCAGAGTCATGGACCCCATCTGCACTATGCATTTAAAGCAGTATCATACCACTTTAAACAGTCATGATACCCCCCCATTGCAATATTTTGGGAACTGTAGTTTGTTATGGGTGTTGAGAGTTGTTAGGAAACCCTCTATTGCCCTTACAGAGCTAAAATTCCCAGAGTGGTTTAACAATCAATGCTTCTTCCCTTGGGAACTTGGCGATTTGTAGCTCTGTGAAGGGAATATGGGTATCCTAACAACTCTTAAACTATAATTCCCATAATTCTTTAGTGGAAACCACGAGTGTTTAAAGTGGTGTGATACTGCTTTAAATGTATAGTGCAGATGAGCCCTTATCCTGTGTAATCTTTGGATCCCAGCCCCCATGGCCCGCCAATCTATAATGAAATGACCATGGAGAATCAGAAATTGCCTGAGGTAAAACATTTTTTAAATGATTTGTAAATATAAAAATAAAGAATGGTTATGAGTCTAACATTGCTGTGTTCGTATATAACTGAGAGGTGATCTAATGAAATCTGCTATTTTGAATACAGCTTCTTGCTTACTTATCACAGTTACAAAGCCTTACTGGTTCTCAGTTAGACCTCTCGGTTTTTATATTAGAAAAGTGAGATTCAAGATGTCAGGTTTTGATAGGCCAGTTTAGGAACATTCTGCGGGCTCTCATTGGTCCAGCATTACAGGCCAATGAACTGTCAGAAATCAAGGCACACCACTGGTCAGGATGTCCTGACGGAAATGGTATATAAGGGCAGTGAGGCAAGTCAGTAAGGCCAGAATATGACCTGGTGGTCAGTGGTGGTAACAGCAACAGAAGAAGAGCCCAGGAAGAAGCTGAAGAGCTGAGGTCACCAAGCAAGAAGCTGTGAAAGCCAGCAAGGAGAGGAATGCTCCAGAGATAGTTCTCCAGGGTAACATCTGGCCAGAGCAACCTCAATTGGCAGTTGGCCTTGGGAAGTGCAAAGAATTACAAAGAGGAAATTGTGCCTCTTCCTCTTGGCTGTCCTAATATCCAAGTCCCTGGCCAGGAGGAGGTCTTCATGGGAAACTGAAGCAATCCTGCTAATGAAAGACGATCCACCCCAAGAGACAGAGAGCCCATTTTGAGTGACAGCTGAGGGACTTCTCCTGAATCCTGACCATCTTTCTAGGAGAGCTAACTTGGAATGGAGCTAGGAAAAGGGTCATTGACATATGGGACTGTAATGGGTTTAGGGGTTGCTCGTGCGTAAGTTGCCGCCACTCCTGGCTAGGTTACCTGGTTAACCCTTTCTGACTGAAAAGCCTCCAGCATCGTGACTGTCTCAGTCACTGGCAGAATCCGTCAGTGGGCGTTTCTTAAACCTTTTCCAGCATAAAAGTTGTTTGATGCCAAGTCTCCTCCTACTCTCCCTGCGCGGAAGTCTTCTGCGCAGGGAGGGTGTGGGCAGCGGAGTACCCGTACTCTCTCCGCTGGTCTCCGGCGAAGAGTCTTGGCGCTTCCTCTCCGATTCCCCCATCTGCCCCCCTTCTCCACTGGTGTTACGCTGATTTCCTTCCCCAGCAGATGGGCTGCCTCTCTCCCTACTGCGACCCTCTCCTGCATCCCTTTGGAGCCTTCCCTCCGCCTCTAGCTCCGATGGCAGTTCCCTGACAGGAACGTAATTTAGGAAAATTAAACAAAGAAACTGTTTCATTCCCTAAATTATGTCCCGTATGTCAATGGCCTATGCGAATTCATTTAGAAAAAGAAACTTAAAGATATTGAGAATAAAATATAGCAATGTGCTGTGCTTCTGGAACGTGCCTCCTGGCAGTGCAGGCAGTGATTTACAAGGGAGTAAGTGGCCTTGAATAGTCAGCGTACAGGCTCATAAGGGAATCCAGGCTTAACATCTTTGGCTTCTTTTCCTTTGGGATTGTAAAGAATGCTATAAAAGCATGAATTGGTTTGACATTGTACTGAAACACTGCCTGTATCCTACCCTTTTCTGACTACTGTAACAGGTCAAGGGATTGGACTAGAAGAAACAGCCTTCTAAATTCCATTGGATTTTCACTTGGTTTGGGATCCATAAATTCATTATTAGGTTTTCGGACGAAAATCACTTGGCAGCTTCTTATATCTCAGTTTCTGTCACAGAAACATTTCTGAAGGCGACTCCCGCAATCAAGATTGTTGCAGTAATTCCCCTCATGAGGTTAACACACAGGTGCCTGCTCCTGAATTTCTGTCAAGCAATCATATTTATAAAACTTCTCCAGATTACAGTATCTATTGGGAGAATTAAAGCAGGCTACAGCCTTCCTGTGATTGTAAATCATAATACGGTGGTACCTCTGGTTACAAACACCTTGGGTTACAGACTCCGCTAACCCGGAAGTAGTACCTCGGGTTAAGAACTTTACCTCAGGATGAGAACAGAAATCATGCGCTGGCGGCGGCAGGAGGCCCCATTAGCTAAAGTGGTACCTCAGGTTAAGAACAGTTTCAGGTTAAGAATGGACCTCCGGAACGAATTAAGTTCATAACCAGAGATACCACTGTATGAGAAACAAGCCTCAACCAAGTTCCTTAGCGTTACAATCTGCCATCTAGAAACATCACTCTCAAACTTTGATTTTGTAGTTGCATTCTCCTACGTTTGGTGAAAACTGAACTTCGGGGAACATTTTTCTGTCCTCCAACAACACATTTCTCATGTAGTTTGTTCTGTGTTCTGCAGTCTGTTCATAAATATACTCTTCCTGTTCCATTATAAGTATCCTTATCCTCTCGCTTGTCCTCTTCCCCTGTTCCTGTGGGGCACCATGGAGATGTAATTTTCTCACTTCTCTTTTCCTACTGTCATCCTATTCACCCTTTGCTCTGCCTCTTCTCCAGTGCATATGTCAAGTCTTTTTGTCCTACCTTCTTGATTTCATGATACATTTATTTCTATGTTTATTGTATTTGCTTGGATGTTTTCTTACAGAGCTGATGGTAAAACTCTCCTGTCTCAGCAGGAAACTGTTCCTCACAGCAATTACACCTGCTGTCTTCCTTTTCATTTTCCTTCAGCTTTTGATGAAATTGTATTTTCTGAAACCCTATGAATTCTCTTTCAGATTCTTACCTAACTCAGCAATTCAACCACCCCCACCCCACACCCCTCTTTTTCATCAGCTTTTCCATTTTGTAAGATATTTTCCTAATTTTCTCATGTGTAATACTTCTCTCCGATACTTTATATTTGGTTTCCTCCACTGTACAGATTGTCACTTTCCTTTAGGTTTTTGAAGGTTTTGCAAAAGATACAGGCACACAATTTCTACTGACTTAAATAACCCCCATTGACTATAATGGGATTTGTGTGGCTAAATCCCATACAACTCTTGAAAAGCACAGGGCCTCCTGGTTTAAGATTTCACCGCCCTCCTTTCTTTGTAATGCCCCCAAATCTCTTCTTCATAGCTTTAAAAAAAATGATGGTTCTGCTTGCTTTTGTCTTTGACAATTTGAAAAACTTAAAAGAATATGGGCACAATCTCTCACAGTGGGCAGAAGGTTGAATTTGGATATAGGGAACCTGACTTTAAATCCAGGGCAGCCATGAACTCACTGGCTGGACTTTGGAAAATCTTACTCCTTCTGCCTCAGCTTTTCTATTTGTAAATGGCCATCTTATTATAGCAGTTCAATTTCATACTGATCAAAATGGATGTCTATGTAACACAAAGAGTCTATGGATACACAGAACAGACTTTTTGTACCTAACATTACAAAAGAACAGGAAACAGAAAGTGGCTCTCAACATTTAATGAAAAGACTAATTCTCACATTTGTTGTGGGGTGGGGGAGAACAGCAAAGAAGACCTGGGAAAATAAAACTGAACTACAAACAAACAAGCAAATAAACAAAGAGTGTTGAATGTTCGGCTTTAGGATTTTCTGTTTAAAAAGTCAGGGGCTGTTCGGCTTTAGGATTTTAAAAAGTCAGGGGCTGAATCTGTCTCCAGAATGCAGTTCTTACTGCTCTTACCAAGAGCCTCTGAAATCATTTGTGCTTGGGAAAAACGGAATTAACCGTACCATACACTCAAGTATCTGATGCTTGCCAATGTAAGATACAAAATGTGGGCCTTAGTGGAAAACAAATATAACAAATATGCTTACCTTGAAAACTGATTCTAGTCCCTTTGGCTCTTGAAAGGCAAAATTTAGTATTGTTCCCAACCGGTTATCAAAGTCATTAATTTGCTGAATGTATCTTTTGTAGTCAGACAGAAATTCCTGCATAGGAAACATGAGCATTAACACAAGCTGCAAATATTTGTGTAGATGGCATGAGTGACTCATTTCTTTCAACTGAAGCCCCACCATGCCAAAATAATCATGTAAGCCCAGGCATCAGTTCAGACATGTTTTTACAGACACCAGGGTCATCCTGTGCCTGTATAAGAGAATAGGCAGTTGTCTAAGCAGTGGTCAGTTGTTGCAGAAGGTGGACTGTCCCAGCTCTAGTGGCAGGAGCAAAAGGGGCTACACATTTATTGGGGAGCAACTGAAATCCAGTGTTCTGTTTTAGGGATGAGAGAGAAAATCATGTGGCTCACGTTTTAATACACACTTCTCAAACCAATATATTAATTTCAACAGACAACTGCATTTCAGTTGACATTATTTTGAATTTTGCAATGTAGTTAAAAAGTGTATGTTGGGGGAAAGCACACTGCTTCCATATACATGTGTGTTCCCTAGGAGGAGCAGGGAGCCCTTTTTCACAATATATTTACCAGGTTGTTGTAGTCCAGTGGGTCATATTTACTTTCTTGAAGGACCTTCCAGCTTTCATGAAATTCTTCATTCATGCAGTGAATCTCCTCGCTGAGAATCTTTCCTCTCAGGCCCCCAATCTCAATTTTTTCTAACTTGAGAAAGTCAGTAGCTGATGTAAAAATCTCCTTTAAATTAAAAGACAAGTTAGGGATCTGATAGGACTTATAGAACATTTGTAAACCTTATAAGGTTTACAAGCCTATGCTAACATTTAATCCTTTGTTAAGCCAGCCTTACAATGGATTTTGAAAATTCAAAAACATACTATCTTATGATCAATTATGTACATTAACATTTATGTTCTTAATTATTGAAAGGTTTCACATCTCCTTTCTGTAAAAATGTACCCAGAGCATCTTAAAGTCCTCTGTTCTGTAGCATGAAAGTTATTGTTTTAAAATCTTAAAAGAACGAAAAAACGAAGCAGAAACAAAAATACGCACTTAGGTATTTGTGTGCCAAGTGATGGCAAAATATTGTGGAAATATAATATGTGTAGAGAAGATCCACCACTGGAGGCTGTTAAGAGCAAGTATTTGGCTAGGTAAATCCAATCCCTGAGAACAGAGGATTAACTAGCAGTGACACCAAGTAAAATCTTTCCTGTAAACGAAATTTAAAATATGCTTTGAAGATCAATTGTAAGTCTAAATGCACATTGACCATAAATATTAAAAAATCTACCTCAATATGCAGCAACCTCTGAAGGATATTATCCAACCTAGAAAACACCAGGTGAGAGGGAAAGTCCCACTGCTTCACACTGTGATCATTTCTATGATCGCAAGCAAGCTTTTCTTGACACGTAGAAAATGTATTCTTGAACATTCTGAAGGTCTGTATTGTTTGCTTTATTTTTTCCAATCCCTCTTCCAGGTCCATCGTGAAGATCTCCTCAGGGATTAGAAATGAGAAAGCCTGTTTCGGCAGAAAAGATCCAGCAAATGAAAATTATTTTTAAAGCTGTATTTTGAAATCTTCATCTAACATGGGATTTCAGCCATTCGCAATATTATACTGCTGGGACAATTCTCCAGTCTCCTTTTAACCCCAAGACACAAGGGCAGATTCTGGTGGACCGGAATTATTTATCATTCTGTTTCAGTAATGATTAAGGCGATGCTTTTTTGTGTGACTAAAAGTCACCAAAGGAAATGTGCAAGGATGCAATTAAATGCTCCCCCTCCCAAATTAGTCACTTCACTTGTTTCATTTTCTTCACTGTTCACTTGTTTGCTCTGCAGTCATTGTCATAAATAATTTGGAAGTAACCCGTTCATTTTCATTATTCACATCCATTTCCATTTTCTGTTTATTTCAATGGGAGATGCAGGGTATTCTGCTGCCTGTAATCTTGGTGTTTTCCATCCAAATGGCATGACATCTGCAGATATTCTAGTACCTCTCCAAAACATCTGACCTGCCAAATTTCACCTTGATAGGGTAAAGGTTTCCCATTTACAAGGTTACACTTTTTAATGCGCTTCCTGTTGCTTTCAGTGGGAAATCCAGCTGCTCTTCTGCTTCTGTATTTCATATCCTATTTGTATGAGAATCTTAGGCATTCTGCTACCTTCTAGAACAGTCATGGGAAACATGTTGCTAGACTACAAGTCATCAGTTTTGGCTGGTGGCCCAGCTGCGCCAATGTCTGGACAGGGGTAGCCTAACTTATGTGGTGTATGTTCTGCAGATCTCTAGGTTACATTGCTACAACACCTTATACATAGGGCTGTCTCTCAAGATGGTTCAGAAACTTCAGCTGGTGAAGAATTTGGTGGCCTGGTTGCAAGGGCAACCTTGCCTGGGGCAAGACGGTTTAAGCATACAACACCAATCCTAGTCTGACTGCACTGGCTGCCGACGGTTTCTGGGCCCAATTCAAAGTGCTGGTTTTGACCTGTAAAGTCTTAAACTGCTCAGGACCACGATACCTCAAGGACAGCCTCTCCCCCCAAAAAACCGCCCCAAACTCTGCAATCATCATCTGAGAAGCTTCTTCATGTGCCTCCTCCACGAAAGGTTTGGAGGCAGGCAAGCCAAGTGCAGGCCTTTTCTGTGGTGGCTCCCCACTTGTGGAATGCTTTCCCCAAGGAAACTCGCCTGACACCTTCATTACGTATCTTTAGGCACCAAGGAAAAACATTCCTCTTCTTCCAGGCCTTTGGTTAATTAAACCAATTTCAAACTGCAGGGAGGGGGGACTTATTGGCTTTTGTTTGTTTTATGGTATGTATTTTTGCATTTTTATATTGTAAGCCACTCTGTGGTCTTTGGATGAAGAACAGTATAGAATTTTAATGACTAATAATAACAATAGATGTCAATTTTATAATTTTATAATATTTTAATGATTTTATTACCTACTGCCTTGACTTTTCTTGTGAGTTGTTGTTTACAGATAGTTTCATAAGTAAAAAGTAAGCTAAATCACACTGCGTTCCTCCCTCCCAGTAACCTTTTGGTGAACTGTACAGCCTTTTCCAGGATATTTTCAGGGTGTGTGTGTGTGTGTTTTTAAATTATTATTCCACTGGAAAAGTATGTGAAAATAACAAAACAAGTAAGAAACAAATTAATTTTTCATTTGAATTCTTATTCATTTTCACTGCTAAAACAAGCAAATGGGGTCATTTGTTTCATTTTTCATTTATTTAAGAAGTGAGTGCGTATGTCTAATTATTGTGCAATAATCAACTAGTCTGGCCAGAATTTCATTATCCCAGTTGATTGCCTTGTATTTGCATATGATAGGACCCCTTTTAACTAGAGCTGTCAACTGATTAAATAAATCTTAGTTGACTCATTGTATGAGTTTCAGTCAATCAATCAATCAATCAATCAATCAAATTTGCATGAGTAAAAACAATAGTTCTGAAGCAAAGAGAGTCAATTGGCTTGGATCCAAAGGAGGATGAGCAGAATTCCATTTGCACAGTCCTCCCCTCTCTCCCACCCACCTACCTTCTCATTTATTTAAATGACAACTCTTGCCGAATCTGTACTGCGGGTGAAAAACAGGACATGCAACCCTGAGGCATAGCCCTTGTATGCTACCCCAAGCGATGGAGGTCATGCAGCAACAGCACCTGCTAAATCACAGCTGGGACCAGTTCGCAATGAATCATAGCAGGACCCACACAAGCAAGTGCCTTGGGAGCACACAGGGCTATTGATAGGCTTGCAACCTCCAGATGCGCGCTCAAGACAGAGCCAAAATTCATCCGGAGAGATGCTGCCAATGATGACGAGTTAAGAGTCAGTATATTTGTGGCTTCTTCCATTTACATGATCCTGGGGGCGCTTCTCCAGGCTGCTCCAGTTTATACAAATTACGGTGACGCCATGTGAATGCACTAGTTGAAACGAATGGGGATTTTTGCAGGAGTACAGGAATGTGAACCAGACCCAGGCCTCTTTGATCTAATGGTGTGCTACAGGCAGAGTGGCTCCGGTGCATGCTCTGAGCTCCCCTGCCTTTAAAGCAGTTTCCAGTCATTTCAATACAGAATCTGCTAATTCAGCGCTCCCATTCATTGGAGCAGGAGCTCCATCTGGGTGTTGGCACATTGATGTCAGATGATGGCCTTCAAAGATGAACGCAAGATTTCTAGCCATTTCTATTTTTGCAGTAGAATAGAATTTTTTGTCTCCAGTCTTCCCAATAGCTGTTGTTGTCGGCATCCATCTGTCTTAAGTGACAATGGGGTGCGCCTCCGGGGGCGAGCTGTGTAAGCAGCACCGAAGGAACTTCTCCGGGACACAAGCTTGGGCAGTGTGTATGGAGGTCCTGGGAAGCCCAGATTGTCATGCCCCTCTGGGGGAGGAAACTTATCCAATACATTCAGGATTGGCACAGTCAATAAAAATCCAGTTGCAGCACTTACAATAAAACTTACAATGACTTATAATAAAACTAAACCTTAACACTATAGCATAGAGAAAAGTAAGTTCAGGCTCCTTCTGGCCTTACTGTTATAATCAGCATGATCTTGACAGAAAGATAACAGAACCAGTTTAAACCAGCTGTACTCAGCTTCTCAGAAGAAATAACCCAAACAAGAACCTTCTGCCTGTTTCTTTCACATAGAAAGAAAACTTTCCAGAACACTCTTGAATTCAGCAATAGGAAAGATCAGATCAATACTTTCTGTATACACATCAGATCAATACTTTCTGTACTAAGAAATGCAAACTGACACGGACAACTCCCCCATCTCAGCCTTGCTCATATGGTCCAAAGGACAGCAGACCAATATGTTTGGCATCAGCTTGGCTGCAGGAGTTGCCAGAAGGAGGAGTACAAGGCAGTGAAGCTTTAGGGTTGGAGGTTTCCCTTCTCCTTAGATGGGTTACCACCCCAGGTTGATGAGCCCCATCTGCCCCTCACTCCCCGCTGCAGCATATGCAGAAACTGCCTTCTTGACGATAGGACTGACCCACTGTTGGTCTTGTCTGCTCAACCCACCTGTCTTGGCATGCAGCTCGCTGTGGGTTTGAGACCCATCGGCTACCCTCACCTGGTTTAATCAGCCAGCTGAAGCAGTTTCCAGGGGTGCGGTGGCTGTTGCATGCTGACAGCTTCCAGGAGCCACAGGTGAGAGCTGAGAGCAGGGTGAGCACCAAAGGTGGACAGACTACCCCAGAAGGAGCACACTGTGTCCCCCAAGAGAGGCACTACCCCTCCCCTAACACCCCATAGTAGTTTATACAGCAGAAGTGAGCGGCACCAGGCCCCACCCTCCCTCCAGACACTGCTGGCCACCAGTTCCCATCATCCCTGGCCATTGCCCATAGTGGCTGAGGATGATGGAAATTGGAGTCCAATGACTGCTTGAGGGCAAATTAAAGGTAAAAGGTAAAGGACCCCTGGACGGTTAAGTCCAGTCAAAGGCGACTATGGGGGTTGCGGCACTCATCTCGCCTTTCAGGCCAAGGGAGCCAGCGTTTGTCCACAGACAACTTTCCGGGTCATGTGGCCAGCATGACTAAACCATTTC
Organism: Podarcis liolepis; assembly: GCF_965112155.1. Taxonomy (NCBI): domain Eukaryota; kingdom Metazoa; phylum Chordata; class Lepidosauria; order Squamata; family Lacertidae; genus Podarcis; species Podarcis liolepis. Next base: position 116,267,775 of record NC_139554.1, on the reverse strand, counting down.
TGGCACAATGGAACACCGTGAAGGAAACCAGAGCACACAGAAACGCCGTTTACCTTCCCACCGCCGCAGTACCTATTTATCTACTTGCACTGGCATGCTTTCGAACTGCTAGGTTGGCAGGAGCTGGGACAGAGCAACGGGAGCTCTGTTGGAATTGGGGGACGAAAAGCCAGCTGGCTTGGCCCCAGCTGAAGCGTCTCCCTCTCAGCCTTGCCGCTGCAGAGATCCATCGACCTCTGCTCCTCCGAAGTGTGTCTGTGACTCAAGCTGAGCAGGCTTGAGCACACATTACTCAGCAGTGTAAATTGCGCAACAGATGAGGCTTGAGGCGTGGACACATACTAAACTACGCATTTATTATACATAAATTAGGACAAAGAAAACATGGCATCTCACCTTGATGTCCTCTTGGACAGAGACTAAAAACAAAAGCAATACAGAGCGGAAATTCCACTCACGGACTCCAGCAATCTGTGCTGGAATGTAAACAGACATGTGACATGCAATAATCCCACACATCTGCAGCTCGGGAGGAGTGAAATCCCAACAAGCTCAACCCGACGCAGGGATTCAAACCGCTGGACCTTCTGATCGGCAAGCCCAAGAGGCTCAGTGGTTTAGACCACAGCACCACCCGGGTCCCCTTTATTGAGGGCGAAAGGGCACAGAGCTAATATTGCCTTAGCTACATTTGGACATCCACCCATGACACCGTTCATCAGTTTGTTTCAAACAAATTGCTATGCCTGTCATCTTCTTAGCATAGATGTTCACACACATACATTCACTTCATAACAAAAATTGTCTCTGAAACAGAATGGCTGCAAAATGTTAGCAGTTTCCTCCGGGAATACCCCTGCTTAAAGTTTTATTGTTGTACATGATGTTCACGATACACCCTCTTTATTTACTTATTTCTCCTCTGTCGAGAACTTTCATGGCATTGATCTGCTACCAAGAATAGCAAAGGAGCTAAATTGTTTCCCTAAAAAGAGGGGAGAAACACAGCAATCAGCAACAATTCTAATGCTGAATGGCATTTGATGCAAGTCTCAGCTGCTTGGCATCGACAACACTATGCAGGCAGTCGAGGGTTAAATTTGAATGGCTCTTCTTCTCTGGCTCTGTAATGCCAAGATACAGCAGGGATTCTGAACACTGGATAATTTTGCATTCCATATGTGCTGCGTTTCCTGTGCACGCAGGGACTTAAGAGCAGTTTCAGACTCGCAGCTAGCTTGGCTTCCCTGCTTTCTGTCAGTTTAAGCCTGCCCTCTCCTGTTGTTCATTAGTTTTAAGAAGTTTGCAGTTTCGTATGCAATCACACAGAAGACAAAGCCAACCCGAAAGGCAATGGAGGGAAGAAATGAGGATAGTTTTACAAGTTCCCTTCCCCACTCCCTATTTTATTTTCCCCTCTGCATAGAGCCTCCAATTGCAAAGAGAGGTTCCTATGAGACCATATCTATTTTTTAAAAAATAACACCTGGCTTTCACCTGGCTTTTATAGAAGCTCTCTCTGTTGCTCATTTTTATTGCATGTGCATATATGTGTATTTGTGTGTGTATGTAAAGAATTCAAGGTATTGGTGCTAACTTCTAAAGCCCTAAATGGCCTTGGCCCTGTATACCCGAAGGACCCTCATTGTTCAGAGGTCCACCTCTGAGCCTTCTGGCGGTTCCCTCAATGCGAGAAGTGAAGCTAAAGGGAACTACATAGAGAGCCTTCTCAGTAGCGGCACCCACCCTGTGGAATGTCCTCCCATCGGATCTCAAAGAGATGAGTTAACTATTTACCGTAATTTTTGCTCTATGAGACTCGCTTTTTCCCTCCTAAAAAGTAAGGGGAAATGTGTGTGCGTCTTATGGAGTGAATGCAGGCTGTGCAGCTATCCCAGAAGCCAGAACAGCAAGAGGGATTGCTGCTTCACTGCGCAGCGATCCATCTTGTTGTTCTGGCTTCTGAGATTCAGAATTTTTTTTTCTTGTTTTCCTCCTCCAAAAACTAGGTGCGTCTTGTGGTCCGGTGCGTCTTATAGAGCGAAAAATACGGTAACCATTAGAAGACATCTGAAGGCATTCCTGTACAGTCATACCTCGGGTTGAAGTTGCCTCAAGTTGAGCATTTTCGGGTTGCGCTCCACGGCGACCCTGAAGTAACGGAACGTGTTACTTCCGGGTTTCGCCGCTCACACAGATGCTCAAAATGACGTCACATCCATGCACAGAAGCGGCAAATCTCGACCCACGAACGCGCAGACGCGGGTTGCATTCACTTCGTGATGCGAACGGGGCTCCGGAACGGATCCTGTTCATATCCAGAGGCACCACTGTATAGGGAAGCCTTTCAAAGTGTTTTTTTTATTATTATTACATTTTCATATGCATTGGAAACCACCCAGAGTGGCTGGGGCAACCCAGTCAGATGGGTGGGGTAAAAATAATAAAATTATTTTTATTATTTTAATTAATTAATTAATTAATTACCACCGCAAACTGCTTGTATTTGTATTTTAATATTTTGTTGGAAGGTGCCCAGAGTAGCCGGGGAAACCCAGCCAGATGGGCGGGGTATAAATAAATTATTATTATTATTATTACTACTTTGAGTGGTTGCCTACGCCTTACAAGTGGTATATAAATGTAATATTACATATCAGGTTGATGGGGAAATGGGTTGCTTGCCATTGATTGGAAGGCAGACTTCTACCATTGCTGTTGGCTTTTTTGCACCTGCTCACCTCACTTGTGGGTCTTGAACACCTCTGATATAATATCATAACAAGGTTAACTATATCAGATTCTGAGCCAGAGATATCTATGCAATTGAAGAGGCCAGTGTTGCTCTGTGCATTTATTAAGTGATGGAGCACATGAAACGGATGGTTCAGAACAGCCTGGAAACAAGTGTGTAAGTGTGTAAGTGTGTGTGTGTGTGTGTGTGTGTGTGTGTGTGTGTGTGTTTAAGAAAGAGAAAGATGGGAGCGCACATGGAGGCATACACATAAACTTCTCCATTTTTTTAAAAAAAGGATCGGTATTGGACTCCACATAAAACGTAATGAATTTATAAATGACCCTCCAAATCATATACCGTTTATCACTGCTTTATTTGTGGATCTCATAATAATGCGTGTCCCCACCCCCAACCCAATGCTATGTAGTTTGCATTTACATTATTTACTGTGGATCACATAATGAACTCAATGAAGGCACTAGGCATAAATCAATATATTGGATAACCATCTCTTTAAAACTCTCTGGTTATTGTGGTTCCATATACTTGAATCTGTGCATTTCTTACAAGAGCTTGATGCAGCCAGGTGCATGGCAAGATATGCTCATATTATCCCCAATTGTACAATTATTTATGGGACGCGGGTGGCGCTGTGGGTTAAACCACAGAGCCTAGGACTTGCCAATCAGAAGGTCAGCAGTTCGAATCCCCGCAACGGGGTGAGTTCCCGTTGCTCGGTCCCTGCTCCTGCCAACCTAGCCGTTCGAAAGCATGTCAGAGTGCAAGTAGATAAATAGGTACTGCTCTGGCGGGAAGGTAAATAGCATTTCTGTGCACTGCTCTGGTTCGCCAGAAGCGGCTTAGTCATGCTGGCCACATGACCCGGAAGCTGTACACCGGCTCCCTCAGCCAATAAAGCGAGATGAGCGCCACAACCCCAGAGTCGGCCACAACTAACGGTCAGTGGTCCCTTTACCTTTACCTTACAATTATTTATAACTTCAGAAATTTGTTTTCTTTGCTCTATGCTACATTCTTCTGGGATTCTTGACTTTTTAGACGGTAGCTAGAGATACAAACACTCAGAGATATAAATATATATCAGGGTAGTCATAGATCAGGTGAGGGAAACCTTTGGCTCTCCAGATGTTGCCTCCTCTACAATTCTATGGTTCCATAACTACAACTCCCAGCTGCCCCAGAAAGCATGAGCAGCTGTGAGGGATGATGGGAGATGCAGTCCAACAGCATCTTTAGGGCATCATTTGGTCAATCTCTGGTCTGCACATACTCACTACCAACTTCAGTTGGTTTGCCAACCATGACTGCTCCTGAACAAAAATAGCCTTGCCAAAACGGTCCATACACTGGTAACTTCACAACGATAGCACCCATCCTCTGGAATGCATCCATCCCACAGGTAATTTGTGAGGCGGAGACGGTAATGGCCTTTCCAGAACCCTTAATTTTTATTTCGCTGTTTTGATCACTGCTGAGTTTTATTTGAAATATATCATTTTTGCTTTGTTCTCCCCACCCCTTATATTTGATTTGTCCCCTATCTTATTTTATGTAAGGGACATAGGTGGTGTTGTGGTCTAAACCACTGAGCCTCTTGGGCTTGCTGATCGAAAGGTAAGCAGTTTGAATCTGCATGACAAGGAGAGCTCCCGTTGCTCTTTTCCAGCTCCTGCCAATCTAGAAGTTCGAAAGCACATCAGTGCAAGTAGGTAAATAGGTACCGCTGAGGTGGGAAGGTAAACGGCGTTTCCGTGCGCTCTGGCACTTGTCACGGTGTCCCATTGCAGCAGAAGCAGTTTAGTCATTCTGGCCACATGACCCGGAAAGCTGTCTGTGGACAAACGTTGGCCGCCTCGGCCTGAAAGCGAGATGAGTGCCACACCCCATAGTCGCCACAACTGTCCAGGGGTCCTTTACCTTTACATTTTTTAACACACACACCCCCATTTTATGTCATTTTTAGGAAATTTTACTCAATGTTATTGTTGCGTTCTTAATGTTATTATGTAAGCCTAGAGGTTTGTTTCTATTAAGTGGTATAAACCCAGTCAGTTGGGCAGCATATAAATTAATAAATTGCTAATAAAATTGTGTGCAGGTATATATACACAGAAGGGACGCGGGTGGTGCTGTGGGTAAAACCTCAGCGCCTAGGACTTGCCGATCGCATGGTCGGCGGTTCGAATCCCCGCGGCGGGGTGCGCTCCCGTCGTTCGGTCCCAGCGCCTACCAACCTAGCAGTTCGAAAGCAGGTAGATAAATAGGGACCGCTTACCAGCGGGAAGGTAAACGGCGTTCCGTGTGCTGCGCTGGCTCGCCAGATGCAGCTTGTCACGCTGGCCATGTGACCCAGAAGTGTCTGCGGTGGCTCCTGGCCTATAGAGTGAAATGAGCGCACAACCCTAGAGTCTGGCAAGACTGGCCCGTACGGGCAGGGGTACCTTTACTTTTTATATATATATACACAGAGGGGAGTGAGAAAAGGATGTCATACAAGATGCACCTTTGTCTTGATCCCTTCTTATTTTTCAGTATAAAATATACGATACACACAGATACACACACCCCAAACCGTGTATATGGATGCATACTCTGAGGTCTCTCTGCATTAAGCAAAGTGAAAAGATCTACCATATTTTTTGCTCTATAAGACTCACTTTTTCCCTCCTAAAAAGTAAGGGAAAATGTGTGTGCGTCTTATGGAGCGAATGCAGGCTGTGCAGCTATCACAGAAGCCAGAACAGCAAGAGGGATTGCTGCTTTCACCGTGCAGTGATCCCTCTTGCTGTTCTGGCTTCTGAGATTCAGAATATTTTTTTGTTTTTGTTTTCCTCCTCCAAAAACTAGGTGCGTCTTGTGGTCTGGTGCGTCTTATAGAGCGAAAAATACAGTGTTTGTTGGTGAAGGCTGTGTATACTCTCACAGACTATAGGGAGGGCAGTGGGTGCTGACCTCCATTCTCATCAGAATATGCATGCAGCCAGTTCAATGGCTTGGCTGTCCAGTTCAATGACTAACACCGTCCACATTGGCTGCATGTATGGGAGCCACACATATATTTTTTTCTTAAAGCACAGCAGGAGAAGAGATCTAATAATAGAAAACCCAAAAGACTACTTATAACCTAGAGTGAGAGAATGGCACTCAAGTTTCAAACTCCAATTTTGTAATGTAAAATTGGTATTCCAAAAAGAGCAGAGGTTAAATATATTGGCTTTTGCTCATTGCAGGCAGTTGGCTAGTTGACTTGCTAGGACCCTATTGGATTTTATCCATCAAAGTTACCCAAAATCATTTGTCACACTTGAAAATCTTGATCTTAAATCTCTCTATGGAGTTTAACATTTCTACACCTGTGCATTTATCTTGTTATTTATCTTTTATTATCATGAACTTCTTTTTTTAAAAAAAAATCAAGTCAGATTACTAGATTCCCAACCACCTGTGCCGCAAGAATAGACAAGCTACTTTAATGAAAGCATTCCAATACTAAACGCACAAAAGTGATATATTGGCAGGCGATACAAGCATTCTTTTAAAAAAGCAATGTTGGCTTTTCAGCGAGGCAAAGCACTACTTGGACCAGCAAAGAGAATATGATTAAATAGTTTGTGCACACTAACTGGGACCCATAAAGTGCAACTTAATATGGCAGATGTCAGTATTTAAATCCTTTATCAAAGAAACATATAACTTGCTAACTGAAACGTGTAAAGTACATTTTCCTTACCCTGTCAATTAGAAGATTGCAAAACTCCTGTAGCAGGACAACAATTCTGTTGGCGAAGCAGTAGTATTTGGAATGGGTCCAGGTCAGACAGATGGTATGGAAAAGGGGAGCAATGAGACGTTCAATATTGGAGAAGCTGGATTCTTCCAAGCAGGCAATATAGCATTTCAAAGGGCCCAGATACAGGCAAATATCCTGAGCTTCAGAAACCGCTGAAAATAGTTTAAAATACTTTCAACATCATCATTGTCATTTTATAGCCACTTATCATCAACAGTTTACATTTTAAGACATCATCCAGGTACATAAATATAGAATAAACACAATTTTAACCATTTTTAAAGAGAAAAGAAAACTCAAGAACATAGATGCACAATACTACACAGTATCAACAGATGTAACAATAATAATCACAATATACAATTCTAACTCGGCCCTCCAGATGTTTTGGGACTACAAATACCATCATCCCTAGCTAACAGGGCCAGTGGTCAGGGATGATGGGAATTGTAGTCTCAAAACATCTGGAGGGCTGAGTTTGCCTATGCCTATTCTAAAGTATAGAGCATGGGTAGGCAAACTAAGGCCTGGGGGCAGGATTCGGCCCAATCGCCTTCTAAATCTGGCCCGCGGACAGTCCGGGAATCAGCGTGTTTTTACAAGAGTAGAATGTGCCATTTTATTTAAAATGCATCTCTGCGCTATTTGTGGGGCATAGGAATTCGTTCATTTTTTTTCTTCAAAATATAGTCCGGCCCCCCACAAGGTCTGAGGGACAGTGGACCGGCCCCCTACTGAAAAAGTTTGCTGACCCCTGGGTTAGAGAGATTGGGATGGGGGAGATACAGAAACCCAGAGGTACACACACCTTAATAGACATAAATCAAGTTCTCAAAAACTTACACCCTCCAGGCAACTATTTTAACAGTCTTTCACTTTCATCAACCACCCACACAACCGTTACAGCTTCAGTAGGGTTTACTTGTGCTCCTTACACACAACAGCCAGTGATCATCGAACACACCAATTGCAAGAACAGCAGTCAACAACCAATAATAATCAAACTCACCACACTCCAATACACCCAGTCCACCCCTCCTGAACAGGTCTCTCCTGCCACTTCTCCCCTGCTCTCTTCTCTCGCCTCAGGATCACAGGTGAAGCAAGTTCCTATCATCTACTTCCAGCAGTAAGTTTGTCCAGGGAATGGGGGGGGGGGGAATCACTTCCACCTGTGTGAACCTTCGCTAAATCTTAAGCTCTTCTACAAAGCGAAGCTTGCCAGATCCAACCCAAGTCTGTGTGCACTATGCTTGTCATCACCCTGTTACTGTTTGAGGTAGTGTGTTAAACTAAACACATTTATTGCCTGATTAATCAAAGCAAAATTAATAGTAATATTCCCATCAGATGTCAAGGAGATAAGTAACTTAAGAAGACATCTGAAGGCAGTTTCTACTGTTTTATTATGTTTTTCTAAATGCTGGAAGCCACCCAGAGTGGCTGGGGCAACCCATTCAGATGGGCAGGGTACAAATGATGGTGATGTAGTAACCTCGGTGGCTCAGAGTACTTTTGACCAGCTTTGACTGGTAAGATGGCTATGGCCATTTCTGGACTGGGATAACCGGACAACTGTTGTCCACGAGCCAGCAGCAGTGGAGTACAGCGGTACCTCGGGTTACATATGCTTCAGGTTACATACGCTTCAGGTTACAGACTCCGCTAACCCAGAAATAGTGCTTCAGGTTGAGAACTTTGCTTCAGGATGAGAACAGAAATTGTGCTCCGGTGGTGCAGCAGCAGCAGGAGGCCCCATTAGCTAAAGTGGTGCTTCAGGTTTCAGGTTAAGAACGGACCTCCGGAACGAATTAAGGTAAGTACTTAACCCGAGGTACCACTGTAAGCTGATCGGGCGCCTGGGGCAGTGCACGTGCCCAGCACCAGCCACCCGTGGGGCAGGGCCAGCTGGGGCAGGCCGCTCCGTGGGGCCTCCGAGAAGTCAGCCTGCCTCCTCCCTCTCAGCCGCCCTACAGCTGAGGGGGAGGCAGTGGGCAGACTGTTTGGGCAATGCGGAGCCTGCGCGCGCCCCAGCCACTGCGTCTCTCCCAGGAGAGACGTTTGGCTCAGGCATGCTGCAGGCCCCATGGTGAGTGCTGCCCACCATTTTGTCACCCCCCTCAGAGGTGACACCCGGGGCTGCCCGCACCACTGCACCCCCCTTCCTCTGTCCCTGCAAGCTAGTAAACCTCCAGATGGGATAACTGCACTGCATTCTTTGTCCTTGAGAGGCTGTCCTTGAGGAGACTGTCCTTGAGAAGATGCAGCTGGTATAAATGTGGCGGCTCAACTGCTCTCTGGAGCAGCGTACCACCAATATGTTAGTCCACTCACTGTTGAAAGAATTGCACTTGCTGCCAATTTGCTAACAAGCTAAGTTCAAAGTGCTGGTTTTCATGTTCAGCACTGTACAACGTTTGACTAGGTTACCTGGGAGATTGCCTCATGCCTTAGGTAAGGTAAGGGTAAAGGACCCCTGGACTGTTAAGTCCAGTCAAAGGCGACTCATCTTGCTTTCAGGCCGAGGGAGCCAGCGTTTGTCTACAGACAGCTTTCCAGGTCATGTGGCCAGCAGGACTAAACCACTTCTCGCACAACAGAACAGCATGGCGGAAGCCAGAGCGCATGGAAACGCCATTTACCTTCCTGCCACAGCGGTACCTGTTTATCTACTTGCACTGGCATGCTTTCAAACTGCTAGGTTCGCAGGAGCTGGAACAGAGCAACAGGAGCTCATCCCACCACAGGGATTTGAACCGCCAACCTCCTGATCAGCAAGCCCAAGAGGCTCAGTGGTTTGGACTACAGCACCACCTGCATCCCAGGTGGTCTGCAGGCAGATACCATCTTCTTAGACATCCAGTACTTATGCACATTCAGCACCCAGATCACCAAGGACATCACAGCTGCAGAGATAGGAAAAGAAGAGTCTCCAGCTGATACTCCTATAGTGTGTGGGATGGGTGCCCTAATAAGATGGTATCTGCATTCTTTGTCCTTGAGAGGCTGTCCTTGAGGAGACTGTCCTTGAGAAGATGCAGCTGGTATACATGTCGCCACATTTGACATTTGGGCATGGATATTTGTTGTAACTACGGTTTATTTGTTCTTATTCTCCTCAAGGACAGCCTCTCAAGGACAAAGAATGCAGATACCATCTTATTAGAGCACCCATCCCACACACTATAGGAGTTGGGCCTTAAGTGTTGTGGCTCCCACCCTTTGGAATTCCCTCCCCTTTAATTTTTAAGGTGCCCTCCAAGTACCGTAGGTTAGAAATATTTAAGAGATTTACATGCATATAAAGCCTCATACCTTCTTCAACTTTTAAGGTGAGCTGCTTAAAGCCAGGATAATAGCTGCTTCTTTTCCTGTTTAGAATCTCCGTTACTTTGTGAACCTTTGGGTTTTGCAGCTGCAAAGAGAGAGCAGATAACACTCAGTATAGATCCTGACTGCTCTGCTTAATTCTTTTCATAAGGAACCTCTGGATATTTCAGAACCATAGAATGCAGCTGCTTCAAGTTCCTCTCTGAAGATTCCCTGGCTCAACACTGTGTTGAAGTTACTTTAATTCTCAGAGCAAGTACTGGCTGAAGTGATGGCTGTCCAGTTTCAGATCACTTTTTTTTATGAAGGGTTGCTGGGAAGCTGGACCCATAGCAGCTGGGATCTTCCTTTTTATAACAGGAAGGTCCAAGCAGGGTGAGACCCAGTTTTGATGTAATGAACCACTTGGGATGGGTGAAATTAAAGAGTCCTCCTGATAACCATTTGTCTCTTTATACCAGGGTTTCCCAAACTTGGGTCTCCTTTTTTTTTAATGATATTTATTAAGGTTTCAAAGAAAAGAATTACATGAATTAAAAAAAGAAGAAAAAGAAAGACAAAAGAAAAAATAAAAGAAAAAATACAAATACAAAAAAGATAAAAAACACTTAAAAAATACATCAGTCTTTCCATACCTTACATTCATTTCCTTGTTTCCCTGACCACCTCACGCCTCCCTTTTTTGTATTCCAATTCAGTTAGTTAATTCAGCAATTTCTTTCCCTCTTTTGTTTTTATCTTAGTCCTTTAACATAATATATTATAACTTTGGATTCTCACCTGTTAACAATCCATTTTTACATACACCTTTATAACATTGCTGCTTAAACCACTTAACTTCATTCTGACATCATTCTAACATTCATTAATTTTGCAATATTTCTGTAAATAGTCTTTAAATTTCTTCCAGTCTTCTTCCACCGACTCTTCTCCCTGGTCTCGGATTCTGGGTCTCCTGCTGCTTTTGGACTACAGCTCCCATCATCCCTGACCATTGGTCCTGCTAGCTAGGGATGATGGGAGTTGTAGTCCAAAAACAGCGGGAGACTCTTCTTTTCCTATCTCTGCGGCTGTGATGTCCTTGGTGATCTGGGCGCTGTTAGGCAGCTGAATTTGCATAAGTACTGGATCCATTTCCCTCTCTTGCACCAACCCCCTCCATGTGGCCCCGGGCACTGGCAACCTACACTATGTCACTGAGAGGAGACAACACCTGAGCAGTCTGACGTGGTCAATGGCAGCTTCCTCCTTACCATACCATGCACATGCCTGAAGTTACCGATTGGTTTCAGTGTTTTAACATCTCCTGCTACCTCTGTCTTACCTGCTCATAAATTCCCAGCAGATTTTCCTTTTGCTGCTGCCAAAATTGAATTTCTGCAGAAGGCCCGGGGTTTTCTCCCTGTAAAATCAGCTGAGCTGAATCCAATCTTAGCACATCAGATATGAGATGGGTCCACTGAACTACCATGGTTTCAACTGTATACAGCAAAGCTGTTTCTGTGTAATGTGTCCTGTGGTTTAAAAAGAAAGAAAGAAAGGGAAAGAAGAAATAGAAATTCAACACTGATCTTGGAAACGTGTAGCCGTTTAATTTTATCTTCTATTATTTATACTTGATGACGGTTCAGATTTCATTCCTCCGGTTACATGGGCATGAAAGTGAGACTTTGTATTAACCATTAACAGGGTAAATGCACACAATAGCAAATAATAAATTAGATAGATAGAGCCTCAATCTTATATCCACTAACCAATTGAACTTAATAGGACTTATGAGTGGGCATGTATAGCAAGCAAGACATGTATAGGATTGCTCTATAAACTGCACTTCTCACTTATTGCATCTTGAAAGTGTGCTATTATAGTTTGAATTGCTCAAAGCAAGCCAAAGCCTAGGGCTGGGTGTAGCATTGGAATGCAACTGTCATCCACCCACGCTGCAATAATTTCAAAGGCTTGAGCATAAAGGCATGCATGCATTTGAATGCAGTTGTTCATTTACATTTGGCCCAACCAGTCGGGCCTAAGTACAAACTGAATTGGGACCAATGTTGTGCCATTCTGAGGCTCCTTTTTTTAATGGCTCACTGCTGAAGGACACAAATTGGACTAATAAAACCCAATAACAGCCCATCAATAGAATAATATGAGTAAGTAATCTGTCCTTGGCTGCAAGACAGAGTTGATAGCTATGTACAGAAATAGTACAGGGTTCACATGAAAGCAACAACAGTGTATTGAAAGCATGTGTGGGGAGATTGTGGGGCTATACCTCAGCCCAGTATACCTGAAGGAGCGTCTCCACCCCCCTCGTTCAGCCCAGACACTGAGGTCCAGCTCTGAGGGCCTTCTGGCAGTTCCCTCACTGTGAGAAGTGAGGTTACAGGGAACCAGGCAGAGGGCCTTCTCAGTATTGGCACCTGCCCTGTGGCACGCCCTCCCATCAGGTGTCAAGGAAATAAACAACCATCTGGCTTTTAGAAGACATCTGAAGGCAACCCTGTTTAGGAAAGTTTTTTAATGTTTAATGTTTTATCACTTTATTGATGATGATGATGATGATGATATGTTGGGAGCCACCCAGAGTGGTTGGGGTATAAATAATAAGTTGTTGTTGTTGTTGTTGTTGTTGTTGTTGTTGTTGTTGTTGTTGTTGTTGTTGTTGTTGTTGTTATATCCCAGCAACAACCCAGATGCTAACCATTCTCACAGGTAGCAACCATGTAAAGATTCTCCCTCACTAGGGGAACATAGGTACCTCTATAGATCACTTCACACAGCTGCCCAAGGTCCAGCTGTTGGGGAGACATGACTAAAATGTGTATTACTGATATGGTTGCAGAGCTAGCCACCATGACCCCACAACCCCCTCAACATGTGCTTTCAATATATGAAGACTATGGCAGTGTACATGAGTTTGACCAAACTGCGGGAGGCAGTGGAAGACAAGAGTGCCTGGCGTGTTCTGGTCCATGGGGTCACAAAGAGTCAGTCACGACTAAACAACAACAACAACAACATGGCAGTGGATACACTATACCTTTTAAAGCACATTTAAAACACACTCTTTCCCTCAAAGAATTCTGGGCACTTGTAGTTTATCCCTCACAGAGTTACAATGCCCAGCGACCCTTAACACAACTACAGCACCCAGAATTCTTTGAGGGATGCGCTTTGAAAGTATGTTAAGGATACATACGCTTCCTAAATGTGAACCCAACGTGAATACTTACATTGCCACGTCATCAAAATTTTCTGTCAGTGTGGGGAGGGGTAGGTATGTCCTCCTTGCCACGTGCCCTTGCAGAACGTACACCGTGTTTTTGAGCATCTCAACATGCTTCCTTGCATCCTCCAGCACTACTCTGGGCCAGCCGCAGAAATTTTCCGGGTTGGAAAGAATGACCAACAGAACCTGTCATCAAGTATAGAAGTAAATATGTCTGAGGTGTGGTCAGGGCCAGATTTTGGTTTGATGAGGCCCTAAGCTACGGAAGGTAATGGGGCCCTTTATATGTCCAGCTGTCCTTTGTCAACAACAAATTGTCACTGTTTTTTTTTGCGTTGAATATATGCTATATGGTAATTTATGGACCTAATAAGTATCCAAAGCCATTTGCACATAACAAAATAGGTAGGCTAGCAGGCCTCCATTACTTACATCAGGGGTAGGCAACCTAAGGCCCAGGGATTGGATGCAGCCCAATCGCTTTCTCAATCCGGCCCGTGGACGGTCCGGGAATCAGCGTGTTTTTACATGAGTAGAATGTGTGCTTTTATTTAAAACGCATCTCTGGGTTATTTGTGGGGCATAGGGATTCGTTCAATTCCCCCCCCCCAAAAAAATATATAGTCCAGTCCACTACATGGTCTGAGGAACGGTGGACCGGCCCACAGCTGAAAAAGGTTGCTGACCCCTGACTTACATCATAGGAGCCTACACAACACAAAACACTGTTGCTGTATATAGGCTTTATTTTATTTGTTTTTTATATTTTATTTTGGAAATGTACATCCTGGGAGTTTTCTCCCCTTTTATTTTTGGGGGGGGGCCCAAGAGAGGGGGGGCCCTAAGCTATAGCTTGTTTAGCTTATAAATCTGGCACTGGGTGTGGTCAGAAACCTGAAACCTGAGAGAGATGTTTTCATTCATGCGAAGTCCTACCAAATAATGTGCTGCTGCGGTTTTTGTTTTTCCATAAGAGAAAGATAACTGCAAACCATTTCCCCCTTCAGCTTTCTTTCTTTTTGCAAATAAGCATTAAATTTGCTGAGCCACTTAATCAAACAAATCTCATTTTAACTATTCAGCAAAATATTTGCTAGCTGATGACCTATATTTGCAGGTATAGCTAATTTTGGCAAGGTAGCCGGAAAGATGAGATGGCCCTCTCAGCATTCTTTATAATGAGCTCCTCTTATTTCACCAAAGACACCTCGAAAGAATTTAAGGTGCATTAAGTAGATAATGTAAGTTCCAGTGGACCCAATAGTTAGCAACTCACCTTCCAAGCCTGCTACCCAATTAAATGCAGGTATGTGAAATATGGAAACACAGGGAAACAAAAGTCATGTTGAAATTTTTGAATATAATCAGTGGCATGCAGTCACATCTTTTAGATTACCTGGCTGATGAGAATGGGAACTTGGTCAAGAAGTCGAGATGAGACCTCTCCCAATTCTATCTCCTGCTTGTAGCCAAACTGGGATACTTTGGTTACTGTCCTTTTCCGCAAAACATAGAGAAGCTTTGTTTTCCAAGAAATCGGTGTCTGGGGGACAAATAAAACAAGAAATACCAGCCCTTTTAAAAATTTAAAACATTCTGTACACATTTAAGAAAGCTGCACTGTTAAGTCTGCCCTTGTTGTCATAATCATGAGAAAGTGGAGCAATCTATCCAAAGCTGGTAAAAACCAGATTGTTGTTGTTGTTGTTGTTGTTGTTGTTGTTTCAGATTTCCCAGAGTTGTGCAGAGTATCAGATGAATTATGGGGATCTTACTGCAGCAGGATAATAACACAAACACAAACACTAACTTGACTTAATAACCCTCCAACAAACAGCAGAAATAATGTGTATGCATTGTTCATGCACAACAATTTGGTATAAGAAAGTAGGAATACACAAATGGACATTTCCCAGTCCCCAGTTTTGCTGTATTTAGTTGGTGGACATTTGTCAAAAGCTGCTGTATATATCAGTCTCATCAGCTTTTTTATGTCAGTGTATTTTCTTGACACCTAACTCCTATAGGACCTATATGACCACCATAGTCTTTCAGATCAATGGAACAGGACTGTGTTTGCTCGCTCAGACATGTGCATAGGCAGAGGGCCTTCTCGGTAGTGGCGCCCACCCTGTGGAACACCCTCCCATCAGATGTCAAGGAGATAACTAACTATACAACTTTCAGAAGATATCTGAAGGCAGCCCTGTAAAGGGAGGTTTTTAATGTTTGCTGTCTTACTATGCCTATATATTTGTTGGAAGCTGCCCAGAGTGGCTGGGGTAACCAAGTAAGATGGTATTATTATTATTATTATTATTATTATTATTATTATTATTACACACCCTTTGTGTATAGCAGCATAGTGAAGGAAACTATTTACCTTCCTGCTGAGATATGAAAAATGTTATAAAATAGCAAAACAATCCTAACCATGTCTACTCAGAAGTAATTCAATGGGACTTACTCCTCAGTAAATGGAGTTAGGATTCCAGCATGATTTTATAGGGCCCAAATTCATTTTTTCAGAATTTGGCACCATGCCATTCACCTTTTTTTAGTTCAGTTAGGGCATCAGAATCACACACACACAAATAAAGGTTTGGAAAGGAATCTTCATAATATTTCTCCTCTATATCCTGGCCAACATTTCAGCAAAAAGCTCACTTTATTCTTGAGAGCTGCCTCCTCATAACCACCACATACCACAAAGTGGTATGAATTATTCCTATCCTCCTCTCTGAGCTTCACACATCTGGAAACAACAGCACCACCATGTCCTTTAATAATTGACTCCTAAAGTGAATGACCTGTCCTTAGCTCCCCAAACCCACAGGTCTTTCCACTTCTGAACACGCCAACACTTTATGTATTTTGCTCCTACCTGCCCATCACCTGCATACAGATTGCCCCCAGGGCCGGTGAAAAGGACCAGCGAAGGATGTTGACCTTCATCCAAGAAATCCAATAAAAGTCTTTGGTTCTCCTCTGTCGAGACGAAGCGATTCCACTTTTCAGCCTTCAGCTTAAAGGACTTGAAAGCCTGCTCCTTGATGAGATCGATGCGCTCATCTTTGGTCAAAGTAGAATTCAAGTTGAGGGGAAGGTTTAGGGCAGCGTTGGGGAAGGAATCAGAGCTGCTGTGGGCTGCCGATCCCAACACGCTGGACCTTTCTAGCCGTCGGCTGTGGCTAAGGGGAGAAGGAAACATTGTGCAATGGAGGCGCAGCGAGGAATCGTTCTCTCTCTGCAGGACAAATCCCAAAAGCCGGCACGTCAGTAGCTTCCATGACAAGGTCTACTGGTAGGGGTTATAAATGCCATGCTGTTCTCAGAGGCTTCCAGCAGCAAAAGCAAGCAAATGGGTACAATAGCTTTCAAACTCCTAAAAAACCAAGTACGATCCTCTTTTGCCCACCTATGCAGTGTCACCTACTCCAAGAAAGGTACAGCAGTAAATGGATCTTTCTTGTGCGTGAGAGAGAGTGACAGCTGAAATGCGAAAGGCCTTTTGGTAACTGCAACCTGAGCAAAACAGCCGCCTTGGGTTGCAATGTTTCTTTTATAAGTATGGGGTCATTTGTTCAGGAAAACAATGGAGAGGCCTTCTGCTTGACGGTGGGTAATTATTGCAGGATCTTCCTGCAAACAGAAAGCCAGGACCACGCTGAACCCATCGCTCAGAGAGCTCAATAAAAGTTTGAAAAACCGTCCTGTAATTAGGTGAATCGGATGCACAATGCGGCAGCTAGACTGGTGACTGGGAGCGGCTGCCAAGACCACATAACAGCGGTCCTGAAAGACCTACATTGGCTCCCAGTACATTTCCGAGCATATTTGAAAGTGTTGGTGCTGACCTTTAAAGACCTAAACGGCCTCAGCCCAGTATACCTGAAGTAGCGTCTCCACCCCCATTGTTCAGCCCAGACACTGAGGTCCAGTAGCAAGGGCCTTCTGGCAGTTCCCTCACTAAGAGAAGTGAGGTTACAATGAACTAGGCAGAGAGCCTTCTTGGTAGTGGCGCCCGTCCTGTGGGACACCCTCTCTTGAGATGTCAAAGAGATAAACAACTATCTGATTTTTAGAAGACATCTGAAGACAGCCCTGTTTCGGGATGTTTTTTATGTTTGATGTTTTATCGCACTTTCAATATTCTGTTGGGAGCTGCCCAGAGTGGCTAGGGAAACCCAGCCAGATGGGCAGGGTATAAGTAATAAATTATTATTATTATTATTACACATTTAAAATAGGGTGGAGAAAGGTTTGGGGGCAAACAGGGCTCTGCTAATGAGGGGTGCATGCAGCTCAGGTCAAAATGTACGCTCTTAATCTTGGCTATTAAGCCATCAAGCATAACTGCTGGAAACCAACACAGACATGAATATTTGCACAGGGGGCAGAAATTCCAGGACCCATTTCAAAACCATTATTTGTCACATGCGTATCAGTCTTTGCATTTTCATGAGCAAAAATGCCTTTCATCAGCAAGAACTCACACATGTCCAACTGAAAAATATGCATCCCCATTCAATAGTCAAGTTACAGATCCCAGAGCAATTTTAGGCTGCGATCCTATATCACTTCCCTGAGAGTAAGCCCCACTGAACTCAACAATACTTCCTTTTGAACTGACTTGCACCATAAACCAGGCGTTGTTCTCTTTTCAGTATATTGTTATTCTCTCCCCAGCCCTGGCCTGAATGCTTTTCCTGAACCTACAACCTGAGTGCTTTCTCTTTTGAAATTTCACACAAAATTCCAGAATTAGGTGTTTTGTGTCAAATTATAGGTTCCTCAGCAAACACTTTACCTCTTTTTTTTTAAAAAAAAAAGCCAATTAATTTTTATTAGTTTTCCAAATTTTAAACAAATTAACAATTTGAGTTGAACACCAATTTAAAAATTGACTTTCTGCCCCGCCTCAAAAAATGCTTTCCCCCCCTCCTCCTTTGCTGCTCACAGTAAAATACCTTTTCTTAATTTCTAATACTTTTCCATCCATTCCTGTTTCCATCGACTGTGCATGTTCAATTCCTGTTGAAACGTTTACCTGACTATTTCCTCAATTAATCAAATAGAATTAATCTTCCTTCATTGATCCATCTAAATCATTATTCATAATTTTAAATCATATATCCTCTAGTACAGCTTAAGTAACTTGATTAAGCAAGTGTCTTATCTCAATGGTTGTAATCATGTGAATACAATTGTCACAGAACAGGTGTACATGATTGTATAAAGGTAAACGGGCTCTCTGCACTTAAACGCTTATTCCTACTTAGTAAGGCACAGACCTTTTGGAAAGATACTTACATGGGGTAACATCTTGGGGATCCTTCAAACTAGTATTTTGTGTGAGGGGGTATATTCTGTAACATGTCCTTAAAAAAAGAAATTAATTGATTTTTCAAATATTATCATATATTAAATGTATGTCACATTTATGCCACAGCAACTCAAAACTTAACAATATTTTAAGCAAAAACCAACCATATAACAATAACAAATAACCTTTGTTGATTTTCAGATTTTAGAAAAGAAAATGAAAAAACTTGTAAAATACAAAACATAATGTAAGGAAACAAGAGGAGGTCATAAGCATATTGTACACCTTTCATATTTTTCAAGGGCACCAGTAAACGCCAAATAAATAATATTGTTCCCAAATGTTATTTGTTTGTTGTTTTTTACATCAGAACCATATATTCCAAATGTCCAACAAAGATTGTTGTAATTGTTCCAAAGTAGTCTATGAAATAAAGTCTCACCATGTTGCTTGAAATTAAACTGCTTTTGCTGTATCACATAAGAGTTTGAAGAAGAGGAGGAGTTTGGATTTGATATCCCACTTTATCACTACCCAATGGAGTCTCAAAGCGGCTAACATTCTCCTTTCCCTTCCTCCCTCACAACAAACAGTCTGTGAGGTGAGTGGGGCTGAGAGACTTCAGAGAAGTGTGACTGGCCCAAGGTCACCCAGCAGCTGCATGTGGAGGAGCAGAGATGTGAACCCGGTTCACCAGATTACGAGACTACCGATCTTAACCACTACACCACACTGGCTCCACATAAGGCTCTCGCATGTGGTGTTACTTTTTCTAGTGTCCTGAACTGCTGGCCTACCTGGCAAATAGTCAGTATGTCAGTCCAGTATGTCAGTTCAGTCAGTCCAGGGTCAATCCATGTTTCCAAAGCCCAAGCCGAACCACAGTCCCACAGAGATGCTGGAAAATCCAAGCTGAGGCCTATCAACGTGAGCAGTTGAGGAGACACAGTCCTCAGCTCTGCTTCCCTGTTGGACTTTGCAGGCTGATTGCAGCACCTGGGCCTGATGAGGCAGGTGACCCTCACCTGCTCCAAGGGAGGAATCACACCCCTCCTCCTAGAGCTAGCGAGCTCCACCTGGCCAGCTAGGGAGATGGGCTGTGGGCCCATGCCTGCCTCAGCCTCCTGGAGCACCACTGCTCCCTATGCCCCTCTGGCTCTGGTGATGGGTCCTGCTGCTCTGGTTCCTGTGCACTGACCCCCAACCCCTCACCATCCTCCATCACCCTATGAGTACTTCCTACTCCAACTTCTCCTTCCCCGTTCCCAGCTTGCCCTGGTATGTCCCAGTCACTACACTCTTCACTGCAGTCCTTTCCCTCCTCCCCATTGTCCTGCCAGTTCATGACATGGAGCCATATTCCAAACAGTATGCAACCAAGAAGAAACAAAGTTTTCCATTTTTGTACAACTGAGAGGCATGCAGCCGCGAACCAAAACAAGCCTGTTTGGGGGATTTTATGTCATTATGATCCCAATCGTGCAACATGCCACTGTTGCAAAAGATAGTGCATTCGTGATGGATTTCTACTGGACTGCCCATGTTATTGTTGTTGTTGTTTAGTCGTGTCCAACTCTTCGTGACCCCATGGACCAGAGCATGCCAGGCACTTCTGTCTTCCACTGCTTCCCACAGTTTGGTCAAACTCATGCTGGTAGCTTCGAGAACACTGTCCAAGCATCTCGTCCTCTGTCGTCCCCTTCTCCTTGTGCCCTCCATCTTTCCCAACATCAGGGTCTTTTCCAGGGAGTCTTCTCTTCTCATGAGGTAGCCAAAGTATTGGAGCCTCAGCTTCAGGATCTGTCCTTCCAGTGAGCACTCAGGGCTGATTTCCGTCAGAATAGATCGGTTTGATCTTCTTGCAGTCCATGGGACTCTCAAGAGTCTCCTCCAGCACCATAATTCAAAAGGATCAATTCTTCGGCGATCAGCCTTCTTTATCGTCCAGCTCTCACTTCCATACATCACTACTGGGAAAACCATAGCTTTAACTATACGGACCTTTGTTGGCGAGGTGATTTCTCTGCTTTTTAAGATGCTGTCTAGGTTTGTCATTGCTTTTCTCCCAAGAAGTAGGCGTTATAGATCCCCTTTATTATTATTCTGCTTTATTAGTGGCTCTTTGATACATCCCAAGAGTTATTGCATTATTGCCTTCTGTAGAGACTACAGTGCAATAAAAGCAGAACTGAAACCAAAAACGACCCTGAACATTTATGGTATAAAGTTACAAGGTTTCAGCAAGAAGCTACAGGATTGGCACTGACTGGAAAGGAAGCAGCTGTCCCTCTAAAAATATTGGGGTGCACATAACAGTATTGAAAGCAGGATC
Organism: Podarcis liolepis; assembly: GCF_965112155.1. Taxonomy (NCBI): domain Eukaryota; kingdom Metazoa; phylum Chordata; class Lepidosauria; order Squamata; family Lacertidae; genus Podarcis; species Podarcis liolepis. Next base: position 116,247,007 of record NC_139554.1, on the reverse strand, counting down.
ATGTCTTAGTGTGCCAACAGCATCATTAGCACATCTCCTCATTTGTTCACAATAAACATGATATATGGAGAACCCCTTATACTGTTTCAGGGCCGGATTTAGGTTTGATGAGGCCCCAAGCTACTGAAGGTCATGGGGCCCTTTACATGTCCAGCTGTCCTTTGTCAACAACAAACTGTCGCTGTTTTTTGTGTTGAATATATGCTATATGGTAAGTTATGGACTTATTAGGTATCCAAAGCCATTTGCACATGTATGTATTTTATCAAAGTAATTGTTGAACTGAAATACAATTAAGAAGTATATTAATAGTGAAATAATTACCAGTGATATTTTTGGGAGCAGGCTAGCAGGCGGGGCCCATTACTTACATCATAGGAGCTTATACAACACAAAACACTGTTGCTGTATGTAGGTTTTATTTTTTTATTTTTTTATCTTATACAGTGGTACCTCAGGTTAAGTACTTAATTCGTTCTGGAGGTCCGTACTTAACCTGAAACTGTTCTTAACCTGAAGCACCACTGTAGCTAATGGGGCCTCCCGCTGCAGCCACGCCGCTGCAGCACGATTTCTGTTCTCATCCTGATGCAAAGTTCTTAACCTGAAGCACTATTTCTGGGTTACCGGAGTCTGTAACCTGAAGCGTATGTAACCTGAAGCGTATGTAACTTGAGGTACCACTGTATTTTGGAACTGTACTTCCAGTTTTTTCCCCTTTAATTTTTTTGGGGGCCCCCAAGAGAGTGGGGTCTTAAGCTATAGCTTGTTTAGCTTATATGTAAATCCGGCACTGTACTGTTTAACTGAAATGGATCCCGAATTGGTTTTGTTGCATGGGATAGAATCCAGTCATCCCCTAACCCTGCACAAAGCCCTGTTGCGCTGTTTATTTCTGAGAGCTTGGCAAGCAGCTGGAAGCAACAGGAAAATCTGAGTCACAAAGAAAGGATGTCTGAAGTATGAGATGCTATGATCATGCACAAAGTGACTTGCCATGTCTGTGACGCTAAAATTCAGAGAGGAACTACGCTTTTCTAGAATCCTTGTACTGCTTATTGGGGATGATTCCCTAAGGTTGTTTGATTGCAAATCCATGTAATATTTTGCCTTTTCTTTCTCCATATTTCTGTCAATTATATATATTTTTTTGCCTTCTGGGATCTTTATTAAGCTGAATATTTTGTGAGTTGATCTACTTACCAGCCTGATTACCAAACTGCTGAATTTCAGTGTGTATATTTATTGTCCCTATTTATCTGAGTCACTAACTTGCTGCAGAAAATTGGAACAAAGATAATTTTAACAGTTTGCCTTATAACAATACAGTATCTGTCCAACAAGTTTTTCCACTTCAGCTCAGCATTTTGAACTATGGACGTTTGTGGGTCAGTCTGCATGTTCCCCACTCAAAAACAAACCTAATGGGGAAAGAGTTAAATTTGCTGCAAAACAATGCTCAGAACTGGAAAACTTAGTTGGAAGAAAATGTCTAACATATTCCATTCTGAAGCCATCTTCAGGGCAAGGAGATCTTACTTATCGTGGTGGCTTTCAATCAAAGCATGTTGTTTGTTTGGTTTAAAAAAAAAACCAGAATGGGGGACTGGCATTGCAAAATGTTCAAAACAGATACAGGGTTTTACATTATTATACATAGTTCAATCCAACAATAACAAAAACTAAAGAAAGGAAAAGAAAATTATGCATATTAATCTTCAGAGTTCTTTTTCAGCTGCTTCATCTTTTTCACAAGGTTCAGAAACTGTTTCAAGGGGAGATGGACCAACATAGTGACTGTAAGCCTGTGTTCTCTGGAAATCACTCGTTCACAGGCCTAGCAGTCTGCCAGAGCATTCATTTTGCACAACCGATCAACTTCCTGCCCAAAGTGTTGCGTAATAATATGAAAAAGCAGCGCATGTTGATCTGCTCCCTTTGCACAGCTGCCACTATGTCTTCACCCTGCTGATGACACAATATGTTTGGTGAATTCCCCAGAGACACAGGCAATTTTATCCTAGCTTTTAAAAAGACAAAACAATCAGGCGCTTTTTTCTTCTTCTGTTTTCCATTATTCTGTGTCCCAAAAGCATTTTCTGAAAATGGCCGTATAATAAGTAATACTATATGTAATATGTTGTATGAGATCTCCTACAAATATCACATTCCCACAGTAATACAGAAGCAGCACTCCGGTGTGCAAATCCCTCTTAAATCGCCATATTGATGTTTGCAAGTGTAAACATCAGCTATTCTGCCACTTAAGAAACTCACGACTTGCAGAGTGCATAGCTATTTGGCTGGGTATTGCAGACTCCATGAATAGCCAACGTTTACACAGTACTTACAGTGCATAAAAAGCAGCCATGCACCAAGACCCGTGACCCACCCTCTTCAAATAATTTCTCCTTTTATAAACATATGGCTCAGCCCAATGCCACATCAGAATGTGTATTGCAAGATACCTCTGTGACTTCTAGATTACATTTGCTCGGCATCTTCTAAACTTGGCTCAGAACTTATTTCAAAAGGTTTGCTTAATTCTCAAGGGTGATGTTGCAAAATGGCAGCCCAACCTCCTTTCAAAGCTTCTCACAGTTATCAGCAACTCTTTATAAAGAATTAGCACAGTATGGTGTTGTAGACTAAAAACTAGCCCAAATAAACTGTCCATTAAACTTTAATTAGTTTAATGTTAAGTAAACGTCCAGCGCGCTTCCAACGCCATAAGTCTTATCTCAGCAGAGAATTTCGTGCAGCGGTTGAAGAAGGCAGGAGAGTCAGTACCTTTCAATGAAGAATCCTGGAGCAAGCAACTTTGGAACTCAAAAAAAAAACTTTATTTACAAAAGAAAAAACCCTGGCGATAAAGCACACATGCTTTTATCTCCGGCATAAAGAAAACTTTACTCTAAACTTAACTCATACTAGCAAACACGCCCATGGCCACAAACTGAGCCTGCGAGTCAGGTCAGGGGTGGGGAAGAGAGAGAAAACACACGGGTGAACTGACTATTTATACAAACTAACTCACATTCCTGGATGCTTAATGACTTCCAGCTGCTCAGTGATTAGAGCGACTTGTTACCTCTTAACCCTTTAGTACCAACATAAACCAAACTGAGAGCTACATAGGGAATTAGCCCTTCCGATCAGTAGATCTGATAGGCTGTTGAAATTGCACTATGTTTGTTTTTAAATCAGAGAACGTTACAATCAAAAGAGGCCTTAAAGGGCATTTCGTCAACCCCTCTTGTCAATGCAGGATCTCCAACGGATGATGAAAATATAGCATCCCTCATGGGTGGCTGCCCAGATCCTGCTGAATTGCTCCCAGCGAAAGAGAGTGCACTGCTGAACAGCTCTTATCATTTGGATGTTTCTCCTAAGGCAGAGATGAGGAAACTGTGGTCCTTCAGTTGCTATGGGACTTTCTATCAGCCTCAGGCAGCATCAGTGATGGCCAGGGTAATAGAAACTCTGGAGGGCCACAGATTCTCCACCGCTGCATCAGGTTTTGCGTCTGCATCCGGGTGTCCACTGCTAACCATTCTTACTGTACCATTTCCAGGAGTTCAAAACTGAGTGCAAAATAAAATAATAATAAAAAGGAAAAGCCAGCTCCCCTAGTGCAAGTTATTGATTGAATGGCTCTGAGATTTTAACATTTTAAATTAAACCTATATAATAATGTCATGGACTCAGTCTGAGTAAGTACATAATAACGTGGCTAATTAAAAAATTAGAATTAATTAACCTTTTCAAAAAAAGTAGCCCATTTCAGTGCCCCAGGTAAATATTCAACTAATTAAAGTAAAAATAGGGCAAGAAACAAAGCTATTATTTGCAAATGCATGTTTTGTGCAACGGGGGCTCCTTCAGCGCCATTCCAAGCTGTTAAATAATTATATATTTAGGACACACTGCCTACATCAAAATTGGTATGAAAACATATGGAAAATCTGACAACGTACCACAGTGCAGTTAATTATTAATCACAGCACCTCAGCTATTTCACTCCTTTACCTTTTTTCAAAAAAGGAGGGAGGGAAAGAACAATCGTATTAAGAACTAATCATCAGCCCTGTTTTTCTTCGTTTTTTGTGGAAACCAGGATCACATTAACACATTTTAAAATTGTTAGCACCATTCAGCGACGCAAATTCCTCATCCCTGGGGCTGTCACAAGTCCCCAGTTCCTCTCTCGAGATCACAGGCTGCTCAGCAGTCTAAGTACTATAGAATCCTAATGCACAACATGACAGAGAGGGATTGTACACCGAAGGGACAAAATGTACCTTCCCTTTGCACTGTGTGTTTTGTGCTTCCGCCTGACTCACAAAGTTCTGCTTGCCACCAGCGCCGCCATTTTGTCTTCCTGTAGAGCACTCTTATTTATTTCCCCATTGATAGCAACTCACACACTTTATTGGCCTTCTGATTTTGGGAGGTGAGAGTCCATTTTGCCTCCTCTCCCCTTGCTGCCTAAAGCTCATTTAAAAAGGTAAAGGGACCTCTGACCATTAGGGTCCAGTCGTGGCCGACTTTGGGGCTGCGGTGCTCATCTCGCTTTATTGGCCAAGGGAGCCATACAGCTTCTAGGTCATGTGGCCAGCAGCGCACAGAAACGCCGTTTACCTTCCCACCAGAGCGGTACCTATTTATCTACTTGCACTTTGACGTGCTTTCGAACTGCTAGGTTGGCAGGAGAAGGGGCCGAGCAACGGGAGCTCACCCCATCGCGGGGATTCGAACCGCTGACTTTCTGATCAGCAAGTCCTAGGCTCTGTGCTTTAACCCACAGCGCCACCCGAATCCAAAGCTCATTTACTTCATCTTATAAAACTTGATGGGAGATATTAACAACTGTATCTGCTCCCAATTGCAGCCGGCTTTGATTTCTTTATCCCATTAGAATACGAGGCAGGAGTGTGACCTACGCGGAGCTAAAGAACAAATCTTATTATGGCGGATGGTTGGGTGCATGGAAGTAGGACAGACATTATCTGCTCACATGCATACTTCCCAACCTTCTGGGATGCCTGTTGGCCGACACTATTCCATCTATGGTTGGGAGTGTTGTCTGTTGCCCCTGTGAGCACTTTTAACAGCAATACACCGGTTCATGTTCTTACACAGAGCCTTTTTTTTTACTGTAAGCACCTCAGGACTGGTAGTGATTTCTGCTTAAATATAACAACCTCCTGAGCATTTCAGCTTCCAATCAGGCATGGAACCTGGACAAACAATGCAGATACCTTGATGAAATTGAGGGTTCAGATCTGGCCAGTGCATCAATATGAGGCCACCTGAGAGAAGGTGGCATAATAAGCAGAGGCATCACCTTGCCAACAAAGGTCTGTATAGTTAAAGCTAGTTTTCCCAGTAGGAAATGAGAGCTGGACCATAAAGAAGGCTGATCACCTAAGAATTGATACTTTTGAATTATGGTGCTGGAGGAGACTCTTGAGAGTCCCATGGACTGCAAGAAGATCAAACCGATCCATTCTGAAGGAAATCAGCCCTGAGTGCTCTCTGGAAGGACAGATCCTGAAGCTCAGGCTCCAATACTTTGGCCACCTCATGAGAAGAGAAGACTCCCTAGAAAAGACCCTGATGTTGGGAAAGATGGAGGGCACAAGGAGAAGGGGACGACAGAGGATGAGATGGTTGGACAGTGTTCTCTAAGCTACCAACATGAGCTTGACCAAACTACGGGAGGCAGTGGATGACAGGAGTGCCTGGCATGCTCTGGTCCATGGGGTCACGAAGAGTTGGACACGACTAAACAACAACAACAACAATAATAATCTCAAATTATTTTAACTTCCTAGAGATTTATTGCTCAACAACCAACTTGGCTTGGGAAATTGTGGAGTCATCCTGCGATTGGACAGCCCCAAGTGGGAAAGGTCCTAGATCAGAATGTAGACACAATCAATGGAGATAATGTGCAACATCCTGGAGAAAGCAGCCAACTAGAAAACCTACCTTAAGTGTATCTCAAAAGGTTTTCAACCTTTTTGTGTCCATGGCTCCCTTGACCAACTACATTCTTCCTGTGGCACCCGTGGGGCTCTGGAGCCCAGTTATGCCACCCCTTGCCTGCAGAGCTGGCAACTTCTCACCCTTTTCCAAACACCCACCCTTGTGGAGTGTTCCCTCAGCCTCCTCTCCTCTCTCATTGGGAGTCCTCAGGGCAGCCGCAGCTGTCACCTCTGGTCTCTGAGCTGTCCCACAGGGTCTTGGGATGCAACCCATCGTCAGCCCACGGGTACCATTCGCCTCGGGGAATTTGAAGCCAGGGCTGTTGCAACAGGCAGCTGTGCAAGCCTTTGGGAGGCAGAAGGCATCAGAGAAGCGAGGGAAAGAAAGAGGGAAAGAGGCCAGTGATGCCCGCGGCAACCCTGACCATCATTCAAGGCACCCCAGGGTGCCACACAGCACACTGGTTGAAAACCACTGGTGTATCTCATTAGTGTTTTTGGCTTGCGTAAAAAGGTAAAGGGAACCCTGACCACTAGGTTCAGTCATGGCCGACTCTGGGGTTGCGGCGCTCATCTCGCTTTATTGGCCAAGGGAGCCGGCGTACAGCTTCCGGGTCCTGTGGCCAGCATGACTAAGCCACTTCTGGCGAACCACAGCAGCGCATGGAAACGCCATTTACCTTCCCGCCGGAGCGATACCTATTTATCTACTTGCACTTTGACGTGCTTTTGAACTGCTAGGTTGGCAGGAGCAGAGACTGAACAAAGGGAGCTCACCCTGTCGCGGGGATTCGAACCGCCGACTTTCTGATCAGCAAGTTCTAGGCTCAGTGGTTTAACCCACAGCGCCACCCGCGTCCCTTGAAATACCTTTTGTTAAGATACGCTGCTTTAAAAACATTCAAAACACCTATCAGGAGTGAACATAGACCAATGACACCAAAAGGTATGGGAAACTGCCCTACTAGAAAAGTTAAACAAACTTAAATGAGCATGGGGACAAGCAAAGGAGGATACAGTGGAACCTCGGGTTACAGGCGCTTCAGGTTACAGACTCTGCTAACCCAAAAATAGTACCTCGGGTTAAGAACTTTGCTTCAGGATGAGAACGGAAATCGTGCTCCGGTGGTGCAGCGGCAGCAGGAGGCCCCATTAGCTAAAGTGGTACCTCAGGTTAAGAACAGTTTCAGGTTAAGAACGGACTTCCAGAACGAATTAAGTTCTTAACCCGAGATACCACTGTATAAGCAAAGGTTATATCCAGACCTACTCCCTCCCTTTGCAGATAGGTCACAGATTCTGGTAAATATCATTACTGGCTCAAAGTCAAGCTATTTTACCAAGCATTTTTTATTTTTATTTTGCCCAGAATGTATGTATCATGGCATGTCAGAGACCGTGTGGCGGTGCCAGTTGTATGTACTGGTGCCCCCAAAGTGATCCCTAAAGAGAAGCTAAAGAGGTGATCACCTTAGGGCCACCAAATTTCTGAAAGGGTTTCAATATTTTGTGGTGAAAGGCCCATTGAAAACATGAGTAAAGAGTTCATTCCAAAGCAAAGTATATAACAGGAGTCCATATGGCTACATTTGGCAACACTGCTTAATTCTCCAAGTGAATAAGGTGTGAGGGAAGAATTGTGTGGGTCTGTTGTCATTTCAGAGATTAGTTCCGTTGGAAAACTGCAAACACACATACCGCAACAGGTCATTTTTCATTCTTATGGAAAAGGCCAAGAAAAACCAGAAATCCCAAGTCAAAAGGGAAAAAAAATAGTGTTTTATTAACTACCACACTGTTATAATACATTTTAAACGTACAATAAGGTAGCCTTTAAATTTGAGGTGGTTTGAACAAATAAACAGATTCCCAAATGTTTGTAAATAGTGAACAGGTGTTAATTATTGTTCTTTTCCTTTTCCTTGTAAAATGGGTAGCGCACTTACAGACTGGCTATGCAAATTATGTGTGTACATTTTTTTTCTATTATTGAAAATATAAACAGTAATTAAAAAATAAAAAAGAATTCAGCGTAATAAAAAACATATATGTTTATCACTTAAATGTACTGGATACATACAATTTAAGGAAGAAGCATAAAGGAAAGATGTGGACATTTAAATGTAGAGCTAACCAAAAGCTTGGCAGAAGAAAGCGTTGTAAAAACCCTTATTTCACTATTGACTAATATTAATATAGTTTGGAGTACTGTCCCTGTAGGACTGATTTCTATTATTTGCATATGTTTGTTTTTTAACTGGAAATTTACATGATGGCTTTTAAGGCCCTGGCAGACAGATTTTTTAGAGACAAGATTAGATAAAAACCAATGTTGAAACGGACACCCCTTAGTTTTTGGTCCTCCAATATTCACGAAAAGGGCACCTTTAATTTTTGCTTCACCACCCAAAATGCTGCAACCTATTTTCTTTTAAGCCTTTGAATAATTTTAAATATTGGTTATATTGTCCAAATTAGTTACTGAAAGAATATTAACAATACATTATTTTGGCAAAATTAAACCTTTAAACATGGCTTTTCAACAGGATTTAAAAGGTAACTATCCCTAGAGTTCCATGTTAAAATGTACTTCTCAAAATCTTACAAGAGTTATGCTTAAAATATTGTACATAGTTAACCTAATTAAAATAATTAGCTTCAAAATGACAACTTGATGAGCTAAGTAAAGCCTATACAATGAAACATTTGCTTGGAAACTTGATTTGTCAGTTATGCATAATAAAAATTCCAGTCATCAAGAAAATTACAAAATTTCTTTCTTTATCATAACATGATTTCTTTCACCAATCAACTTTTATCTTACAATAGATAAATACCAACATGTTCTCATTTTTACACTAAACCACAAAGGATTGATGCATTTGATTAGACTACCATTTCCATCGTTAAATTTTTCTTTTTATACAAGTTGGTAAAATTTAATCTCTTCTAGATTCCAAAAGTACCTACAAAACCCATGCAATTTTACCATTTTAATATACTATGGAATATCATACAAAGTAAGGCATTTCAGTGTCATGTATAACCAAGTTACTGTCAATCCAAAAATTTTTGCACATCAATAAAAAGATATCTAAGAACTTAGGAACAATATTCTTCTCACTACTGTATAAAAATAACCACAATTAATAGGTATCTTGTGTAATATTTATTCCATTGTCTCGTTTCCAGAAACAGTAACAAGCTGTAAAGGTATTTCAGCGTTGGTAAGAATATCTTGATTGCTGGTGCCAGAAGTGTTAACAGTCCCTATCCCTGAAACAGAACCTTGTTGAATATTAGCAAGGATAAGCGTTGTTCCGCCCGCAGTAATCAAAGTATCCTCCGGCGTTGCTTCTACCGAGGCCAGCACTGTACTGCTAGCGTGAATAGCCTTTTTATTTTGATGCGTTTTAATATGTTTGGCAAGATGGTCACTTCTCATGAAGCGCTTTGAACATTCTGGGCAGACGAACTTCTTTTCACCTGTTGAAAACATAAAAGTCAGAAGCATTCACACAAAACACACAAAATACCGCCGGGCACATTGTAGCCAAAAGCTTCAGCTTATCTCAGATTTGCTTCTTGGGTTGAAAACTGTGCACTGATTTAAATGCACCGTTGCGAAAAGGAAGCGACAGTAGGCTAAATTTTGACAGGCAGTCAGATGTTAGCAGCAGTGCTTACAAGCCGTATTTTAATCTGGATTGGTGTTTTGCTCTCCCTCCCCATCCCTGCTGACAGGTGCGAGTCACACAGAGTAAGTGAAGCAAACTCTTTATTAGAAAAACAGGATCTGCACAGGGCTGCCAGGTCTTGCCCCATGAGGCAGTTGCGTAGACTGAAGGTCCCTGCCTTCTCACAGCTGCCTAAACTCCCTCTTCTCCAGGGTTTTCCCTAAGCAATCTGAGATGGTCCTTGCATGACGCTAATTTATCCTCCGCCCTCTTCATGCCTCTCCTGGTTCTGGGGCACTAGCAGGGACGGGAGCTTGTCACAGCCGCAGGAGGAGGCACCTGTGCCTCTTCACCAGCCAGACTCATGTCTCTTGGCCTTCCTCATCCCATTTTCCTGCTTCAGCTCCTGCCTCTGATTCCGGACTGCTCTCTGCCACAGACTCCCCCTGCTCACTAAGCCCTGTTACCACTCCAGCTTCTGACACCTCCTCCTCCCAGACTTCTCCATCTGACCACTCATGGTCATCCCACCACCAATTCCCTGGGGCTCTGAGCCGTCTTGCCCTGGGGGTTCCCCCAAAGGGTTCCTCCACACCATTCCTCTGCATCCAACCAGTCCACGATATCTGCGCCCTCAAAAGGAGCGCGCAAACAAACAATTGTAAAGACGCCAAACGTTGGTAACCTGTATGTGTCCTCCTGTGCCGCTGTAGCTCATCACTGCGGGTGAACCTTTTCCCACAGAACATCCAAGTACAAATGAACGGACGCTCTCCAGAATGCCAGCGAAGGTGAGCTCTCAGGTGCGATGTCTTCCCGTACACTTTCCCGCAACCAGGTATGTGACAGATGTGCTGTTTCTTCTTCCCCAGATTGGTGCCTCTGTTAAAATACGAACCGACACAAAGGTTCCTCAGCACAGGGAGACGCATAGGGACAGTTTGCTGAACTGTGAAGAGGCGCATTCCAAACATCTTGGTACACACATTTACAGGGATCAATGGCTCAGAAGCCGCAGGGGCTGTCGCCGCTGAAACTGAGAACCGTAACACAAGCCACACCCCTCAGTCAGTCATTTGTCTGCTCACACTGAAAAGTACCAGAAGCATGCATTCCCCACAGCTACAGGTGCTGAAATTAATGAGCTCCCTCACTTTTGCCTCATTTATTTTAAAGACATTTACCACACGGGAAGTCAAGAAGTGCGTACCTTCCACCCCCTTCTTTACAATTAGGACAGGTGCAAGCGACTCTTCGCAATCTTTTCCCTTCTTGATGTGGCTGGTCCCCTTCCTCGTCCACCACCTGCACTCTCAAATGTGTCAGATCATTGGTATTCAGTGTAGAATCACCACCAAGCTGCCATTCTTCTGGATCAGGCTCCTCTTCTTTAATCCTGATATCTAAGGAGAAGAAACACAGGGATTAGTTACCTGGCCTATTAAAAACCAAAGGAAGCAACACATAATGATCTCATCCTTTAACGTACTTAGCACTATGTGCATGCCAGCTAAAAAGTCAGGTGTTTTTACTACCTGCCATTGTTATGGCTATCTACGCCCCTGTTGCCCATTCTGCATTTAAGAGTCACGATGATGAGCCACAGGTTTCAGATCACCAACACGGAGAAGCTTCACAACACCATTAAAAGTTCTTTCTGACGGGGGGAGGAAATACATGCTATATATGCACACCGTATTTGACTTGCTATAAAGGTTATTAAGCCACCCAATATGAAATTATCAGAAAAAAACTGTTAATTATTTGCACGTAAATGCCTTTTGTTGAAAGCAGAATGGCAATTCAAAAAGGCCGAAAGAAAGTTTCAAGAATGCTTGTTTAAAACAACCCTGCAAATTGCGCTTTGCAACATCTATGGGATGTGAACACAACTGAAGTGGGACTGTCTCTGCCCAAACAGCTGTTTTATACAACACGGCATTTCAAAAGTATACGATTTCAAATTGACTGACGTATGCAAGCAAAATCACATACTGCAGATATCCTGAAATTAGATCGAAGAAGTCGTCTTGAACCAGTACTTGCAGCAGCAAGGATTTCGGGGTTCCAGGGAGCAGGGTTAGAAACTCAGATATATAAGCTAGGTGCCAAATGGCTCCTTAAACCAAGGTTGCAGTCACCAAAACAGTATGTCTAGTTAACATTTTTGGGCAAGACGCCAAATACTTTTCAATGACTGTGGTTGATTATCAGTTAAACATCTGGCTAGTTCAGATGACAACCTTGAGCTAGCTTAAGAATTTTGAGAACTTAAAGAAGAAAAGTCACTTGATCCAGGGACAGTCCACATATATATTGGCCTATTCCCATCTCTTTTTCTTAATGGTGACACGGACCATACATAATGTAAGAATATTCACAACTGTGAGCAGGGTAGGGGGGAGAAGTGAAGACAAGCTACAACAATTAACTACAACGCTCACTGCTCCTGCTCAGGCTGCACAGAAAAAGCATTATGGTTCCTGAAATTCATTCCAATTGTGCAGATAAAATACAACTGATAGAATTCTACAGGATGGGGTATTAGTGTGTGAAAACAAGTCAAGATCCAATGAACCCCCCAGGCATGCACCTCCAGTTGGTGGTGCCCAGGCATCTTCACTTGGTTGCAAGTGGCAGACAGTCAGATGCAAAATGCTCCTGGCGCCTGGCTAATTTCTAACACTGCTTGGGAGAGCAGGGAAATGCCAGAAGCCAAGCTAGCTAAATATGAAATCGCTACTTCCTGGGAAAATACGGCCAAAGCAAAGCTGCCTCTATGGTTGTGGCACTCGCACTCGTAAAAGAAAGGGCAACTTGCATACATGCAAAGTTTGCTCCTTGCTTCCTATATACTTCTTGTGCCTGGTATTTTCTGTTTAGCACCTGTTCAATTCTTCCCTGCTAACTGAAGATTCAGAACGATGTTAAACCCCAGCTTAAGCCTTTATCAATGATGAATGTGGGGTTGAGCTCTACTTCTTTCATGACTCTGCACTGTGGAGTTGGGGAAGAAGTGAAGATTGAACCAATGCCCATCCAATCCATGACAAAGCCAAACATTGGAAAGTTATGCTGTTGTTACTCCTAATGAAGAACAATAATGTAGATGCCAGTAGCAAGTTTTCGGTTGTGACAATGCCTAGATTTTTTAACCCAAAAGGCTTTTTAAAATCTCACTAACAAACCCAGGCTGTTCCCCTTACTTGCATTTATAAGCAGTAAGATAGCCATGAGACTATTTTTTGTCTATTACCAATCATATTTACCACTAGCCTCAGATGCAGCTTCCTTGATAATGCACTCTCTGCCATGAAATGTCAGTTGCTTAGTAAGTTACTTTCTGCAACTCAAAGCTGCTGAAAGTTTGAAAAGCACTCAGAAATAAAAATCATCCTAAGAGTACAGTGGTGCCCCGCAAGACGAATGCCTTGCAAGACGGAAAACTCGCTAGACGAAAGAGTTTTCCGTTTTGGAGGTGCTTCGCAAAACGAATCTCCTATGGGCTTGCTTCGCAAGACGACAATGTCTTGCGAGTTCCTGCTGGTTTTTTTTCCTTCCCTTTTTCTAAGCCGCTAAGCCGCTTATCAGCTGATCCGATCAGCAGATAAGCCGCTAAAAGCCGCTAATAGCGCTAATCCTTCAATGGGCTTGCTTCGCAAGACGAAAAAACCGCTAGACGAAGAGAATCACAGAACGGATTCTTTTCGTCTTGCGAGGCACCACTGTACTGCTAATTTATGGTACCATTTGCTAGCAAATGGCCCGCAAATGGAATTCCAAGAAGAAAAATTACAAACTGACAAGAAACCAAGTCCAAGAAATATAGCAGCAATAATTTTGGGGAGGGGCGAGAGATAATATAATTGTTACAGGCATTTGTTTGGTTAACATATGGCAAACGGGTTCACCTCAATCTCTTACCTAGAGAGGCAACCAGTGCTAATAATCTTCCTGCTTGTATGTTTGGTTTTGAAATGAAAACGTCCAGAGATGGTTCAAAAATCAGATACTCGGGCTGTTTCTTCTGCAGTGCAATTCTATATACCGAGAAGGAAGTTCCATTTTATTCAATGGGGCTTAACTACCAGAGAAGGGTGCACTAAATTGCAGTCTTAGATGTGCCAACAGAAGTCCTCATGTAGGCACCTAAAGTGTGCTAGTTTCTGTTTTTCTCTTCATGGGACAGTTCCTCACATTTCGAACATGGCCAAAGAAAGCAAAGAACTGTTGCTCTATCTCCTGAATTTGCCTTAACGCCAGGTACAAACTACTGATATATGCCCCCCCATAACCCCGTAAATAAAGAGAAAGACGTAATGTGTCTTGTTCCATTTATCGTTTGAAATATAAGAGTGGTTCAGATAAGCCGTAGCCCAATAAAAGTGAAAAGTATTGATCAGGGGAATAGATAAAGCAGGTTTCAAACTAGAGCAATTAGGTAAAATTGTCATTTGCTCCTATGCAAGTGGGTGCAGAAATACTATTCTAGAGGCAAAAATTCACTTTCCTTCCTCAATTTGTTAAATATTATTAAGAAAATTCTGGAGATGCACTATTGGTGCGGGCAAACAGCTGGGACCCAAAATATAGCAATCCTAGGCACACGCCAGGCTTCTGAAACTTATCTTCTGACTGCAGCTGTTTGTTTGTGCTGATTCAAATAACGAGAAGGAAGACCTGAAGTTTCAGGGGTGGTTTTTCAGATGCCACGGAAGTGTAAAGAGAGGCTCATCCTGTGTGGCTCGAAATCCGCTTGCACAACAAACATCTGTACATTTATCACATACTGCGGCCACGCTCATTTATTTCGCAGTTTATACCTTGGGGGTCAAGGCAAATCCAGGAGATAAGAGCAGCCATTCTTTAAAACTTCATTGCTTTCTTTGGCCAGGGTCCCAAAGTATTGCCTGCACTGAAGTTTCCCATGGGACCAGAAGAGAATGTAGCATGTTGGGAGGGGCTATAGAGGCAAGGGGAAAACCAGCAACTACTGTGGAAGCATCTTGGAGGCATAGATGAACCTTGCCATTTATTTCACCTTCTGGGCTGTCTATTTGTCTGTCTGTCTGTTTGTTTATAAAAAGGCTAGATCAGGGGTCTGCAACCTTTAAGACAAAAAGAACCACTTGGACCCGTTTCCAAAGAAAAAACAACAACTGGGAGCCGCAAAACCATTGCGACATTTAAAACAAATATATCTCCGGAGCCACGATCTGACAGCGGGCGGGAAGGTGACGTCGGGACGGTGCGTGACTAACACATGCACCGCCCCCATGTGACGTCACAGCCAGTACAGCGCCCGCCACAGTGAGGAGTGTCGGGGTGCACAATGCGCCTCCTCCCCTCGCTAGTATCCGCCCCAGAGCCGCAGCAAAGATGTAAAAGAGCCACATGCGGCTCTGGAGCCGCGGGTTGCAGACCCCTGGGCTAGATCTTTCAATCACTAGTAAAAGCCGTGCTTCTCAGAAGGGACACCTTGCAAGTGACATAGACGGAAACAGGCAACGCGAAGTCTAGTGCCGCTCCTCGTGCCTATGAAGCTCTTTTCTCGCTTGGCCAGCCTGCGCAGACTTCTGAGTCGCCCCTTTGCTTTACAGGCAATTCTTCTGGTAAAATTTAGCCTTACTGCTGTTATCTCGTGGCCTTATGATGTCCAGGCTCAGGTTTTTCAAAAGATTAAACTGAAAGGAGAATTTCACTAGGTGTTGCTTATTTTCATAGTGCTGCAGAGATCCTGTCAAACGATTCCCTCCATACCTTATTCTTAAAGGTACTGGTACTCTCTTTAGATTTGGGCCCGGCAATGCTACACATCTTGGGCTCCCTGTTCATGTTGCTCTCTTGCCTATGCACTACCTAGAAATAGCTCAAAGCCACAGCAGTACCTAGGCCCCGTATAAGCCCAACTTTGAATATAGCCTTTTTTTCTAGCCTTATGTCTCTACTAATTACTGTAGCCCTTTAGCACTATTTTTTTTTTATAATTAAAACAGGCCCCCAAATAATAATCACTTCCTACCATGCCAAATGGGCTCTTCACATTTTGCTTTCTGCATTTGAGGGCAACTCCTAAGAAATTTAGGGCTGTATTCACTTACAAATCCTAAATAGATGTAAGACAGAGGAGTTTAGTGAATAGGTGGGTGCAGCAGGTTCAGACCTATAGGTACATCTATAGCATAACCGATAGAATTGTGTTTGTCTTGAGAAAATAAAGACAATTTGAAATTAAACAAAACACTGTATATTTTTAAACAGTCCCTATTCCGTGGAGGTAGGATCCATACTTGTGAGGTTCTAAATCACAGAAATTTCCAAATCCAGAACTGGGAAACAGATAGCAAATCAGGGAAACCTATGTAAAGGTCCATGCAAGTGACTACTGCTTTGAATTAAGCATTCTAAGCATTGAACTGAACATTTATACCTTTCCAGGGTTAGTTTGGTCAACAACTGAGCAAGTACTTTAGATAATTAACTATGATTGTATGACCCTTAACTGGGCAGGATGGGAAGGAAGGAAGCTACGGTTGGTGACAATGTTTACCCTCGTCAATGGAAGTTATGTAAAGCTGAACCAAGACTTGACAATCATGGCTGATTTAAGCTAGGCTGATCACAAGACCACCAACAATTTAGTACAGTAATGCTTCCTTTGATTGGCTAAAGGCAGCCAAGAACTCTTTCCTATCAATAATATAGTGTTTCCTGATAGCCCGTTATCTCAGCTCATTTCTGGAAAAAGACTTCACACCAATAGCTTATGGTGTTTGATCCAAGACTGGCACAGAAGCACCCATAGTTGCTACTGGAGGAGCTGTTAGCATAAGGGGAGAAAAGTGCCCCACTTATGCTAGTGTTAGGGGCTGCACAGTATTACAGTCTTGATCAAAGGATTGATTTCAATGAGTCTGATCTGCTACAGAGGATTTTTGACTATCCCCCCCACCCGTGCAACCTAAAGGGTTGGAGGACTCTCCAGAGCAACATGGGAGGTGATGCTCAGGGCTGCAGGAGAAATCAATGAAAATTATTTCCTCCAACTTCCTCAAGTGTGAGCCTACTCTCGATGGAGATCCTTCTGTGACTGTAATAAGGCCTTCGATTTTTTTCGAAAGGGCACATCTGGATCCAACCCAATGTGCACATTTCATTCTTAAGATAGATCAAAGAATGAGACAGTTTGCAATTCTTTCCACTTGTCGTTTTTACCCTGATTAGAGTTCTTGTTAGAGGGACGCGGGTGGCGCTGTGGGTTAAACCACAGAGCCTAGGACTTGCCGATCAGAAGATCGGCGGTTCAAATCCCCGCAACGGGGTGAGCTCCTGTTGCTCGGTCCTTGCTCCTGCCAATCTAGCAGTTCAAAAGCACATCAAAGTGCAAGTAGATAAATAGGTACCGCTCCGGCGGGAAGGTAAACGGCGTTTCCGCGCGTTGCTCTGGTTTGCCAGAAGTGGCTTAGTCATGCTGGCCACATGACCCAGAAGCTGTACGCCGGCTCCCTTGGCCAGTAAAGCGAGATGAGCGCTGCATCCCCAGAGTCGGCCACGACTAGACCTAATGGTCAGGGTTCCCTTTACCTAGAGTTCTTGTTTCAATTTTCCACCCAGAAACAGCTCTATTATTGCCTGTTATTGCTCCAGGAATGCATACTTACACAGGACAATAATCAAGCAAACAGCAACGTGCAAAGGGTAGGGAAGATATTAACATTTCATTTGTAGAAAAAATATTTACACCACTAATAAGTTTGGGTTTGCTTAGTTCTTGTCTCTATACTAGTGCTGGGGGACACCAACATGGCACGGGGGGGGGGGGCACACTAACCAAGGCATTTCCTTGTGCCCACAGCATCCCTTTCTTGTGCCCCTTCAAATCTCCTGGCTTAGTCACAGGTAAGCTTTTGCTCCTCACCTGTGATGTCCCCTCCCCTCCAAAACATCCCTTATGCCACAATACAATTAGGCTTGAAAAGAGCCTTCTTTCCCTAGCTTTCTCTTGCACACACCTCTGTCCAAAAAGCCCCCCCCCCATGCCAAAAATTTCACTTGAAGTAAGCATTTTTATTGGTTGCAGTGGGCTTTATAAAAACCTAATTGTTGCAGTGGGGCATCTTCCTGGAGTTTGCAAAGTCCTGCAAGTTGCACTCTGCAGGACATTCACTTCCCATTAGGCCTGAAAAAAGCCAAAATACTTTGTTCATATCTAACTGCCAGGAGTTGGGGGGGGGGGAGAGAAAGAGCATGCGGCGTGCAAGCAAGCATTGTTGCAGGGTGAGCATGTCTGTGCCGCTGCAGTGTGTATGCATGTTTGGTGCCCACGGCATTTTCTTAGGTTTCCTGCTACATCGCAGCAGGGAGATCATCCTTATTCTTTATTTCGAACTTCGTTTTCAAAGCAGTTAATGCAATATGGAAAGAAATGACCACATTTCCCAACTACCACTTAATGAGGCTCTTTGTTTTCACTATCCAAAATAAGAGGTGGCTCTGACATAAAACACTACTAAATCTAGTACAGTTGTTAAAGAAAACACTATGGACTATCCTCGTAACTGCAGCTGGTTTATATGGCAAAGGGATATCTAACATTAACTCAGCACTGAACTTCCATCCGTAAATGATCTAAGTGTTTTACCGATATATGTTTGCTAGGCACCTGCAGAGAATTCCAAATTCTACCTGTCTGTGCATATCCAGGCCAATAGCTATACTGTTAGCTGGCATTCAGAAGAAACGGCTTTAACTGAAGTGCACGCAAGGGCTGGAATATGCCCAGTGGTTAGCTTGTTTTAACTTTCTTTATATAAATGAATGGCTTTGTAACATTCTGCAGTTTCTAAAGTGGTTTGCCATTTGGCACTGGGGGTGGGCAGGGGCTGCTAATCTAGAAACACAAGCCTGGATTCCACTGGACATGTCTTTCTCTTTGGATCCTGGCTACTATTTACATATGCGAAGTAAAACAAGAGCCACAAATCAACGAGGGGTTCATTTCTTCGTATTTAACGATCTTCAGCCTCTAACTGAATTCTCAAGGGGGTGTGGGTTATGTAAGCCGTGCAACTCAGTTCATAAGGTTACTGAGAATTTGTACAGTATTAATTTCTCTGGGTTGTATCTAATTGTGTCGTGGAAGGAGTAAGCGTCTTTGACCTAGCAGAGACCCCAGAGAACAGAAGGGGGTGGCAAACTACAGTGGTACCTAGGGTTACATACGCTTCAGGTTACAGACTCCGCTAACCCAGAAATAGTGCTTCAGGTTAAGAACTTTCGTACTCCGGCGGCAGCAGGAGGCCCCATTAGCTAAAGTGGTGCTTCAGGTTAAGAACAGTTTCAGGTTAAGTACGGACCTCTGGAACGAATTAAGTACTTAACCTAAGGTACCACTGTATACCAATTTCTCCTTCAGTCTTCCAAATCACCTTCCTCTAATCCCCGCCAAAGCAAATTTGGGGGAGGGCAGAGAAGCTGAAGGGAAGAGGAAAAGAGAACTGGTAAATGATTCCCCTCCTTCTATTAGCACAGGGCTTCTCAAACTTGGGTCTGCAGCTGCTTTTGGACTACAACTCCCAGCCTCCCTAGCTAGCGGAACCAGCGGTCAGGGATGATGGGAGTTGTAATCCAACAACAGCTTCAGACCCAAGTCTGAGAAACACAGCAATTAGCAAAAACATTCACTGGATGGAGAGGAACGAATAGATTCCACTCTTCAACTGCAAGAGAATTGTCTCTCTGCTTATCAAATTGGAATGTCAGTGGCACTGGCAAGAGTAATTGATTTGCTCCCACTCTTAACCCAAATTATTTTGCCGCTGTACTGAAAACCAAGAGACTGAATTGTACTTTTGCCAAAACTCAAGCCTTTGATCAGTAAATGAACCCAGTGTTTCCTTCTGGATTTAACACCTTCTTCCTTGTACAATATTGCACATTCTTTGGATTCAAAATTTACACTACAATTTGCACTGCACTTGCTTAATGTAGTACTGCCGACGGAAAAAACCGCAGTCTGAACCCATGCTTCAAAATTTGCATATAGGCTCTGGTACAAGTTTTGGCCTAAATGTTCTGTAAAAGCCAGCAACAAGTATTGCAAAGTTTGAGTCTCAGCAACTCTTCTGATATCAGGCTCATTTTCAAAACACGCTGAAGCTGCTTCGTAAATCAGTAGAGCAGCTAAGTTATATGGCAGATCCTAAACTGGATACAAAATAGCATCATTTGTATTGTTTAGCCCAACTGATCTTCATCCGTCAAAACTTGTCCAAGGTTTTTTGAAACATGGCCTCTGTACTACAAGCCAATGAACAACAAACCTTATCCCGTGTTGTCTTGCCATTGTTATAGATCTATTAAAAAAGTACTTCATACAATTAGATTTATAAAGTAAGTTACTAAACCATGGGAGGCATTCAATTATATTCACTGGTGGGGAAAATGGTACTTGCAGTTTCTTAGTCCCCCTCCAGCCCCCATTGGTCCCCCATAACATCTTATAGAGGGTCCCTCCACTCCTCTGGAGAAACCTTGGTGCATCAGCAGAAGCCCACTCGCGCTTATGTTGCATCTCATCTCTGACATTTATAATCATTTGAAACATAAAGTTCAGAAAAATGAATTTCAGACATCGCGGACAGTGATATAACCAGTTTAAGGAGGACAAACTAGAACGTGACATTTCAGAAAGTGAACTATTCCCAGCTGTTGCAAAAGTATTTCTTGGGGAAAGAGCAGCACAAAGTCTTGCATACTTCCATGAACCCCCAAAAATATTGTGAACGTTTATCAATGTTAAAAGCATTAAAGGGACTAGTTTCACAAAGACGCGTTATAATGATATAAATACCTGCAGGACTGTCGGCATTTTCTCCTGAGTGCAGCTGAATGCCACCAGAATCTATGGAATTTATTGTAACTGTCTGTAGATTTGGCAACTGAGCAGTACTTAGGCTAACAGGAGTCGAAGTCAAGCCCCCGCTTGCTGCAACTTGACCCAGAGTGAGCGTCTGCACAGGGGTCAATGTTATTTGTTGGCCAGGGGCATTCTGCAGCTGCAAGTTCTGCAAGTTCTGTACTCCTTGCACTTGAAACGTCTGCCAGGTTATCTGCCCGGATGGGGTCACTGTCTGCGCCTGGATTAAAAACGTCCCAGGGTTCAACTGAAGCTGAAGATTCTGCAAAGCCTGTTGCGATATACCTTGGCCAGCTTGCACCCCGTGGATTGTCTGCTGCGCGATACCTTGTACAATTTGGGCTTGACTGGTTGTTTGCTGAGACTCCTGAAGCTGTATGTGCTGCACAATAGGCTGTGCTGTGGAGACCTGAATATTCTGAGCCTGTGTCTCTTCCGAGACAGATGTTTGGATATAATTTCCCTGAAGATCAGAACTGTGTACTTGCCCAGTATTAGTAGACAGGCTGTTTGCATTCTGCTCCAATATACTGGTACTGTCTATAGTTACAGGCAGTTGTGATGAAGAAGATGTTGGCACAAATAAGTCTGTATCGGTGGTGGTTTCCGTCATTTCAGGAGAAACCTGTTCAGCAGTCCTATCAGAAGTGTCCGAACTATCCATCGCCTGTGAAGTACTTATCAAATGCCCGTCGGCGTTAATGCCTGCAGTCATGGTTTGAGAACCACTTAGTCCCAGAGAATCTAGATCAACACTATTGATGGGAACAAAAGCAATATTTCCCGGCAGTCCAAGAGGAACGTTAGCAACTACCTGTGCTTGCCCAGGGAAAGACGAACTGCCAATGGTAACCCCTTGGACTTGGCCAGTCTGTGATAATATATTCTGAATATTACTAGAAGATGTTCCAGAGGCAATGATGGTTTGATTGGAGCCAGGAATGATTTGAATTTGACCGGTTTCTTGATTTACACTACCGTTGTCAGAAGAGGCTGCAAAACCAAGCTGAACTTGCTGGCCATCAGCTGTCTGAATCTGGGGTATTACTTGATACTGGACATTGGGCACTGCGCCGTTTGACGAATCCGATCCAGATGCAACAGAAAATATCTGTTGATTCTGCAAACTCTGTAGGGGAAGAACATATTGCCCACTTGAAGTTACTGTGGCGGTCCCCGGGATCTGTACTATATTGCCAGCTTCATCTTTGATGGTTGTTGGCGTAGCAGACAGCACCTCCCATCTATTTGGAGTTCCTGCTAACTGTACAGATGACAAATCCCCTGCCTGAACAGAAGCAAAAAGAACAGAAAATCAAGACAGGTAGATTTTACATGTTAGATTACATACAAACTGTACATCAATACATTGCAAACATACATGTGATTTACAACTTCCATGCAACCTGGACTCAAATGCACTTAGAACTAATTTACCTCAGTAGGCCTGAACACACGCAGCTCTGTGCTCCATTGTGGCCTTTAACTACCATTTCAACACACTGTTACACTAGTCTAGTACACTGAAGGTTAATCGCCGGACAATCAACGGTTGAAAAACATCAAGAAACTCACGTCAAGTATTTTATCTTTTCGACACCGGATCTTCCAATGCTAATCCATTATGCTGATCTTTGATAAAACCATTCTAACGATTTAAGTCCCCGCCATACTCCAATAAATGTGTCATACATGAATTTTAGGTTGGCTACTATGAGTTACATGAATATACATACATACACACAGAAAGAGAATTCAGTTCTCATGGTCAAAAGCATATTTTGCATGTATACAATATTTCCCCTTTTCTGTCCTCCAGCCCCACCTCTTTGAACTGAGCTGGATGCCCCTCTACACAGCCTTTCGAGTCAAGGGCTACACAAAAAAGAACTAATATATATATAATTGACCCAAATATACTCGAATAAGAAACAATAAGTGTTGAAATTTTGATATATAACCTTATTTTCACATTGTTAACGCCTGCTAATTCCTAGATGCTTTACGGGAGCAATTCTATCCGCTGTGGCAGAGTGGCTATGGGGCCGTTACATCCCATGGATTTCCTTCTCCACGAGGGCCTCCTTGTCGCAGTGGCAGAAAGCTCAGCTGCCATTGTTCCTCTGCCAGCTGTACTGTGACTGCAGTTAGGGAGCTGGGGAAGATTCATGTCAGGGACACTATAGATTCACAGGCCTGCCCATTTCCAAGAGGTTGATTAGAGAAGAAAACCTATATACCATTTACTATACAGTCGGACCTTGGAAGTCGAATGGAATCCGTTCGACTTCCAAATGTTCGGAAACCAAGGAAGCTCCTGCAGCCAATCAGAACCCGCGTCGGACATTCAGGTTCCAAAGAAAGTTCGCAAACCGGAACACTTACTTCCGGGTTTGCGGCATTCGGGAGCCAAGGCGTTCGACTTCCGAGGTACGACTGTATACGTTTACAATTTACTATATACATTTCTGGATGAAATGTAGTTCTGTTTTTAGAAAGCAAAATGCGGCGCCTTCTGTGCCCTGGCTGGCCCAAGCCCAGCAAGGCTTAGGAAGTGGCAGTTTTTCTGTCAGACACCGAACCACACCACTCACCAGGATTGCTCTGCCCAATGTTTCATGGAGAACATGTGCTGATCAGCACTAGAAGGTGGTAATAATTCATTTTGGAGATTATGGAAAAGGAGTACTAAATTAATTCATGACAGACAGAAAGCATTTACCACGTGCTATCATTTCGGCTTGAAAGATACTTAAACACCAGCACTGAGACTACAACATAACACTTTTCCAAGTATCCCCGCGGCATTGTGGAATGTTGTCCTGACTTGGATCCTAGCTGATCAGATGTCTTAAATCATCTTAGCCGCTTTTCTTGTCTTCCCAATACGCGCTTTAAAAGTTAAGGAGGTTTGAGATAATACAATCAAACTGTTTGATTGCAAAATCAAAAAAAGCTTAGGCAAAGTAATAGCGAAGGAAAAAACAAACAAGTTTAGCACAATAGATCTAAAGCTTAGTTACATTGCTACAGCATCCTAATAAATAGCTGCTGTATTCATTAGAATGCTAAGTACTCCAAGAACAGATTCAGAAGCAGCAGCAGCTGCTGCAGCTCAACCACCGAAGTGCTTCGAAGGACAGGGTGTTTTTTTCGGTTGCGGCACCTACCCTAGACCCTTGCAGAGTGAGGCCCATCGGACCCTATTGTGGCACTGTTCCAAAAGGAGAATGAAGACCTGACATTTTTTAAAGGCCTCTGGTTAATTGTGAACTTTTTGATGGCTCAGTTATTTTTGTGCTGTTAAGATTCCTTAAATTAGTTTGCACATTGTTAATATTAATTTCAGTGAATAAGGAAGGGAGGTTGGGTTTCATTCTGTTTTTACTGGAGAAGTAGGTGAGATAGAATTGTTTAAAAGGATGTCGTAGAAAACAGACGACGCTAAATTTTCAAAGGCCCAAGTCTCCACTGTAATGAACTATTAAAGTTCACATTACAAATGATCCATTTCAAATCATTTTCCGAAAAGGTTTGGCAATGGACAAGACTGGAAATAATAACAAACCATTTCTGGTCTTAGCCATCTGCCACATACTTATTTCTTTAAATTCAGTATGCTTCTCTTTCTCAGCCCCCAGTCAGAAGGCGGGCCTCTCCTTTATAAGGGCCCCTTCCTGCACATTATTAGGTTGTCCTTTTTTTTATACTTCATGCACCGACAACAAAAGTCAAGAAAGGGACATGTGCTTGAACAGGGAATCTGCTCTCTCTCTCTCTCTCTCTCCTTACAAGACATCCCAGGGACACCCTGTGCTCCAAGGAGCAGAATGGCACTTCCTTGCGCTGAGCAGCAGCCATAACGCAATGGTTTCATCATAGCTAAGCAGAATAAAGCAAAGCTGTAGAGTGCTGTGATATCAGAACACTCCAGCTAGTCACACATCTTCCAAGACTCCTTGGATCTTCTCAAGTGTCTTTAATGCTACATCAAACATCGGATATGGCTACCAACCCACTGTATCTTAAAAGTATGAAATGTCTCAATATTTTTCAGCAGATGAATAAACAACGAATCAGTTCTCACACAGGTGAGATACAAGTCCCAAGGACTTCCTGTCACGAAGGATCTGGTCGCATGCCTCTTACCCAGGCATATGCAAACTCGGCCCTCCAGATGTTTTGGGACTACAACTCCCATCATCCCTAGCTAACAGGACCAGTGGTCAGGGATGATGGGAATTGTAGTCTCAAAACATCTGGAGGGCCGAGTTTGCCTATGCCTGCTCTTACCAATCTCAACGTTCTGATGAATTGTTTTCCAAAAGTCAAAGTATAAAATAACGGAAAAGAACCAGTCAGTCAGGGACAGGTATCTTAAAGCAAAGCATTTTGCTGCCACTTCTGAACGCAAGGAATTGTCCTTCGTTCCAACTACAGTTAAACAAACTAGGATGAATCCACACCTTGACATCCTGGTTTTCTCTCAACTCACTAGTCCTCAAAGATCGGAACCTGCTGTGGTCAAAGGTGAATCTGAAAGCTTTCATTCTTCTCCTCTTCTCATGTGAAGGAAGACAGAGGCGTGTGTGAATCTGGGAGTCACCATAGCATGTTCAGGCAAACATCTGAACCAGGCCAGTAAAAGTAATTTATGTTAAGCTCAGTTAATTTGGAGTGCAACTGGACTTTGTTTGTGCATCTTTTTAAGTGGTGGAGCGATAAGAAAAAATAACTTCAAAAAGAAAAGTGAGAAGCCATTCTTTTTGGAAATTAAGTTTTGAAAACTTATTTCCGGATGTTTTATAGTTTAAACAGCTTCTAAACAAATTGGTTCTATGGTGTTAAACAACTTTTATCTATTTCAGACTAACCACCAAGGCATGAATAACTATTTTCAAACCAAATTCAAGAATTTCAGCTGTATTAAGAATATTTAAAAACTCATAAGAGTCCCCCCCCCATTTTTTTCAAGGATTAATTCAACCATTGGTCTTACATGAGATGAAAAGCACTCACTACATTTACACAGTACCTACTTGGGGTTATGTTTACACTACAAGCAACCCTCATTTTGCACAGGGGTTACGTTCCGGACCCCAGCAAGCATCAGCAGGGCCTGCATAATGTGTTCCTTTCTGTCCCTTTAGGGACGTTTTAGTGATATTTTCAGGTCAATTCCAGGTTCAGTGCTGTACGCGCATGATCACGTGTAAATAGGTTGTTGCCTGTACTCAGATTTCTGATTCTTAAGTCTACCAGAGATACCAGCAGTCAGATTTAAGTTACCTACAGCTCCTTATGACAATACGTAATTAAAATGCCTACAAAATGCCTACATATTGCCACTATATAATTGGGACGTGTACAAAGTATTGCATTATTACAGTGCGCTGTAAACATCATTAGATTTAACCTCAAGACTGAATATATTTAATTAGAAGTAAATCCCACCAAGTTAAACAGAACTTAACTTCCCGGTTAAGTGTTCTTCAAATCACAAGCACAGGGAGCTATTTATATAAACACATTAGTTTCTCTTATAGTTATGGTATACAAATGCTACACCAGTACACTGATAATATTTCCAGTTCATAAAAATATTGTCTTTCCCCCTAACATCAACAAGTCCTACTTCTGAAGATTATTCAGTTTCAGAAACATAATATTGATTTCTAAAACTTCGCTGATGTTATTATTGCTACCATCGCTCAAGCTTTTGCTTACATTTTCAGTGGAACATTATCTATTCAAACAAACAGGAGGGCAGCCTACGCAATTACAGCAAAAAGCTTATCGCGGGTTTCAAGAAAGGCTATGCACCTATGTAAAAGTTGGCATTTATTACACAGTGAAGCAGTTCTGTATCAATATAAGATCCGTATTAAATCTTCTATAATTTGGGATCCTGCAAGGCATTTCGAGAATCAATTATTGGGAAATCCCCTGCTCCCGATTGTACAATAGCACAAGACTGCTAGGCTCCAGGGCAGCAGGAATACTCTCGTGCAAAACCTCATACAGCATTGTTACTGACACTCAGGGCCAAGTGAGCTGGAAGCACAATGTTCATCAAGTCTTGAAAGACGAGCAAAAAGTGCCCTCCCTTCGCCACATGAGCTTTTTTCTCCCTCATTCCAGATACTTCAAGCTGCAGAGCTTTCCCCCTTGTTAGTTAACCCACCCACCCTGACACAAGATAATCCTTTTAGCTTATTGCATCCTAGGAGACGGGGGAAGTGAAGCTGCAAGATTCACACCTCACCATTTTTCTTTTGGGAAGTCCCCCCAGAGCATGTAGAAACTCTTACCTTGTCTCTTTATGGATCCTTCTTCTGAACCCTACTTGGTGCCCTGGGGCACCCAGTCTTCTCTTAGAAGGAATAAGGTGGGGCCAAGATGAAGAATTTGGAAATCCCCTTTCAGCTTTCATCTAGCCCTGCAGTTTACCACCACAGTACAATGCAATTTTTCTATTGAACTGACTGCTGAAGCTCAGGGTTAGGTGAGCGGGAAACTATGCTGCATGGCAAATACATGCCATGAGGAACATGTTCCCTGTCCCCAACTGCCTCCTCCAGTTATTTTTTATTTTTATTTTTATGTTTGATGTCTTACTGTGTTTTAATTTGTTGAAAGCTGCCAAGAGTGGCTTGGGTAACCCAGTCAGATGCACGGCCCATACATTTATTATTATTTATTTGTTCTAGATACAGGTAGGCAGCCTGTTGGTCTGACGCAGTCAAAATATATTTTTAAAAAATTAAAAAAATTGTCCAACAGCACCTTAGAGACCAACTAAGTTTGTTCTCGGTATAAGCTTTCATGTGCATGCAGTATTCTTCAGATACCGAGAACAAACTTAGTTGGTCTCTAAGGTGCTACTGGATATATATATATATATTTGTTGTTGTTGTTACACTATTATATGTTAGTAGCTCAAACAGGCCAGTTCTGTCCCCTCCTTCCTATCACCCCTACCCCAATTCAGCTGACACCCACAGCACAATTTTAGCCCTGGTTATCTGGCTGTTTTGTTTCCATCCCTCCTTTAAATGTACAAAACCATTTGGTTCAGCAGATCTGGAAAGTCCTGCAAATATGCACAAGCCAGAACACTGTTTGTGGATGTTGCCATTTCACTGCCAATCTGATAGGAATGGGACCACTAAGTTCACCATTTGTTTTTTTAAAAAAGTAGAACTACAGTCAGGAACACCTAACAGTGCTGTTTGGTGATCAGTTCTGTTATTTGCGCACCTTCTGAAAGCTCCTCTTGCTGTGTTATGTACTGCTCAGGAACAAGGATGGCTGTCAGCCCCAGCCTCTTAACACGGGAGGTGAGTTGGTTGCTGGAGAAAGACTCATTTCTTCCTTACTCAATGCTATGTCTCCATGTAGCACAGAAGGAACATTTACGACTCCCCAGCCGTTATCCCTATCCACTTCTGAGATGCTATATGTTGTTCCAGACTCAGATAGCTCCTGCTCTCCCAGTTACGACCCTCAGCATGGCCAACCATGTTTTGGGGGGGGGGTTATTTACAACCTTGCATTGTTGTGAATAGCCAAGGAAACCCCTAAGCATGCGGAAACCCCCACTATGCGTGTGAATTGCTGCCAAATATTTAGATGCAGGGCCACAAAGTTCAGTATTCGGAAGGATGGTAGTGATGCAATTCCAGGGGAATCAGTAGAGATCCTGGAAGTTCAAAAAGGTTGTACTCTTTTGCAGAACTGGCAGAGAGACCTACGTGGAGATAATGTTTAGAATGGGGCAATAATTTGGGCTTGCTATATTCAACACAAACTTCCAATTTGCTATTGTTTGACCAATTCAGATACAGCAACTGGCCTTGTTCGCATGCCACATTAAACCACCGCTTAAAACAAAGTGCAGTTAATAGCAATACTCTCTCATTCCTGATGCCATGCCAGAGATAAGCCAGAGTCTTGGGCTGACATGCCATCTAAACCACTAGAAACAAACAAGGTTTGTCCTTGGTTCTAGGAAAACAAACCATAAAAGAAATTTCAGATGATGCAACAAATCAGACTTGGCTTGTTTTGTCTGTGGTGAATATTCAGCACCAGGAGAGAAATACCATGGGAACTTTTGAGTAGCAGGCACCAACACATTTCCCTTTCACATTAAATCATAACTTGTTTTCAACTATTGTGATGTGTTAACTAGGAATCAGAAGTGATCACAAATTCTGTTCACAATGGCTGACCTGCTGTGATACCTGAACTAGACTTTAGTGTAAAGCACACTCTACAAAATTAGTCCTAATTAAATGGCCCAGTAAGTCAGGGAAGGAAATATTAGCATTATATCTGTGGCAAAATTCTAAATTCCGGAAGACAAGTCTCATAATTTAACTTCCTGTTAAATATCTGAAGTATGGCTAGACTATAGTAGTCTAATCCAGAAATCAACTTTGCAAGTTACTAGGGTGAGGTCTAAAGTAAACTGAATTGGGGAATGCAAATATTGTGACTTGATCCTCGCTGCATTGGAAAGTTGGATAAGAAGTTGGACATAATTTAAATCTTAATCTTAAAAGGCTTAGGGGGAACCCAGTTCCTTTTTCCAATTATTATAAATGCTGACAATTGCTTTTAGCAACATCTCATTGTGGATGAGAGATTTGTGGTAGATGGCTTGCTTTCTTATCTGAGTGTGTAAGAATGTGTTTGCAATTTCCCTTCCCATTCACAGGAGAATTCATTGATACCAGAGATGAGACACAAAGATGAGATCGTTTTGTTGCTATTTAGTTAGCACTTTCACTTGCAATGATTCATTTCGTTAAGAAGCATTCCATTAAATGCCATTAAGGAAGTATCTACTCTAGAAGATTCCTTTCAGGAAAATTCATGCCAATGCTTCTCTTCGCCAACTATTTTCATCTACTGCCATTATTTATATATTTGATATGTAGAAATACCATCAGAGGTCTCAGAATTACTAGTATTATGAAAAGCACAAGAGAACGCCATGTGTGATCAGCTACATCCTGGATTAGCTATAGTTGGAGAAAGGCACACTGAGAGAAATGGTTAGAAAAAGGGGTAGGAACCATAATTCTAGTCTGGATCCAAGGCCTCTCCTCTTTGGCCCTGCCTACCCCCAGATGGAAATTAGGCTAAGAAAAAAGCTCCTATTGGTGCCAAACTACCATTCAGAGAGGAGCTATTGAGTAAAAAGAGGTATTCCTTACCCATTTTTGGCTTTGGCCATGACATACAGTCAAGAAAAGGTACCAACCCAATTACCACCAAGGGAATGTGGCTGTCAACATAAAAAGGACGCCCACCACTGATTTAAACCATTTAACCAAACATACAAATATTTGCAGGGAACCATAACATTTTGTGGAAAGGTCTTTTTCATTTGTGCTCTTTTTCACTCTTTTTTTCTGTCTCTGTCTCACATGCCTGCTTCTTGCCTGCCCACATTTCCTGTAGCCAATTCCCAATTACCTTTCAAAAGCTCATCCCATTTATAAGGCTAAACCATTATCAAAATAAGTGTTTTAACGTTACCTGAGTGCCATTTTAGATCCTGTTTTAATAAATTTATTGTAGGATGGAGAATGTGAAAACCTTGCTTCAGGCTCTCTGAGAACCAGAGACTACACTGCTGCATTATTTTTCCTTTGCGTCACACATTTGGAAGGACACAGATGAGCAAGTTAAAATTTGGCTCTATTCCAGGCTCTGACACTAACTCACTGAGGCTGTGGACAAGTGATTAGCTTCAACTACATCTTAGCTTCCTGGTGTGCAATGAAGATAATAAATACTTTTCGTTCTGCTGTGTGAGGCTACATTCCTTAATCCACCCACATGGCTTTTAAATGCCACTGAAATTGACAGAGCTCATAAGCACTCAAAGGGGCCACAGAAGCATACATTAAAATTAAGAAGGGACCATCAGATGCCAAATAACCTGGTTCAAGTTATCTAAGATGACACTGGAACAGTGTATGACTGTGAATGTTTACTCAATAGTCCTGCTGAATTCAAAGGGACTTATGCACATGTATGCAAAGGACTGAATTCAAACAGTCACTGAAGCTAATGAAGGTTCTCCCATGCTATCCACATACAGCTACCTAATCACTCTATTCCGCTCCGCCGCAATACTCATTTCCTATTCACACCATAAACACTATCTAGAGAACAACCAGGAAGCCACAGAAAAGATGAAGATTTTCATTCGGCATCGAACATACAATTCCCTATATCACCCATGTACAGACGCGTTCGAAATTAAAGAGAGTATCCATTTCTGGCAAACCCATGGAATCAAATCTGAAAGGTTAACGTAAAATGCCAAATCATCCCACCGCTTAAAACTTGCATTTCAATTAACCCCCACACACCTTCAAACCTGCTCCTTTTTAACAGCAAAGCACTGACATGTTGTTTTCCGTCACATCCTATTCCTAGCAGGCACCTCTAAAAACTAGTATTTACCGGGCAGATAACACACAAGGAAAGAAAGCAAAGTGGTGGTGGTTTGAGTGTCAAAACTTCCCTTTTTCACACACACACACACACACACACACACACACACACAAAAACACTGATCTGCAGTGTACTGTTAACTGCGCCCAGAAACAGCGTTCAAAATAGCTCGCTTCCGCTAGGGAGTACAGGCTGCCTTTTCTTTTCTCCTTTCCCCCCCTTCCCTCCAACCAGCCATTTTGCCCTTAAAGTGTCTTCTCGCTTCCTCCTCTCCTTCAACCCAGCCTACATTTTGTGCTGCTGCGGGGTTCTGGGGTGACAGCTGACATTCAGGAGCAGGAAGGGGGGTGGGGTGGAAAGCCCAGATAGACCTCCCTTTGCCTTGGGGTGGGGAGGAGGAGGAGGGGTGAGCGGGAGAAACCAAAGCTTCCCGCCTCTCTGCCTGCCTTCCCCCCCACCCCAAACCTGCGCCGCCGCCCCGTCAAGCCCCGTTTGAAGATGCAACGAGAGGCGCCGCGGCATTCAGAGGCTCGAGGGGATGTCCCGGTGCCGCCTCCTCCTCCTCCTCCTCTCTCCCCCCACCCACCCCAGGGAGCCCGCCCGCCCGGCTCCTCCCGGAGAGACAGGGGAGCTCGGGGACCCCCTCTCCCCGGCAGGTCGGCCTTGCGATCGTCCCTCCCCCGGGCGGGCGGGCAGTGCTCTGCGGTGTCTCTCCGCGTCCCTCCCCCCGGGCGGGCGGTCGGTCTGCGGCGTCTCTGCCTCTCTCTCTCCCCCCCCCCTTCTCCGGCAGGCCGTGCGAGCGCGGCGGGGCGGGCACTTACCGCTCCGGCAGGCGGAGAAGCGTCGTCGTCGTCGTCCTCCGGCGACG
The DNA here is from genome assembly GCF_965112155.1 of Podarcis liolepis. Classification (NCBI taxonomy): domain Eukaryota; kingdom Metazoa; phylum Chordata; class Lepidosauria; order Squamata; family Lacertidae; genus Podarcis; species Podarcis liolepis. Next base: position 116,215,078 of record NC_139554.1, on the reverse strand, counting down.
GCGGCCCGATCTTGCTGCAGGTAGCCGCCAAGAGCGCCAGCGGCGACGGCTGGGTGTCCTGGGGTGGGGTGAGGGGGGGAGAGAGAGGGAGACAGGCGGCGGGAGAGGTCGGTTAGCGCGGGGCGCGTCTCCGTCGGTCCCCTTCCCTCCGCCCGCGCAGCAGCAGCGGCGCCGCCGCAGCCACCGAAACCCCGCGCTCGCGACGTGTCACCGCCGGGGGTGGGGGTGGGGAGGAGGGGGGAAAGAAGGGCTCCGGGCCCGAAGCCTGCTGCTTCACCCGCCCTCCCGCCTCTCACCTGCGGGGTGCCCGACTCGTCCGAGGCGTCGGCCGAAGCCGATGCAGAGCCGCCGTTCCCGTGCTGCAGATATTCGCCGTGGGGGCCGCCGCCGCTGTTGCTGCCGCCGCCGCTGCTGTCCACGTCCAAGGCAGCCATTTCCTCTTGTTTCACGGGCTTCTCCGGAGCTGCGCGCATAACCGGGGGGGGGAGTAGTTGGAGAAGGGGGGGTTAGGGAAAAAAAAGATAGGCCGGGTTGTTTGGTGGTGCGGGGGGGGGTTGGAAGGAGAAGTTGGGCAGTGGGGGGGGGGAGGCGGAGAGAATCGGTCGGAGGGGGGAGGGGAGGAGAGTCACTGGCGGGCGCGCTCTCCCCCTCCCTTCCCCATCACCCCGGCGCTTGCTCGCTCGCTGGCTCGCTCCCTCCCGCGCAAGGCGAGCCCGCCCTGCTTTCCCTCCGCTCCCCTCCCTCTGTTCCCTCCTCCTCCTCCTCCCTCCCTCCCTCCCTCCGCGCCGCTGCCGCCGTCCCTGCTGCCCCTGCCCCTCTTTTCTCCCTCCTCCCCCTGGCTCTGCTCCTCCTGCTCAGCCAGTGCCGCTCCAGCCACACTCGCAGGCAGACACGCGCGGCGGCGGCGGGCGAGCAGCAACCGAGGCGGCGGCGGCGGCTCCCCAACAACAAGGCCCCGTACGTACCGGTCATGGCGGGAGGACGAGCGAGCGACTTGGCAGGCGAGGAGGGAAGGGAGGAAGGAAGGAAAAGCGCTGGCTTGAACCCCGCTGGTCTCTGGCGCGCAGGCCCCGCTGGCGGCCGCTGCCGCTGCTACGGCTAGGCAGCCGCCGCTGCTGCTGCTGCTGTCGCCACCGCCGGGGACATGCTTATTGTGCGCGCGGGGTTGAAGCGGCGGCGGCGGAGGAGGTGGTTCTGCTGGTGGTGGTGGTGGAGGAGGAGGAGGCGGCGGCCTGGCTCCCACTCCGGGGTCCCCCCCCCCCACTTGTTTTGATTGACGGTGCGAGGAAGCCGAAAGGTGGAGCTTGGAGCAAAAGGGAAGAGGGGGCCCGGCCGACACCGCCAGCACCACCACTACTACCGCCGCCTTGCGCGCGCGCGCCCGCCCGCCCTGAGAGCTGGCCCGGAACTCCCGCCTCCCCCCCTCCACTTTGCTCTCGCGGCGTTCCATGCAGCTCATTGGCTGCGACGCCGCGCGGCCCGCGCTCTCACTGGCCCTCGCCTCTTGTCGCTCAGCCCGCTTGCGGGAGCGGCCCCCGCTCCCCTCCTCCCCCTCCCTTGCCGAGGTGGCTTCCTGTTTGCCAGGGTTTGTGTGAGAGACAATGAGCGAGGCCTTGCTCGGGTGGGCTCGGGCTGAGGGGGGGGGGGAGAGCCAGGCCGCGGCGGCCGCCTAAACCGGCAGTTGAAAGGGAGGCCCTGAGGCAGCCGCGTCAGGGCTGTTGGCCTTTTCCCTCATGACAGAGCTTCGCTTTATAAAGCGCTTGAGGCCTGCTCCCCTCAGAGCGGTTCTCTCCTCGGGCCCTGCTCGATTTCCGTGGGAGACTCGGCAGGGTTTGAATTCTCCCTCGTTCCGGCTGCCACTCAGCGTTTTGTGACAGTGGCTCTAGGGAGGAGGAGGGAAAGTTGGAGGCTGCGCTTATGGACCGAAAACAAAACCACCCCCTCCTAAAAAAAATTAAAAAACAAAAATTCTCCAGTTAAAATGTCGGCGCACTGCGGGCCAATCAGGCCCGCTTGCGAATGTTTTGAAGGCCCTGAAGTGCCAGACCCGGGCCTTGTGCTTACGTGTTAATGTCATCTGTTAACTTTTTTCCAGAAGCGGGTTTCTTTTTAAAAAAATATTTCAGGCCTTAGTTCCCACGAGCTAAAAGGACATTGATTTCCAGTATTTAGTCTCTGGTTAAGAGAGTTTTGAATATGAATGGGGCTTCGTCTTGGCGAATGATGAGCTTAGTAAAACACTTAGAGTTTTAAAATGATAAACAGTTGAGCATCTCTAATTTCTCTCTCCATGGTTTTAAATAATCAGCTTTTACATTGCTTACTGTGAGTTCATAGAGCAACATAAAAAAAAATACTGCTTAAAGCACAAAAGCAGTAAATCCACATTTCTCAGTGGCAAAACTGCTGTGATTATAGTGAAATTCCTTCCAGTAGCACCTTAGAGACCAACTAAGTTTGTTATTGGTATGAGCTTTTGTGTGCATGCACACTTCTTTAGATACCTTTGTTTTTATTTTGACTACGGCAGACCAACACAGCTACCGACCTGCAACTGTGATTATAATGGCTCTGAATTGTTCCTGAAGAAAGCAATTCCATCTCCCACTGAGATCAATGGCGAAAATTCCATTGATTTAATTCTAATTGATCGGGTGCTAATCCTCAAGCATTTCTTGAATTAGGATCTGTATAAATTTGTCAAAATTACATGGATGATTTTTTTAGATGTGTTTTGGATTTTTGTTATTGATATGTGTCACACCAAAATGCACTTCAACTATAAATAGCATAGGGATTGTTTTATATATTTTTGTGTAGATCCCTTGTTGAGTTTGAGGTTGGCTTGAAGACAGTGTTGAACTCTTGAAGACATGCGTTCTGATACTGTCCATGTTTGCTAAGAATTAACTGATACTGTTAAGTGGTGCTTACTTTCTAGTAAGTGTACTCACAGGATTCCAGCAGCTATTTTACTTTGGGGTGAGGGACTTCAGCATACAATCTGTGGTTAGTTCAGGACTTTTTGACATCTTAGTGAAAAGCATTTAGTGAGCATAATAACTGACACAGCACATGATGGGAATAAGTTGGATTCTATATGTTATGAAATACAGTCTGTTCATCAGACGTAGAAATTGCCAGGATTTGGTCATTAAGTTCTAAGTGCAGGTACAATAGACCAATATACATGAGACTTCCTCCTTTTCTATGTCTATTTGTGGCTGGCCAAGAATGGATGGTGTTCATGTTATCAGATGGTGTGCAGTTATAAAACTGATCAAAGCAGAATCATTTTTCTGTTTCAGTTTTGGATTACTTTCAGTTAAGGCAAGGGAATAGTCATGAATTCATCCATATTTAAAATATTGCATATTTTTATTTTAAAGCACAAGCGAGTTTCCCCCTTATTTTGGTTGTGGGCGCAAGAAAGCTGAAAGGAGGCTTGCAGCAGAAGAGGGAGATCTGGCTTGACAGCACCATCACCACAACTACCTCCACCATGCCTATCAGCTCAGCCTCCCCCTCCCCCCCTTAGTGCTCCTAGCGACTCATTGGCTGCAGTGATCTGTGGCCTAGACACTTTCTGCCTCAAGCCAACAGGAAACCATGTAAATGAATAATGTGAGGTTTTTTGTACCCCTGAACATGTTGCATTAACCCATTATCCTGACTTAATAATAATGTAAACATGAAAATTAATACTGATTTATGAGACATTTTGGGCAGCTAATGTGAAAGTAGCTGTTGGGCACTGTTCACTGAACCCCAGTTCATCAGTGAAAGGGAACCGTGGACACACACAGCTTCAGAGGTTAGATGTAGTAACTACTCTCAGTAGAGGGAATACAGAAATCAAAAGCTTGCAACCAATTCAAAACACTGAAAATCTTTCCTAAAAAGGGTTGTCTTGGTAATATGGCGAACTGCCATTAGGGAAGAAGCAAGGCCGGCCTTGGGAGGGATCAGTTCAGGCCGCAGTAGCGAGAAAGGCCTTTTCTCTTATCCCAACCAGATGTATTTTCAGGAGACGGAAGAGGGCTTCCATTGATAGTTCTTAATATGTGGGAAAGGTGGTGTGGGAGAAGATGGTCCTTCAGATAGCATGTTCACAAACAGTAACGGTTAATGGATGTTTTTACAATCTTTGAAACTGCCAAGAAAAATATTGTCCCTGGAATATATAAATAAATAAGCAAACAGTGTCATGTTTGCCCCAGTTTGTTCTTTTAGATAAAACTTCAAGTTTGATAAAAGGTCATGGACTCAGTTTTAATGAAGAGTGAGAGTAGATTTGAATGTGTCTCTTTGTATTATGTTTTCTAGGGGACACAATATATACACACACACACACACACACACACACATTGGACCCTCTGGATACGAATTAAATTTGTTCTGGTGGTCCGTACTTAACCTGAAAAGTCTGTAACTGGAGGCGCCGCTTCTGCGCACACACGCGGCATGATGAGCGCTTCTGCACATGCGCGCGCGGTGAAACCCGGAAGTATACACTTCCAGGTTTGCCACGTTCGCAACCCGAAAGTTACATATCCAGAGCAGTATGTAACACTGTGTGTGTGGGGGGGTGTTGTTTAGTCATGTCCAACTCTTTGTGACCCCATGGACCAGAGCACGCCAGGCACTCCTGTCTTCCACTGCCTCCCACAGTTTGGTCAAACTCATGTTAGTAGCTTCAAGAACACTGTCCAACCATCTCGTCCTCTGTCGTCCCCTTCTCCTTGTGCCCTCAATCTTTCCCAACATCAGGGTTTTTTCCGGGGAGTCTTCTCTTCTCATGAGGTGGCCAAAATATTGGAGCCTCAGCTTCAGGATCTGTCTTTCCAGTGAGCACTCAGGGCTGATTTCCTTAAGAAATATTATATATTATTATATTATATATTATTACATTATATTATGTGTCCCCCAGAAAACATAATACGTACAAAGAGACATATTCAAATATATATACACACACATGCTCAAAATATCTGATTAAATGGAAAATGGCTTTAATTTTTTTTTATTGCCTTTCATCTATCCTGTTAAAGTTTTTAGTATAGTGCCTGTCTGACTGCAAATCTGTCTACGCTACTGTGCAGTGGTATTGTGTTACCCACCACATAGATGAAGCTGTCAAACTTGTGTTTTGAATACATTTTCAGGATTTGATGAGTAGGGCATTTCAAATGGGGTTGAGACTCTGCATGTCTGGTGCATGCATACTCTTTCAACACAGGAGCAACAGTTTTCAAAGGTTGCTTATAGTGATACACACTCTATACATGTATAATGTTGAGAACCACAGTCATTTGCAGATATCAAACAAACACCAAAGAACAAATTAAACTCCAGATCAGAGAAAAGGTCCAACAATGACATGAAAGCGGAGTTCAATTTTTATTTAACCAACTGAACCCTAGGCCTAGCCTGTGCTGTGGTATAGAATAATATGGAGCCATTAAAACACTTGAGCTTTGAGAGCAGCTTTCAGTACAGTGATAGATGTCACTGGCAATTCATGGTATCTGTTTCATATGTATTTTTACAGCCATCCCTATAGTAAAGTTCCGTTGTGGTTTACATGAAAAGAGCCTGCTCCATCAGGCCCGTGGCTCACTTAGTCCAGCATCCTGTTTTCACAGTGGCAAACCAGAGGCATGTGGAAAGCATGCAAGCAGGGCATGAACACAGCAGCACTCTGCCCACTTGTGACTAAAGGCAATGAGTATTCAGAAGTGGAACACAGCTATTGTGACTACTAGCCAATGATGAGCTTTATCCTCCATGAATTTGTCTAATCCTCTTTTAAAGCCATCCAAGTTGGTGGCTCCCCATTTATAGAAGGTTCTCCCCAGGGAAATTCTGCTAGTGCCTTTATGATACACATTTAGGTACCAGGCTATAACGTTCCTCTTCAGCCTGGCTGATTAATACCCAATGCCCTTCTGAATGTGTTTGGGGAGGGGCGTTCATTGGTTTGTGTCTTTAATGTTCTTGCTTTTCTTATGTATTTCGTATTTTTATGTTGTGAACCATCCTGAGATGAAGGCGGGTATACAGATTTAATAAATGAAATAAAAATAACTGCTTTGGTAGTATTTGTAAATCTATATAACGATTGTATGTTTATGTCAATTGTGGCAGAATAACAAAAGAATTTGATTTTTTTAAGATAGGAATGGTTTGGTAGTACAGTGGTGCCTCGCAAGACGAAAAGAATCCGTTCTGTGATTCTCTTCATCTAGCGGTTTTTTCGTCTTGCGAAGCAAGCCCATTGACGGATTAGCGCTATTAGCGGCTTGTAGCGGCTTATCTGCTGATCAGATCAGCTGATAAGCGGCTTAGCGGCTTAGAAAAGGGGGGGGAAACCAGCAGGAACTCGCAAGACATTGTTGTCTTGCGAAGCAAGCCCATAGGAAATTCGTTTTGCGAAGCACCTCCAAAACGGAAAACCCTTTCGTCTAGTGGGTTTTCCGTCTTGCGAGGCATTCATCTTGCGGGGCACCACTGTATGTTAGGTGACAATGAAAGCTGAATAGTAAAGCCATGCCACCAGTTAAATGGGACAAAGGTCTGAAACCTAGTCCTTAGAGTGGAAAATTCATCAGCCATGCTGAAACTCCCTTTGCCCCGAAAAAAATAATAAGGAAAATTAGCTAAGTGGAAAATGTAAGATAGCAGACATTACCACATTTTCCCTTATCAAAGGCCCAGTAAGGTGTTTTTGATACCTTAAGTAGAAGTAATTGTGATAAAGGAACCCATATTGTTTGACATTAAACATAAGTTGGCACTGTTAGATCCCCCAACATATTTTTTAAAAAAGCTTTTATGGGTTATTGTGAATATATTTTATTTGAAACATTTGTAATTTTTTACTTTTTTACTTTTTTTTTTACAGTGGCATGTGTAATGTACGCAAATCTCCCAGCAGCCAAACAATGCCAACCCCTGTACTGAAAGTAGTTCCAGGGGCTCAGCCAGAAAGAGGAGACGGGAAGACTTGATGCATGGCCTGTGTATATTAGTTGATGAAGAGTGTAAGGATACCAGAAGTGCCTTTCACATAGACTGGTGGAATAAAATGAATGAAGAGTCAAGCACTGGAGCGCACTGTATAAATACGGAATTTGTATGAGAACGTGGATTGGGATAGTAGTCCGGAAGGTAATGTATTTTCACAAAATACGCAAGGCTACCTTTGCATCTAGAAGGAAGCTGCGGCAAGCTGTACGTAGGAACAAAAAAGAAGACAAAATGGTAGTGCCGTGTGCTGAGCGATGCAACAAAATTGTCGTAGTCCATCACCACTGACTCTGTATCAAGAACCAGATGTGATGCCCTTCGTAATAAAAATGTATGTGTATTTAAGGTGCAAGGAACCCCAAGTCATGGCAGTATTGTCTATATATCACCAAGTGATTAACTCCAGATGACAGCAATTCCAGAGGTTCCACAAATGTTTTTCAAGCATATTCATTATGGTGCATTTGGTTGAAAGACCCAATAATATTAGAGGACTTTCTAAAATACTCTCAGGTTTCTTACAGGCTTTATTTATGGAACAAAATTAGCCACAATAAGGGAGGTGTTTCCAAACAAGCAACAAGTGGACAGTGATAAACAGTTATTCAACAGGGTTGCCATGTGTTTGCATGCTATTCCATTTACTGAAGCTGGGTTGATGTGACAAACACACATTGAAGCACAAAATAATTCAAAAGAACCCAAGGGCCTATGCAAACATATAACATAGCTCAGAAATACTGCTGTTAAAGGCTTTTGAAATGACTGTGATGATCCAAACAGATTATAACATGGACATCACTGGTGTTTTCCATCATTACTGGGAAGCAAATATCATTTCAGGCTCAAGTTTAAAACACTATTTTAGAGGTCTGGTAAGAATGTTATTACCTTGACAGAAACTGATTAGTTGACTCAGATACCCCTATATTGAGAGATCAGAAATAGCAAAGTAAAACATATTTTTCACCTAGCAAAATTTTCCTCAAGTTTTGGGGTGAGTCATCTTGGCCCAATATACTCTCCACCCATTTAAGGTACTAAAACAACCTTCAAAAACGCCTTTTCCTTTTGTTCAAAACAAGTACAAGCTGAAAGCTGTTTCAGTGCACATGTTGGAGATCCTTACCACTTTGTATTGATACTACTGATGATACATTCTACTCAATAAAATTATATTTTTATACTTGCACATTGTTTTCGCTGTAATATGCTTACCTGTTTCCATTCCTCCGCTTATTAGTTCATGGCCTAGATCAGTGTTTCCCAACCTTTTCCCGATCGTGGCCCCCTTCCAACCTTGTTTCCTTCCTGTGGTGTGTTCCCCCTCCCCATGGGCGTAGCCAAATAAGTAAAAATCAATACAAATCTGAGGTTCTGTCCCCACCCCTAACAAAAATCCTGGCTATGCCCATGGCCCCTCCCCCTATCTTACTGGTAGAAAGGTAGCTATTTAAAAGTTTTGTTTGTAAATGGCACATGTTTTCTTTGTAATTCATACAAAATACAGTGGTGCCCCGCAAGACGAATGCCTCGCAAGATGGAAAACTCGCTAGACGAAAGAGTTTTCCGTTTTGGAGGTGCTTCGCAAAACGAATCTCCTATGGACTTGCTTTGCAAGACGAAAATGTCTTGCGAGTTCCTGCGGGGGTTTTTTCCTCCCCCCCCCCCTTTTCTAAGCCGCTTATCAGCTGATCCGATCAGCAGATAAGCTGCTAATCCGCTAATCTGTCAATGGGCTTGCTTCGCAAGACAAAAAAACCGCTAGACGAAGAGAATCACAGAACGGATTCTTTTCGTCTTGCGAGGCACCACTGTACAATCACAAAATGATAGGAACATAATGAAACATTGAAGCAGAAAACCATAGAATCATGGAAGGGACCCCATGTGTCATCTTTCCTAGTGCATGAGGGCGATCCATCTTCCATGTATTAAAAAAAGTAAACAACACTTGCTTGACCCCACTTATTTGACACATGGGAAAATCTACAGATACATTCCAAAAGGTGCACAGGGAGTTCTGTATATATGGGAGAATTTTAAAAAGCAAGTGGTCCTCACTGATCTACTGCAAAAATATCATCCGGAGGAGCCCTGGCTGCCTAAATATAGCCCCACACACCCTTACTTGGGTGTAAGTCCCACTGGAAGTGTGGCTTCTGAGTAGACAGCTATTTACTAGATGCACGTCAGCAGCACCAGACTTGGCTAGGCGCTGGGGTGAATTTCGCCCCACACCTTGCAGAGCCAGGCTGACACTGCTGATGGGCCCTTTGCCCCTCTGCAACATCCAAAGGCTCTGATCCACTAAGCACAGGTGGATGGCACCCTGCGCCTTGCAGTCAGGCCCAGGTTGCCACTGGGCCCAGCACTAGAGGGAGCAACAAGCAGCTCTGGCTTGCCCAACCCTACCCATACCCCAGCACCGAACTTACCTGACCTGGGGGCTCTGGATTGTGGGATGCACTGGTCATAACGGGAGCCTCAGTGATGGCCCTCTCCCACCGGAAACAAACCAGGACTGCTCCAAGAAAATGCACGTGGCAAAAAGGAGCACCACACCCTGGTGCCCCCCCCTTACCCACTTATGATTGACCAAGCAGAGGGCCAGCCAATCAGGACCTTTTTTTGCGTATTTTTCACCTGTGGCCCTGACTTCCTCTTCTAGAAGGAGGTAGGGCGATTCCAAGATGGCGATGGCTTAGCAAGCGGGCTTCGGATCTCTGCTGATAACAGGACTGTAATTAGTGCTATTTGCTACCCAGGGAGGTAATTCTTCCTCTTTTTTTACTTCTCTACTTTTAAACTTGCGGGGCACAGGTGGCGCTGTGGGTTAAACCACAGAGCCTAGGACTTGCCGATCAGAAGGTCGGCGGTTTGAATCCCTGCAACAGGGTGAGCTCCCATTGCTCAGTCCCTGCTCCTACCAACCTAGCAGTTCGGAAGCATGTCAAAGTGCAAGTAGATAAATAGGTACCTTCCGGCGGGAAGGTAAAGGGCGTTTCTGTGCGCTTCTCTGGTTCGCCAGAAGCAGCTTAGTCATGCTGGCCACAGGACCCAGAAGCTGTACGCCAGCTCCCTCGGCCAATAAAGCGAGATGAGCGCCGCAACCCCAGAGTCGGCCACGACTGGACCTAACGGTCAGGGGTCCCTTTACCTTTTACTTTTAAACTTACCAACCTACTGAGATTCTATCCGCACCTTCTTATCTATGCTATGAGAAACACCTTGGGCAAGTTTTGTGAAGCATCCTGGGAAGGCTGCCAGCTATCAACCGCCAGCTCCCTTTTATACTTTGTTCCTGGAACTCCTGGCAGTCACCTGTGGCCCTCTTGTAATATCCTGGGGACCGCAAGTAGGCCATATGGCCTCCGGTTGGGAAACGAGCGCTCTAGATCCTTTGTCATGGAGTATTCCTTGTATGGCCATTTCGTCACTTGAAATAGCCTTCTGGCAAACCAAACTGCCACTCCCCTTCATCTGGAATGAGAAGGTGGGACGCAGCAATTAAGGAGAAATACGAGTGTTGCAGCCCAGTCTCCATTCCTTCTGGCGTGACTTCCCTGAAAGAAGGTGACAGGGAGAATAATTGGAGCGCACCAGTTAAAACGAGAAGTCCTCCTCTTGCTCACAGACTCAGATCTATGTCTTCCTCCTTTTGAGCTGTTTCACAGCTCAGATAGGAAGGAGAAAAGAGATAGGGGCTGGACAATGCTGCTTTGAAGACTGGATCCAATCTGAGGGCTACCAGTTGCCAATCTCTTCTTTACATTCACGTTTTTTCATCAGGGAGGGCGACGATATGCTATGGGAGACGAAAGGCAATGAAAAAGCTAGAGTTGAAATAGGCGTCAACGTGAGCTAAGAAGCTATAATTGGTGTAGGGTTGTAAGGGTGCCGCAATGGGCAAGGAGGAAATTGGTTATTTGAACTTCATTTCTTAGTTTCAAAAACAACCAACTTCAACTTTAAAAAAAGATCACCTATAAGCAGAATAGGACTGTTGCTGTTTCCTCTGGCCTGACCAATTTAGAAATTGGGGTGATACAAAGAGATGTCTAATTTCCAATGAATGCAATGGACTGATTTCAAGTTCGGTTCTCATTATACTCTTACCTTGGGAAAGAAATATAGAAAAAGAAATCTGTTTCTAAAACATCTCGTGTGCTCATCTGCTGCTTCAACAGCACCAAAAAACAAAGCATAATATGGAGGGGTGCCACATAAAACTTGCCCCAAATTTACTGCCTTTAAAAAGAAAAAGTTTTGTTTTAATCTTTCACTGGTTGGATTATAATAATGATCAGCTCTGTAAGAGGAATCGCCAAATCTCACAGCAGTGAAATAAAACTACAACCTTCCCAAGCAGTTACATCTTGCAATTTTGTGAGCGAATAAATACCCTCTTTCGGCACATTATGATTGTCATTCCTTGTTTGTCTTTCCTTTTTTTAAAAACTGAAATAAATCGGAAAAGTATATATTCTACTCCCCAATACTATAGTTGCAGCTTCAGTAAATGATTGCATTTGATCTCAACATCAGTGATTTAATTAAACAAGTACATTTCTATCTTTTCCCCAGTTTAAAGGAGCAAGTACAGTAGCTTAAAGCCTTTACAGGTGTAGCACTGAGAATTTTCTTTTTAAGAGAACAATGATATTTTAAAGTAAAAAAAAAAAGTATTATAACTTTTCAGGGCATCTCTGCCCTGAATTATGTTGTTAACACCACACCATAAAGTATCGATTTATAGGGCAATTAATCAATAAAGAACGTTCTATCCGGAAGGGAACATGTATTTTGCTAAGTACTGTACTTCGGCCTTGCAAATGGCTATGTACAAATGTTATTTCTGTTTTAAGTACTTCATTTTAAGTTCTGAGTTAAAGAGTTTTATTTAATCATGATCAGGCAACTTGGTGTTATGGATGACCCACTACAGCAGCTTGTACAGGATATAATAATAATAATAATAATAATAATAATAATAATAATAATAATAATAATAATAATAATAATAATATTTACACCCCACCCATCCGCCTGGGTTGTCCCAGCCACTCTGGGTGGCTTCCAGCAAATACAAAAGCAGAATAAAAGATCAAGCATTTTTTAAAAAATCCCTATACAGGGCTGCCTTCAGAAGTCTAAAAGTTGTATAGTCACCAAGTGCATGCAACAGACTCGCTATATTTGCTTTGTGTAGCGGCTCATATTGGTCCATGAAATAGGGAAACCTTTTGGCTCACTAAGGAAAAAAATGTATATTCTAAATAATGATGTTATAGCACTCTATGCAGTGTTCACTAGTTGCTGAAAAGAAAGGTGTAAGGAAAGGAAAACAAGGGATAACATACCCTCCAACATTTGTCTGATGAACATTGGAGGAAGGCAGAGAGCCTTCCCAGTAGTGGCACCCGCCCTGTGGAACGCCCTCACATCAGATGTCAAGGAAATAAACAACTATCTGACTATTAGAAGACATCCAAAGGCAGCCCTGTTTAGGGAAATTTTTGATGTTTGATGTTTTGTCGCTTTTTAATTATTATTATTAATATTCTGTTGGGAGCCGCCCAGTGTGGCTGGTGAAACCAAGCCAGATGGGCGGGGTATAATTTGTTGTTGTTGTTGTTATGCGTCCTAAGAAAAAGCGGGGCATTTCAGGATCACATCAGAAACCTTCTGTAAATCGGACTGTCCTTGTAAAATAGGGGTACTTGGTGGTCCTGGGATAAGGTAGGGTAATTGTTTCTCAAGAGACTTTACAGTGGTGCCTCGCAAGACGAAAAGAATCCGTTCTGTGATTCTCTTCGTCTAGCGGTTTTTTCGTCTTGCGAAGCAAGCCCATTGACGGATTAGCAGATTAGCGCTATTAGCGGCTTTTAGCGGCTTATCTGCTGATCAGATCAGCTGATAAGCGGCTTAGCGGCTTAGAAAAAGGGGGGAGGGGGAAAAACCAGCAGGAACTCGCAAGACATTGTCGTCTTGTGAAGCAAGCCCATAGGAAATTCGTTTTGCGAAGCACCTCCAAAATGGAAAACTCTTTCGTCTAGCGAGTTTTCCGTCTTGCGAGGCATTCGTCTTGCGGGGCACCACTGTACTATTCACATTTAGTAGGCACAAGTTATCAGGCTTCTCAAGACAGTCCGGCAGTTTATCCTTTTGAGCCTTGCAGCTCTTGAAGTTACAATCAGGAATTTCAAGGTCCCCTTCACGGAATTTGTAACTCTTTCTTTCTGAGGTAGCGCTTTGCTCTCAAATCGCCTTCCTGCAGTTTCAATGCTAGCCGCCCATCTAAGTTCTTTCTCTCACCTTTTCCTTCCTTCCTCTTCAAGAGACAGAAGAGGGCATGTGGAAGGGTTTGCATTGTGCAGAATCGCAAGCAGTCCTCAAATTGATCCATCACAGCAAAAGGGCAGCACATCTCAGGGGCAGAACACAACTGTGTTTGTTAAGGTGCCTTGTAAGCCAGGGGCATGCTGTTGGAAACATTTCCCTTGCGCGTGCACACACACAACCAGACATATTCTTGACTCATAATTACTAAATATAGAACTGGCACTTTCAAAAGCATTTAATGTCCCCCATCTGAAACTGTCAGGAAGAATGGTGACGAAACAGTCTTCTTCTTTGGCGATCACTCGTAGCCGAGTAAGATTGTCTTCCTTGAACACGGTTTTAACAGTGAGCCCGTAAGTGACTGTGGAGGCCAATTCTGGATCCCCACGTCCTTCCACAGTGGGGATATAGGTTTCCGGGTGGGAGTTGATCAAGGTGAGGGTTTGCCAAACGTGCCTTCCTCTTAGCTCATTTCTCCCTTTCGTCTTGAGTTCAAACGTCTTCAAAGCCCATGGGTAAAGGCTGTTCTCCAACTGGAGCGCTCGCAGGCCAGTGTTTCCTGGTTGTTGGTGTTTATACTACAACAGTACATCAGCCTTCACCAACCAGTGTCCTCCAGGTGTTTTGGACTACAGTGGTATCTCAGGTTACGTACTTAATTCGTTCCGGAGGTTCGTTCTTAACCTGAAACTGTTCTTAACCTGAAGCACCACTTTAGCTAATGGGGCCTCCCGCTGCCGCCGCGCCACTGAAGCACGATTTCTGTTCCCATCCTGAAGCAAAGTTCTTAACCCAAGGTACTATTTCTGGGTTAGCGGAGTCTATAACCTGAAGCGTATGTAACCCGAGGTACCACTGTACAGTTCCCATCAGCCCCAGCCATAGTGGCTGGGGCTAATGGGAGTTGTGGTTAAAAACAGCTGGAGGATGCCAACTTTGTTACAATATGAGAACATCGCAGCTGCAGACAGTCAGCTTGTTGACATCATGTGATATGGCTAGCTGTGGGAAAGAACTTTCCCGGAAGTTCACAGGCTGGAAAAGACTTTGTGAAGTGTGTAATTTGAGACCTTCCTCTTGCGTATGTACAGGAAGTCTTCGCCTCTTGCTGGATGGAGTCTGAAGTGATTGGACATGTTTTCTGTAGGGCTGCAAAGTCAGAAATAAAGCGATGTAAATATATTTCTGGCTATCTCCTTTCCCTGCTGGGAAGCAAGGAGGGAGGGGGTGTGCATTTTCCCACGCTGGGAGATGTCGCCTATTGAGACCTATCCTGGACTTGCGGACAAACTTCCTGTTCTTACTTGTTAATCTTCTGTCCTACATTTCCTCCCAAGGAACTTCGGGTAGCAAACAACTAAGTAATTTTTTTATTTTTATTTTTAAAGAAAGCATATTTAAAGCGTTATCTAGAAACACTGCCCCAGGGGGGACAGCTGCCTCCCTAAATCAAGTAAATAAATAAAAAATACTTAACTAAAAGTAGAAATAATCAGAATATTGGAAATTGAAATGCTTGTGGAGGTCACATGGATGCTGCTGCGGTGGATTCTAGCGACACAAGTGGCAACGAGACTGAGCGATAGGCGTGGCTTCCGCAAACTGACCAATCACGTCGCATGTAGCTCGGTTCTGGAACAGGACAGGTGGGTGCCCTGCCCACCCTATAAATCCTGGCTGCACCTGTGCAAGAATCCTACCACTAGGCCACCTTTAAATTATTTTAAGATAAAACAGAACTAGAAACAAACCCATTCTCTCCCCCGTCTCCCCACAAGCACAGTTTGTGAGAGATTATGGAGGAAAGTTCATTCCTTTTGCTTCCCTGTGTGAGTGCCTGAGGGCCCTGCTCTTGCCACTTACCATCTGGCCCAGGGCGGGGCCTGAAGCCTCAAAAGGACTGCTCTGCTGCCCAGGAGGACTCCCCTGTGTGAGTGCCTGAGGGCCCTGCTCCTTCCTGCCACTTACCACCTGGCCCAGGGCGGGGCCTGACAGGCCTCACAAGGACTGCTCCTGTCACTTACTATCTGGCCCAGGGGGGGCCCTCACAAGGACGGTTGTTGCCACTGATGCTGCTACTGCCCAGGAGGACCCAGAGGGGTGCAGAGTTCTTTTTAACATGTTTTAAAATTTTCCTTTCCCTTTAGATTTTTTATATATGGGGGTGGGGTGGATGTTTGGGTGGGCTTGGGAATTTGTTAGATTTTGATGAATTTGTAATTTTTGTAGTTTTTATTTGTATTGTTTTATTGTTTTCTGGGTTGTTTTTGTTTTTTGTTTTTATTGTTTTTAGGTTTTATTGTTTTAGGCTGCGAAAGAATAACAGGGACGAGGGTAGGGTGAGCAAGGATTACTCACCTCTGTCACTGGTGCTGTGCAATGCCAGGTCTATAGGCAACAAAACCGCCACCCTGCAAGATTTCTTTACCTCGCAGGGGGTCAACCTGGCTTGTGTGACGGAGACCTGGGTGCGCGAAGGGGCAACAGTTACGTTACGAGAGATGGCGCCCCCAGGTTTCTCCGTCCTCCACCAGTCGCGGACTGTGGGCCGGGGGGGAAGGGTGGCATTATTAAGATTGTCCTTTCAGGGGTCTACCATCGCCATCGATCCCCGGCATTGAATGTGTTGGCCTAGTGTGGGGCTCTGAGGAGAGCTTGGCTGTCTGGCTGGTGTACCGGCCACCTAGCGCACCAGCAGCCACAGATCAGAATTTTTAAAATTCCACAAGTCCAGATTCCAGGCAAATCTTGGTGCTAAGTGCAAACTTCTATTATACAGTGGGAAATAGCTATTAACCAAAAACTGCCAAGGAAAGATTGAGAAACAGGTTGAGAGGGCTTCCTTTCTCCTTCCCACATTGCATTGCATTGAAGAACATGTTTGGTATGGCTTGTGACACAATGAATGTGTTTATCCTTAGCAGGTTTGCAGCAGCAGCAGCAACAACAAAATGCCAAGCAAAAAAGAAACCCAATGTACGAAAACAAATTTGAAGCGAAAAGCTGCAGAACTAGAATTCAGTGGACAATTCTGTCATTGGAAAAAGAAGCTGAACAGAACACATATTAGTGGAAATAACATACAAAGAATCAATTGTATTAAGGGTAATTGCTTTGCACAAATGTGTCTATTGAGCAAAATTGCATCTCAAAATGTGTCTATTAGGAGAAATTTGCCTTGAAATGCCGGTGAAGTTTCATGAGAACTTGGGTGGGGGAGAGAGAAAAAATAATTGCAAACTGACGCAGAAATGTGGAGAAGTGAACTTTGATTTGTTTAGTCGTTTAGTCATGTCCGACTCTTCGTGACCCCATGGACCAGAGCACGCCAGGCACTCCTGTCTTCCACTGCCTCCCGCAGTTTGGTCAGGCTCATGTTTGTAGCTTCGAGAACACTGTCCACTGACCATTAGGTACAGTCATGACCGACTCTGGGGTTGTGGCACTCATCTCGCTTTATTGGCCGAGGGAGCTGGCGTACAGCTTCCAGGTCATGTGGCCAGCATGACTAAGCCACTTCTGGCGAACCAGAGCAGCACACGGAAACGCCGTTTGCCTTCCCGCTGGAGCAGTACCTATTTATCTACTTGCACTTTGACGTGCTTTTGAACTGCTAGGTTGGCAGGAGCAGGGACCGAGCAACGGGAGCTCACCCCGTCGCGGGGATTCAAACCGCCGACCTTCTGATCGGCAAGTCCTAGGCTCTGTGGTTTAACCCACAGCGCCACCCGCGTCCCTTAATATATCACCTAACCTATGACAAATCATAAAGACGGCTGCCCCATTAAGAAATTCATCTGTGGTTGAAACTGAGAGAACTCTCACCTTTCTTGGTCTACTTGTTATAATCTGATAGCATTTATGCTACTATAAACTGTTTACACCTATGGTGCTTGAAACGTCTTTCTCATTTTTTGCTGCTGACTCACATGCAGCACATGCAGAGCATCAAGCTACATTCCGTTGCTCTCTCCTCCTAGTCCAGGCATAAGCAAACTCGGCCCTCCAGATGTTTTGGGACTACAACTCCCATCATCCCTCGCTAACAGGACTAGTGGTCAGGGATGGTGGGAACTGTAGTCCCAAAACAGCTGGAGGGCCGAGTTTGCCTACGCCTGTCCTAGTCTATAGGTGTCACTGAGGTTCTGAAATACTGGGTGCAGTTTTGGTTGGCTGCCCTTCCAATGGGAAGGGCCATAAGTGGTACAGCCTCTGGTTCTCAAAGAGAAGGTCTTCTGCAGCATCCCTGGGTAGGTCTAGGAGAGACCCCTGCCTGAAACCCAGGACATCCTCTGCCAGTCAGTGTAGACTATATTGAGCTAGATAGACCAATGCTCTGACTCAGTATGTCAGTTTTCCATGTTCCTAACTTTAACAGCAACACGCACCCTTCGCAGAGGAGATTCATGGTCCGCTGTTTTTATCAAAAAGAAACATTCATCATCCAAATCTCAGAATGGAGAGCTAAAATCACAGCTAGAGCATTCCTTCTGTGCAGCAAAGCCCTGCTAGTTAGAAATTTCATGGAAGCATGTTTTCCCCCCAGGAACCATTCATTCAACACACACAATAACGATTGTTCCCTTTACTAAGGCTGAACACAATAACCAGATCTTTATAGAGGATAATTAACAGCCAGCAGTAAGTCTTAGCATTAATTCAGTTGAGTATGAATGACTTATGAAAATTCTCTTTGCTGTCGAAATAATAGGCTATCATACCATTCACATATGTTTGGCTCTTGTGCAATATTGTATTTAATGGATTTCATAATTCAATATGAGGAATTAAATGGGCAATGATATGATTTTATGTACATTCGTATTTATAGAACTATTGATGAATATGTTTCTCCTGCTGTCTGTTCTTAATTAAATCTATCATTCATTTGTACTTGTCAGATAACTCTTTCCTGTCTTGCAATCTTTTACCAAGGTTTTTGCACAAGGAGAATTGAGTTACAGTGAACCAAGAGATGCTCAGGGAATATTATGGATGTTGTGGAGGTGCTGGAGCTAGGCAGGTGTAGACCTGGGGGCATGGTCTGGAGAAAGACTTCCTTGGTACCCTCCCTTGTAGGGCCAGATCATCAAGTATTTTGTTGTCCTCATTTTTAAGCAAACAGACATATATTCGCACCTCCTGGGCTACAACACGAACCAGAAAGTAATCATCAGATATTGCACTTCTCTGCATTTTGCAATTTTTATTATGTTTTTGTATGTTTTGGAAGCCACCCATATGGGTGGGGTAATAATAATAATAATAATAATAATAATAATAATAATAATAATAATGTTCTTGTCTCTTTAAAAACCCCATATTTTAGGATAACATAGGCTCAGACATACACACACTTAGAAAAAACATATGCGGTAAATTTTGTGATAAACCTAAGTGCATGTTTAAATACACATTGTTGGAGTTTTCCTTTCTTTAAAAACATGCACACACATGCTTATTATTTATTGAATTTATATACCACCCTATACCTGGAGGTCTCGCGGCAGTTCACAAAAAGGTCACACTATATGAAATAAAAATGAAAACAGTAATCCAATAACACGCCACCACCCCAAAAAAGAGCCACATTTTAAATGGTATAGGATGTTGATCGGGTCAGCCAAAGGCCTGGTTAAAGAGGAATGTTTTTGCCTGGAGCCTAAAGGTGTATAATGAAGGAGCCAGGCGAACTTCCCTGGGGAGAGCATTCCACAGACAGGGAGCCACTGCAGAGAAGGCCCTGTTCTCGTGTCGCCACCCTCCATTCCTCTTGAGGAGGAGCCTCTCAAGGGCTTATGAATGAGCATGTGTGAAATTGCAATGGACCAGAAACAGACAGATCTGTCCACTCCTCCAGTCCTGTGTTTGACATGGCCCGCATACATGGTTTCTGCACAGGCTCATCCCAAGCCTTATCCTGCCTCCCACTGCTACTGCTTTGTTGCAGCAGACATACGGGAAGTGGAGGTATCTCGCTGAAAAGGAACAAAGTGCAGGTCAGTGCTGCATGCTATTGTGCCCCCTTCCTTCACCAGGCAGTTGGCAAACCTCACAATCCTCTGACAGATTGCAGCTGTGACCTGACCACGCTGTGAAGCACAGTTGCAGCAAGAATGGACACCATTGGAGGAGCTAGGTAGCATCTGCCTGCAAAAGCACTGCCATTTGAAGGTAAAGGTAAAGGGACCCCTGACCACTAGGTCCAGTCGTGGCCGACTCTGGAGTTGCGGCGCTCATCTTGCTTTATTAGCTGAGGGAGCCAGCGTACAGCTTCTGGGTCGTGTGGCCAGCATGACTAAGCCGCTTCTGGCAAACCAGAGCAGCGCACGGACACACCGTTTACCTTCCCGCCGGAGCGGTACCTATTTATCTACTTGCACTTTGACGTGCTTTCGAACTGCTAGGTTGGCAGGAGCAGGGACCGAGGAACGGGAGCTCACCCCATTGCGGGGATTTGAACTGCCGACCTTCTGATCGGCAAGTCCTAGGCTCTGTGGTTTAACCCACGGCGCCACCTGCGGCCATTTGAAAGTAGTCACTAAAAACTGGCCTGCTTTTAACATTAAAAAAAACCTTCCCCATACAGTGGTACCTCGGGTTACAGACACTTCAGGTTACATACGCTTCAGGTTACAGACTCTGCTAGCCCAGAAATAGTACCTTGGGTTAAGAACTTTGTTTCAGGATGAGAACAGAAATTGTGCTCCGACGGCGCAACAGCAGCAGGAGGCCCCATTAGCTAAAGTGGTGTTTCAGGTTAAGAACAGTTTCAGGTTAAGAACGGACCTCCAGAATGAATTAAGTTCTTAACCCGAGGTACCGCTGTACAGGGATGCCTTCAGATGTCTTCTAGAGGCTTGCATAACTTACTTATCCCCTTGACTCCATAACTCCATACCCTCCTATGAAAAGAGGGACATCCTACCATACTTTCCAACATATCTCCGAAGAAAATAAGGACGTCCTAAGGAAAAGTGGGACATTCTGGGATCAAATCGGAAATCGGGACAGCATCTGTAAATCCAGGAGCATCCCTGGAAAATTGGGACACTGTTTAAAGTGGGGGGGGGGGGAGAGAAAGGTTCCTCTGAATTCTCTAGTGGGGGGACGACGACACAGGTGCTACCAGGAAAAATTGGGGAGGGTACAGAAGGAGAAAAGTACATTTCTAGGTGGGTGAACTGTATCATACATATTAAGATCTCTGAAGAGTATATGTTAATGATAGGAGTCTAACACTGACTTCTTCTGTCCCCCCTGCCCCACTCCCCCCCCCCACTCAGATCAGATCCAAGAATAGATCCTGTGACATTTTCCAGGCCACGAAGACAAGGCAGCTCCAGTCATATAGTTCTTCCCTCAGACAGCTGACTATAGTTATAATTATAGTTAATAATGATAATAGTTAACATTATATAATTATAATAGCAGCTATTACAACTATTTCCCCATAGCAATTAAAATGTTTGTGAACATGCTGTGACATCACAGCAGTTGAGCGAATGCTTCTCCTAGTATTTGATAGGCCGCCCAAAGCATTTTCGGGTGTATAAACAATGCATTCTCTTCCTAAAGGATTTGCAATCGAAACACTTATTACATTGACTGCTGTCCCAGTTTGAAACATATGCTCTGTACTTACAACCATGTGCCACTGAATAAAATTGATTTACAGTCTATCTTAACAGTTCGTGCAATATACTCTATCTCCTAACCATTTAGAAAAACACAAGGAAGGGGAGACATAAAATGGATAAAGGCAAATGGAATAGCTCTCACAAAGTTAATAAACAGGAAGCAGTGCTTTTTTCTAACTATTCAACGTAGTCACTTCACAACGCAGAGCACAGCTCCACCAAACTCAATACATTAGTGCTTTAGGCTGCATTCTTGTGCACATTACCTGAGAGCAAGTCACTTTGAACTCAACAGAGGTTCATTCTGAGAAGAACTGTGTAAGGTTGCCTGTTGATGGTTCATCATAACCATCACACATTTAAAAATAACGCTTAGTCCTTAAATGGATATGTTTCTATTCTATAATAAGAAAATAAATCATGATCCAAACATGCCACCATAAACAGCAAACACCATGCACCATAATATTAAGGAAGTAGCACCAGGACTTTATTTCAGCTGCCCATTTAAGACCAGTCTCTTTACACAGGCCTTTTATGTTGTTTTATGGGTGTGTGATGTCCACCGCCTAAACACTTTGTTTATTGTGCGGTGCATAAGCCTATAAAATGAATGAGTGAAAAAAGAAGCAGCTATTTTTTGTTACTGCCCTCCTTTCAGCTGACAGATTTGATGTTCAAACTGTGTTTTATTTCTGGGCTGGCTAGGTACTTATTATGGGTGGTTTTATTACTGTTGTGGTTATACTGGAATGTTTGTACTGTATTTCATCTCATCACTGTGGAAATTTGTGTTTTGTGTACAAGCCGGCTTGGGAGAATTCTGTTCGTAAAGATGCCCTATAAATGTGAAATATGCCCAAATCAATAAAAATACCATATACTGTCATATCCTAGTTTTTAAAAACAGGTCAGGACTACTGAAAAATCTGCATCTCTTGACTACATGCAGATTGCCACAGAATAGAAAGACCTATAGCACAATCTTATGCATGTTTTTCCCCACCCTGAAGCTCCATTGACTTCAACAGGGCTGACTTCAAAATACAGTGGTACCTCGGTTTTCAAACGTAATCCATTCCAGAAGACCATTTGAGTTCTGAAACGTTCGAAAACCCAAAACTCAATACAGTGGTACTTCGGGTTAAGAACTTCATTTGTTCTGGAGGTCTGTTCTTAACCTGAATCTGTTCTTAACCTGAGGTACCACTTTAGCTAATGGGGCCTCCTGCTGCTGCCACGCCGCCAGCGCACATTTTCTGTTCTCATCCTGAAGCAAAGTTCTTAACCCGAGGTAATATTTCTGGGTTAGTGGAGTCTGTAACCTGAAGCGCCTGTAACCTGAAGTGTCTGTAACCCGAGGTACCACTGTACCCGACAGCGAGGCCTCAGGATCTTGCACTCAGTGGAAGCCACGTTTCATGTTCGACTTCCAAGGCATGTTTGAAAACAGAAGCATTTACTTCTGGGTTTATGGCATTCGAAAACCGAAATGTTTGTCAACAGAAATGTTCGGAAGCTGAGGTACCACTCTATGTGTGTTTAGCTGTAGGTTCCATTTATAAAAGACTCCATTTTGGACCTAGAAACTGCACACATTATCTAGAAACAAAGCCAGGTGGTTAGGTTGTGTGGATTTATTTTATTTTTTCCAGAAGGAAGGAGACATTGTTTTGCTCAGTGCGTTAGAAGGATCACCTCAGCTGTGCGAATAATTGCTACACAGAAAGCGATACTCACAGATGGTGCTTACAGAAGCTGAAAGAATCCACTTTTTGAGGGGGGAAACTGTGGGAGCCTACTGAGCATCAGTCCTCCTGACAAGAGATGAGGGTAGCATGAGAAACTCTTGCTGTGACAATGACCAATATCACCTAGAACCAAGCACCTATAGCATATAGCAATCTGCAAAGTACTTATAAGACCAGGTAAGATTACCTGGAGCATTACAGGAACCTGCTATCATCAAAAGATGTGTTAAATTACAGGAACACCCCCCCCCCAAAAAAAGCAGTGTGATTGTCTGGTAAGCGCAGAAATGCTGAAAATATGCTACCGTTGTTGTGAGGGAGGAAGTGGCCAAATCAAAGTAATCGCAGCCTGGTTCATTTGGATGGATTTGTATTCCAATCAGATTTGAGAGTCAGATTTCTGAAGTGTTCTGTAATGTTCTTTATAGCGTTCAAGTGTTGCCGCTGAATTTTTATACTGTTAAGTAACAGACCAAAAGGAATGGGGAAAACATCTTTAATATAAGTGTTTTGATTTTGCTCAGCTCAGACTGCAGTAAAACTATTGATTTATCTACACTTTGAGAACGCTGTTGGCTGCTGTTTGTAAATTCTGTTTGCCATGCGAGAGATGGCACAGGCCAATTCACTTGGAAACACCGCAAATAGGTGCACGTCAGTCTGAACTTTCTCTGTGGCTTATCAGTGCTATTTTTCTAGAAAAAGAGGCAGCAGAGCTCACCATGAACGCCTCCCTTGTTCTCTTATAATGGCAACGGCGCCCACCTGAGAGGTACTGGAAGTGAGTTCTGGTGAGTTCCAGCTGAAGAAAAAGTCATGCTGCAGATCATTGCATAAGTGAAAAGGTTGGCATAACTTAATATGACAGGAGACCCTCCATTTTGAATTTTCCTGACCCTGGTACCAGTCTGATCTCAAAGATTTATCCTGGAAGACATTTAGAAAAATCCTGAGCTCCTCACACCTTATACAGTATAAGGATCGGCACATGTAATTCAAGCTAGCATTAAAATCTGCTTAACACCTGAATGGATGCCATCATGATAATGGTGGGATAACTTTGAGACAGCAGCCTGACAAGCATGGCCAGTTTGGTCATTTTCACTAAAACCATGTTCTTTCCACTGTTAATTAAGCAAGATGAGCAAAGTGGGAAGGAAGCCAGAGACTCTGGGATACAACAGCACAAGGAAACTGTGGAAATTATAGGAACTGCTCATCTCAAAGCCCTCTCCCTTCTCCATTGGAATGTACTGACTAAAAATAGTACGAAAACTCTAGTTTTTGAATGCTTAGTTACCTCTCAAAGGTCCAACGAGAAGTCAAGGAACCCACACCTGTGTCACATTAAGGAAAGGTATACCCTCCCTCTCTCCCACCCACCATTTTAAAACTTTCTATTAGTGTGAGTTCTGTGGCAAAATTGTCCCGCTCACTTCTGTCAGCTTACAAGAATAGTTATGGATGCTCTCACTCTTTAGCTCAAGGCTTGTATGTGTTGCAGGATTTTGCTGCCTGCTTGAACTGTAATGTTGCTATCTGAAGCAGCATTTATCTATTCTGTCACTTTCATGGCCTATAATAAGCCAAACTTTCTTTATGCCTTTTGTGTGGGAACTTCTTCTGGGCATAGGATAATGTCGGCAGAGAAACCAACCCCCACGTCAGGTTGCCAGGAACAGACAAGACAAGGAAAAGTCCTTACCATCTGCTTTTATTCAATATTCAACAGCACTACCCCCTCTTACGGTTGCCACTTAGGACCATCTGTCTCCGAGCTCTTTGCTCTCCTACTTTCAAGGCCCGCCAGGTTCTGGGAGATGGTGGGTCTGGAATGCTTTCCAGTGATAATGTGTCAGCCAGTTGCTCCGTCTCTGCCTCCTCCTCCTCTCCTATTATTTCCCAGCTCTCCCCCTCATCTGCCTCTGAGGTGTCGCCTCCCTCAAACCCATTGTAATTCTGAACTGTCTTCTTCTCTGGAAGGGTCAGGCTGGGAAGGCAGTCTCCACCATTCCTCCTCTGCCCAGTACCTGACAGATATGGGTAAACACATATTCATAAAAGAACTCACGTTGTAACTCTAGCAAAAGATCCCGAACCTTTTTTGTAGTGTGTGTATGAATACACAAGTGCTAGACACGCATGTGGGTTCAGGCACATAATTGTAACAACACCAGCTTTGTCATGAACGGTTGGGAGTGCAGCATTGCTCAGTTCAAGTGTAACAGGAAACCATGGTTGTGGATCAAGGGCCCGACCCCGCTATGTGAAATAAATACACAAGGACACGTGATATAAGGTTAATGGGCAAGAAAAGGCCACAACTTTATTGATTACAGCAGTGAAAAGGTATTGGCTTAGGCATTGGATGACTATAGGTGGTGGGTTTATTCACCAGTAGGTGGAGCCTGTTGATGCTAATCCAACTATAAGCTCTCCCCTGATGTCACCGGGGGTCGTGCCATGGCCTCCCGCCAAGCAGGCATCGGACGGAATACACGACCGCCAGATTCCTTTAACGGAATAACCCACGGTAGATAGCATAGGCGATGGCCACACCTAGCCCTTGACACAGCACAACACATGAATCCAATGCCTAACCTACCCACCAATACCACAAAAGTTGTGACGATTGCTACGAGGTAGGCGAAAAAACCAAAAGGCCTAATGCCAAATGGAAAAATTCCTACCAGGCCTCCCAGCCAACCAGGGCGACCAACCTAAGGTCCATAGCAAGGCCAAAAACCTATACCCTGAGCTAAATGGGAGTGGAGGGTGGGTGACTCGCTGAGGGACGACGACGAATGAGGAGGAGGCGGAGCTAGCACCACAGCATTAAGCTGCTACACACGCCCCCGGAGGCACCTGGTTGGCCACCTCCGGTGGGTGTGGGCGCCAGCCAGGTAGGAGGGGAGGGGGCTAATGCCCCCTACCAGGGGCGGAGCTCGGTCTCCCGCCCACAACCACTCCCCCTCTTCCAGGGAGGAGAGTCTTTTTCTGCTATGTGAGCAAGCTTGGCTTTGCATGATTCTTCTTCTCCTCTCATCCAAATTCATAATCACACGGAGTTGAGCAAGAGCTCACACTTTAATGTTTATTTACAGGGGCATATACTCTGCCCTAGAAATAATCCCCAGAGCATCTCACAAGGAATCAAAATGACCACAAAGCAAATATAAAACTAAACTATTGAAAACAGCAAAAGTTAAAAAGTGCAATCTTTGAAAGCGATCAGCGGAACAAATATGAAAACAGCGTAAAAGTGATCAGCAAAGGTAAATAATTTGTGTTTAGAACTCTGGGAAAAGAAACAAGGTCTTAAACTAACACTGAAATTACATCAAAGTGGGTCCTGAGGAGAGTATTCCATGACTGGGGTGCCACCACCAAGAAAGCCCTTTCCCCAGTAGCCACCCACCATAGATAGAGAGAGCACCCCCAAATAACCTCTGTTGATTATCTTAACCATATAAAAGCAGACAAATTGGGAGACAATAGGTCTTTTAAAAAGTTCCTCATTATATCCATACTCAGGAAAGTGTGGTTTGTTTAAATGCGAGTTATTTCTAACTAGGATCAAATCACAAGTTTCTGATTCACCAGCTACAGTTTAAACTAACTATGTTTCCCTCAGTTTGGATGCAAAGTTTGGAGCTTAAAACTTCCACTCTCCTCCCTATAGCCACAAAAAGAAATAACGACTCACTGTGGCTTCTTCACACAGTAAGGAAGGAAATCTTGTATGTCAATTTGTTTGGGGTTTGTGAGGTTAACTTGATAAACCTGACCTGTCCAGGGTTCAAATTGTGAGGGAGGAAACCCATTTAAGAGATGATGGGTGCTTGCTTAGGAATGGGCTGCCCAGTTAAAATTTTGTTTCATTTTTATCATATCACGTATTTATTTTCACTTTGTTTTATTATGTTTTTGATTTTGGTAAACTCAGATAAATTGCTATAAATGTCCATCTTTAAGCCTAAAACTAGCCGTTTCTACATACAACCACCACATATGGGGAAATAAAAATATGTTTAAAAAACAACCACCACTCAGGGACATTAAAAAGGTGGTTGGGGGCGGGGGAGTTCCTGCTACCCAGGTACAGGGAATTACAAACTTCCATAGCAATTACTTTGGGTTGTGCTTGAAAGAATACAACGGTGATACAACGGCGGTTGGTTTAATCACGGCTGGGGAGGGGGAGGCGGCTTATAGGAAGGAAGTTGAGCAGTTGGGGGAGTGGTGCAGGAAAAACAACTTACTCCTTAACTTAAAGAAAACAAAAGAGAAGGTACAGGGTTCTAAAGACTAGGACTAGCTGCCTGAGAAACAGTTTCTATTCAAATGCGAATTTGGTTTTAAACACAGTATAAGGTAGTCTCTGTGGGAGTATATCGTATTTAATTATGGGGTATCAGAGTTTTTAGGGGGCTAACCAGGATGGGATAGCTGGGATGGCAGGCTTGTTGGTTTCTGAATGTCTGATGTAGACTTTTTCAATTTCGTTGTTCTGTATGGGACAATGACAATAAAGATTAGATTCGATTCGTATCATATCGTATTGTATCGTATCATATCGTATTGTATCGTATCGTAAGACATTGTTGCAATAGATTGCATTTTGCCATTTCCCTTCTCTTACTTTACAGCAAACTGGGACATTTGATACCTTGATCACTTTGAGAAACTGTCAGCAATTTTACACGGCCACCTAATTGGAGCTGCAAAATAAGTAGTCATTTACTCCTCTTATTTTTTTTAAAAAAAAGGCAGCCAAGGTATATTCTTCTGATTTTTTAATAGACACATCATACAACATCATTCAAGAAGTCTGTCCCCCCCCCCCCAAATCACCAGGCCATTACAAAACTGAGTTTTCTTTGGAGCCTAATATTTAATTGAGTTTTTGCTATTAACATTTGCCGACACTCGAACATAGGAAATGTCAACACGAAGCGGTAATGCCATATAACGTAATGGATGCCTTTTGTCTATATTCTGCTGTAATGGATAGAAGACAGATGACAGCCTTACTTTTCAAATCCCTGCCATGTAATAGTATGATTTCCCCCCCCCCCTTCCTCCCCGGTCTTGCTTCTTGACAGCCTCTCTTTTAGTTGCTGTAAAGCAGACTCCGTATTTGAGAGACTGTGTGCATCTTCGTAAGTTAAAAATGGTTTCTCTTAAATGGCCTTCAATGGAGCGGAAAGCCAGTAGTCTCCAGCCTCATGTCAAGAATTACTGTCAAGAAAGTGGACCCTGGCGCCAATTACCTTGTCCTACAAATGTTCCATATTCAAATACGAAGGCCGCTTCCCCCGGCAATTCTGCTTTATGATAAATCGAAAGTTCAATAAACTGGCTGAAACAAACTGGCCTCGTCACAACAAATGGCACTGCTAGTCCTGCAGCTGTACAGTCATACCTTGGATCCAGAACGCCTTGGTACTTGAACGTTTTGGCTCCCGAACGCCACAAACCTGAAAGTGAATGTTTGTGAACATTCTTTGGAACCCAAACGTCCAATGGGGCTTCCGATTGGCTGCAGGAGCTTCCTGCAGCCAATCGGAAGCCGTGCTTTGTTTTCCGAATGTTTTGGACGTCGAACGGACTTCTGGAACGGATTCCATTTGACTTCCAAGGTACGCCTGTACTTGTTAAGGGGCATTGATGAAGCTGCATTAGGGATTCCTGGTGTGGTTAGTGTTTATGAACGTATGAAGCCACCTTATAGTATGGCCAGATCATTGGCCCATCTCAGTGGCCGAGAGTGGATCTCCAGGGTCTCTGGCAGAGGTCTTCTCTATCACTTGCTATCAGTGGCGTGCAGTCAGTTGACTATGGGGACTAGGCTAGTCCCCTAAATGTTCCCGTGGTGCCTCCCTCCCAAAGGAAGCTTCTGCCCAGCTCAGGGAGGGAGGCACGATGCTCCAAAGGCTCCAAAAGTCCTCCCACCACCTTCCCAAAGCCTGCCTGACTTTGGGAAGGAGGCAGCACGTCTCCAGCATCTTTTCAGAGGCCTGGTGCCTCCTTCCCAAAGCCCAGGAAGCTTCTGCCCAGCTTAGGGAGGGAGGTGCGATGCTCACATGCATGAGGACAAACCCCCCATCACCCTCGCAAGCTGGCAGCTCTGGCCCTAACTGCTCCCTATGAAAAAATTTACCACACATCACTGCTTGCTTCCTGATCTTGTTACAATACGATACGCTAATCTTTATTGTCAATGTCCCATACAGAACAAGGAAATTGAAAAAGTCTACATCAGACATTCAAAAACCAACAAGCCTGCTATCCCAGCCTGGTTAGCCCCCTAAAAACTCTGATACCCCATAATGAAATACAATATACTCCTATAGAGACTACCTTAAAGGTAAAGGGACCCCTGACCATTAGGTCCAGTTGTGACCGACTCTGGGGTTGCGGCACTCATCTGGCTTTCATGGCCGAGGGAGCCGGCGTACAGCTTCCGGGTCATGTGGCCAGCATGACTAAGCCGCTTCTGGCAAACCAGAGCAGCACACAGAAACGCTGTTTAACTTCCCGCCGGAGTGGTACCTATTTATCTACTTGCATTTTCCTATCGCACTCTCTGCTGCGGCGTCCGGTGCACAGCCTGCATGCCATTGCTGTCTTTTCTGGGTTCTGCAGTTGCTTCTCTGAGGCCTCAGTGCTTGCAAATTGGCACCCTATCCTCACTAAACCTCTGGCGAGGAAGGGATGTGACTTTAGGAAATGTACCGTATTTTTTGCTCTATAAGATGCACCAGACCACAAGACGCACCTAGTTTTTGGAGGAGGAAAACAAGAAAAAAAATATTCTAAATCTCAGAAGCCAGAACAGCAAGAGGGATCGCTGCGCAGTGAAAGCAGCAATCCCTCTTGCTGTTCTGGCTTCTGGGGTAGCTGTGCAGCCTGCATTCGCTCCATAAGACGCACAAACATTTCCCCTTACTTTTTAGGAGGGAAAAAGTGAGTCTTATAGAGCAAAAAATATGGTAAATTGAATATTCAGCCACTCATGATTGAGGGGAAGTGTGTGGAACAGGTCTCAGTGTTTTGATTTCTGGGAATGGAGATAAGAGATGACCTAACCTGGGGAGAAAACAGCAAAGACCTGATGAAGAGAGCACAGCAGAGGTTATATTTTCTGAGAATCCTCCGGGGGGGGGGGAATCTCTCAAAGGACCTGTTGATGGCATTTTACCATTGTACTGTTAAGAATGTATTAACTTCTGGTCTGTATGTGTGTGGTTTGCGAGCTGCACGGTCAAGGAAAAAACAATGCTGTCCAGGGTTGTAAAGACTGCGGAGAGAATAATTGGGCGCACTCTTCCCACCTTGGATCAAATCTACACTTCCAGGTGCCATAAGAAAGCTGCAGAGACAGCGCAGGATAGTGCACACCCCGGAAATGATCTCTTTCAGCTTCTGCCTTCTGGAAGAAGGTACAGGGTTATAAAGACTAGGACTAGCTGCCTGAGAAACAGTTCCTATCCAAATGCGATTTTGGTTTTAAACGCAGCATAAGGTAGTCTCTATGGGACGCGGGTGGCGCTGTGGGTTGGACTTGCCAATCAGAAGGTCGGCAGTTTGACTGTTGCTCGGTCCCTGTTCCTCCTACTTGCACTTGGACGTGCTTTCGAACCGCTAGGTTGGCAGGAGCAGGGACCGAACAACAGGAGCTCACCCTGTCGCGGGGATTCAAACCGCTGACCTTCTGATCAGCAAGTTCTAGGCTCTGTGGTTTAACCCACAGCACCACCTGCGTCCCCTGCCTCCTGTAGGAAGCAGCAAATCACAACAGCAGGCACTGGTTTTTCTGTTGCTGGAAAACCTGTGAAGCCAGCCAATGCCTCTACATAGCTCCACCTTGATTTCAGACACTGTGATATATTGGTATATCACGATGTTTAGCTGGTGATATATCATGATGTTGATAACCAGCTATTGCCCAGCCCTCGCCCCAACCTCTGTAGGAGTAAATAAAGTAGTAAGGAAGAAAACCTAATGGGCCAATCCACACACCTACAATAGCCTAACAAAGACTGAGCATGCTCAGTGGATATAGAATACTGACCATCTTGTGGCAGGAAAACTGGCAGGGGGGATACAATGGAGGGCTTAGCTGGCTGGCAGGAACCTTGAGCAATAAGACATCACCTGCCAACATTTTGTTGCAAGCCCTACTTCGTAAATATTCAGGTCTGGTCCAACTTTTATTGCTTATGAACCAAAGACCTTTGCAGAAATCCATAGAGGCACAAAGTATGCAATAAATCACATTTGCAAATACAAATGCTATTTATATACTGTACTATGTATATAAAAACATAGTGGATAGGTGCCAGATGGGTTTTAAAAAAGAGTAAACAATTTTAAAAAGCACAACGGGATGAGAAAAACAAGCAACGCAAAGCAATAAAAATAATGATAAAGTTGTAATCAAATCAGGGGATCACCATGACAATTCTGTATAATCTATCTCTGAAAGCACTTTTGCACAGATCTTTGCAATCTCTGAAAGCACTTTTGCACAGATCTTTGCAATCTCTGAAAGCACTTTTGCACAGATCTTTGCAATCTCTGAAAGCACTTTTGCACAGATCCTTGCAACATCCAATACAAATAGACACCTTATAAATCACCAAAGAATCAGCTATCTGTCGGAAGGTAATCTATCTTTTCAGGGATCATTTTTGAGTATAATCCCATTAGAATAGTACCTGGAAACTTAAAACAGGGGCCTGAGCAAGCCTTCCAGTACAGACAGCAGAGCCTGCCATAGATTATGGCGAAAGTACAGTAGATGCTGGGGAAGTAAAACCTCCATGCACTAGAAATCCGAGGGAGGGAGAAAGAACTAACTTGACGATCTCCCTCTTTGAAAAAAAGAGAGAAAGGACCAAGGAAAGGGGGTGGAAGGTCTGATCTGGAACTGATAGAATAAGTGGATTTATACACTCCCCCTTTCAGAAATAACCCAGATGCAAGCAAAGCCTGTAACCAGTTTTAAATCCAGATTCTCTGGGAAAACTTGCTTTCCAAAAAGATCAGAAGATACGAAAAGCATTGCAGTCAAGGGTTCTTGAAAATTATCTCCTAATACCCAGTTGAAGACAGAACTAGTCGTGGTCTCCCTCTAGCTTGAACCTCTTAGTGGGATTTAATGCTGACAAATCAAAAAGGGGCATATCTAGAATTTGTTCGCTTCTGATAAAGGGGGGGGGGGGAAACAAACCGGGAAATCTTTATCATCTTAATCAAAGGATCTGCCACCCCGAGCTGGGTCTGTGTCTTGTCCCTTGGCCCCGGGCGACTCCTGTGTGCGAGAGGTTAAGGGTTTGTTAAAGCATATCGGTTTTGATTAAGTGTCACACATGGTGTAAAACAGCCTCTTTATCGCCGTAAGGGGAGGTTGGGAGGCCAGGCAGTGCCTTTTTGTGAGCTTCTAATATAAATTAGATGTCTTAGGTAATGGGTGGTTTTCAAACAGGATTGATCTTCTTGTGGTCCAGGGAATGTAGGTGTGTTTGGTGGAATGTCACAAAAGCAAGATTCTTGGCACCTATACTAATAGGCTGGTTACCCCCTCCTTTTGGAGAAAAGACTTGAAATGTATCACATCGCAATCTCTCTTTCTCCCCTCCCCTTTCTAACTTTTTCATTTTCTTGATGTAATGGGCAAAGGTCTATGTCTCCTTCACTCCTTTATTATTTCACTTCTTGTATCACTCAGTGAATCGTAGAGCCACTCCATCGACACTTACAACTCCCCCAAACTTGCATGAACTTAAAGATGAAGCTATTACAAAGTAGGTTGTGTTATCTGCTTTTTAAAAATATCAATCTATATATTTCTATGTATTAAAAAAAAAACACACCCAAGACAGACCACAGCCCCCCGCTGTTCACCAAAACCAAATGATTTCCATCCAGTGAGAATCAGAAGCACAGAAAGTGTAGAGATGGTAAGTGGTTAGAGATGCCTTGGAAATAATAACTCAATGACATCTCTAAAGGCATGAAATGCAAGCGTAATCTTTATGGAGGAGGTATTCCACCTTGCTTTGTGCAGACAGTGGCCGTGGCTATAAGCATAAACTCAGCGGGAATCCACAGTTCAGAAACATGACCCTAGGACCTGAGAAAAGGAGGTATGTGTTGAATAAATGTCTCCTTTATAACTTACCAATATGATACAGAGCACTGGGGAGGGGGGGGGAATGCTTTTCTATTTATGAGGGAGGAGGGGGAAGAACAAACAAAGGACATCTGCTCAAGAGTTGCAAACATGCCCGTGAATGAGAAATGTAAACATGCTCATTTGGAGCATGTGAATAGCTAACTTAATGGTGCAATCCTATGCATATCTACTCAGAAGCAAGTCCCATTTAGTTCATGGGCCTTGCTTCAACTCCCTGGGTGTTTTGGCCTTGAATTCTGATAGGCCTCTTGCTTGCCTGGATAGTGTCTATCTAGAAACAACATAAAGGTAAAGGGACCCCTGACCATTAGGCCCAGTCGTGGCCGACTCTGGGGTTGTGGCGCTCATCTCGCTTTATTGGCCGAGGGAGCCGGCGTACAGCTTCCGGGTCATGTGGCCAGCATGACTAAGCCGCTTCTGGCGAACCAGCGCAGCACATGGAAACGCCGTTTACCTTCCCACCGGAGCGGTACCTATTTATCTACTTGCCCTTGGACGTGCTTTCGAACTGCTAGGTGGGCAGGAGCAGGGACCGAGCAACGGGAGCTCACCCCGTTGGGGGATTTGAACTGCCGACCTTCTGATCAGCAAGTCCTAGGCTCTGTGGTTTAACCCACAGCACCACCCGCGTCCCTAGAAACAACATAAATGTAATCTAATGTAAAATATACATTAGGGGCTCCACCCACTTTTGCCTTTGGAACCACCCACCACTAAATATTGCCCAGAAGACAATGTAGCCCTTGGGCGGTGAAAAACGATTCCCATTCCTGGTGCATAGGATTAAAGTCTGCTATAATTTGTCGTTTTGGATTTTCACTTGGTGCCCCTCTATTGTTACGCCAGGGAGGGATGTCAGTTATTTCTCTCTGCCTTCTCTCTGTGTTAAAAGCCTAGCCTCCAAGTCCCCCTTCTTCAAACACGGTTGTGCTTTGAGAAAAATACATGTCAGATAATAGCTGAAAATATAAGATGGTATTGGGTGTACATGCAGGTTCCACTATCTGCTCACTCGTTGTGCAAAAAATCAAGTTATCCGAACATAAAGAATTATGTCCAAACCTCGCTTTACACACTGCAGATTCAGATATCCAAACAGCCAGAGTTTGCCCACTTCATTGTTTGTGCTTTTGCTGGTCCGCGGCAGCCATTTTCAGTCAGGAAACCATGGACAGAGGGAGGGGAGGAAGACTGGACAAATCAGGGAACAGGAGAGATCAGACAAATCAATTGTTCCTTTGTCTCTCTTTTGCTGATTGGCTGAAGCTATTTCAGGAAGAAACCATGGAGTGAGTTGGGGGGAGAGATCACAAGATTAGGAATGCTGTCATAGGACAATGGAAATTGCTAGCTTGTTATAATGCTCAGCTAGTAAGATAACCTGAGGATTTATTATTTTTAAGGATGGGGGAAGGTGTTTGTTGTTGTTTTTAAATGAATTGCAGCACATCAGAAATGAATAGATCTGTGTATTTTAAAAACAAATTGCATATCCTCCAACATTTTTCCAATGAAAAGAGGAAATCCCATTCCATAATGATACTTTTACTATTTATATCCCACACATATTACTGGGTTGCCCCAGCCACTCTGGGCAGCTTCCAACATATATAAAAACATAATAAAACATTAAACATTAAAAAAAAAACCCTTCTCTATTCAGGATTGCCTTCAGACAGCTCAGGGCGGGGGTTAGATAACTCCATCCCCTCCAACATTTCTCCAATGAAAATAGGGACATCCAAAGGAAAAGTGGGACATTCCAGGATCAAATCAGAAATCAGGACAGCTTCTCTAATTGAGGGACGTCCCTGGAAAATAGGGACACTTGGAATATCTGAAATTGAACCGTACATTTTTCCACCATCGCATTGCAAAACAAAAGGATTTGGAATCGTCTCCCATTTTCCTTGCACGGGGTTCACCACTATATGGCAAAAAAGGTATTATTTGACAAAATATGTTTCTCTTACGATATCACAAGAGGGTAAAAGTTGGGTAGAGCTGTGGGGATCAGGCTGTAATCCAGATCCCGCAAGTAATCTAAACATAACAAAGGCATGATGTTGCACCTGCAAAAGAGGTGATCTAAATAAAAATATTTTTTTCCTGTAGTTGTAAAATGCAATGCCTTGAGTTGCGGGCGCTAAAGAATTATCAGGGAAATGGCAAGCGTGACTGTCCACACTGGAAGGATAGCACCTCTTTTTACAGTTACAATTTGGCCTTTGGGTTTATGGTGGCACTGCTTTTAGAAGTAACATGGGATTTATAACTCCGGCTTCACATTTCTTTTATAACTACATTTCTTTTTAAAGCTTAACACTGTCGCAGAAACTACTTCCGCACACACAGGAAAACCAGAGGTGGCAAATACCTTGGCAGAGATTTTCCAGCTGTAACAGAAAGGAGCACCGTGGAATTCTCCAAAGTAGATGCTAGCTGCATTTACAGCTGTTTCACTTCTGTCGCTGTATGAATTCTAAGAGTTTGAAAAGGCTAGGAATCGCTCTCAGCCATGGTTGCTATGTGATTTGAAAACTACACCTGTGATTGTGCGATCTCCAGCCAGTCGGTGCTGTGGATTCCTTAGGAAGACACCTCTGGGGCATAATTATTTCATATTCTCCAATCCTATACATCTAGTTTTTCCACTCATGGCAGCTGAAGTGTCATTGCCCACATGTTCAATTCAGCTTTGAGAGAGCTGATGTCTTTATAATTTATTGATCAGCCAACCATGTATTACTTACAATTTTCAGGCACTGCCTTTGTTCTTGAGAGAGATTATAGTAGCAGTCACGTGGTCATCCTTAGCTTGACCCGAAAAGATTCTTTACCTCAGTGTGCTTTCTGATTTATCTCCTGCTGTGATAATATTACGATTCACTCATTTGGAGTCACTTTCGTACCTTAAACGGTCCTGTAAAACTCAACAGTACTGGAGATTAAAAACAAAACACAAACTAAACTAAACCATGGGAGTTTTTCTACACTTTCCTGCTGATTTGAGAAAGGAGGCAGGGGAGAAGAGACAAGAATGTATAATGTGTCTACATACTTGGGTCCGCTGAGCAAAAAGGAAGATCCCCTCCAATTCAGTTTATCCTTCTTCATTCACACCTTCCAGATTCTTTGTTCAAAAGAGCATGAGACAGCTTTGTTAAGAATAGCCCCGACTTATAATAGCTGTTATTTTTGCTCTGAGCACCTATAGCTGATGAAGAAAATGGGCCTTAAAATTCTTAAATCAATATTTTGTTTCAAGAAAATATATTATTCCACTGCATGTTTCTCGTGCAACTTTTCAAGTGTGCAATGCTTGGGGATTTTGTGTTCTTCATTGAAAGGTGCAGTGATCTCTACCGCTAGAAATTGATGGGGGGGGGGGCAAAGGAATGGGAGAGTCAGGATGGGAGTATTTCCAGGGGACCAATGAAGCACTAGAATACTCCCAAATCCTGCTTCCCATGCTTGTTGAAGGATGTCAAACTCAGCATATACAGTGGTACCTCGGTTTACGAACTTAATCCGTTCCGGAAGTCCGTTCTTCAACCAAAACTGTTCTTAAACCAAGGTGCGCTTTCCCTAATGAGGCCTCCCACCACCGGTGCCCTTCCACCATTGAGATTCCGTTCTTAGATAGACCAAGGTAAAGTTCTCAAACCAAGACACTATGTCCGGTTTTGCAGAGTTTGTAAACCAAATCGTTCTTAAACCAAACTATTCTTAAACCGAGGTGTCACTGTAACGCAAATTTGTGAAAGCTCTTATGTCACATCCTCTCAGACGCTATATAAAAATAAAAGCTCTCTTTTGTAGGTCTTACAATTGTGATAAATCACAGCTAGAGTAACTAAATCTTCTCTGGTTTACGTGCCGTCCAGTTAAGTTTGGGGGTTTAAGTTGTTATCTTAGATGACTGGTGCTGGACTGGAAGAAGAAGAAGAAGAGTTTGGATTTGATATCCTGCCTTTCACTCCCTTTAAGGAGTCTCAAAGCGGCTAACATTCTCCTTTCCCTTCCTCCCCCACAACAAACACTCTGTGAGGTGAGTGGGCTTCAGAGACTTCAGAGAGACTTCAGAGAAGTGTGACTGGCCCAAGGTCGCCCAGCAGCTGCATGTGGAGGAGCGGGGAAGCGAACCCGGTTTCCCAGATTACGATACTACCGCTCTTAACCACTACACCACACTGGCTCTGGATATGCAAGTATTCCATTAAAGCAGGGGTAGAGAACCCTTTTCAGCCTTCAAGTGCAATCTTCTGGGGCCCACATGCCAGGGACATGGAACAAGTGGCGCAGCGACAGATGCAACTCTCAGCTCTGTAGACTACAGAGTCACAGATTTCTGCAGACACTTGCACACATCTTTCCAGCCAGGCAAGCTGAAGACACGACCAGAGTTCAAGGATGCATTTCCCCAGGGCAAAAGCACACAAAGGTTAGGGGGGGTGGCCAAGAAGAATACTGAGGATCAAGCAGAGGTCTGGAGGGTCCTATTTTCCCACATTTAAAAATATAACATGAGAACGGGGCCTTCTCTGCAGTGGCTCCCTGTCGGTGGAATGCTCTCCCCAGGGAAGTTCACCTGGCGCCTTCATTATACACCTTTAGGCGCCGGGCAAAAAACGTTCCTTTTTCACCAGGCCTGTGTTTGATCTTATTGACATCCAACACCCTTTTAGAATGAGGTTCGTTTTGGGGGAGGGGGCGTTATTGGGTTATTGTTTTTGGTTTGAATTTATATGATGTGGTCTTGTTTGTGAACCGCCCTGAGACCTCCAGGTATAGGGCAGTGTATAAATTGAATTAATAATAATAATAATAATAATAATAATAATAATAATAATAATAATACATAGTCTGTATCAATATGCTAAAATCTAGGAAAGAGGAAAACCACATGTGTTTTCTGAGGAATCATGTCATCTTTCATGTCATAGTCATCTTTCATCTCAGTACGTTTCTGAGCACAATTCAAAGTGTTGGTGCTGACCTTTAAAGCCCTAAACGGCCTTGGTCCTGTATACCTGAAGGAGCATCTCCACCCCCATCGTTCTGCCCGGACACTGCGATCCAGGACCGAGGGCCTTCTGGCGGTTTCCTCATTGCAAGAAGTGAGGTCACAGGGAACCAGACAGAGGGCCTTCTCGGTAGTGGTGCCAGCCCTGTGGAATGCCCTCCCTTCAGATGTGAAGGATATAAGCAGCTATCTTCTTTTTAAAAGACATCTGAAGGCAGCCCTGTTTAGGGAAGTTTTTAATATTTAATGCTGTATTCTTTTTAACACTTGATTGGAAGCCGCCCAGAGTGGCTGGGGAAACTCAGCCAGATGGGTGGGGTATAAATAAATAATAATAATAATAATAGTCCTCATATCAGAAAGGGTACAAAGGCCTGCAGGTTTTCAGCTTAGAATCATAGCCTTGTAAAGTTGGAAGGGACCCTGAGGATTGTCTAGTCACACCCCCTGAAATGCAGGAATCTCAATTAAAGAATCCATCATGACAGAATAGAATATAGGTGGGATCCATGATTTCAGCTTTAGCCGCTGCTTAACTAAACCACAGCTGGTACAAGTCATTCAGCACCATCAGACTCAAAGTGTATGGAATAGTTCTCTTTAAATCACTAATGTTGACCGTTTCCCACTGACTTTGGCCGCTCACCCTCCCAGCCTCTGAACAAATCTGTGCCCGGTAACCTGCTTTTGTAAGCTGAATATTCACCACGAATGCAAACGGCAGTTTGGCTGGAGACAAGTTAATTCCGTACGGTCAAAAGACTTCGGTGCGAGTTGCGTTGAAACTGTGGCAATACGAGTGCCTTGTTTTGCATCCTTGCAAAATGTTTCTTTTCATATTATGTTGGATTCTTGTATCGATGAGGATGCTCAAGCTGTGATGCCTTAAATGAGCTCCCTTCAAAGCTATAATAATACGGTCATGATTGCCCGGCAATTTCTGCTATGGGCAAAAGCCTTACCTGCTGAGAGCTGAGTGCCTTCTGCACTTTGCCTTAGCCCTGGCAGCTCAGGCAGAAAGAGCCGTGAGACGGTAACCTGCTGGATAGCTTTTGCCACATGACTCTAGGCCACAGACTGGACGTTAAAAGCTATCTCAGCTACGCTATATTTCTTCTTTTCTTCTGGAAGTTTTATTATAGGAAACCACAGCACAACTTATATAAAACTTGTATCACAAAGCCTTCTGTATTTGTCAGCAGTATTAACAACTACCAGGTCATTGGGACTGTTAAAATTAGATGTACTACTTACCTACAGGTATTATTGCTATTAGTGACTGCTTAGAATATACCTTTGTACATTTTAAACTTTGGAAATACTGGTTCTATGATCCTATGTTTTTGTTCATAAGCCTGCTTGGTATTTGGAAGAATAAATTTAACTAGGAGGGCACCCATCTCTGTACTGAATGAGGATGAAATGGAATTGCTACTTTGGGTTTTAAAACTAGGGTTTATCTCAAGTCACCCAGAGTGGCTGGGGAATCCCAGCCAGATGGGCGGGGTATAAATAATAAATTATTATTATTTCTTAAGAAGATTGACTGGCTCCTGCACCACATTAGGTCTCATTTCCAGTTCTCGAGTTACAAAAGATCAGGGGCAGGGAGAAAGAAATGGTTAGGGGTGAAAGCATCCCATCCCAAGAGGCAGATCTTGGGAATGGATAACACATCTTGCCTGTGATGGCAGAAAGCTACATTCTTGGGAAATGGACCTGGGGGCTGGTTACATTCCTCCAAGGCAACAAAGAACAGAGTATCTGGTCTGGGTAATAATAATAAGTCTTTGTCCATCTGGGTTGCCCCAGCCACTCTGGGCAGCTCCCAACAAAAACACAATACAGCATCAAACACTAAAAACTTTCCTAAACAGTGCTGCCTTCAGATGTCTTTTAAAAATCACATACAGTGGTACCTGGGATTACTGACGCTTCAGGTTACAGGCTCCACTAACCCAGAAATAGCACCTCGGGTTAAGAACTTTGCTTCAGGATGAGAACAGAAATCGTGCAGCAGCAGCGGGAGGCCCCATTAGCTAAACTGGTACATCGGGTTAAGAACAATTTCAGGTTAAGAACGGACCTCCAGATCGAATTAAGTTCTTAACCCGAGGTACCACTGTAGTTGTTTATCTGTTTGACAAATGTTGGGAGGGCATTCCACAGGGTGGGCACAGCTACTGGAAAGGCCCTCTGCCTGGTTCCCTGTAACCTCACTTCTCACAAAGAGGGAACCACCAGAAGGCCCTCGGAGCTGGATCTGAGTGTCTGGGCTGGATGATGGGGGTGGAGATGCCCCTTCGGGTATACAGGGCCAAAGCCGTTTAGGGCTTTAAAGCTTAGTACCAACACTTTGAATTGTGCTCGGAAACGTATTGATGTTCTTACCTGAACCAAGAGAGTAGACAATGTGGCAATAGCACCACAGAGTCCATTTCAGCTCATAATGTTCACTGCAGTATATACACTTTTATATTTATTTTTTAAGGAGAGGAAAAAAAATCAGACCTGTAACATGCTTTGTAAGAGAGCATGTTAGTTAAAAATAAATAAATCTGAAAATACTGTTCTTTGGAAATCTGTTAGGATTTCTAACTCTTAAGTGTGATCTTTCCCCTTTTTCATATAAACTGCTATTTCTTCACAAAAGACAAAAAAGACACCATCTGTATGACACACACAGATTTCCTGTATCAAATGCCACTCAGGCACAGTTGCCAATATTTTACAATAGGTAGCTTTATGGCATCATGGACTTTGATCTAGAGTCTGGTCTGCTGCAAAGAATGAACACTTTTAGAATAACAAGAGCAGGCTGGGTGCTTGTGACATCACTAGTGTTTCCTATACACAAATATGTGGGTCTTTATGGAAACATTTATTCCAGGCTGAATACCAGCAGACGTATGACTTGAGAAATTTCTGTATGCCTTGAGAGTTTTTTCTTTATATCCCCTTGGGGCCTGATTAAAATTTTCACTCCAATGTTCCCCCCCTCCAAGTTATCTAAATGAACTGCAGTACTTCCAGAGGCTGAAAGGAACACATAGTTAAAACTTTTGCAGCCCATTCATCAATTCATTCTTCTACAACTCATAGATGACGACTTGACTACAGTTTCAGCATGGCACCAGAAATACAAAACCAGGAAAGCAATGTAGCCTCTTCCTTTTCAGTCTTGCTTCTCGAAGGGGAACACTGCGCATTAAAGCGCTACAATCTGACTATTTTCAAAGAAAGCCATGCTCAAAATATTGTTGCTCAAGTGCTGAAAGTATATGATTTCAGCACACAATCTTTGCCCTCTCTCAAAATCACTTAAGCTGTGTATCTTTTTATCGTATTAGCCACCCACTTGAAGGTAGTCGCAATCTACAAATGCATTAACTTTTCTGAGACAAATCATTGGCATCCTAATCATCTGATTCCAATGAAAGGCTCCCTCTTAAGACACAATTGCAGCTGCCCCACACTGACAGTTACTGTTTCATACACATCCCTTAAAATTCTGTAATCAGCATTCGCCAGGCGCCATATCACATTCAGCACACCACATTCAGTCAATACAGACATCCCCAAACACACAGAGGCTGGTTTTGTCAAATGTTTTATTGAGTGTAGACATCTGGAGTACTGTAAAACATGCATTATCTGTAGATTCAAAAAGGAGCAAGCCATATTGTCCTCACTGTCAAACATGTCAGGCTTGGCATATATGATGGAGATTAATGAAGTATCATGAGAGTAATATGGTTCCTGAAAAGCTCCTGCAATTTGGAGTAGTCTTAATCATTTGAAATGCAGAGCTGTTCACATTTA
Organism: Podarcis liolepis; assembly: GCF_965112155.1. NCBI lineage: Eukaryota > Metazoa > Chordata > Lepidosauria > Squamata > Lacertidae > Podarcis > Podarcis liolepis. Next base: position 116,173,261 of record NC_139554.1, on the reverse strand, counting down.
AGTGAACTTGTACATTCACGGGAGGTGTCATAATTCAACTCAAAACAAACACAAGGGGTTTCATTTGTGGGGGTTATTTGTCCTTATGTATACAGATTTTATTTACTTTTTTGTCTTCCAAGATATCCCTATCTAAATAAAAAAAACCATATGATTTTTAAAGTAACAGAGTTTAATTTTGAGTAATGAACAGATCTGATATTCATTTCTTCTTAGGTTGTTGAGGTGTGTTAAATTTAAAGAAGATAACATCTCCATCTTCAACTATGTAATTTCTGCCTTGCTGTCTGTATTTCCCAGCAGCCTGGAAGAGATAGAAGAATAGATTACTGCAGTAAAATGATGCAAGTATTTAAAAAACCACTGTTTTGAAATGCAGTGCGTATTTTGAATAAAATACTATCCGCTCAGAAAAACATTTGGTAGCTGCAAACTTCTTGACTTGGGCAGAATTTGATTGACAAATATATAATCACAATTTATTCCTCACTGCTGATAGTGAAAACAACATTGCTTTGAGATTTTCTCATGTAATGTCAATTGTGTATTTGATTTGGGTCCCTCAAAACAACAGCAAGGTGTTATTTTATTTTATATTAAAATAAACAAAGCTAACAGAAGGTATTTTTAAATCCCCCCTACCTCCTCCTTTAAAAAAAAAAATTCTCAGTTTTCTTGATAAACAGAAGAGCCAGCACTTTAAGAGTTATTTTCAATCAACAAGAGTAAATATGTCTTGACTAAATTGGTTAGGGAAATATATTTCTCTTCCCCTCTGTCAATGAAGCAGCGTGCAATTTGAAAACAGCCAATCCCCTTCTTTCCCCAAGGAAAAGGAGGGCTGCGGAAACATCATTGGATCCAAAGAACTATGAGTGGAAGGAGAACTCTTCTGCGTTCTCTTGTGCTAAAATGAATGGGAGACATATTGCAAATACTATTTCCCAAATATTGGGGATGCATTATTGAATAAGAAACAGTGTATAATGGAAAAAAGGTTCTTGTGAAGACACTCAAACCATAAATAGGTTTTGAGAATGAACATACACTGTTTTACGTAGTCGAAAGGTACCTTGGGAGCCAATACAATATCACTTTCAGTTCTCATACTCTACGACAGAGAGGAAAGAACTTACTGGGCCCTGTGATTCCTACAGCATGCTGTGAGGGAAGCATCAAATGAGGAACAGGCAAGGTGAGGACTCAACAAAGGAAGAAGCTTGGTTGGTGCAGAGAATAAATTGGCATTTATTATATCTCCTGGAAACAACCCAACTTAAAAAACGGAAGAGCAGAATACAGTGGTGCCCCGCAAGACGAATGCCTCGCAAGATGGAAAACCCGTTAGACGAAAGGGTTTTCCGTTTTTGAGCTGCTTTGCAAGACGATTTTCCCTATGGGCTTGCTTTGCAAGATGAAAACCTCTTGCAAATGTTCCGCTAATAGCCTTTTAGTCGCTAATCCGCTAAGCCATTAATAGCCGCTAAGCCTTTAATAGCCACTAAACCGCTAATAGCGCTAATCCGCTAATAGGGTTGCTTCGCAAGACAAAAAAACCGCTAGATGAAGAGACTCGCGGAACGGATTAATTTCGTCTTGCGAGGCACCACTGTAAGCATCTTAATGTGATGTTGTTAAATATGTGTTGGGGGAAGTGTACCTGGGATCCAGTCTGTGTGCAAGTAATGGATTTTAAGGAAGCAAGTGGGCCACGATCCACCTCGTGAGTTAGCATGGATAGGTTGTAAT